>NC_141699.1:353210137-354410137 GCF_964263255.1 Lissotriton vulgaris
CGCTGGCTCCTTGCTTGTCACTGTTTTTCTGTCATTCCCTTCCTCCTTATTTTGTCCTTTACCTCCATTTGTTCTCTTTTGGTCTGGATCAAAGCTAGATAACAGCAAAAAAGCGTCAGCGCCCAAAAATAGGTGCTGGTGCCCAGCAACTGCAATCACCTGAACAAATTAGCATGCATGCCAGCATTTGGAAAGAGAGAGAATTTGTAAAAAAAAAAAAAGGCAGCTAAAATAAAGCTATTTTTGGCCTAAAAAATTAAGTCTCCTGCCCAAATCAAGTACGTTGACATGTATGAATCATGCGCCACATCCTTCACTAGTAGTAGGGGACATCAAATAGCCTGCTTTTTGTTCGTCACTGAGGGCGATGCAGCCAGAGGCCCTTGTGAAGCTTCAAAACAGAGCAAACAGGCAGTGGCCGACAGAGAAGCCGTGAGTGGCCTGGCAGGATCCCCGAGCCCTAACACTATGGAGAAGAGCTGGGTTTCCAGAGGATTCGTTTGTTTGTATAACGTACAAGCCCTATGGAATCTCGGCATAGGTGAGGACAGGTGGCTTCTCTTTCCAGATGATAGAGCGTGTACATACTTGTGTGACTGGATTAAATACATGATTCAAGTAGTGCACCACTTTTGGTCTATGTGTCTCCCTGCTACACCAAAGAAACTCGTACATGACCTGAATGTTTGAACATTCCTGGGCTGTATCATAATTGAACAATGCGCACGTGTGCAAAAAAAGCATTAGTGCACTTCTGTTTCCACATGTGCAGCCAGGTGTGTACCATTTGTTGGCCTAATCATCAGTTTGCACACATGCCTCTGTTGGGATTAGTGCAGGTGTGCATATTATGTTTTTTCACGAGCCAATACTCGTTTCATGAAGATGTATGAACTGAGAATAGGGAGCAATACCTCATCCTCCCCCTACTAAGAGTAACTGACTTTTTTAACATCCTCCTGGTGAGCAACTATGAATTGTACCTCTGGGCTTGTGTTTGCTGTCCAGCACTCTGTCACATCTCAACAAGGTTTGACCATACAAACCCTGCAATATAAATAGATGCAGTTGTTTTGTAGAAGCACCATTTCCATCTCAAGATCCAGTTTTTGGCTTTAAAACAGAAACTCTTAGTCCTCAAAAACGCTTGCTACTGTTTCTAATGTGCAGCAAATGCTGGGTGTCAAGGTTCTAGGTGCTATGTAAATAGGGATGATTCCTTTAGGAGAACAGGGGCTTGAATCAAAGGTACAGTTATCACAAAACACAATTTTGTGATAAGGTTCTAGGTGCAGCACATATATTTGACAGGCAGACCGCCTTCATGAGATCTATGGGGGCCAACCTAGTGTCACTACTGTGTGTTTTTAGGCCCGGTTGGGGGACACTCTTTTCGCTATCAAGCAGCTAAGCATTGAATTCCTTACCAGTCCAATTAAAATGGAACCATCTGAAACAATTTTCCGTACAAGGCTCAACATTTGGCTGTTTGGTCTATCCTGGGTGAGGCTCTTGGCGAGACACTGATCCTCTTAGCATTCCGCTTCCACCGTGGTACGTCTGGTCCTTACGTGGTGGGATACCATCAGGTGTAACCATTGCGCTGTAGAAGATGTTTTATCATTGTTAGACCTGGCATCTTTGACGTGGTTTCCCCGGTCTTTTTGCCTCTACCTCTTGTATTTTTGACGCTGTGCTGGATTTCGTTTTTGCTGGTTTAGATGCTTTGGGCACTTTGCCACTGCTGATCAGTGTCAAATTGCAAGTGCTCCCTGAGTAAATTGATATTGTAATTTGTTATCCATGATTGGCATATTTGTATCACCAGGAAGTCCCTAGTAAAGTGCACTGAGTGTGCCAGGGCTAGTGATTCAAATATGACTAGTGGGCCTGCAGCACTGATTGTGCCACCCACATGAGTAGCCCTAAAATGGTGTCTCAGGCGTGCCACCGCAGTGCCTGGGTGCAGTGTGTGAACTGCCATGTCAACCTGGCCAGTGTCCCCACTGACCAGGCCTAACCCTTCCCTTTCTGTATACATTGGACAGACCTTTGGAAGGCCTAAGGTACCCCCCTGGGCAGGGTGCAGTGTATGTGAAAGGTAGAGCATGTACTAGTGCAGGCGACATGCTCTAGTAGTGAGTTACAGCCATTTTCGTTTTTCACTATTGTAAGGCTATCTTGCCCATAGGCTATAATGGGGAGTGCTGTGTACCGGGGTTACCTGCATATCTTCCCATAGGAGCAAGATAGGACATAAAAGTCTGGTATCCTTGAACTCAGAATTTAATAACACATCTTTTAGGAAAGGTGGTTTTTAAATCCTGTGTTTGAGAACAGCACTTTTAGAAAGTGACTGTTCTCTTGTCTGAACTTTCTGTGTGCCTTGGCCTATTTGTGAATTGACTGTCTGGTTTGTGAGTGGCAGGGGCTGGGTGGCTCCCAGAGGCTGGGTGGGCCATCCCTGGGCTGAATAGTTCCATCTGCACCTAGAGTGGTGGGAGGGGGTAGCACCTGGGCCTGAATTGGGCTGTGCCCGCCTTCCACAATGCTGGCTTCACTTCCTGCTGGGCGGCTGACGACCCTGCCCCTCTCTCAGAAAGGAAAGGAGAAGCCAGGAAAACAAAGTGCTCAAAGAACACCCAGAACTGGTTCAAACCGGGCTCAGAGCCCTCTTGCCCAAAGGGAACAAAGACTTTTAGGGATATAAGTATAGCACCCCAGACTACAGGAAATTAGATCATCCAGGAAACAAGAAGGAACCTCTGCCAAGGAGAAAGCTGGAAGACTGAAGAGGAAGGACTGTCCTGCTATGTACTTGTGGGCTGACCTGCAGTTGCTTTGCTGCCAAGGCGAGGGGAAGGACTTTGCTTTGTGCTGTGTCCCCTTGCTTAAAGAGATCTCCAAGGGCCTGAGTTCAGCTGGCTCCCTGTTAAGAAGTCCCAGGAACAAAAGGACTTCACCCCCAGCGTCCCCCCCTGAACTCTATTGAGAGAGTTCTGACCTTCCTAGAGTGCTTGGGCCAGTTGTGGTGCCTCTGGAAGTTGTACCTGTTGTTTGGGAAGCTGGACAAGAAGAAACTGAGTATTTCTACCAAGTTTCACGCATCGCTCGCTTGCAGAGCGCATCCCCGTCAGTGCGAGGAAATTCCCACCACCGCGAAGATCGAGATCGTCGCAGCGCCTATTGCCGCTGCAAGAACCGACGCATCCTTCGCTTGCGGAACGCATCACTCCGGTGCGGGAAAAGTACTATTGCTGCAAGTATCATCACAGAACCTGTCGTCACTTGGTGAGAATGTCGCACCACCTACTTGCAGACCGCATCACGTCGCTGCGAGAGTCGTCGCTGGCCATCGCATCGAGGGGCTGCGCGAGGAGAAGATCAACACTGCGCTGCGCAGCGCCGCCGCAAATGAGATTGTCGCCGTCCCGAAGATCGTCGCATCTTATCTTTGCGAGATACTTCCTACGAAACCTGCGCACCGGAATCCATACAAGGTATCACATCCCTCCCCATACAGACCGGAGTCACCGCAACACACCCGCTGAGTCCAGCGGGGTTGTCGCATCGCCTCCCCAGGGTCTCAAGAGTGACGCATTGCTTGTTTTTTAACGCTGGAACTTTTGTCACATCTAAATGTACTTTTGGCTAAAACGTGACGCAACTATGGATTATTTTAACACAACCTTAAGAACTCTTTTGAAATCATATCTTTGAACTGTGTATGTTGGATTTTTATCGTTTTGGTCTTGTTTAGTTTCGATTAAATACTTCTATTGTTCTAAACTGGCGTGGAGTCCATTTGTGGTGTTTTCACTGTGTTACTGTGAGTGTTGGTACAAATACTTTACACACTGCCTTTGATAAGTCTGTCTGCTCGTGCCAAGCTACCAAGGAGGTGAGCAGGGGTTATCTAAAAAGTGTATAACCCTTACCCTGACTAGAGGCCATGGTCCCTATTTGTCACAAGTACCTACCTGTTCCAACTAGAGACCCTGAATTCTAACAATCATTATTATGATCCCAAGTTAACATTGACAACAGTAAATAATACAAAACTGGCCCTTTTGGTAGCAAGCTGAACGTTGACAACAGTAAGCAATGCAAGTTTCGAAGTAGCCATCTATTTAGTGGAGGGGAGAACATGGACTGAAAATGTAAATTAGGAGAGTGGATGGAGAAAGAAAGTAGCATCTGTACTTGCAGAAGCAGTAAAGAGGTGACTGTATGATATTCTTCATTGCTAGATGGACAATATTAATTTTGTAAAAAGTTGGAGGGAATGTAGGTAGGGTAATGCAGTAGAGATCTCATGGGTGCGAGAAGCATGCAGTAGATCCAGTTAGATTTATTAGATTTTCTGAAGTAGCACTCATGGGTAATCATCACCTCGAGCTTGGCAGTTGTTTTAGGGAGTTTCTGGAGGTAGTGAAGTTGCACAATGACCTGGTTTCTATAAGAAGGTTGTTCCAGAATTTTCCTCGTGTCACTTTAAGAGTTTTGCCTCTGAATCGTGTTAGTCACTATTTTGGGATAATCATTTTGCACATGGGGATGGAGCATAAGCACAGTAAATGCTTTCTGAAACTGGAAGAGTTTTAAAAGATATCCCGATGTTTTTGTGTTTCTGGCTTTACAAATTAAAAAGAGAACCCCTGAGCAATATTTGGTGTTCAATTGCTAGCCAAATAGATGTGACTTCAGGGAGACATGATCTTTTTTCTTCTGTCCAAAGATAGTTCGGTATTATATTTTACAATGTCTTTGTTTGGGATATTTAGGTATAGTAGTCTAGTCTTCGTAGGACAACTTCTTGGATCAGTAGTTTTCAATGTAAATGCCTTAGACTGTTCTTAAATAGAAGTTTTAATTGAAAAGACGCTATAAAATGTGTTACTGAACAGAAGTCTTATAACGAAGCTTGCATGCTCCGACAAATTTTTAAAGACGTTTTTCAAAAGAGTAAGTTATAACAAATAGTTAGAATAATAAAAAATGTGTTCTTATAATCTGATACTTGTTTTATATGCCTTTAATGATATTTGTTTTATGATGTTATTATGTCGATTTGTGCCTTGGTTATATTTGTGTTTTAACAATTTGATCAATTTTGGGGGTTGGTCAAGTGAGGGAGGTCTAGAGGTATTTCTAAGATGTGATTTGCCATTAACTAGTATTAAGATTTCTGTTGTGTCAATGTTTAGGCAGAGGCAATTTAGGTTCATCCAGTATTTGATGGGGAGAAGGCATTCAGGGAGCACTTCAGTGTGATAGTTGTTGCTTATTACACCTAGTAGTTGTGTGTCATCCGCGGGTGGCTGGCATTTAAGGCATTTCATATTGATGAGGAGTGCTAGTGGGCCAGCGTATAAGTTAAAAAAGAATGGGGAAAGTGCTGATCCTTAGGGGACTCCACATACCATGACGGTTGACTCTGAGGCTTGCAGATTTAGTTTGATTTGCATGGTGGCACGTCGTTGTTTACAGGGTCTGGCAACATGTGTGACAGGATGATGCATGCGCCTATTCCCTCAGTAGTCAAAAGGACTTGAAGGCAAGGTGCACATGGTTGAATGAGCATTGGTGGCTCTTCCATAGCAAGAGATGTCTTCTGATTTGTGCACACGGTCTGACCTTTACAGATGCCAAATTCACGCACCTTTAATGTCTAAAGATGCAATAGTCGTCTCAGGCAGGTTTAGCCTCAGGAGACAAGGGCATATGCAGCCTGCATATTTACCGTCCCTTAGAAAAAGCTCTATGTTCACTCTTTTCTTGTCCGATGTATGTGCGTTTGAGACCATCTTCTCAGGAGTTTGAACAGTTGCTTCTGGTTTCCAACTAGCTGCAGTGGTGAATGTATCCAGAGCAGTTAGCCAGGAACATGGTCTTGCAACCAGTGGTCCTTTATCAAATGCTTTAACACCTTAGCTGCTTTGGAACGTCCAGCTCCAGTGCTGAACGTTCCATTGCGCAGGTGCAGCTAGAACGTCCAACGGCCGACGGCAGCACTCCCGAGGTAGTGGTGCCGTCGGCCGCTGGTATAGGCGCAGCACTTAAGAGGTTAAGGTAATGAACAAGAGGTAGTTGAACTCAGTCTTCAGGCACTGCATCATTTCCGGGGGCATCTTCAAGGGAAAGTAGTATTGGTGCAAACACAAAATTTGGTGACTGCTGCCTATATGAACAGAAAGGGGAACATTCCTTCTTAAAATTTGAGCCACCTACTATTTCTTTTGGATTGTTACACAAGGAGTCTTTGTTGTCTCTGTCAGCTGTCCATATTCATTACCTGGACAATATTCAGACGAAATTCTGAGCAGAGTGTCTCCTAGCTCAAAGGAGATCTTGCTGCAGCCATGGCTTTTCACTCAAACTTCAAGTGGTTTGAAGATTTCCCTCCTTGCTTCTGTACAAGAGTCAGGAATCTGGCAGCATTGGGAGCTGATGCCTTAACACAGCAGTGTCCCCAGTCCCTGTATGAGCCTATCCCATTTTCTTTTTCCATTGTAAGCTACTAGCCAGCATTTGAGTGGAGGCAATGTACTGAGCAGGATGGTATTCTGGCTAATAGCCAATATGGCTTTAGAAGGGGTAGGGGTACTCTCGATCAGTGCATCAATTTGGATCTGCTGATCGGGAAGTACACCGAGGCTAAACAGGGCTCCCTATATCTCTGCTTTGCAGATCTGAGCAGTGCTTTCGATCTAGTGGACCATCCCACCCTGTGGACCACCCTGCTCAATCTAGGTGCCCCAGAGGGTATAGTATTCTTTTTGGCTAGATTATATGATAAACTGCAGACTTGCGTTCGTTTTGGTAAAGGGGGGGAATGTACCCCGAACTTTGACGTCAAGCAGGGAATTAGACAGGGCTGTGTCTTGGCCCAATTCTTTTCATTTTATTTATTAACGGGATTGATAATGTTTTAAAGAAGGTTGTGGCTGATGCCCCCCAGATCCATGGCGACCCGATCCCAGTGTTATTATATGCTGATGTCGCTGTTTTACTATCAAGAACGCCAATAGGATTACAGCGCCTAATGGATAGTTTTTCAGCCTTTATTAAAGCAAGGAAACTGGTGATTAACAAAGGGAAAACTGTAATAATGACCTGTGGGAAAAAAGGAAGTGTCCAAATGCCTTTTTTATTGATGAGGAAAAAGTCCAACATGTGGACAAATTTGGTTATCTGGGAATTACCTTTGCAAATGACAGGAAATGGTCCAGCGAATTCACCAATATCCGGAATAAAATGGCCGAGAATGCCTATGGTGTTTATAGATTTGCCTCAAAAGTGGGGGAGAGGCGCACCTCAGACATGCTTAAAATTTATCAGGCTAGGTGTGTGTCTATTGCATTATATGGCGCAGGCATATGGGGTTAAAGCCGGCATGACAGCTTACAAATTGAAGAAAATTATTTTTTTTAAAAGCTTCTGTGCCTACCTGTCTAAACCTCTAATGAATTAACCCATCAAGAGCTTAATATCCACTTTTTAGGTGATTTGTTATCCCTTAGGCCTTTGATGGTCTGGCGCTCCATCTGGCTCAAGGAAGAGAAGGCCTTTAACAGATCAGTCATTGAGGATTGCCTTTTAATGGACACATTTTTAGCGATCCCATGGATTAAATATGTTGTTGTCTGTTTTTCGGAAATCTATGGTGTTAATATTGTTAATGACCCATCTGCAGTATCCAATATTACTAAGACTGAAATGAAAAATACCTTTCTTGGATTTGCAGATAGAAAGCGTAAATTAGCCTCTGGATCATTATCTACTGTACTGTTTTATAACTCATTTGTTACAGGAGAAGTGTTTCGGTTGTATCTCCTGATGGTAACCAGACAGTCACACAAGTTTGTACTCACAAGGTTGCGGTTCGGGATGGCACATTATTTAGTGGCTCATCCCCAGATTAAGAAACATCCGACAGGACCATGTATGTGTGACTCTACATCTACCCAAAGCACTCAGCACTTTCTTTTCTTCTGTGAACTGTACAGGGAACAGCGTACTATGTTTTTGAAACCTATGCTTAACAAATATGGTGTACGTACAGTTAAGGAAGCCATGGGCTTGATTTTAAATTTACAATCAGCAGATATTTCCTTTTATACTGCAACGTTTTTATATAAGTGCATTTATTCCAGGAAAAATATGATTTTCTAATGTACCATATTTATGGATTTTTTAAACTTCTGTATTTTAATCTTTTTTAATCATGATGTATTTACTGTTTTACCTTGTGCTTTCATGGTTATTCATTTGTACCGAATAAAAGCTTCATGAACTGAACTGAGTGGAGGCAATGACATTTTCAAATGGTTCTGTTTTTAGTCAATCAGATTATGGTTTCTGATATTCTAATAAACTTGTCTCAGGAGGACACTTTCACTGGTTTTGTGTCTCTGCAATCCTCAGTAGTTTTAACTCCAAATACACTCTGCTTGTTAGTTTGAAAGATGAAAAAGTGGGGCTTCAGCAAAGAGATTTATCAATTCACAATGTCCTACTATTACGCAATTTAGAAACCTATCAGAGCTCAAATTTTGAAAGATATGAGTCTAGTTTGCAAAAATGGTATATGGTTTTAAAAAGGTTTCCCCTCGTTCATGTGATATTCATGTGAGCTTTATTTCACTAAAAATGCTTTTTATTGGAACTATCGTTGTCTACACTTAAAGTTCAGTGGACAGTGGCAAAGTGTTTCTGGAACCCTCAGGTGGTGGGTCCAGCGTCTGATGTTGGCAGCGAGACTGCTGAAAACATTTTCCTCACTGCGACTCTTCACTTGGTCTCTCTTCCTTCTGTTTGCATTTCCCCTTGTGTTCAAGGTTTACAACCACACCCCTCTGATACTTTGGAGGATTTAGATTTAAAAATGAGCTCAGGGAAGTATGGCTTTTTGGTGGTGGTGACATCAGCCAGCAGGAAGGAACGGGGGAGTTTGGGGCACTAGTGTGTAGGAAGCCATTTTAGTGGGTGAAGTAGGCCTTTGCTCTGATCCTGAGTTTCAGTATAAAGCAAGCTTCTGGATTGTGCAGGTCCCAGGAGATTGCTCTGCTGTTTGTTTGCTTCTTTCCTTCTTTGGTGAATGAGTAAGCATGACACATATTGAATGTAACCAGGAGTGAGCGAAGATGTGCAGACGTGCCTTTTTATTCACACGTAAGATGACCAGTGAGAACCATGGGTTGAGCTTGTGTTTCACAAGAGTCTTGGGATGTTCATCATCATGTGATTACATTTATAAATAATCTTGGATCCCTTTCCATCATGATTGCTCTCTTTCGAGTTTCTGTGAGTAACAGAACTTCAGTTTCTAACACATTGCACATGGTAAACGTCCAGCTTCACAATTCCGATGAGCCATGTCTGCTCAAATTAACTCTCATGTGAAAGAAAGCAACGCAGGAAGCAAAGGCATAATAAAATCATGAAATTATGCAAGCCGGGGGTAGCCCAATAGTTGGGATCTACATGCGAGTATGTCTGTGTATTAACAGCAGTAGATGTGAAGTGAACTACATTCATTTATTTGTCCATATCTAAGGATGTCTAGACATCAGGTAATGCCCTATTACTTACCAGTAATCTTCATTACTCCTGGTCCCGTTGTCCTCGACCTATTCACTACATTTTGAAATATAGTTATCTCTCCTCCCACCAGTAGTACTTAGTTGTATTTACCCAGCATTCCGTCTGAACTACCCAGCCCCAATATGAAGGGTGGACATCCAATATGGAGGGAAAGAGGGGAGTAATGAATGTGACAAGGACAACAGGACCAGCATTAATGACAATTACCGGTTAGTAATAGGGAACTACCATCAGGTCCTTCCTGTCCTTGTCCCATTCATCACATATTTTGAATACCCAAGCAACACACCAGCATTCGTATCAACAGAAACACAAGGACACAACGACAACACATCCGTCAGGGTAGACAACTGTAGAGACCCACACGAACGTTGGAAATTCCCCAAGTGCCTCCCACAGGATTTAAGGGTAGAATGTGTATGAGACTGCTGAATGGCCAAAGTTAAATGTCTGCGATGCCCTTTCCACTGACACCCTGCCCTGCAGCTGCAGGAGAGGCAACAAGGGTGCTCACCTCAGTGGAGAGGAGAAGCAGTGATCTCCCAGGGACCCTGAATAGCTAGGAGCCATAAATTGGGGAATCAAGATCGCCCAGCCCAAAAGGGCACCACCTCCACAACCTCCCTGAACTCCCGTACCAGACATGCCAAGCACCGGGGAATAAGAGCAATTGGCGGAAAGGCATACAACAGGCGGGACGGCCAAGGAATTGTCAAGGCATCCACCCCCATACCCCCACCTGCTGAACTAGGGCACAAAACCGGGGCAGCTAGGCATTTAGCTGGGAAACAAATAGGTCCAGAAAAGGAACACCAAACCTCCTGCACACCTGCTGGAAAACTCCCGGGTCAGAGACATCTCCTGGGAGAGAGGAAAGAACCAACTTCGAGAATCCGCCACCCCATTGTCCACACCCCAGATTTGAACTACCACTAGAAGCAACAGATGCCCCTCTGCCCAGCAAAACAAGGGAACAGCCACCGCATTTCAGAGACTGGGACCAAAAACCACCCTAACTGTTCAGATAAGCCACCGTCACCATGATGTTCAACCGGACCACCACATTCTGCCCCACCTGATGAAGGTGGAAACCCATGACCCCCCCGGTAGACAGCCATCAGCTCCCTTAAATTGGAAGAAGGCATCCCATTCTGCAGAGACCAACGACCCTGCATAGAGCTGTCCCCCAATGTGGCCCTCAACCGAAAGCACTGGCAACCTAGATATAAGGCTCTTCAACGACCGCACCGCATCTCTCTCTTTAATCCCAGCAGAGAGGGAGACAAGCACACCCGCACCGTCCCAGTCGCCCGGCTGCTTAGAAGCCTCGAACCACACCAGCAACTCCAGCCATGCAGGAACAGCCCCTGATCTGTCCCATTCTGTGAGTAGACTGAAAATAGAACAGAAGGACACTGGGTAAGTACAACTAAGTACTCCCAGTGTGAGAGGGTGGGGTAGGCATCCAGCATTCATTTCGTTCTTTTTTCTGTCTGCGAGATAGGTACATCTCAATATGTAACGAATGGGACGAGGATAGGAGGGACCTGGTGATAGCGACTGTGGCAAGGCTGAGGGAAATAGCGGTAATAGCAGATTACTTACCGATAAGAGAAAGACTCTTGGTCTTTCTCTTCCTATACATGGTGGGTAAGGTCCGCTTACCTTCCCTGGACTATTTGACCTCTGAGAATGGCTTAGAAAGTTCAGGTGGATGCTGGGAATGACAGTCCCTTAATTAACCAGCCTGGGTGATAGGTCTGGCATTCACAGCATTGTTTCAATGGTTTCTGTCTCGGAGGTGGAGTTACCCTCATTAGTAATGACTCTTATGTTGAAGGTTAAATCAAAGAATGATTATGATTACCACTCAATAATCTGGCATTTCTAAAAGTTAGGTGGAAGTTCGGTCTGATTTATTAGCCAGTCACCTTTACTCAGAATTGCAATAATTACTACAGAATAATTCTCTATTGCTCAATTTCTCTGCAGAAACTCATGAATCATGGGTCACGAATTTCAATATTTTTTCGTGACGCGAAATCTGTCGCCTGCGATTGAGTCAGATTCCTATTTCTCAAGTACATTGATAGTAACTGTTCATAAATAGCAAATGCTGCCTATAAATTAGCTTTATCGCCCAAAGTAGTTTGTCAAGAAAAACAGGAAAAAAGATGAAATTGTTGGGTTTCATTCCAAACAAGTATACACATTATTCTTGAACTCACAGAATCACAGCATCCAGAATTCAGAGTGAATTAACAGTAGGCAGGCTTTAATTGTGAAGTCAGAGGGAAGCAACCTGCCTCTGCAACAGCAAGGTAGCAGGACATTTTGGCCTTCAGTATTAAAGTGCAGCAAGCCTCAAACAGATATTCCAGATCAGTGGTAGAGGCTCACATAGTTAGTATCATGTACAGTGAGAGACTAAAAATATCCAAGCCAGCCATCAGGAATATGAGAGACATGAGTAGTTCATGCAGTTTTGGTTTTAGGTCTGGTGCATCGAGACCTTTTATTTTGAACAATACACAAGCAGCCGCGGCCGGTGCAGGTAAGATTGGTGAGGCATTTAGGGAGCATGACAGACGAGGGAAAATAACATTTTAAAAAAGAAAACTACTTACCTTGCGCCTGCCGCATTGCCGAGGTAAGTGTTTTTCTTATTTTACATTTTATTTTCCCTTGTCGTCGTCTGTCAACTGCCACCCCGACGCACCGCTCTTACCTGCACTGGTCGAGGCTGTACACAAGAGCTTTGGGTCAGCCCTGTTCACGCCTTGGTTGCTTTCATTAATGGCTTTGAATCAGATAGGTTTTTGATCAGTCTCTAGGGGTATTTCTCTCTCGTTGAAATCCTGCTATTGGCTAGTAGGTGTGTCAATGCTAGATCCATCTTTATTTTCAGAAAACTTCTGAAAATTTGGTTATTTTCTTCTTAACTGGTGGCCGTGTTTCCTCCTCCCTTCTGTGTCTGCTCAGCGCCTTGACACCTACGGGTATAGGGCGCTCTATAAATGCTATCTTATCTTATTAATGTGCTTCCTTGGGAATGCTTCCACTGCAGTGGATTGGATGCATTGTTTTCAGAAGCAGCAGCAGCCATTTCTGTATCTTGCTTAGCTTATTATGCAGCTGAGAAAGCCAAAAGCAAATATTTCTGATACTAAGCATGATATTTTGACGAGATTTGTGATCATGCTATGTTTTATGATCAATTATCAATTTTTACAAATTAAAGTACCAGTGGCAGTAAGCTATCTAAGTTGAGTGAAATGAAATGACGGGCATACTTAGCAGTGGCGGCTCCTCCGCTATGGCGGAGGAACATCACCCCAATGCTTTTAAGCAGTGCAAATAAAGGAAACCTCAATTGATAATAATTTTGAGTTATTATCATTTTATGTTTCTGTGCTGCTTTGCGGGCGGGCGGGCGGGTGGGGCTGCTCTGCTCTCAGAGCAGAACACACAAGATGATGGACGGAATGTTGCACAATGGCAAAACATTCACCCCCAGTCACAGATCTGGGTTTAATCCATCGTTATTTTGCTCACCAAGCCACCCCTGTTCAGACATGGCCACATGCAAATCAGTCTTGACCCTGTGCGTCATGGGAACAGTCCAGCCCGAACTGCCAAGCCATGTCTTTCCTGGACCGGAATCAAGAATCCTAGGACCGGTTTCTGGCTATCAGCAGTCTTCAGCCAGGATAGCTTGACTCCAGTGGTGTGTGAGCAAGGGACCCACGTCTGGGCATACCCTTCCCACATAGGGTGAATAGCAAAACACACAAGATGATGGACAGAATGTTGCACAATGGCAAAACATTCACCCCCAGTCACAGATCTGGGTTTAATCCATCGTTATTTTGCTCACCAAGCCACCCCTGTTCAGACAAGGCCACATGCAAATCAGTCTTGCCCCTGTGCCTCATGGGAACAGTCCAGCCCGAACTGCCAAGCCATGTCTTTCCTGGACCGGAATCAAGCATCCTAGGACCGGTTTCTGGCTATCAGCCGTCTTCAGCCAGGATAGCTTGACTCCAGTGGCCCAGTGAGCAAGGGACCCACGTCTGGGCATACCCTTCCCACATAGGGTGAATAGCAAAACACACAAGATGATGGACAGAATGTTGCACAATGGCAAAACATTCACCCCCAGTCACAGATCTGGGTTTAGTCCATCGTTATTTTGCTCACCAAGCCACCCCAGTACAGAAATGGCCATATGCAAATCAGTCTTGACCCTGTGCCTCATGGGAACAGTCCAGCCCGAACTGCCAAGCCATGTCTTTCCTGGACCGGAATCAAGCATCCTAGGACCGGTTTCTGGCTATCAGCCGTCTTCAGCCAAGATAGCTTGACTCCAGTGGCCTAATGAGCAAGGGACCCACATCTGGGCATACCCTTCCCACATAGGGTGAATAGCAAAACACACAAGATGATAGAGGGAATGTTGCACAATGGCAAAACATTCACTCCCAGTCACAGATCTGGGTTTAATCCATCGTTATTTTGCTCACCAAGCCACCCCAGTTCAGACATGGCCATATGCAAATCAGTCTTGACCATGTGCCTCATGGGAACAGTCCAGCCCGAACTGCACAGCCATGTCTTTCCTGGACCGGAATCAAGCATCCTAGGACTGGTCTCTGGCTATCAGCCGTCTTCAGCCAGGATAGCTTGACTCCAGTGGCCTAGTGAGCAAGGGACCCACGTCTGGGCATACCCTTCCCACATATTGTGAATAGCAAAACACACAAGATGATGGACAGAATGTTGCACAATGGCAAAACATTCACCCCCAGTTACAGATCTGGGTTAAATCCCTCGTTATAGGACGTTTATGGCTGAATGGTGTTGGAAGCAAAGACACCTAAGAACCAATTCTCAAAGATTTTGGTGTGATTTACTCTTGCAGTACTCTTTTTCCTATAGTCCGGTAGTAAGGCAGTAGGAGCCAGAATAAATGACACCTTTTCACAGCAAAATCTTTGTGATTTAGGCACTCAGGCATTTTCACAGGGTGAGGTCTGCAGAGCATATGTTCTGCCCATTCATCTATTTTGTCATGTGTGTATGTATATGAAAGTATCTATATGGTATCTCTATAGCACAAACCTAGCCAAAAGGCGGCACTCATTATTTTCTATATAACCTTAATGCTTTACAATAAAATATGAATACATTATGGTGTAGTAAATAACATTTCATATCTTATCTACCTAGCCATCACACTATAAAGTCAATCAATTCAATATTGTAAAATAGATAGGGTGGACAAAAACATACACACATTCTCAATTCTGATAAACGTCTAACACAAATTGAATTTAGGTCCACAAAGTTGAAAGTTTTTTAATATGCATAATTCATCCCATAGATTCCACTCTCGATGCATTAGTTTCTTTAACTATCTTCACACCTAGCCAGTTCTAAACCCTCCTATAAGTTGAGGTTGTTTCTGGCAGGTTCAGCATTATTGGCACAGTTGACTAGAAGTGAATACATTGTCAGCAGGCTGGTATTGGCGTGTCAGAATTTCATCTTTTTTTCTGAATCAGTCTAGGACTCTACTCTCTGGTGGACCCTTGAAAGTATATTTTTTCCTCATCCATGGTAATCTTTACATTCATCTATTCTGTGGTGCACTTGCAGTTTTACTTTTAATTTCTTTATCTTTGCTAGCCACATTGAATTGCAGTTGGATACATATAAGCATTCAACCTGGTTGCACTAACTTGATATCTACAAATCATCACCTCCTGGGTGCAACAAAACTGACTCCAACTCAATCCACTCCAAAATGGGGGGTTACCTTGTTCGTCAATCACCATAACTGTGGATCATTGAACTGACGTCATTTAAATTTGACTAGTGGTTGACTTGTATCAAATGTTGGAGACCTCAGATTCCTCATCTGTTGATCTTTTGGCCGTGTTCCCATTTAAGATGCAGTGTCAGATTCCTGCACTGACATTTCCCTTTCCTATGTTTACCTAGGAATCTGATGTAGGGCCCCACAGTGCTCAGTCACCATAGCGATGGGATCAGCCATTCTTGGGGAGTCCCAGCACTTCTTAATATGATTTCAGTTGCACACCCTGCCTCTTAATGAGGCTCAAGAGAAGGGCATGGATGGCAATGCCTTCCTCTTACTACATGCCACCAAGCGTATGCAAGTCAACTACCCTCATTATAGTGCATAGGGTCGTCCAGGCAGTGATCCTACTTTTCGCATGACCCAGTTATCTCACTACTCTTCAGACACTCACCAATGTGCAACCAAGGTAGGCTTTGGCTCATCTTAAATATGAAAGTATCCGATCCTTTACCTTGGAATTCAGTCTTTCTTTGCATTTAAACTGGAGACCACCAATGGGCAGTGCATGTGTGCTCTGTTATTCACCCAGGAACAGAGTTTAATTTGTGTTTCTGTGAAAGACATGTCACTACCTGGAGACTTTCTGTCCAGCACAACCTTTCTAACAGATATATTTTGGGTTCTCTTACAGATTTACTTCGGGATCTCCTGAACAATTCATCATCCATCCGTACTTCTCAGGTAAGCAGCTCTGAAGAAAGGAATGAAGGATCGCGTGATCTGGTGCACATCTTCAATTGATACATTCTTTTGTATGACTGATTCATCTTGGGCTGGCTTTTAATTGCTGTACACACTGGGATCATTGCTATGGAAACCCTTTATGACAGAGCATCAAAAAAATGTAGATTCACGGTGTACTGCTGACTAATACCTCATGCTCTACTGTGATTTTCGAGCTCCAGTATTCACCCCACCAATGCTGAGCACTGTTAAGGGTATGGGCCATGGCTGCACACTCAGTGGCGGCTGGCACGGTTCCAGGGCAAGGGGATAAAGAAAGGAAAAAGAAAACTTGCCTCCTCGCCGCATCTCTCCTCGTTGTCTCTCATCGCCTTCCCTCTGCTCGGGCCAGAACAGGTAGCACCCAGGCTCCCCTAAGCCAATCACAATGCTGCGTCTGAGCATAGAATGGCAGCCTGGGCATGTTCTCCACCCAGTCTGTAATGCAGGGCTGGGTGGAGAACATGCAAAGTGTGCATGACTGTTTGGCCGGCCTGAGACAGCCGGCCAAACATTCATGTGCACTTTACAGAGTGCCCACCATTCCTCCCCCTTCACTGAGAGAAGAGCAACCCCGCCCGTACTGCTAAGCTGCCACAGCAGGAACTAATAAAATGATAATAACAACGAGTTATCACCATTTTATTTTTCCTTTATTTCCACTGCTGAAAGCAATGGGGTGACGCTCCTCAGCCTTAGCGGAGGAGCCGCCACTGTGCAGACTCCTAGTACATTGGCCACTCTGTGTTTGTCCAGTGCCTGCTATCCTTGCTTGTCCTGCATAGTGTCTGCTATTCCTGTAAGTCCTGTACAGTGCTGGCTGCTCACAACGGGCCTGTACAGATTGGGTTTCTGTTGGGTACTCTTTGCCTACAGTTCGATTATGTCCTGTACATCATCTCTGATGCTCTCTATACCCTGTGCGTGTTGCCTGCTGCTAATTTGTGTCCTCTGTTCATATCTCTACGGTTTCCTGTTAATATTGTAATTGTTAATTACACTTGGTCTACCGTTTGTGGCTGCCTTGTATGTAGTACTTGCAATTGGTGTCTTTTCAGTCCATAACAAGATAAATTCACAAAGTCATTTATATTACCCAATGGTGCTCGCCACTGGGTAATTATAGTTCGTGTTTTGCAAGTGGGATAATATTAGCCCTAGGGAGAAGAAAAAAAGCTGAAAAAGGTGTCATTGCACAAATACAATGGAATGTCTCCGTGCACAGTTGTACAGTACATACACAATTGTGCATATGGGAATGCACCCACATAGTTGCAAATGGAACTTCACAAAGGGTATGAAGAAAAAGCCTGTAAATTAGTGACTGTCGCTGGTTTCTATGATTCAGAAAAGGGGGTGGTGATGAACAGAGTGTCTGAATTAAGCAGACCACTCTTACCCAGTCCAAAGATCAGGGCTTGATCCATCACCATTTTTTAGCTCACTGCACCATCCCAGCTCAGAACTTGGCTATATGCAAATTAGTCTGACCCTGGCCCAGTGCATCATGGGAACAGGGCAGACCAAACTACCAAGCCAAATCTTATACTGGGAAGGAAACAAGCTACCGGGGACCGGTTTCTGGCATTTCAGCCGTCTTCGGCCCGGCTTGCTTGAATCCTGATGGTGCAATGAGCTAGGGACTCACATCTGAGTATACCCTTCCACGCTTATGGTGGACAAAAATGATTCAGAAAAGGGGGTGGTGATGAACAGAGTGTCTGAATTAAGCAGACCACTCTTACCCAGTCCAAAGATCAGGGCTTGATCCATCTCCATTTTTTAGCTCACTGCACCATCCCAGCTCAGAACTTGGCTATATGCAAATTAGTCTGACCCTGGCCCAGTGCATCATGGGAACAGGGCAGACCAAACTACCAAGCCAATTCTTATACTGGGAAGGAAACAAGCTACCGGGGACCGGTTTCTGGCATTTCAGCCGTCTTCGGCCCGGCTTGCTTGAATCCTGATGGTGCAATGAGCTAGGGACTCACATCTGAGTATACCCTTCCACGCTTATGGTGGACAAAAATGATTCAGAAAAGGGGGTGGTGATGAACAGAGTGTCTGAATTAAGCAGACCACTCTTACCCAGTCCAAAGATCAGGGCTTGATCCATCACCATTTTTTAGCTGACTGCACCATCCCAGCTCAGAACTTGGCTATATGCAAATTAGTCTGACCCTGGCCCAGTGCATCATGGGAACAGGGCAGACCAAACTACCAAGCCAATTCTTATACTGGGAAGGAAACAAGCTACCGGGGGCCGGTTTCTGGCATTTCAGCCGTCTTCGGCCCGGCTTGCTTGAATCCTGATGGTGCAATGAGCTAGGGACTCACATCTGAGTATACCCTTCCACGCTTATGGTGGACAAAAATGATTCAGAAAAGGGGGTGGTGATGAACAGAGTGTCTGAATTAAGCTGACCACTCTTACCCAGTCCAAAGATCAGGGCTTGATCCATCACCAGACTGATTTGCATATAGCCAGGTTCTGAGCTGGGATGGGGCAGTGAGATAAATAACGGTGATGGATCAAGCCCTGATCTTTGGACTGGGTAAGAGTGGTCTGCTCAATTCAGACACTCTGTTCATCACCACCCCCTTTTGTGAATCGATTTTGGCCACTGTAGGTGTGGCAGGGTATACTCAGACATGAGTCCCTTTCTCACTGCTCCATCAGGATTCAAGCAAGCCGGGCCGAAGACGGCTGAAATGCCAGAAACCGGTCCCCGGTAGCTTGTCTCCTTTCTGGTAAAGAATTGGCTTGGTAGTTTAGTCTGCCCTGTTCCCATGATGCACTGGGCCAGGGACAGACTGATTTGCATATAGCCAGGTTCTGAGCTGGGATGGGGCAGTGAGATAAATAACGGTGATGGATCAAGCCCTGATCTTTGGACTGGGTAAGAGTGGTCTGCTCAATTCAGACACTCTGTTCATCACCACCCCCTTTTGTGAATCGATTTTGGCCACTATAGGTGTGGCAGGGTATACTCAGACATGAGTCCCTTTCTCACTGCTCCATCAGGATTCAAGCAAGCCGGGCCGAAGACGGCTGAAACACCAGAAACCGGTCCCCGGTAGCTTGTCTCCTTTCTGGTAAAGAATTGGCTTGGTAGTTTAGTCTGCCCTGTTCCCATGATGCACTGGGCCAGGGACAGACTGATTTGCATATAGCCAGGTTCTGAGCTGGGATGGGGCAGTGAGATAAATAACGGTGATGGATCAAGCCCTGATCTTTGGACTGGGTAAGAGTGGTCTGCTCAATTCAGACACTCTGTTCATCACCACCCCCTTTTGTGAATCGATTTTGGCCACTATAGGTGTGGCAGGGTATACTCAGACATGAGTCCCTTTCTCACTGCTCCATCAGGATTCAAGCAAGCCGTGCCGAAGACGGCTGAAATGCCAGAAACCGGTCCCCGGTAGCTTGTCTCCTTTCTGGTAAAGAATTGGCTTGGTAGTTTAGTCTGCCCTGTTCCCATGATGCACTGGGCCAGGGACAGACTGATTTGCATATAGCCAGGTTCTGAGCTGGGATGGGGCAGTGAGATAAATAACGGTGACGGATCAAGCCCTGATCTTTGGACTGGGTAAGAGTGGTCTGCTCAATTCAGACACTCTGTTCATCACCACCCCCTTTTGTGAATCGATTTTGGCCACTATAGGTGTGGCAGGGTATACTCAGACATGAGTCCCTTTCTCACTGCTCCATCAGGATTCAAGCAAGCCGGGCCGAAGACGGCTGAAATGCCAGAAACCGGTCCCCGGTAGCTTGTCTCCTTTCTGGTAAAGAATTGGCTTGGTAGTTTAGTCTGCCCTGTTCCCATGATGCACTGGGCCAGGGACAGACTGATTTGCATATAGCCAGGTTCTGAGCTGGGATGGGGCAGTGAGATAAATAACGGTGATGGATCAAGCCCTGATCTTTGGACTGGGTAAGAGTGGTCTGCTCAATTCAGACACTCTGTTCATCACCACCCCCTTTTGTGAATCGATGTCGCTGGTTTCTAGGCATTGTTTAATAAACATTTTGCATTCCCTAATTTGAACCTCAGTGAGGGGGTAGCCCCTATGATATGCTACAAGAATTGTGTGGCTTAAATTTAATTTGACACAAATGTAGACTCCTAAATATCGTTTACAAGCATACTGTCCCATTGAAACTAATAATAGCAAATCTCCACCCAAGTGAGAGTTTTGTTGTAAATGATATCTAGGCCACACAATTCGTGTTGTAAGTCTACACTCCTCTTTTGTGACTCTGGTCAAATATGCTCACATTATGAGCTTTGCCATTTTTGTGTGAGGACTTTATTGACCTTTCTTTTAGTGGACCACAGGGTAAGGATATACAAGGTTGCCGGTTATAAGCATTAGCTGAACTGAACAACGACCCTTAGGTCATGGTATTGATTTCACAAAACGATTTCCCACATAAGGTGAGATGGTGTGAGAGGCAACTCAAAACAAATCAGATGTAAGTTAAGAGGTAAATAAGTTAATGTCCAGCCCACAACATTGTTAGACAGGAATCATTATTTAAATGAATAAACTAAAACTAGTAAAACTGATTTTAAAGCACAGGAACTGGGCGATCCAAAACTAAAATGTTACTTAGAATAAGTCCGAGACAAAGAGAAGCAAAAGATGTATTAAAAACCGTTCAAACACTTTGGGCCCGATTCACAGAACTAACTTAAGACAAAATCCTAAACTTACTACTTTTGGTATTCACAGAAGTTAGGATTTTGTCTTAAGTTTGTCTTAAGACAGACTTAAGACAGACTTAAGACAAAATCCTAACTTAAGTCTGTCTTAAGTCTGTCTTAAGACAAACTTAAGACAAAATCCTAACTTCTGTGAATACCAAAAGTAGTAAGTTTAGGATTTTGTCCCAAGTTAGTTCTGTGAATCGGGCCCACAATAATTTGCTTTCAACTGGAATTACTTTGAGTGGGATTGGACGCCTCAGTTAATCTACATTTTGACCCTCAGCACAAGTGGTCTTTTAAGTCCGATGGAGCCGATACCAGCAGTTACCAACCCCATCGGATTTATGAGCTCTTAGGGAACACTGCAGTCTGCAGATCTCTTTGCTTTAACCTGAAGATTTCAACTGCTGAAAATCTCTGTGTGAAAGTACTGAACAATGAAGAATTATCAGGGAAATCGGACCTGAAAATATCAATTCTCCTGCTAATTCCTCATTTCTAAATAGCCCTCAGGGCCCAACTTGTTAAACCAGGTTTCCCCACCTCAGAGTTACCAGTCCCCCCAGTATCAATAACTTCAGGGGAGGGAACATTCTTCCAAGGGCCCCAGTGCTGTCCGTTTTCAGGTTAAGCACTGCAGGTGTTAGGATCTTGAAGCAATTTCACTAGCTGTACTTAGTTTTTGGGATGTGCCTCCTGATCCTCCTGTACCTATTGGCTGCTGACACAGAAAACCACCACACACGCAACTTATTATTCTAGACAAGAGACAGGCCATGGAAGATATACTCTTTCATTGGTTCAGTCCATACCTAGAAAATAGAGGTCCAAGAATAGAAATGTACAATGCTCTTTACAGCTCATCCAAGGTATACCAAAGGAAAGTACAAACTTCCATACTATTTCCAACACTTTTCAAATTGTAAGTGGAACCCCAGCCACATCACTGAAAAATACACATGTCAATCGAACGTGGAAGATTCCTAATTCTACATGACTATCTCTAATGAAATGAGATCTCCCCAGTAGCCTCCACGCTCAAAGAACTACAAGCTTGGATGAGTTTTCACCTAATACGCAACTTGCTTAGAACACAATTTCAACTTTTCCCCAATGCAGTGTACCCTATCAAACATTGTAACAATGGGTCCACAACCTGCTCACTCAAGACGACAAATGAGAGACTGTTCATCATTGTTTACAATCTCTCAGCTTTATAATATACTAGTACCTAATATTACAGGCACAGGTAAATGATCTGGCCACAGAAGTTCAATATCCACTAAAACCAAAACATGATCCGAAACACTTCATTCTAGAAAAACACCTCACACTTGCAACCAACGGCCAGATTCATCAAGCTTAATTGCGCTCGCAAAGGGCCAGATTCTGAGAATCTGGCCCTTTGCGAGTGCAATTTTTGCATTTGGGATTCGTCATCCCAAATGCAAAAATCGCTAATAAAGAATTCGCAAATTTGCGAGGATTAGCATTTAAGGAATCTCTATTAGAGATTCCTTAAATGCTATTCATGAAACATTTACAAATTGCGAATTCGTAATTTAGGAGCGCTATTTACCACGAAGTCAAACCTCGTGGTAAATAGCGAAAACTTAGAAAAATCCATTTAAATGCATTTTTCTAAGTTGCATGTTACACACACACATGTCCTTTGGACATGTGTGTGCACAACATCAATGTAAATTCACATTTCAGGGGTGCTACAGGGTGTCCTTTGGACACCCTTTGGCACCCTTGAAATCGCATCCTTATTTGCGATTAGCAATTTGCTAATCGCAAATAAGGAGGCTGTAGGAATCGCAATTTATTTTGCGATTTCTACATGAATCCCGATTTGCAAGTCCTTAATAGCGATTCCTTAATAATCGCTATTAAGGACTCGCAAATCGGGACTTTGATGAATCTATCTAGTCCTTAGTACTCTAGGGGAGCGTAGCCAGGAGCCAATGGAGTAGGAGCCTTCCTCGAGTGGCACCCGCTGAGCGGTCCCCGTTCAGTGCCATCCTGCAGACGGTGACATCAGTGGGGGGCCCATCTTCCCCCCCAGGACCCCCAGAACACTGAAAGCCTGAAACGCCCGTCAATTTGTATCGCAGCAAGTGAGAAACCCAAAAATCACAGACGCAAGAGCCCCGCAAACCAAATATAAAATGGCGCTAAACCTGGAGTGAAGGGCTCCAGAAAAAATAGCCTGGCGAAAGAAGAAAGCTGTGGGGCACAGCGTAAACGCAAAGGTGAATCATGTAAATCATACTACCGGATGGGACAGCGTGGTTGGTGACAGGCCCCAGTGGGGCTCCAGCGGGCGACCCCAGAGAAGGAAGCGGCGCAGTGAGCCATCAGCGCTGAGGACGATGAGGAAACGCCCTGTGGTCTAGGTGGGGACTTGAGTCAATTTGTCTCCCCAGAAGAACTCGCGGCCCGCCGGTGGACCCACGAGATGTGCAGCGGAGGAAGAAACCTAAATGCAAGAGCGCTTAAGAGGATGCCCAGCAGCCTTGGCGGATGGCCGCAACATCCTGGACCCCTGACTGCGGCAGCGGAGGTGGTGGCAAGCGGACAAGAGGCCCCAGCAGCTCCCGTAGCCCAACAGGCTGAAGAATGAGGCGAGCGAACACTGGCTGCATCCTTGGCAGACAACCCCCCCAGAAGAGGTATGGAGACCGAGGCGATCCAGCATCCCTGCAAATTGAGGAGGAGGGGCCAAGACCACACCATTCCTACCCGACGGCCATTTGTGGAACCAGGCACAGCGAGGGAGGTAAACCACAAATAGATAACATGCTGGCAGAATGACACAAGAGGGCTGATGGCACATAACGGAAGGAACAGACAAAATTAGCAGCGGCAAGGAGGTTAACGGGCCATCACAGGAGCATCATGTGGATCATGGAATGGCCCCCTCTACAGAGTTGCAGATTGTTACCCCCCCCCCCATTAAAAAGCAAGGTGTGTCACAGGGGTCAATTACAGCACAGGAGCCACTACAAAGTTTGAGCACACCTTCAGAGAGCGATGCCACCTCCGAGATCGAGGGGCTGGGGGATGGCTGATCTCTCATAGGGCCCAAGGTACGGACTGGCATGATGGCTCTATTGAAAGGCCTTGAATAATTGGGGGTCCCAACATTCACCTGCATAGAAGGAGAAGGGGTCTGACAAGCAGGGAACATCCTTCCTGGACAGTTCGCCTGATCAATCTGGGAATGTGATGAGGAAACTGAGATGGGGCGGGTGACATTGGGTGCAGTGTGAAATACTAGGGGAGTAGACCTCAAGTGGACAAGCACAACCCCCACCAACGAGATCTCTTGAGTACTGAAGGGGAGCGGACTGCCAAGAAAGAGACCTCTTGGGCACCCGCCCGATAAACCAGGAAGAAAGATGGGGAAAATGAGCAGAAGGAGGAAGGTTGACGCCCCAGCTCACAACTTGACTAGCACGGAGGGCAACTTGGCACCAGCCTCCCCCAATGCATCGCAAGAAGATGCACCAACAGTGCCAATGCTTCAAGACATCCCACAGGCCATAACACTGGCTATTGAGAATAAAATAGATACTAGTAGGGGGTAAATTGGCCTTCTAAAAAGAGCAGAGTACCTCAGGTTGGACGAGAGAGTGTCCTAGATGGAAACGGATATTAAGGATGTGAAACTGATCGTAAACATGACTGCAAACAGACTGAGAGAGGTGGAAGCCCAAGTGAGGGTACTGATAATGAGGGCCGAGGACGCTAAAAATAGGACCTGCCACAACAATGTGCGTCTTACTGGCCTAAAAGAGAAAAGCGAGGAAAGGGATATGGTGGCCTTCCTGGAGAAATGGTTCAAGGAAGAGGTGGTGACAGAGGGCCTATCTCCATACTTTGCGCTGGAGAGAGCCCACAGAGTGCATGTGAGACTCCCTCCTCCTGGAGGACAGCCACACCCAGTGGTGGCCTGCCTATTATTCTACAAGGAGAGAGACCATATACTCGCACAGGCCCGTAAGAAGGAACCCCTGGTGGTGGACAACAGCACCGTCAGATTTTTCCCCGACTTCTCCAGAGAGGTCCAACGACAAAGATCACATGTTTGGCAGTCAAGAAGAAGCTGTGGCAGATGGAGGTCCAGTATGCAAATTCTCTTTCTGGCCCGACTGAGAGTAGTGGCCCTTTCGGCACCCTCTTTTTTAGTTCACTGCAAGAGGCATGGGACTGGATTGACCAACAACCAAATGGACCTGCTTCTCTGGAGCAGCAAAAGAAAGAGGGCACCCAACCACGAGGAGATTGCAGCAAATTTACAGCGGCCCCTTCCAAAGCCAAGAAACAGCGGGAGCATGAATAGGCCATGACGGCTGTGGCGTCTCTGAGTGCGCCTAGTTCTAGTGGTGCTTCTTCTCCTGTACGAGAGAATCTAAGAGACTCAGGCTCTGATCATAGCACCAGCACTATGGAAGGAGCCAGTCAAGAATTGCTGGTGGTAACCCAAGCTACAGCGATGAGATTATTTGGCTATCTCAAAAGCCGCAAGTATTACAATGGATGGGTGAAGGGGGGGGGGGGGAAGGCTCCCATTAACAAACTTCAGCCTCTAAAATAGAGGGAATACACCCTGGTAGGGAAAGCGTACGTACTGAACTGTGCACTGGATGGGTGAGAGGGTGGCAAGGCCACAACATCAGATTCCATCAGATGCTACAAGGACCAACTCTACCCTATGTGCTCTACAATTGGGCACTGTTTTTGAATGTTTGGATGAGGAGGGTTTGCTTGCTTGTCCTGGGGAAACGGAGTTGGGGATGTTACAAGTTTGTGTTTAAGTGGGTTACAGATTTAGTAGACCAGACACAGAAAAAGCAGGGGCCTACGCCCTGCTCCCGCCCGCAAGTGCGAGGGATTGCGGGTCCCCAGGGCCTGCCTTCAAATGCACATGACACACACTAATGGCTGGTTCCAAATCATACACGATAATTTCATGGAGCATTAGAGGGATGCACACTATGTCCAAGCGGTATAAAATGTCATCCTTCCTAAATAAACGGGGAGTGAATATTGCTCTATTACAGGAGTCCCACTTGTCTGCAAAGGTGGGGGAGGCCCTTTGGAGCAGGTTGCGGAGTCAATTACATCACACATCTTACTCCGTCTTTGCTAGGGAGGTAATGATTTGGGTTAGGGCGGGTGTCCTCTTTCAGTGTACTGGGGAAATGGTAGACCCAGATGGCCTGTATCTGGCAGTGAAAGGTCGGCTCGATGGTCGTGATATAGCGATCGTGAATTTATATGACCCTAATGTAGACGCTCTTGACTAATATTAAGGGTACCTTAGCGGCCTATCTCCCACACTCTGTAATCATTGGAGGTGACTTTAATGGTATAGCTGACCCTCTAAGGACAGTTCACACCCACCTCTGAGGGACGCTCCAATAAATAGAGTAGCTAAGACATTCACAGATTTGCAGGACAGGTGGGGCTTAATTGACTCCTGGAGACGCCAGAACCCAGAGGGCAGGGATTACTCTTTTTACTCACTGGTACATGATTTACATGTTTGGTTAGATACGGTCCTGCGTTTCCCAGATATACATACCCAGATCCAGACAGTGGAATATTTAACATGCACTCTGTCCGATCCCAACACAACCCTCCTACACCTGAGGTGGGGACAACTGCGCCAAAGAATACCAACATGGCGCCTCAAGCCTGAGGTTCTAGAGGACCACGTGTTCCTTGAGGAAGTTAGAGAGTGCATCGTGAACTACTTTAATACAAATGTGACTAACTCCTGACTGACAGAATGGGACGCATGTAAAGTGGTGCTCAAGTGCAAATGCATGTCGATTTAAGAGTAAGGCGTTCCTTGAAGCTGACCTTAAGTCCGCAGACAGGGCACTGCACGCATTATAGATACCAAGGCCAGGACATCTGGAGCTGGGACATGCCCTACTGGATGCTAAAAAGGAGGTGGACAAACAAACAAGAGGCTGCAAAGCTAGGATTATAAGCAGTACATGGAATGCACACATGCAGAAAGGGACAGAACGGGTTCACTGCTGGCTTTGTTGGCCAACCCGCCCCGGAGGGGCTCTCCGATTCTAGCAATTGTGGATACCAAGGGGTGCATTTTATACTGGCAAGAAGACATACATAGGAGATTCCTGGAGTTTTACACTACTATATATAGTTCACGGTCGAGACAGGGAGACAACATAATCAGTGAGTACCTGACTGCCATCCGGCTCCCCACCCTGGAGGCCCAGGAGGCGGATGCATTAGGGGCCCCCATAGATGTACAGGAAATAAAAGTGCGATCAAGGGATTAGCTAAAGCTAAAATGCCCGGAACAGATGGGATGCCCATAGAGCTTTATGCTACCTATATTGTAGAATTGGTCCCCAGATTAGTGGAGGTATATGAGGTGGCTCTAGAGGAAGGTCAGCTCCCAAACGCCACCTGGGAGGCACTGATAGTCCCCCTACTCAGGCCTGGCAAGACCCCCATAGAACGCAAAGCTTACAGACCACTATCAATGTTAAATTTAGATTTTAAAATACTAAGTAAAATATTGGCCAGAGGGCTCCAACCCTTAATGACTGGCCCCATACCCCAGGATCAGGCGGGATTCATTCTGGGGCGCAATACGACTCTTAAAATGAGATGACTCATGACACTTATGACAAAGAGGGGACAAAAGGATGGGTGAAGAGGTGGTCTTCGCGGTAGATATGTAGAAGGCTTTTGACAGTCTTGAATAGAGTTTTTTATATGACGTCCTAGATAAAATGGGGCTGGGAGAGGGCTTCTCCAACTGAGTAAGCATGCCCCCTCTCACCACTGCTGTTTGCTCTTGCCATGGAGCCTTCGGCCTCCCTAGCCCGCACAAGAGTAATATATCAAGGGATTTGTCTTGGGAATAATACACATTACATTGCCCTTTATGTTGCTGATCTCCTGCTCTTCCTTGGGAACGTAGAGGAGGATTTACCGGGGGCCAGGGCATTGATGGAGGAGTTTGGAGAGATGTCTGGGTTAAAAATTAATTGGCAGAAATCCAAACTGTTTCCACTGACAATCAACAGAACTGTGCACTCTTATAGGAGCCCCACTGCCTAGAATGCTTAGGGGTAAAAATATATCATTCCCAAGCGAACATATTCGAGGGTAACTTGGGAACAGGCTTGAGGTCTCCAAAGACCAACATGGAATTTTGGAGGGGCCTTCCGTTATCACTGGCGGGAAGAGTGGCCATCTAAAAAGATGGTGGCATTACCACGACTATTATACTTCTTTACGGTACTCTCAATATGGATTCACCCGAAATGGCACATAGACTTACACTCTATATGACGTCCTTTCTGTGGGGCGCAGGTTGTAGACGGGTAGCTCTGACAACAATGGAGTGTTCAACTTAGGAGGGTGGACTAGCAGTCCCAGACTTTGAGCGATATTATCTAGCCGCTCAATTGCAGTGGGTGGCTAGATGGGTGCGAGACATTCAGTCTTAAATATGGGCGGTATACCCGCTTATGCCAAGCATGGAAACATTGTGGAAGCTGATGCTGGGAACAGACAGGACTACAGCTGAGATCTCTGAGGCGGTACTATTAGCAAGGCGCTGTTGGAGACGATGTCTCCGAAAGACACATACCAGATTTCCATATTCGCCTGACTTGCCCAGAGCCATTCTCAGGGTGCTCCCTCGTGGAGCAGTTTGGGTGGGCCTCGAGGACTGGGAGGCGATAGGGGTGACAAGGCTAGGAGACTTATATAACGGTGGGGAGCTCATGCCATTCGAAGACTTTAGAGAGGGATATGACCTGGCCCAGGGGCACTTCTTACTACATGCAGTGATCGCAGCGGCGCTTTGGGCGCATTGGGGTTTGGGGTCAGATGTACCCCCACAACATGCAAACTGTAGTTACGTAGACACTGGGGGAGGCAGAATTAAGGCAGTCACACGTCTATACGGAGCCCTGGGAAAAGATGTGATACAACCGCTGACCACACTACGAAACAGATAGACAGAAGATCTGAATGCCCCCCTGTAAGGCAAACCAATGGAGAATATACTGATAGGGATTCCCAGGACCTCGAGAAATGCTTATTTTTGACTCATGAATTTTTCATATTGCACAGGGCATACCTCACTCTGTGGCGGATCAATAACATTCTCCAAAGAGATGACGCAAAATGCTCGAGATGCGGAGAAGTGATGGCGGAACTACTACACATGTTGTGGGTATGCCCTGATCTGCAGAATTACTGGACGGCAATAATTGCCACCATAGGGGAGGTAATAGAGCGACCAATTCCAAGCACCTCTGCACATTGCCTCCTGGGATTGTTTACACACAACTCAAAGCTGTGGGTCACTAGCAGGTTTCAAGACCTAGCCCTGATCTTAGCTAAGCGTGAGATCACATGACACTGGACATCCCCTGTAGGGCCCAAAGTCATCACATGGAAGGCTGAGCTAGAGAGATTGGTTGGCCTGTGACGGGAGGGTACTCCTCAGAAGTGTCAAATGATGTATTGGCTCACTGGAGCGAGCCACGCCTGGGAAGGTCTGGTTGATAGTGTAAAGGAGCCGAGTTAACATCTGGGGAGACATCCTCAGAGAGGGGGTCCCCACAGAGAAGCCCGCCACACTGGGGTAGAGGAGGGGAGGAGGAAGGACATACTTGAGGTGGTAAAGAATGACTGCACTCTTAGGTCGACACAGGAGGGATAGAATCCCGGGAACTGGCGGGGTGCCAGAGGCAACTAAATGATATCGTACAAAGTCTGGCTGGCAGAGACCTGTGAAGGGGGGTGGGAAAATGGTAGTTGAGAGTTAGGATAGGTAAGGGGGAAATGTACTACTATTATTATATTCCCACTGTTGAATGGACTTGAGAAATTGTCGAATGGACATGATATGAGGGTGGTATTGGAATTGTAATGGAAATGTGATTGTTATGACATGTTTCACCTAAAACCCCAATACAATATGTTTTGAAAAAAAAGTCCTTAGTCCTCTCAAGACGCAATTTCCTGCTTTGCCGAATATAAACAAATTCACCTAGCCCCTCTCACGACATCACTGCATGCAGGAGCTAGCCTTGCTTCAAGAGTGTGAACATTTGAACACATAGCCCCCTTATCCCCTAATTGATTTAGCTTGACTGGGTCCCAGCAGAAACTAGAAACTCGCCTGTATGCCATATTAAGTGGTACATTCAGGAGATCTGCACCTACCTGGGGCGGAAACTAAACATACCTATGAAGCACAGACTGCATGTTATAAGAAATACCAACCTTCAAGAAAACAAATACCTGAAACAAGTCTTTTCAGGCAATGTACCTAAAACATAGAACTCTATTTCCCATCGCTCAGAACATTGCAGACTCTCCGTCTTTTCAAGAAGAAAAGTCAACAAATTATTGTCTCTTCACTACTAATCTCCTGAATAGTCATCTTCTGTAATGCCCTTCATATTAACTCTCCATGTTGGTCATTCGGAGAGCACCATGGTCCTAGTAATATCTTTCTTTCAATGCATACTCTTTTATTACCTTTGGCATTAGGCCTCTAGTGATCTCTTTTATAAATAGCCACCTGATTCTCATTTTTTGGCAATTTGTAAGCAACCCCGGTTTTTGTAAAGGGTCCTGTCTCCTATGTTCAGGCCTAGCTCATGGTCTGTAAAGCGATTTAATAAAAATGTGTTGGCCTCAAGCAAACACCCACTTGGCACAAGAGTTGCTCCACCAAATATATTGGGTGAGGTGGACAGCTAATTGGTGCAGGACTTCAGGGATCTGTGATAATAGTTGCCTCATTGACCAACCCCCCCTTTAGACTCTGGCTGCCTCAAGCTTCTTACCCAAATTGCACCGGTGTATAGTCTATCCACTGGGTAGAATGCGAGTCCAGGTCCAATTCCCACTCATGTTTCCAGAAGTAAAAACTCCTTTGTAATGTGGATACATTTCTGCCACCCAAGAACTCTACACTCAGACTCCCAAATGTCCCATTGGAGGTGGTCTGGTCGCAAACAGCTTTGTCTTAGAGGCTGCATTGGTCGCTGAAGGACAGTTTCATTTTTGTTGCCAATTTCAAGTCCAATGAACTCACAGTTGGCAATTAGCGGGTGAATAGTAAATCGGCACTGGTGCATTTTTCAAGACCCATAGTGATCCATGAATAAATGTAACCTGAACCAAACGACATAGGAGAAACAGGAGAGAAATCTCCCAAGTTCTTCCCCTGCTTTGACTTGACCTGACATAAGGGATGGCAGACAGAACGAGAAGACAGACTTTCTCGTTTGAATCTTACCTCCCAAAATTGACAAACTAATCCATTCGCCTGCAGAAATTGGCTGAATTTCAAATTTAATGACATTCTGTTCTGTAAACAATGGGGCTTTTGTGAGTCGAAGAAAATCTCATCAGCCTTCTCAGCAGGAAATTGCTTTGGTTGTGCTTCCTGGATGTAGAGAAAATTGACACTCCTACCAAGAATAAAGACCTGTGTTTGGGTGGGAAATTCAGCTCGGCGTCACACACCCACAGAAACAGTCTCATACATTTTACCTGCAGGAGATGAAGCCCGGCTCACACACAGCTATTGTCATCTTAACAAGGCACTGGCAGGCCTCAGAAATAGGTTTATAATTCATCTGCAGTCACACACTGCAGTTTCAAAATCTCGGTTTATATTATAGCAGGATCCGGAAAGGGACACATAATGCATGCAAATAGAAAAGGACAAAGTCATTAAAATCCTATTTATTATCATATTGTATGTATATTAGAATTTATTTAGCTATTCATACCCACGACAAGGTCACAAAGCATTCTGATTTGCAAGGGGTCCCTGGGCGTCCTTTCAGAGCATGTGGCTAAGAGGGAGTTGGACAGGGTTTGTTGTACAGGGGCGGAGAAGGTGGAGTGGCTGAAGTGCACAGGCAGGCTACTCATGGTGCATGCGGAGAGTGTGAGAAAAGATACGTCTGTGCATATATACTTTTCCAATTGTATTTTTTAATTTGTATTATTATAACGTTTTTCTGGAATGATTATGTGGATGGAGGAGCTTGGATTTCTAGGGATCATTAATTCATTTTAATTTGGAGAAATCGAGTTCCAGAGCTTTTTTGCTTGGACAGAAAATGCCCTTCCACCCAGCCTCAATTTGTTCAAAAAATATGATAGGCGCAGGGTTTGTGGCATATTATTCTAACCCCTCCTATTCTTGCGGTGCCTCAAGCTACTATTTTTCTTTCTGTTTGGGTGTGACACAAAGGTTTACTCTGGGGTTCTTGTTTAGTGTGGACTTGTTATTATGTTTTTCTTGGTATTGTGACATTGCATGTTATTCTGGTGCGTCTGGATAGTTTGATGCCAAATGTTACTGTGCAATACCTCCATGGTTTTTTGTTGCATGTTAGTCTGTGATTTCTAGATGGTGTAGATATTGTGGTGTCTGGTACTGACGTGCACCTGTTATAACATGCTGCTCGTTTATTTAGCCTGTTATCAGTGGGACGGAAAATCGTGGTGCAGTTGTCATGGCAAAATGGGGAGGATGAGTTAAGGGTTGTTTTGTTTTGGGAGTGGCAACTGCCTGCACTTTACCAAACCAAACAAATGATTATCTGGTTAAACAGGATTAACTTGTTCCATAGAATTCATTACCCACAATTCGATCAATCAGAAGCAGTGGTTTAGAAATAACACAATACGAAGCCACTGCCTTTTCACGGGCACACTCAATTCAAGTCCATTTTGAAACTATAGAAGCATGGAGCAGTCTTTCATCCATTTTCTGATGTGAGAGCATGAGAATGGTTGTAGTAATATGTTAGGACTTGCTTGACCGTGTAGCTTTCACCCTTAGGTTAGCAACAAAAATACTTTTAAGACGCACTACCAAGAGTGATGCTTTGGCTTTGCCAACCATGCTGATTTCCTTGAGTGCAGCGTTTGATTGGGCAGAAGTGTGCAGAAGTGTGCATCTGCTTATGCCCAATGCAGGAGGGCTAGGGAAGCCAATGATTAAGACCAGGGCCAGCTTTAGGGCAGTGCGACTGGTGCAGCCACACTGGACGCTGACCTGGGGAGGAGGACGCTGACCTCAGGAGGGGCGCTTTGTTTAGTTGTAAGTTACGAATTAAGAACACCTGTCGCAGAGTTCCTTGCAAGTCTAGTTTTCAGGCAGCATTAAAAATGTAAAGATAGCTCTTGTGATTGGTGTTCCCGCTGGAGAGAGAGAGAGAGAGATCAGAGTTCTGTCTAAGGGTAGTTTTGAATTACCAAAATGTAGCGCAGAATGTCATATGCCTGCTACAAAAAACGCGTCCCGTGCAGATCACAGATCTGCATTTTATGTGAATAGCAGCTGAGTGAATTACTGCTTTTGACACAGAGATCCTTTTGTTACCGCAGTGCATAAGATACTACACTAATATAGAAAAGTGACTGTTACAAACTGTCATCAAATATCTGCATGCAAACTGCATAAAATAGGTTAAGGCATTCTATTTTTTTCCACCAGTCTTTCTTTATCTATGCCCAATGTTGATGAAAAGTGTTTGTTTGGGTAGCTGTACATTGGTATTAGTAAAGTCAGCCTTTACCAGTGCTTTAAAACAAATTAAATGTATGTGAGAGAGGGGCTACGGAGAGATGAGAGTGACTTTTGTCCGGTGGACGTGAGGGAATCCGAAGAGGTGGTAATGGGGGGGGGGGGGGGGGGGAGGGGGGGAGGGGGTAAGGGACCCAAAAATGATTGTCGCACCAGGCGCCAACAGATCTAAAGCCAGCCCTAATTAAGATTATAACTCTGATCTGTTTATTATGAAAGTTAAGAAAAAGGTAGTAGATGTGACTTGTTTATTGTGAAAAGCATGCTGCGAAGCAACTGCCCTTTAAGGGTGGATCAGTATTACATTGTAGTAAAGCCTGTAGACAGTATTTTGTTACATAGAATCTCACAGACTGAGAGCTGCAAAGGGCAAAGCTTTTTAGTTTGGTTTCCTCCAATAGCAAACTCTGGAGGTAAAAGATTTGCACTGTGGTAATCCTAGTTCATTCCTTTTAGGAGGGATGTATAATATTTTACCAATTTTAATCTTACATTTATAATTGTATGATTGCATGCCTGATTTGCCTTATTTAGAAGCTTATGCCCACTCCAATAGCCCTGGTTTGGGTATGGTGAGAAGCTGTAGGTCTGCTTGGATCAGCGGTAAAGGTTATATCAAGTGCCAACAGTCTGATCTGTTTAATATGAAAAGGTACAGCAAAGGGAGTAGGCCTGGATTCCTTAATGTGGAAAGCATGCACTTGTTAAAGCCAATAGAACTTTGAGGGTACATTGTTATTACACTGTTCTAAAGGCTGACAAAAAGTATTTTCTTACATACAGTCTCACAAAATACTGCACTAGGCAAGGGTTTTGGTGTTGTTCACCCCAACCCCTTTGACAAAGCTGGGGTAGATCTGTACTTAGTTAAGCTTGGTTAACCACTTTTCTGGTGGAGGTGGGGATGTTTAGCCAAAGGAAATTTTGTATGTTTGTAATTTTGTGCAGATATGCCTAATGGTTGCTTTGTGGGAAAGATTAAGTTCAATAAAGTAGACCTGAATTGGGTATGGTGCCAGTCTATTTTAATCAACTATTGGCCTAATTTGGGTTTTTTGAAAAAGTTGTGTCAAATGCCATATTTGTTCTATTTACTATGAAAAGTTACGACAAAGTCAGCAAGTCTGACTAAGTTATTATAAAAAAACATATGTGAAAGCCAAAAGGCCCTCAAAAGTATATTGCTATTACATCGTATAAATACTGTAGACGGATATTATGTTACACAGAATCAAACTAATTTTTGTTGTTAGCTACTCCCTTTGGCAAATCCTGTGGCCAGAAGATTGTGATAATCCTTGCTAGAGCTCCTTTGGAAGGCCTGATAGGTTAAGATATCTGACAGGCTCCTGTAACCCTAAAGAAAATAGTGGTGTCTCTCTCTATGGTGCTGCTATCAGTGCATCATCAAGTTTCATTTTAGAATATTATATGTGATCCTGAAAAAGATTGGAATGTCACTGTGTTGGTGGTTGCCCTTTACTGATGTGACTAAGGTTTTCATTAGACATACTTCTCCAGTGTATCTGTTGTGCTTGGTTGTCCTTCCCAACCTCTTTGTTACCCAAGCTAAAGTGACAGGCGCACTTCTTTTGTGGCCTGTCTGTCTTTATATAAGTGGTGCTAAATTCATTCTAAGTTATTCTCTAGGGTGTCCACAACCCATAAAAGTTAGTGGATAAACTGATAAACTGTTGTGGTGAAAGAGCTACCTGGTGTCTATGTGTCACAAGTTGTAAGAATAGGGTGACACGAGTCAGAGAGTATGCAAAATGTAACCACCCAACTGGTTTTTTTAAGCAGCTTTTCATCCACCTATAAGAAGGAGCAAGTGGAAGAAAATGTTTGGGCATTATGTTAATGTTTGTGGAATACACCTCAGTGCAAAATGAAGGTATTGGTTGATTATGCATTGCATAGGTGGTGAAGGTCAGGAGGCATTGGAGACCTGCCAGAGGTAAGCGCGCAGGAACAAAGAAATCCCAATGAGTATGAGGTTTGGTTACTCCAAATTAACCGACATTGCCTACCCGGATTGAGTACTTTTGTGATCGGTATTACTTCGATCTGAGAGAATAAGGAGAAGAGAAAACAGTGAAGGATTATAACACTAGTCTCAGAAAATGGCCTTCCACTTGTAAATTGGGTTCTGCAACTGATGAGAGGATAAAAGATCAGTTGTACTCATGTTTAGAAGTGATAAGATGAGGGAGGAGTTATGGCTTAAAGATGAGTCATCCTTTGAGGAACTTTTCATGATAGCAAAAAGGTTAGAATTCTTTCTGAAGTGTGCTGTGAACTGGCTGTTGAGAAGAACAAACATAATGCTCAACCTGAGAAGATGGAGGGGATTTATGTGACCTGACAGAAAAAACACAGCAGGGATGGGCAATTTAAGTTTTTGGGAGAATGATTCAGGTGTGGCAAGATTGGGCACAGAGCCAGAGCATCTAATTGTGTTTTGTAATAGATGTAGAAAGAATGTATACTTTGTGAATTGCTGCAGAAACAAGGTGAGAAGAGGAAAAAAAGAGAGTTCACATGAGAATCTTAGTCAATGCAATGGTCATCCAAGCAATGTGGTGAAGGTAAATGGTGTTGAATTATTTATGACTTTTGACTCCTGCTCATATTTAACTATCATCTCAAAGAAGACATATGAACAGGCCTTTGGTATTAATGTTAAGTTGTTTACCATGGATGTTCATCCCGGGGGTATGGTGGTCAACCCATAAAAAATATTGGGATTCTTCAATGCCGATATGGATTTGAGCAGCAAATATCAAGTTGGTAAGTTCTATGTTTTAAAGAAGGAAGATGATTTGATACGCTGGCCACACCAGGGACCACTGTGAGTTACTGTGAATCTCAACGCTATGCCTCAAGTACAGATGCAGGAGGTTGACTCGCAAGTAGCAGATTTTGAGTAAGTGCATCAGCCATTGTTCACTGAAAAGTTGGGATGTCTCAAGGGCTGCAAGCATCATATAAAACCTAAGAATTGAGCTGTAACTGTGGTAGCTAAGGTCAGATGCATACCGGTCAGAATCCAGGACAGTTTTGAAGTGGAATTTAAAAAATTGATGAACATGAGTGTGAAAAAACCAGATGAGGCCACAGGGGAGGTGGCTCTTATAGTTGTTCATGTCTGAGTTGAGTCTAGTGGAGACATACATTTGTGTGGAGATCTAAGAACCCTCAACAGAGAGATTCAAGTGGATAGCTTTCTCCTGCCTAACATTAATGAGATTATGTCCACCTTGGCAGGAGCAACGTAGTTAAGACTCTTGACCTAACTGTGCTGTATTATTAGTTGAAGTTAAATACTTGCTCTCTTGAACTCACAGCTTTAATTAAAATCATGGAGCTTACAAAGCCATTCGGTCTTGGGTCCGCCGCCTCGGTATTTCAATATGTCATGGCCAGGGTTGAAGGAGATTTGTGGTGAGCTAAGTTATCAAGATGATGATTTGATCTTCAGTAATATCATGAAGGTGCATGATTCTTGGAAGTGTTTTATCTTAATAAGGCTTATGGAAGCAGGAGTAGCTCAGGAAGAACAAGTGCAAGTGTAGTGTTAGTGAGATAAATTAATTGAGCCACTATATCTCTTGAAAGCGAGTTACAAGAAAGACTTGGTTGAGAAGATTGTTGGGTTGAAAAAAACATGTTCCAAGGAGGAGTTAATCTCCTTTTTGGCATGGTTGAGCACTATGGCAAGTTTATAAAGAATGATGCAGATAAATCAGTCCAAATGAGAGTTCTTGTTGGTAAGAATGTGACATTTTTGTTGAGACCTGCATGTCAAGAGGAGTTTAAAAGGTTTAAGTTTGAGTTAAAAAAATACACCATGCTTTTGTGCCAAGAGAAGAGACCATGTTTGTCATTGATGCTAGATCTAAGGGTTTAGGTACAGTTTTACTGTAGAAAATGCATAGAGTGGCAAGTTTATTTGCATGTGCCCCCAGGTGTTTACATGTTTTGAGATTTGCTACCCGGTAATTGAGAAGGAGGCTTTGGCTATTATCTGGGCACTAAGACAGTTCCAAAATCTGATTTGGGGTACCACTTTTGAGAAATGTTTGATCACAAGCCACTTAAGGAGGTTTTCATGAAAAAGGGTCTAGACTCCATTTTATCAAGGATAGGGAGATGGGTTATTGCCTTGTGAAGATTCAGCATTGAAGTGGAATAAATTCCTGGAGCCAGGAATTTATCAGTGGATTGTTTGCCTCAGTTGGTTACCAGTGCAACTAAAGTGGACATCCAAATTGAGCTTTTAGATGAGAATGTGGTTGTGTGTTAGGTCACGTTTGGAGCTGTTACAGAAGATTTGTGGAAAAAAGACTTAGTGAAAGGTCCTATTTTGTTGGTTGCGATAGGAGTTTCAACAACAAGGGCCTCCCCCACATCACACCTATTCTCGTTGAACCACTGGCAGAGTAAAACAGCTGTTTATCGTACTGCCCTAGATGCGTTCCTTAACACTAATCTAGAGGGTCATGGTGAGTTCTTGCTTTCATAAAAAGCGACACCCAGGTCCAGTCCCACTCTCAAATTGTGAAAAAATATATAAAGTGAGCAAAGAGAGTGTATCTCACGGTAGCAACACCCGAGGAGGTTCCTGGCAAGCAATTGCCAGTTTACCCACTTCTCATCATCGGACACTCTCTCTTTGTAGTGAGTAAAGAACGAAAGGAAAGAACACAAATAGTGATTCCCCAGCTACTACTGGTATTGTGCACAAATAGAAACCTCTATGTCCACTCGTCTAAATGAAAAGTGAAAAAATGTGTGTACACCTAGAACCCCTGTGATAGCCAAGAGCAATCGGTCATCACTGCTAAAATGTGGAGAGACTTGCTAGCTTAATAACTTTATTCTGATGCCGCAAGAACTCCCAATTAAAAATGGTTCTTACTATAGCATATATAGTTACTCAATGCCAACATGTTTCATTGCTATAAACTTCAGCAACTTCGTCAGGGCAAAAACGGGGTTCTGTTTTCAATCTTTATTTTTGTTGGTTCACAGGACCTGATGGCTGCTAGTTACTGCATACCTGCAACCATCACAGGCATTCCGCACCGTGTCAATAGATCACGCGTCGTCTGGTGGCGCAATTAATATCTGGCCCCCGAAGCCGAGTCGTCTCGGTCATAAATGATATATGACAGTGGTTCAACGAGAATAGGTGTGAGGTGGGGGAGGCCCTTGCTGTTGAAATTTGATTGGGTGGGGGGCGGCCACTGCCATTATTCCCCCTAGGGCTCCTTTTGATTGATGGTGCAATAGGAGTTTGCCAGGCTCCTAATGTAGGTTTGCTAGACAAGCCAGCCTACATGATTAAAGATGAGTTGTCTTGTGACAGGCATATGCTGTTAAGGGGCTTCGAATTGTTCATCTAGTAGGGTGAGAAGTAAGTTGGTGGCAGAGGCTCATCTGGGTTACTTGGGAGTAGTCAATACCAAGGAGAGATTGTATGCCATTTTTTTATGGCCTGCTATGGACATTGAGGTAGAAAGCTCTGTCAGGGACTGTTTGAAATGTAGAAATAGTGATAAGATCTTTTCCCCTTGGCAAGTACTCCTAGATTGTTGTGAACTTCCCGGTCAGTCGTGGGAAAAGGATGCCATAAATAGCTGGACCAATAATGGGTGTGCACAGAACATTCTTTTTTGTAGTGTTGCTCGATATATATTCAAGTGGTTGAAGGTTTACTGTGTGCAGAACATTACTTCATCATCTGTTAATAAGTGTCTGTAGAATGTGTTTAAAATGGTTAATTTCCTTAGGGTTATTCTGTCAGACAATGGTCCTCACTTTTGTGGAATTGAGATGGAAAGGTATTTTGCTTCCTGTGGCATTCTTTGTAAGAAATGTTCCATTTGTCACCCAGAAGCCAATGAGGCTTTTGAGAGAGTGAAAGGAACATTAAAAGAGTGTATCCAGTTGACCAGAGCGAGTAGCCTAGATTGGGAAAAAGAGCTACAGCAGAGGATCACTGCGTATATCGCATCACTACTTACTCCACCAATGGGAAAACTCCTTTGGAGCTTTTTAAAGGGAGAGCACTGAATACTATATTGTGTCCAGGGTAGATGAGTTGGGGAAATGTGGTGAAGTTCAATGGTGTGGATGATTAGAGAAATTGCAAGGTGGATTTGCAACATAAAAGAAAGGTGTATTTTGACTCAAGAAAGCAGACAGTGATGTACAGGTTGATGTGGATTCTTTGATCAAAGCAAAGGCTCTGATGGGATGGGTTCAATGGCACTAATTCACCAGAGCTCAAAGACATGTACAAATGTGGTCAAGACTAATGATGGCAGGATTAGGAACAAGAGTTGTGTGTTGGTGCTTTTCTGTAGCTGTCCAGAACGCAGTTGGTTGATTATCTGAGGAGCAACTTTGAAGCAGCTGTCAAAGGTTCAAGTTATTATGCGGAGTATGTTGTGTCAGATCAGAAAACTCTTAAATTGTAAAAAAAAAAGACCAGCATATCTGTCAGTAAGTGGCTGTTTTGTAATACATTCACTCCTTGTGTAATGACTATACCAACAATAATGTACTTTTGTAGCTAATACGTTTCAAGATCTGTTTTTGTTTTTTCCTTATCAATGTTGTTTTCAAGCTTTATTAAGGAGTGAGATGTGTGATGTCTCTCACTATAGTGCTGCTATCTGTGCATCTCAAAGTTCCATTCTAGAATGTTATATTGTCCGAGAAAAGATTGGAATGTTGCTCTTTTTGAAGTTGTCCTGTACTGGTTATGGCTGAGGTTTTCAATAGACATATCTCTACAGCTTACCTGCTGTGTTTGGTTGTTCTTCCCGACCTATTTGTTACAAAAATTATAAAACAAATATGTGCCTATTAACACATATACATACAGGGATCAGCTTTGGGACAGGTCACTGGTCTGTTTGAGTATAATTCACAATCTGTTACCACACATGACACAATGTGGCAATAAGTGACCCCTCATTAGTTTGGTCTTCTGAGTGACAGTATTTTGTCAAATCACCTGAAAATGGTGCATTTTAATGCCATGGCTAATGGGGCTAACTTTAGTTTTGCATTTTAGTTTATTATAGGCCCCCTTTCATGTATTTCCTTCTCTTTAGTTTGTATTTAGCTGGTTTGTTATTAGAGCTCCTCGCAGCTCCCCAAATGGTGTTAATGGGCCACTTGCTTGCAACTCACCTGTAGTTTGTTGCACCCTGCACAGCCAGTCACTGCTTCTAAACTGGGAAGCCAGTGATGGTATGTTCATTAGTTAATTATTGTTTTACTTTTCCACTCTGGTCACAATGTATAGATGTTAACCATCTAGGAGAGGTAAAACAGTAATGCACTCTGCTCAATACTATTCCAAGATGGCACCTCAGTGTGATGTTTATTTATAAACAACCTTGGAATGGTATTGTGCATGGTATATTATTATTGGAACCCACTAAAATGACCAACAAATTGTCTCTAAATGTGGCAGCCATGTTGGAACTTTGAAACAATGATCACGGTGTACAATACTATCGCAAGCCAACCATATAATGCTATGTTTCATTTTATTTTCTGCTGCCAGCAATTGCCCACCAAGGTTAAGAAGCACATGTTTTTTCCCTTCTTTATTCTTTTAATGTATCTTACATGTGCTTGTTGAGTTTGTGCACATGCTTTATCATAGATGGGTAAATGAGTCAATGCCGTGAAGAATGGATACTTGAGTGCAAGTATGATTGACCGAGTGTAAGTACGATGACATACTGAGGGGCTAAACTCACCAGTGACCACTACTTAATTTGAGCCAGTGGTTTGCAATGCACCGCATCGCACTTACTTGGCAACACCGGCACTTGTGACAGTCTGCACCACCTAGATTGAATAGGAGGGCACTCAGCCTTTACTGTAATATTGTTTTGTAGTGTGAAGAAGAAAAAAAGTGTTTTTTTGTTACTTTTTTGATTTTTTGTAAAAAATGTATATGTTGTTCATCGTCTGTTTTTATTGTATACAGGTGTGTACATAGGTGTGTATATTTGTGTATAGTGCATACATTTGCCTTTAAAATCTTTTGTTTGTTTGAAAAAAAGAAAAAAAGAAATGAGATGAAAAAACTTTGGTTTGATTGCAATAAATAAAATGTGTAATCATGTCCCCTTGTGTTAGTGATGACGTCCATAATGTTTGATTAATTTAGCAGTGGGTTTACGCCACAAAAATAGGAGAATTTATAGTCCCCTATTAGAAAAATTGTATAGATCTGTTCCTCCTTTTTCCACTCCCTTCTGTTTTTTGTAGTCTGCCACAAGGTGGCGCCTTATGGCTAATCTAGAGATGACCATAACAACAGGTAATTATTAATTCAATATGGATTAACAATGACTATTACCTGCTGCCCAGCCATTCTTATAGCTTTGGAGGCCTAAAATAGTCCGAATTGTCACACTTGTATGTGTGTAATGGTTAGTAGTTGTGTTGTTACTATCATTGGCAGCATGGCAGGGGCAATGTGTGGTGCAAGCTGCAGTGTCCTCCTCACGAGAGCCCTGGCACTTATTTTATTTTACAATTTAAACACCGCCAGAGACTGAAGAGGCAAATTCAGTTATGAGCTAGACCTCCTGCCAACACCAATGCTTTTTTCTTTTTGTTTACAACCTTTAGTATTTGTCCAACTTGTCCTTGGAAAGTTCCGTCTCCTAGAAACTCAATTTAGGTTTAATTTCCTGTGTTAAATAATTGGGGTATCTAGAAACTCCTTCAGTACTGTCCATCAGGGTTATCAATGGGGCATCAGTCATGGGTCACAAAATAATGTTCTTTTGCCTGCTTCACTACAGCATCATTACTAAATGATGCAGCCCCGTATAAGGGAGAGTTGCAACCCCATTCTAGGAAGAGTGGGGCAAATGTACGACCTTTATTAGCAGTCACAAATGGAGAATTGGGCTGTTTGTAGCCGCTAAAACGTCTTTCAGCATGTACAAACCCTATTTTGTGAGTCTGCAACCTATTACCGACTCGCAAAATAGGGGTTGCAAGTCGGTATTAGGAGGGGGTGTTCAGGGCGTCCCTTCCTAATACCGACTCGCAGGGGGATGTATGACTGTATTGCGTCTGGAATGTGGTTGCAAAACATTTATTTTACTGACTCCACGAAGGAGGTGGTAACCCATTCGTATACAGGAAGGGGTTCCCAGGGGACACCTTCCCGTTTGTGAATGTGGGCGCCAAATATTTAAGATCAGACAGTTGTCACATGGACCACTGCCTTCTCCTAAAAAATGAGAAGAAAACTTTACATTTTTCTTTTTTAAATGCATCCCCTTTTCTTTTAAGGGAAACGGACTGCTGTTCAAAAGAAAAAAATTGCTTTATTTAAAAAGTAATCACAGACATGGTGGTCTGCTGACCCCTGCAAGCCACTATCCCTGTGGTTACAGGCTCACAAATTGCGACCTGCCTCATGAACATTTCTGAGGGAGGTCAATTGGAACCCCATTGGGAATTGCTAAATGTGTATGAGAAACATTAGTAAATTTTATTTTGCCACTCCCTAATTGCAACTCACAAACAATCACAATTGGCGACTCTCAAAATGAAATGGTTGTACATCTGGCCCTATATCACTTTGTCTTAGCAGTCATATTGTCTTTACAGATACTTGAGTACTGGGCACTCACAAGTACTGTGTTTTCTGCCTCCACAATTTCTCTGTGAGTGGCCTGGCAGGCTTTTGAAGACAGGCTACTCTACAGTCCTTTGACAGTTTCTTTTCCTGTGAATAGATCCTTCCTGGAAAAGGTACTGCCTTACAATTGCCAAGATAAAAAGATACAAATTGTAAATCAAAATGTACACTATAGGTATCTATAATCCAGTTGTAATATTTCTTATTACATGTCTTTATTGAACGTTATTATGTGGTTTGTAAAATAACTAAGCGAAGCTAGTGTATTTCCAGCAGGCTTGCAAGGCCCAAACGGATGAAAGGGCTTCAGCCCTCGCCGGTCGTATGTCTCAGCCCCGGCTGCTGCAGCTCAAGCTGCTGTGGGCTCAGCTGGGCAGTGTCTGGAGACTTATCTCCGGCATGCCTTAGTTTGTCACAGGTCTTTAAAGACCATTTGCATACTTACATATCTTTGTAAACTGGTTACCAAGGCTTAGTTTTTTTTCTGGTTCCAGTACCCCCTGGGCCTCCACTCTGCCTATTCCTTACATTTGAATTTTACTTTTACTGCCGTAGTGTGAGAAAGCATTTCATGTAAAGAAATATAAAGTACGGTTGCCAATAGAAAAATACCAGCCATTTGTTGTCTAAAGAGCCTGCAAAGACACTAAATAGTGTTATAAATAAAATCACATGTATTCATTTGTAATGTGACTTTTCTGTTTTTGTTCCCTTTAATCATCAGTCATGGATAACACACATCTGTTAATAAGTGTCTGTAGAATGTGTTTAAAATGGTTAATTTCCTTAGGGTTATTCTGTCAGACAATGGTCCTCACTTTTGTGGAATTGAGATGGAAAGGTATTTTGCTTCCTGTGGCATTCTTTGTAAGAAATGTTCCATTTGTCACCCAGAAGCCAATGAGGCTTTTGAGAGAGTGAAAGGAACATTAAAAGAGTGTATCCAGTTGACCAGAGCGAGTAGCCTAGATTGGGAAAAAGAGCTACAGCAGAGGATCACTGCGTATATCGCATCACTACTTACTCCACCAATGGGAAAACTCCTTTGGAGCTTTTTAAAGGGAGAGCACTGAATACTATATTGTGTCCAGGGTAGATGAGTTGGGGAAATGTGGTGAAGTTCAATGGTGTGGATGATTAGAGAAATTGCAAGGTGGATTTGCAACATAAAAGAAAGGTGTATTTTGACTCAAGAAAGCAGACAGTGATGTACAGGTTGATGTGGATTCTTTGATCAAAGCAAAGGCTCTGATGGGATGGGTTCAATGGCACTAATTCACCAGAGCTCAAAGACATGTACAAATGTGGTCAAGACTAATGATGGCAGGATTAGGAACAAGAGTTGTGTGTTGGTGCTTTTCTGTAGCTGTCCAGAACGCAGTTGGTTGATTATCTGAGGAGCAACTTTGAAGCAGCTGTCAAAGGTTCAAGTTATTATGCGGAGTATGTTGTGTCAGATCAGAAAACTCTTAAATTGTAAAAAAAAAAAGACCAGCATATCTGTCAGTAAGTGGCTGTTTTGTAATACATTCACTCCTTGTGTAATGACTATACCAACAATAATGTACTTTTGTAGCTAATACGTTTCAAGATCTGTTTTTGTTTTTTCCTTATCAATGTTGTTTTCAAGCTTTATTAAGGAGTGAGATGTGTGATGTCTCTCACTATAGTGCTGCTATCTGTGCATCTCAAAGTTCCATTCTAGAATGTTAAATTGTCCGAGAAAAGATTGGAATGTTGCTCTTTTTGAAGTTGTCCTGTACTGGTTATGGCTGAGGTTTTCAATAGACATATCTCTACAGCTTACCTGCTGTGTTTGGTTGTTCTTCCCGACCTATTTGTTACAAAAATTATAAAACAAATATGTGCCTATTAACACATATACATACAGGGATCAGCTTTGGGACAGGTCACTGGTCTGTTTGAGTATAATTCACAATCTGTTACCACACATGACACAATGTGGCAATAAGTGACCCCTCATTAGTTTGGTCTTCTGAGTGACAGTATTTTGTCAAATCACCTGAAAATGGTGCATTTTAATGCCATGGCTAATGGGGCTAACTTTAGTTTTGCATTTTAGTTTATTATAGGCCCCCTTTCATGTATTTCCTTCTCTTTAGTTTGTATTTAGCTGGTTTGTTATTAGAGCTCCTCGCAGCTCCCCAAATGGTGTTAATGGGTCACTTGCTTGCAACTCACCTGTAGTTTGTTGCACCCTGCACAGCCAGTCACTGCTTCTAAACTGGGAAGCCAGTGATGGTATGTTCATTAGTTAATTATTGTTTTACTTTTCCACTCTGGTCACAATGTATAGATGTTAACCATCTAGGAGAGGTAAAACAGTAATGCACTCTGCTCAATACTATTCCAAGATGGCACCTCAGTGTGATGTTTATTTATAAACAACCTTGGAATGGTATTGTGCATGGTATATTATTATTGGAACCCACTAAAATGACCAACAAATTGTCTCTAAATGTGGCAGCCATGTTGGAACTTTGAAACAATGATCACGGTGTACAATACTATCGCAAGCCAACCATATAATGCTATGTTTCATTTTATTTTCTGCTGCCAGCAATTGCCCACCAAGGTTAAGAAGCACATGTTTTTTCCCTTCTTTATTCTTTTAATGTATCTTACATGTGCTTGTTGAGTTTGTGCACATGCTTTATCATAGATGGGTAAATGAGTCAATGCCGTGAAGAATGGATACTTGAGTGCAAGTATGATTGACCGAGTGTAAGTACGATGACATACTGAGGGGCTAAACTCACCAGTGACCACTACTTAATTTGAGCCAGTGGTTTGCAATGCACCGCATCGCACTTACTTGGCAACACCGGCACTTGTGACAGTCTGCACCACCTAGATTGAATAGGAGGGCACTCAGCCTTTACTGTAATATTGTTTTGTAGTGTGAAGAAGAAAAAAAGTGTTTTTTTGTTACTTTTTTGATTTTTTGTAAAAAATGTATATGTTGTTCATCGTCTGTTTTTATTGTATACAGGTGTGTACATAGGTGTGTATATTTGTGTATAGTGCATACATTTGCCTTTAAAATCTTTTGTTTGTTTGAAAAAAAGAAAAAAAGAAATGAGATGAAAAAACTTTGGTTTGATTGCAATAAATAAAATGTGTAATCATGTCCCCTTGTGTTAGTGATGACGTCCATAATGTTTGATTAATTTAGCAGTGGGTTTACGCCACAAAAATAGGAGAATTTATAGTCCCCTATTAGAAAAATTGTATAGATCTGTTCCTCCTTTTTCCACTCCCTTCTGTTTTTTGTAGTCTGCCACAAGGTGGCGCCTTATGGCTAATCTAGAGATGACCATAACAACAGGTAATTATTAATTCAATATGGATTAACAATGACTATTACCTGCTGCCCAGCCATTCTTATAGCTTTGGAGGCCTAAAATAGTCCGAATTGTCACACTTGTATGTGTGTAATGGTTAGTAGTTGTGTTGTTACTATCATTGGCAGCATGGCAGGGGCAATGTGTGGTGCAAGCTGCAGTGGCCTCCTCACGAGAGCCCTGGCACTTATTTTATTTTACAATTTAAACACCGCCAGAGACTGAAGAGGCAAATTCAGTTATGAGCTAGACCTCCTGCCAACACCAATGCTTTTTTCTTTTTGTTTACAACCTTTAGTATTTGTCCAACTTGTCCTTGGAAAGTTCCGTCTCCTAGAAACTCAATTTAGGTTTAATTTCCTGTGTTAAATAATTGGGGTATCTAGAAACTCCTTCAGTACTGTCCATCAGGGTTATCAATGGGGCATCAGTCATGGGTCACAAAATAATGTTCTTTTGCCTGCTTCACTACAGCATCATTACTAAATGATGCAGCCCCGTATAAGGGAGAGTTGCAACCCCATTCTAGGAAGAGTGGGGCAAATGTACGACCTTTATTAGCAGTCACAAATGGAGAATCGGGCTGTTTGTAGCCGCTAAAACGTCTTTCAGCATGTACAAACCCTATTTTGTGAGTCTGCAACCTATTACCGACTCGCAAAATAGGGGTTGCAAGTCGGTATTAGGAGGGGGTGTTCAGGGCGTCCCTTCCTAATACCGACTCGCAGGGGGATGTATGACTGTATTGCGTCTGGAATGTGGTTGCAAAACATTTATTTTACTGACTCCACGAAGGAGGTGGTAACCCATTCGTATACAGGAAGGGGTTCCCAGGGGACACCTTCCCGTTTGTGAATGTGGGCGCCAAATATTTAAGATCAGACAGTTGTCACATGGACCACTGCCTTCTCCTAAAAAATGAGAAGAAAACTTTACATTTTTCTTTTTTAAATGCATCCCCTTTTCTTTTAAGGGAAACGGACTGCTGTTCAAAAGAAAAAAATTGCTTTATTTAAAAAGTAATCACAGACATGGTGGTCTGCTGACCCCTGCAAGCCACTATCCCTGTGGTTACAGGCTCACAAATTGCGACCTGCCTCATGAACATTTCTGAGGGAGGTCAATTGGAACCCCATTGGGAATTGCTAAATGTGTATGAGAAACATTAGTAAATTTTATTTTGCCACTCCCTAATTGCAACTCACAAACAATCACAATTGGCGACTCTCAAAATGAAATGGTTGTACATCTGGCCCTATATCACTTTGTCTTAGCAGTCATATTGTCTTTACAGATACTTGAGTACTGGGCACTCACAAGTACTGTGTTTTCTGCCTCCACAATTTCTCTGTGAGTGGCCTGGCAGGCTTTTGAAGACAGGCTACTCTACAGTCCTTTGACAGTTTCTTTTCCTGTGAATAGATCCTTCCTGGAAAAGGTACTGCCTTACAATTGCCAAGATAAAAAGATACAAATTGTAAATCAAAATGTACACTATAGGTATCTATAATCCAGTTGTAATATTTCTTATTACATGTCTTTATTGAACGTTATTATGTGGTTTGTAAAATAACTAAGCGAAGCTAGTGTATTTCCAGCAGGCTTGCAAGGCCCAAACGGATGAAAGGGCTTCAGCCCTCGCCGGTCGTATGTCTCAGTCCCGGCTGCTGCAGCTCAAGCTGCTGTGGGCTCAGCTGGGCAGTGTCTGGAGACTTATCTCCGGCATGCCTTAGTTTGTCACAGGTCTAGACCATTTGCATACTTACATATCTTTGTAAACTGTTTACCAAGGCTTAGTTTTTTTTCTGGTTCCAGTACCCCCTGGGCCTCCACTCTGCCTATTCCTTACATTTGAATTTTACTTTTACTGCCGTAGTGTGAGAAAGCATTTCATGTAAAGAAATATAAAGTACGGTTGCCAATAGAAAAATACCAGCCATTTGTTGTCTAAAGAGCCTGCAAAGACACTAAATAGTGTTATAAATAAAATCACATGTATTCATTTGTAATGTGACTTTTCTGTTTTTGTTCCCTTTAATCATCAGTCATGGATAACACACGCAGCCCTAGAACAAAATAAAAAATGCCTTCTATTTATATTTGCTTTTCCAAGAATGCACAGATGAGTGCTGAAAACAAGCTTTAGGTAAACAGCTTATTTTTGTGATGTCTGGGACATGAATATAATGAGCTGGCAACCCTAATCCAAAAAACTGGAAATTTGTTGCAGGATGAACAAAATATTTATTTCCTCCACCCTCGATCCCTGAACAGAGCGGACTGGGAATGCAAACCGGCCTTGGCAGTTGAGTCAGACTGGCCGCGGGGGACGGGAGGGGGATGTTGGAGGCTGGGTGGGGGGTGCAAGTGGAAAACACTGCAGCTGCTTTTGGTATAGGGGGCAGATATTGCAGCACTGCTGCAAAACCGGCCCCCTGTACCAAAAACATCCCCCACTGGTTCAAAATCGGCCTTCACCCTTCCGGCCTATTGAGAAAACGCATGGTGACGGCTACAGCCAGTCCGACCCTGTCCATGAATAATGCCATAATAGCAATAGTTTAACTTATATCTTAAACCCTAAGCCAGCCCTCAATAAAAAGTTTTTTTTAACTGAAATCCATAAAGAAAGTTTTATCAATATATCCATACAATTCATTTAACATGTCAGGTAACAAAAAAACATTTTGCTCCACAAACAAGTCTAAAAACGATACCCCAAACAGACAGAGACAATATCGCATTGGAATTAAGAAAATTAAGGAAACATTTCAATAATACATTAGAATATACATGTAGATGAATCTTATAAATCTTATAAATGTGACTTTGAAAAATACAACAGGTAGTATTTCAAAGTCCAATACAACGTCAACTGTCTGTTTTCAAAACAAGCTAAGAAATTGAATATGCCTTGGGAACATTAAAATATGCAGAAAAATCAACATGTGTGCTGTGAATAATATTTCATCCTATGACAGCCACTTCAAAAGCTTAGCAATAAAAACTAAAGTGTTTATAGTGAAATAAAGTGCTAATAGATGGGTGTCTATAGTACAATCAAATCGGAGAAGATGTGCAATTATATCAATTATATCAAAGAGATTGCCATAACTAGGTTTCGAGCATTATAAGAGAACCTCTTGAAATATAGGCTCAGTTTGAAACTTTAATCAAAATAGGCTGTCCAGACATTCTCGAACTTCTTAAGCCCCCCAACTCGTAGTGCATAGACTCGCTCACTTTTTTTAACCTGCTTCATTTTCCGAACCCACTCGCCTTTTGTTGGTATAAGATCTGATCGCCATCTCTGAAGCTGGGGTGACCTGGCTACTGCCACTGCAATATATAATAGTTTGACCACCTTGTATTTGCTTGAAAATTTCCTAGTTAATTATCAGATTTCACCTTAGCTTTTAATGGGGGAAAACACACTTTCTCCTTCCATGAACCTAACCTTTTCCCTTTTCCTTACACGTTTAGTCCATCATTAATTCAAAATTTTACCTTGACCATTGGACTTATCTTTATCCCATACTACTTACTTGAATTCTTCCTGATTGCTTTCTATGTCTTTGTCGTTCTGCATGGCCCTCGTGGTTTTTGTATCCCAAATTCTTTGGAGTATAGGAAATGCCTCTATAGTATTATTACCGTTGCTAGAACTATTACCACCACTACTAGTATGAATTATACAACTAATTCTGTTACTATTAGTAAAGATAGCATGAAAAATACTACCACTACTACTAGCCATATGTTTCCTCCTATTTGTAACAGAATTACTAGTTCTAGTGTTCCCAATATAACCATAACTTGTGCAACTACCAATTTACTACTGCAACAAGTAGTTTTTCTAGTATCACCATTATTTTTAAAACCGATATTGCCTCAGCTATTAGTTGTATAACTACTAGCACTACTGGTAACCTGGCTGTTACTAATACAACCCCTAGTGCTCCGACTATTTCCATCAGCAGTAAAAGGCGTGATATTAGCAGTAGTAGTACACAAGTGTCATGTATATTCAGAGAAATGCTGAACTGATCATGTGTCGGTGAATAAACCATAACTAAAAACCTAGAAGATGTATCTTAGGATTTGTACTCAAATCTTAGGTTGCACACAGATCTGTGACATGAAGCATAGACTCAGTGGCATAACGAAACTTGAGGGGGCCCCCCTGCAAAGTACATGCAGGGGGGACTCCCACACTACGGACCCAGTCCGGAGCTCTCAGGCCAGGAACCTGCCAGTGCCAGACGGCGCCCACAGAGCTTGAGCCCCCCTGCAATGCGGGGGGTGCTCGGGCTTGTGTCACGCCACTGGTTACACTGAATCTAGCTAAATCAGTGTTCTCAAATGTAATTCACTGTAAAAGGATGCATGACTGGCCACTGCGTAATTTAGCGTACTGAATTGCACGGGGAGCAGCAGGTGGTCGACGTCCCATATCCTATGTAGCCTCCTAAAATCCTGCTTCCTGCTTTATATTTCTTCCTGTGTTCTTAGGTCTTCCTCTCTTGCTGTAAAGGTTCTTATGATCTGTATTTCCAGATCGGGAAGGAGATGCTTTTCTTATCTGAGCCTTCTCCCTGGTTCACCTCCGTATCGATCTTTAACTCATGTTCAACCATCTGGCCTTCCAGAAGAACCTCAAAACCTTACTTTTTGCCCCCCACAATGTAGTTAACACTTGGTGCGAACTTCTTGTTTATCACCAGGATGCCATCGGTGAGCTGTGCACTCTAGAAACACCCGACTCACTCAATGTCTTCTCTCTTCTTCTTAGGTGGCGAAGTATGAAGCCGGTTTCGTGGTTTGTGCTGTTATTGCTGGCCTTTACCTCATCCTGATGGTCCTGACAGGGCTGATCTTCTTCATCGGCCGCTGCCGTGGAAGGTGGAGAGGTCTCATCGAAAACTTCAACAAGAACCTGGTCTACAGGCGCAACACCCTTATCTTGGCCCTTCTTCTGACTACGCTCCTCATGTTGTAAGTACGGAGAGGGATTGCAAGCATGGGGTGGTATGTTCAACGGATGCTGAGAGAGGTGCAAACTTTGATGTTGATATGGAGGTGTTGTGAAATGAAGGGCATAAGGGTGAGCTGCAATGGAAGAAGAAGGATGGAGACAACCACAGGTTTTTGCTACAAAAATTGTGACGTTTTTGTAGGTGAGAGAATGGTGATGGGGCTGTTGAGGACCCAGGAAGGAAGGTCCAGACACAGCAGCAAATGTTCAAAAACTCTTTGAAACACCCCAGTTTGGAAGTACAGAAATGCTTCCCACTGTAGAGATGGAACATTCTGCACACTTAGACACTGGTGACCTTTCATTCTACATGTCGTTGAATCCAAGCATTGCCTTGCTGGGCACCATAATTGTCGACTCCCATTCTACAGCCAAGGGATTGGACCTGCCTCTTTGGCACTGAGGTCCCACTTTGACACCATATTTAAAACTGTCAGAAAACGAATGTTTTGGTACCATGACAATAAGGCAAAACTCATAAAATCATAATCTATAGTGAAAATGCTCCGTGTTTTATCTAGCTGTTTATATGATGGATCTATCACACTTGTGCAAGTGGAACAGTTGATTGCAAACTGCACTTCAATCAATATGCTTACCTTTATGAACTAAAGTCACAACTCATGCAGCCATTCGTGCTCTGGTCTAAAGCCCCTCTCCAGCTCAGTGGTTATCCCCTCTTCACCTTGCTCTCTTCTTCAAGCATGCCAACAAATTATCTTTGTATTTGCTGAGGTTGTTTGTACTTCTCTTTTTCATAGTCTTCCCTTTTCTTGGTTTATTAGGTCTATTACTGTTTGATTTTCTTTCAACATCGAGTCTTGCTTATCTTCGATTGCTTGAAAAATTATCTGTACCCCTACCTTTCTATTTCCAATCATGTGTGTGATGACCTGATTTTTGGTTCTGTGACTTCTCTATTTACACATTTTTCCTGATTCCGCTATTTCATCTTATGTGTGGTCCTTCATTTATATGCAAACTATTCACCAATGTCCCTCCCTTCCCATTCTAAACTTCACGTTCACCTCTCACTCATGTTTGTTTTTCTGCTTCCTTGTTGTTGAGAGGGAGCTGAAGCAAATCATTGTCTTTGCTTAATTCCCTCCAACGAAGGGATATTTGTCTCATCCAGCCCCCTGTGCTTCCTCCAATAAGTAATATTCGTCTGCCTTCTGCTCGAAATCTCAGCTTTGATTTTCTCATTAGCTTTACTTTGAAACAATTCTTACAATTACAATTAACTAGTTGTTAATTCCGTTCACCACTTAGAATGTGTGGCGATATTGTGACAATTATAGAGAAGTGATTCAATTGCTTCTCTACATCTTCCCCTACTGCAAACCCCACAAGCATGATAACCTTCAACCCATGGAAAAGTATGTTAAGTTGCTACTTATTATATTCATGCTTACCTTTTTCTGGTTCAAATACCCACCCAATCTAAAGAGGATCATCCCTCAGATGGTCCATCATATCTGCAGAAACTGGCAGCACACTATACCCAACCAGAGGTGAGGTACCAACATTCTGAGTATTAAATATCAACCTAAACATATTTTGACTTCAAAATATCACCTTGCACTATATCATGAAGGTAAGTATATAAGTATATTGGGGTTAGGATAGTAAATTCATAATTCCCTATATAAACTTACCTTGATGATGTTGCGGCAGTCGATATTTTGGAGTCTATATATGTGCAGGTTATATTTCTGTAGTGGATATTTTGACATACACCCCAACCAAAAACCTTCCCTCCGTGTCCACTTACTTGATTAGTCCACAGTTTTTCAAGAGACTGGAACTCTAAGGTAGAGCCCTGGGAGCAAAGGCCTCAGACCATGAAACACTCAGAGCCCTAACTCGCAATCTGAACCCGATCACAAGCGGTTCAGGACAGGCCTGGGAATTCAAAGCAGCCATGTCAATTTTTATAGGACCAGCACCCGGGGGGGCACAAAAGTCAAGCACTGCTGCTTTTGTTACTGCGGGATGATATTGCAACACTACTGCAAAACTGGCCCCTAGTTACAAACTGGCCCCCACTGCTGCAAAACCAGCCCACGCCCTTCCAGCCTCCGGGGAAAGCGCCTGATGCCGATTGCGGCCAGTCTAGCCCTGATTCAGGAATCCTGTGAAAAGTGATCTTATTAGGACGTGCCTTCATGAAGGGGTACAACTAAAGAACACCGTACACATTTGGTCACCTGAGTGAATGGGCTCTAGGAGCCAGACGTACAATCTCAAACCCTGCTTTCAACAAAATCGCAAGGTTTGCAACTGCAAGAGGCTTTCTCCTAATCTTCAAAAGCTCTTTTTATGAGCCGGAAAATTCTTTCTGACTTGTAACAAGGCATTTGTGATCCTTTTGCAAATAAGATGGGGTGTGAGCAAGGCATGCCCATCTGTAAGTGATTTGGAAAGAGATGAATCAATTTTTTGTGACCAGAATTGTGGTCCAAAATCATTGATGATGTATCGGCCTCTGAGTTGGGGTGGTGGGTTGTGCTTCCCTTTCCCTTTGTGAATCATGTCTGCCAGTTTGGGGGGGAACAGGCAGTGGCCCAGAAGTCTACTGTGTGGTCATCCCAATAATTTCCCAAATGAGAGAAAAAAATACTGAAATCGGGACCTGTACCTTTAATGGACAAGGGCTTCCTTTAAAAAATGTTCACGTTTTGCGGGGCAAATATAGGGACTAGGGTCTGCTGCCCCTTGTATGCCTTCATTCCTGAATTTGCAGCCAATCACAGGGGGTCAAAAATTGTGACGTGACAAATGAATATGCTTTAGGCAAGTCGTTTTGTGAGTTACTGCACATGGAGAATTTGCAATGTGGCCTGTTAGAAAATAGCTTACATCGCAAATTGCATTCCCATTCACAAATCAGTTGATGACCAAATTGCCCCTTAATGTTTTCAAATTTGGGACTGCTACATCTGTCCCTAGGTTCACTTTTTCCTTCATTCACTCATCACTCTATCCTCCTCTGAAGAAAATGAAAATGACAAATAACACTGCAAAATCTCAATTTATGGCTGAGCCATCGCTTCAAGGACTCCAACTCATCATTGCTGCGACTCTCACCCCAAAAAAAGCTCCGCACATGGAAAACACGTTGCTTATCCTTTGCATAAGTAAACTCATCGCCTTTAAGTTGGTGATTGCTGTATGCGGGAGTCACACTGGTAAGCAATACTGTCACAGAATGTGTTGGGTTGTGCTGCATAATTTGCCTTTTCTTGCTGCCTAATTTGGCCCTCTGCTGCCACATAATCTACATGGCCCTGCCCATAGTTTGGCTATTTGTTCTACCAAATGACTAATCCCTGGTATAAAATACAACAATGAAAGTACGATATCTTATGGGCAACCTGCTGCATGATGGACAGCGCGAAATAGTGAAGCACAAGCTGATCCACAAGAAACCTAGGGCCTTATTTATGAAGGACTTGCGCTGCCGGTGCGTCACTTTTTCCCATTTTAAAAGTGGCGCACCGGCGGCGCAAGGCCTTCATAAATAAGGCCCCAAAAGTGTAAAAAAGTGTAGATCAAGCCAGGTGTGCACTGTGAATATCGAACCCACAATACCGTTGGGACAGAATATCAAGATAAAAAATATCAAAAACAAATATCGACAGGCAATTCAATTTAGCTCTCTTTATACCTAACTGCACCAATATACACAAATGTGGCACATATGTCTTCAAGGTACGTAGATATGGTGTTAGGAATAGTAAATCTATGCCTGCACTTACTTCTCAATATTTCGTGCCTCGATATTCTTGTACCACAATATTTTTGGTGCTGATTTTCAGTAGTACAACCATCAAACTTGAAAACACACTCCCGTTCCTTCTTTCAACTTCCCCACTCTGCTCACATCTCTTGCTAACTCGTTTCGAGAATCTGTTTATCCCTCTGTTTTAACGATATTCTCTTAGTATTGCATAGAAATATGTTTACCCGCTTGCTTCGTTCAAAATATGCAACATTATTTCTCTCTATCGATCTTGATTCCTCCCTGTAGTCAAACACAATTTTATAAAGTTATTTTAAACTGTGCAGTCTGTAGATAAATAAATGTTGCCTTGTTTTCCCCTTATGCAGTTTCTTGTGTATGTAGCTATTGTGGATAGTCTTTGGACCAAACCCAAAAAAGGTGTAATTATTACTAGCTTAAAGTACACCCATGAATATATGCAGGGCTTAATTGGTTTAAAAAATATATGTGCAGGTGCCCACAGTTGTTCTTAGGGAGCCCACTGTCAGAACCTGTGGATGCTGGGTTTGCTGATATGATGCCTAGTCTTGATTTGACTTCATGCCTCTTTCTTCCATCACCCTATACTTCCTGTTTCTCTCAATCTCTATCCCGGTTTCTCCCTTTGCTACTGTTTTCTTATCTTTCCTTTCCTCCTTCTATCTCCTTTTGCTGCCTTACTCTCTCTTGTTTAGGGTTGAAGAGCCTTATTTTGAGGATGGCCGACAGGGTACACTATCATGCCCTCCAAACCCTCGGTCTGCTCGCTCTATTCTGAGTCAGCGGATCGCCAGTATTCCAGTGGCGATGACCCTGCTGTCTCCACATTCAGAAAACTGACTTCAATGGCTAGATGAGGAAGGGGCAATATGAGTGATAGTATCAGACTGCCCACCCTATTTATAGTGTAATGTCCTTTTTTTTCTATTTGTCGTCACAAATAGAAAAACAAAAACAATGACCCTCAAAACTGGAAGAAAACTCCAAAGGAGTGGGAGCCATTAGTTTTTGGTTTTTCAGAAACAAACGTGCGCAAAACTTTCTGTGTGACTGTCTAAAAACAGACAGCTATGCACCAAACTTTCAGGACCCCCACAGGAGCTGTCGAGGCAGTGCCTCCTGTAAGGGCATAGAAATCACCGTAGGGCTAGCAGTGATTTCTTAATTTGGCTGCCAGGGTCTAAATCAGGTTCAATATCTGATAAACAAAAATAAGCCTGGGTCAACAAAAACGAGTGCTGGTGCCCACCACCTGCATTTTCCAGCACAAATTAAGAACAGCATGCGCACCCATTTGGTGTTTTTCTCAAAACCTCCTGACTTAAGAATATCTAAGTCATGCATGTCATAAATTGTGCATGCAGTTACAAAAAAAGCTTAGGAACACCAGTTTTCCTAACCTAAGTGTTCATTGCATTGTATACAGTACCTAGGGCCAAGGTTAGGACATTTTTGAAGAATTTCACAGTCACCTTATATTTCAGTTTTTAGGTCTCGTAGAGAGACCTATTACTGTTCAACCAAAAAATTACCTAACCAGGCGGATTTCTAACAGTTCACGTGAATCACGTGACCTAACAAGCACAAGCATTTCCCCACATGAAAGGCATCAGCCTCCCTCCCCTAATTATTCACTTCACTTTTCACGGCCGCAGGCCGTGACTCGCATCACATATCTCTCATCCTGCAATCATATAGGCACATCTCTGACCCGTGCTTGTTAAGAGCAATGTAAACTTCTGTCATGGCTCTATTTTAATATGTCACCGAAAGAGAGGGGGTTAATTTTACTTGCGTGCACCAGGGTCACTAAGCGAGCCCACCGATACCTGCCTGCAATAAGACACAGTTCATGCAATGCAGAGACTGACTCAGGGAGCTCTGCACTTACGTGCTGTTATCATGTATATTTGGAACTGCTTGACAAGGTATGTGAGAATTGTCATGCCACTGCAGACTCTGGAACTAGGGAACCAAGTTCAAGTTTAAGGTTCAACATTCTGTGATTCTTGGTAAATTACAATCTCCCAGAGCCTACCAAAACAAATGTGCCCTTCTGCCTGCGTGGTATTCCGATAAAAATGTCTTTATTTATCTATCTGTCATTAAAATAAATAACCACTGCTCACTCAGAGTGAAGTTCAGTACCTTTTTATGCAATGCATCAAATAAGTCATCAGGACACAGTGCTGCATGTGCGACACTCAGTCTAGGCGGTTATCCTTGCAGCATTATGACGGAAACTGGCAGACTTTCCTCCTTCTATTCAAAGAACATTGTTAGGAGGCCACTCAACAACACACAACCACAAGCACACACAAGCACACACAAACACAACCACACACACACAACCACACACACGACCACTCCCAAGCACACCACAACACACATCCACACACCCCCCACACACACACACAACCACACCAAGCTTTGTCATAGCCAATAGGTTTCGCCTTTGGGACCTTATAATTATTTAGCCATGCAACAGTTGATCTGGTTGCACAAAGGCTATTATGCTGCATAAATAAATATTTAGAAGGTCCCAATAGCGAGAACTATTGGCTATGCCAATGCTTCGTGTGGTTGTGTGTGTGGCTGTGTGTGTAGTTCGTGCTATATAAAAAAAAACAATTGTAATTCAATAGGTCTCACATTACTGAATCTTTGAGCTGCCAATGTTGCATTATTATTAGCAATGCCAACAGCTCAAACTTTTATAATGCGAGACCTAGTGCATTGCAAATGCTTGTTTTAACCTGCTGCTTGAGCACTGTCTTTCACATCCCGTGAACACTGGAATTCGCACATATTGATTGATATTTATTCATCAACTTTAAGACTAGCAGCACCAATGGATGGTAATAGATACTCCTTCAAATTCAGAAGAAAGTGATGAATCAAGATGTGAATCCACTGAAATAGTAAAATATCCACTCTCCGTCTGAGGATTTCTCATTACCATCTAAAATCTAAATTAGTCACTGAATGTGTTTTCACTCCATTTGGACAGACGTTCTTCGACCGTGCCTTTAATACACCCTGGTAAAGTCCAACTTTGTGAAATAAGCTGAAAAACAAGGGTACATGAATTTATGCTCTGCACTTTTGTACTACAGGCATTTACACGAGTTTTGTGTTCTGTGAATCAGGCATAAAAACATATGCATAAGGTAGGAGGAATACTTCAAAGTCAACCCTACACTTGGAAAAAACTTGGTGAATTGAGTCACCAAGTGGGCTCACCCTCCAGAAGAACCTGCCATTTTGCTGCCTTGTACATTCAGGCTTCACAGAGGCAGCTGCAAAATTGCTGCTGCTAGCAGTAGGAATCCAATGTCCTATGTCCACACCCGTTGGAAGAAATCTGGACTCTTGCCTGACCTTACCTTGGACAGGTCCTGCATACAAATTCAACCAAAAAAACTGAATAATTAGGCATTCTGTGTGTTGTGCTGTATTTGTACCAGCGTAAGAAACCAAGACACCGTACTTTACTTTGGAATGAATCACATCACGTTGTATTTTAGGTCACATAAACCAATAAAAAATGTTTACAAATTATTGCATAAGAATCTCAAAAATTCACAATTAAAACATGATTTCCTATATTGCATACGAGTCCCTTTGATCCCTTGAGGGGGAAACGTCCATCCCTTACCTCTATTCTGTCTAAATGATGAATATGAGAGAGGGTCCCTAATCTTCCATCAAGCATCCCTTAAGGGGATGGTTGTGAGCCACCATCTCAACTTAGCTATCCTAGCCCAGGCTTAAACTCCCTAGATCTCATAGGTCGAAGTTAATGGTTCACTGTGGACCCTTAGCTAGATCCCCTGCCATCGAGTTAATTAGAGAGGCAGAGTTGTATGTAGTTGCAAACTTTTTCTACCCCTGTGATCTTGTAAGGCTCCTTCGCTGTGACTTGCACTTCCCTCTGAAATAGTATCAATTGTTGACCCCGCCTAATTACAAGAGCCAATCTTTCTGCACCAAGCTCATCATCCATTCTGGATTCATTCGGGACCCTTTAATTCTACCTAAAAAAATACTACTGTTCTTCTCTACACAGGGCGGGTGTTATTTGTGCATTTGCTACAAACGAGAGGACGACTAAGGAGATGGAGCCCAGTGTCCGTGTTATCCCAAACTCCCTGCAGGGATTCAGACTCTTTCTGGACAACATCCCTCAGGTGAGCTCTCTGTCCATGCCTCATCAATTTACAGTGTTTCAGGTGTGTTTCTTGGGCTTCCACAGATGACAGGTCATGAGAGTCTATGTCTCATGGTGATGTTCTCAGAGAGACATCAGTTGAATTCTCCTGACTACCACTGTGGGATTTCCCGTCGACAACATAAGGTAAGTCCATCATCTCATCTCAGTGGGCTTTAATGTTGTGTATCTAACATATGTTAGATGAGTACATATGACCATGCCAAAGGTTGGCATGTTTTTCTTAAAAGAGTTGAGTGTATGTTAATCAATTTTTTTTCAAATGCCGTGTGAGTACATCTGTGTATCACTCAGGACTTTCGTATCTGCCAAATATGAGTTGTGCTTTCATGTGAGGTAGCGGTCTAACATGCCCCTTTCCATCATGTTATGCAAGCAGAGCCTAGTGTTTCCAGCCCAAAGAGCTCTGTGGACAGGTTCGGACGGCTGGGGAGACTCATTGAGGTCTATTTTCTTGTCATGCTACACCACTGGGTGGCATGATTGGGCACCCCTGGCCTCAGGATAAGGAAAGGGAGCATAAGAGACTAATGCTATGAAGGCATACCTAGAAATATCTTGCCCATCACACCCCTTAGGCCCTGAATTGTTGTGCCAAAGCCAAGGTAGGCCTCAACATAATACTTATTATACTATATTACCAGTAGAAGGTGGGAGGTTTTGATCAACAGGAAACCAAGGGTAATTGCTCCTTTCTGGTCCCTGGAATGCCACGGGTTGTGGTGCTACACCTCATAAACCTCATGAATGTATGCAGTTTCTCTGCATCGGGCACTCTGAAGAAGCAATGGTGAAGTCAAATTGTTCCTTGGCAGAGGGCATCTCTGCAGTTCGCCAAGGTAAGTATTCCCCTGATTCCAGATTATTTTGAGTCACAGTTAAGCCTTGATGCAGAAGTGGTGAACTGTAATGATTGTGCTGAGAAGAGAGCCGCTAGGCTGGTATTGATTCCAAGGTCAGGTGGTATGGGTGGGAGCACAGTGACAAACAAGGAAGGGGGAACGGTTTCAGAGTTAACGCTGATATCCATTGGATAGAGATTCCATTCCCCTCAGGGACAGCATGGGTGAAGTATGCTGTATACGAATATGAATAAAGACTTATAGCTATGTGCAGCAAATGGTCTTGAAGCACTGACCAAGGGTGATTTCTCTAGTTTTTATTTTAGCTTCTGCATTAAAGCATCACCATCTCCAAACACTACTACCAGCAATCCTTATGAAACATGCATGGCCAGGATGTATTTAACACAGTGAACTGGTTTAGCATCTCAAGAAATTAAACATAAAGCATTAAGCTTTGATCTAAAATGCGAGAGAAAATGAGGTAGCAATGCAGTGGATGAATTGCACAGCAGGAAATCGGGAAACCTTGCATCAATCCCGGCTTCTACTTGACCACATTGTTTGATGTAAGCAATTATTTTTTTCACAGAGCATCCTTTGCCTTCAATATCCCATGAGATCACTGTGAACAATATTTGGTCGAAGTGTGTCCTGTACAGAAGCAAAGGCTATAATGTTGCTCTATATGTAGTAATACACAAGGCCACATACAGGATCAAAACACAACTAACTTTCCTCTTGGTGCACTAATAGCTTCGCCGTCTGTGCGGTGGTGGCAGGGGAATGAATGTTTCCAAGGTCATGATTCGAATCTGTCATTTTTAACAATTGCCACTCAATGCAATGGTATAATTTAACATATTCAGAAGAAATGTGTTGCAAAGATCACAATTGAAAGAAAGAAACTGTTCTGAATTTTGAAGTGTCTTTATAATACAGGTAATGGACTGAATGAATGGTCTGATGGAGGAGGAGTGGATTGATAAATTAATACAAAAATGGATGACAATGAATAATGACTTTTAGTTTCATGGAGTAATGGTCTCATTGCACAGACTAAAGGTGGGAGCACTGGTTTTCATTTTAACTTCTGCCTTAAACATCACTCACCCCAAACACCACTACCACCAATCCTTATGAACCATGCATGGCCTGCATATATTTAAAATAATGCACCAATTTAGCACCTCAACAAATTAAATACAAAGCATCAAGCCTTGATCTAAAATGGAAGAGAGAACAAGACAATCATGTTGCAACTGAATTGCACAAAAACCTTTCATCAATCCTGGCCACCATCCGACCACACTGCATGATCCTAGGCAATTACCCCTCCCACAGTACGCTTCTTCCTCCTTCTCTATCCCCACATGAGAGCCCCCTTAAATACATCACTCTGGAGTGTGCAATGCACAAAAGCAAAAGATTATGTTGTTACTACATTCACAACAATACAATCTTTGTGTGAATACCTCTGTATAGATATCACAAGTAACAACAAACAAATCTGTTCACTGCACACATTTTACCACACTCCAGGTGACAATCTCACCTTCATCGAATAATTCATGGATATCGTGACTACAAATATTGGACAACAAAGTACCCAAATATTCCTTGGAGATCTCAATCTCCATTGGAATGACCTTAATGACACTGCGGTTAATAGCCTCAAAGCATTCCTCTCGGACCATGACCGTATCCAAATATGCAACATCCCCACACATGACAAAGGCTCAATCCTTGATTTGGTTATTTCAAATGCTGAATCCATTCAACCTGCAACAATTCTCCCCTGTGCTTGGTCTGACCACCATTCCATCACATTCTTCATAAAGGAATCAGTAAAATTACACTGAGCACTACCTACTGGGTGGCGTCACTAGGGTTGGTGTCACCCAGTGCGGGTAACTCATGGTGTCACCCCCTCACGACTTACCCCATGTCACTTCCTTTCTCTGCACACCCGTCTTCCCATATTACCCGCACCCCATTCCCAGTTCCCATGGCCAGACTCTATGAGCAGTCCCTGTGTGCCCCTCCTCTTACCTCCAGCCCCCACACCCCTCCAGCAGTCCCAGTTTGTCCTCTGCACTCAGTTTGTCCTCTGTTTCAGCCCACAAATCCCCTTTCAGCAGTCCCACTATCGCCTTCTGCCCACCCCCTCTCAGCAGTCTTGTATCCCCCATCTATGCACCCTACCCATCTCTGCAGTGCAATATGAAGTGCGCCCCCCTGTGCCCACCGCACCCCGTCTGCACTCTGTGGTCTGTATGTGCGCCCACCTGCTCCACAGAACTCCCCCCCTGAATAAACCTAAATTAAAAGAAATCCCACCTTGGGAGTAAAATTAACCCCAAAATAAAGGTACATTTTGGTTCCGGAGTTGCTGTACTTTGGCCCCTGCAAACTTGTTATACTGATTGTAAACATTAATAATCAAAGATCATTTGTAGAAGTGCTTAGATTGTCACACCATTAAGCGAAGCGCTACCATAAGAAAACACAAAATAGCAATTTGTCCCTTTTAAATGATGTCTGCAGGCTGGGGTTCCCTATTAGAGTACTTGCCGCACAGACAGCATGGTGGGTTGTGCACTTGCTGCACAGATCTACTGTCTGCCCCCCATGCCACCGACTGAGCTGGCCACCCTCCCAGTGCTTGAATAACTAACAACATTCAGTTGTGTATTAACAACGCGCACTCGTGCGGGCAATTGTGCATGTGGTGTCACTGCATAAAATACCCCCATTTTTATTATGACACCGATCAGACTTTAGTTATTTTGGGGGTACATTTTGCTGCAAAGTAAGACTAGCTCAACAGTGTGGTGTCTGGGGCGGGAAGGGACGTGCAGTTAAAACCAAATTAAAGGGAACATGTACTTGGCACAGTTCTCCTCAGCAGGCTGTAAAGTAGGGGGTGGCGCACATTGAATTTACATATATTTAGAATCGCACACATATTACTTCGGACAATGCACGATCCTTTGGGACACCAGTGTGCACTAGGCAGAATGATCCCTGTTTTTCAAAAAAAATCAGTTCAAGGTTTGGGGCCCCAATTGCCACCTGATTCCCCGGTTTCCTCTCAGGGGCCCTGGTAAACGACCTAAACAAGAAGACCCTCAAGCACGGTGGGGTGCGGGGGGTAATAGGGGGGCAGTAAGTTGAGGTATAAAGGGGGCGAGACACTAAACACACATAATAATGCACGTGGAAGCTGCGGGGGGGGGGGGTGGTCGGTCCACTGCATGGTCAGTATGCCTGATCACCATCCCGAGTGGATCAATTGCCTCTTGGGTGCAAGAAGCGATGGAGGAAATGGCGCGTGCCCCCGGGGCCTCGGTTTTTTTTTTTTGCAAAATCGGGGGGTGTTTCTGTATTTTACGTTACCAGGCACACCTCTGTAGTCTGTTCGCAGTTCGTTTGAAAGCAGCGACCGCGTGCCTGAGCTGACCGGCGTCTGGAACTAAAGGGGTTTAAACCCAGAGTGATATGTTTCTTTACTGGCCCAACTCGCGTGGCGTCACTGCCAATCTTTAAAGGACACAAACAGACATATGTATTTTAAGCGCAAGGTGCTAGGTGCTAGGATCGCCTATTACAATGGTACTCCTTTTATCAGCACCTGCAAAGGATATGCTGAGCCACAGTTGAAAGAACACACTACTCTGCAGAGGTTGCACACCAATCGCCGCAGCATTTGCCCAACCCGCAGAGATATCTTACAAATCAACCACGCACCGGAAGAATGCCTCACATTTTATAATAAAACGGCTCCTGGAGGAAAAGGACAGCCTGCAATCAGTGACCGAAAGGAAATATTATTTATATCCCGCAGACAATACAATACATTTTAGAGCATTATAGAGAATGCAAAATGCGTGCACTGTATCACAAAGGTCCGTTTTATGGTTAAATAACTCTTTTAATGTTCTGGCATCTCTCGCCCCGATTATACTGGGGAAAACACTTAACTGTCACTCGTGAAATCCATGTAGGCCATCACCAATCCCTGTGCACCTAACCCAGGTCCACAAAGACACAAAGAATATTTTACAGAGAGTCTACGAGGAGACACTAAAGCCCTAGCGCCCAGAGGCGTTTAAGCCAGCAGTAGCCACTGTGTGGCAGAAGAGTGTCTTCTTGTAGTTGTACCTTCTTTTGCCTGGGGGGTGGGGGGGGGGGGGGGCGTGGAAGGAAGGAAGGGCTGGTTGTTCTGGGAGAACTTTCTATGTATATAACTGCTTGTATACAAATATGACATAAATAACAGAAATGTTTTAATCCAGAACAAACATTTGAAAATATGCCGCTGGATTTATTCATGGTCTTCACACACAAACTAACCTAAATAAGTAACCCCCACCCCTCACCTCTTCAACCACCCTATTCCTGGTCAAATGCTGCATGCATGATCCATGATAAGCGGGCATGTGTATATAGCACGTACTCTCCACGGCGCCGAGGCGCTTTGCGAGAGGTTGCTTGCACTCTTATCTGAGGAAGGGCTTCTCATGCACGAGGGAGCCCAGATGCACTTTTCACACCTGTGCATTGCTTGCTTTGGTGCAGTGACGGGCGGCTTTGGCTGCACACGGTCCGGGCCTCTGCACTTGAGAGGAGTCGCGCTCCGCCCAGCCCCCACCCCACCCCGAGGCGCTTCCTTACCTGCTGCTGCTGGTGGTGATGAGATGATGATGATGGACTGCCTAGACAAAGAAACAGCAGTGGCAGTGCTTACATTTTAGGCACGTGTAGTGGTGGGCGAGGGCAGTGCGGGCTGATAAAAACGGCGGGTCTGGGAGCAGCCACATCACGTGAGTGACGTTTCGAACGTCATCGACGTCCGGACGGGACGCCGACGTCGTATTATAGCTAAAATTTAATTGGACACAGAGACATACAATAGACGGTGTCACCCCCACATGCTGGTGTCACCCGGTGCGGTCCGCACCCCCCGCACCCCCCTAGTGACGCCACTGACAAGACCTAAAATATGGAAAAGGAACCTAAAGAAAACGCCAACACGGACCTACTCACATCCTCCAGTGTCAACCTCCTGCCCCTCCCGGAAGGCTTATCTGATGTTCAAGCTTTGACAAACCACTACTTTAACTCTATGACCACGATATTAGACACAACTGCTCCGTTACAACAGAAGAGGCTCTCCACAAAAAATTCAAAACCCTTGTACGATGGTGGACTCAATGAGGACAGACGAACCCTAAGACTAATTGAACGTCGATGGAGATCATCACCATCCCCTGACAACCTTAAGCTGCTATGAGCCACCAGAAACTCCTACTATAGAAACATCAGACATTCAAAAGCAAACTTTTTTGGAAAATCTTTTAGACCAAGCCAAAAACTATTAGTACTAGTCAAAACACAATCTATTGGTTTTCCTCACCCCCCGCCCCCAAGCTAGACAATGCGCACTACACAGCTGCAAAGAATTTGCCCCCTTCTTCTCGAGGAAGACAGAATACTTGAAGACGGACCTACTTAATGCCTTAGTAACTCATACTGACACTCAGAAGGACACTTCATCTGCCCCTCCAGCAACCTCAATCGTTGCACACCTAAGTTCGCCCTCTAAAATAACGCTGCATGGTCCTCCTCCATAACTTCCGGTGGAGAGGCAATATTAAAAGCGCTCAAGTCCTTGGACCCCTCCAACCACTTCACAGACCTTCTTCCTGCAAATTACCAAAAAGACTTCATCCTGCTGCTGCTGCCACTTTGAACACGGATTATCAATGCCTCTCTACTTCAAGGAATCATTCCTGAAATTCTTAAATCTGGGCAAGTGTCCCCCATCCTAAAGAAACCATCGCCTGACCTCATGGTCTTAAATAATTACTGCCCAATCTCCAACATCCCATCTATGGATAAACTCTTAGAAAAATGTGTACGCATCCACCTGAATAACCACATCGCCCATCTCAACCTGCTCAACCACTACCAATCTGGCTTTCGTACAGGGTATAGTACTGAATCAGCTATGATCCACATAGTAGATGACACACTAAAAACCCTAGCCCAGAACGAAACCTGTCTGCTAATCCTGCTTGACCTATCTTCGGCTTTTGACACCATCAAAAATGATAATCTAGACCTCCTGAAATATAGAATGGGCTTATCAGGGTCAGTACTAAATTGGTTCACCTCTTTCCTCCCAAAGATTCAAGGTCAATCAATCCTTGTCCCTGGCCGTTCAGTAACATTAGGAGACCCGCAGCCTCATCCCTCTCACCTACACTGTTCAACCTATTCAAGGAAAAGCTTATCGAAATCCACAGCTCCTCATTATCACATGTATGCAGACGACACACAACTACACTTAAAGATAAATTCTCTGGAGGACATGAAATCTCTCAATCTAATGTGACAAAAAACTCAGTCTTGGCTGGTCGAAAACTACCTGAAACTAAACACTTTCAAAACTGAATTCCTCCTAATCGCTCCACCCAAACAATCAACCATCAATCAAGAAGGGCTTGAACAACTAACAGCGCTCAACTGCCAACCTCATATTATTGTCTCAGCTAAATTGCTGGGATTCATACTGGACAGAAATCTAAACATGCAGAAACACATCAGTGCTGCAAGGAGCAAACTTTCAGATGAACACCTTGAGAAAATTAAAACCCTTCCTTCCTGCAAATGAATTCAAACTGGCAGTCAAAGCACTGGTAATCCCAAGACTAGAATATGGTAGTGTAACTCTTTGCGGACTTCCTAGATCTACAACGGCCCCTCTAAGAGCATCAATCAACTAAGTGGCCAGGCTCATCACAGGTTCTCAAAAAAACTGCCACATTTCCCCTGACCTTAAAGCTCTTAACTGGCCACCTTTTGAAGCAAGAGTGAAACTGAAAATCTCATGCATGATTCACAAAGCCCTACATCACAACACTCTGAGGTATCTGGCCCAGACACTGGTGCTCTCATGTGAGAATAGATCCTCATGGAGCTCCAGTAATCTTCTTCTGAAACCACAAAGATTTGCTAAAAAGAAAACATACAACCGTGCCTTCTCTGGAATCGCTCCCAGGATTTGGAATGCACTGCCCCCGGAAACCAGACTGAATCCCTCTACTGCCTCTTTCAAAAAAGAAGTAAAATCTCTTCTCATGACTAAATTCACATGCTCAATGTATCTAACTCTCATAACGGCTGCTTGTATCGTAGGACATAACTTTGACATACAGTGTTCTTTTATTCAACTATCTTCCCTGTAAAGAGCTCTGATACGCACAAGGGTCATGTTTGCGCTATGTAAAACCTTCAAAATAAATACCTCAGGCCACACACAGGCGACAAAAAGCAGCTGTTCCCCTTGTTCATCACTAGTATCAACACCAGGGCAGTTGTGCTGAGGGCATGAATGTTTTGAAGCTCGGAACTAGATTCTGTCACTTCCCACAATTACCACCCAGTGCATGGGAACAAACTTATATACCAAACTGAAATGTCACATTATAAAGAAATGCAGTGTTTTACCCTGAAGGATCTCCATCATATATGTACTGGAATTTATGTGGCAAGTAACTGCAGACCCCTCTAAAGCCATGAAGGCCTGGGCGGCTGTGGCACCCCTACAGGAGATAGGGAGCATCTAAATGCAAAAAAACTAGGGGTTTTGAAGCATGCTTTCGAACCATTTGTTTTGCATTGCTTATTTTTTAAGGCCCATAGCGCTGCAGGCAGGAAATGTGCCCAGCTTATCACCAGCAACAAAACTTCTCTGCAACATCAGTGACAATGGTTCCACCCTGCTAGCCCAGTGAGAAACCTCATGGTGCACCAATCCGGACCTTGAGATTCAATTGCAATCAGGCGACCTGGGGTAAGGTGTCCTTCATCCATTTCTGACCTGTAGTCCTTCTGTATGTCTAGAACCTGTTTACTGAAGAGAAAAGGCTCCGCTCCTTTCTGGGTTACCCAGTCACCTCATTCTTTTCTTTACTAAATTAGCAAGGGTTGTTGCAAAACTATCTCTATTTCCTGTCGTTTCATTTTGATTGGAGAAATGTTTACCATATATTGATAGGGTTTACAGCATAATTTATTTACCTTTTTTCTCTTCTTTTAACTAGTGTTAGCTCTATATATGTTATTGTTCTTTCATGTTTTCACTTCTTCCCCTACTTCAGGAGACAAGCACCCATTAGCCTAAAAAATGTAACACCCCCGTGTGAATGAATTACACACATATACAACACTATACCTGGTGATTATTGGTGTTCTTTGGAAGTGATTGAGAGTCAATTCCTGCACCAAACTGTACCAAGCTTCATCATGGAGGGTTTGGGTGAGAGTGGAGGTGCTTTATTCCTGCCACCTGTTGAGGAGAAATTAAAAAATATGTGGCCAAATCACACATTTGCAGCTGAAGTTTTACAAACATTTGTTAAATGTTACATGTTTTGAAAGGATTATTATAAAGTGGCCTAGAAATGTTATGGTGCGTCCAGCACGTCTGTTGCATCTATTCCAAGATATCATTGAGAAAATAGTGGCAAATGTATATATTTTTCCTAACAAAAAAACTTTCAAAGCCATTGGTCAAAGAATTAGTACAGAAAGTGCAGTTTCATAACTTCTGTAATTGTTCATATAATGTATTTATACTTCTATGTGTTTACTTCATCTCATTTCACCATTCTTCCACTTCCAAGTAGATTAACAATCATATATAATGACTGTCAATTCCCCTTGGAAGAAGCAAGGAAGAAAAACATTTAACTTTATAATTGTTGTAATCTTCTGCAGTATGAAGCAGAGCTAGAATGGTTGTGGAGGCATTTTGATACATCTGTGCCTGGGTTCATGCCAAGATGTTACCGAAAGTTGCATGCATTCAAGAATTGCTGTCACTGTGTTGCAGGCTTGGTTGTTCCTAGAACATCACGCACATTGAACTCTGCACACACACCTCACATTCTGGTGTCGAATCTTCTTTCTCGTGTCACCTAGATGGGTGTCCTGCAAGATGCCTGGAGCAACGGGCATGAAAGAAAGCAGCAACGGGTCCTGGTATAATGTTGAACTTGGGCTTCTTCTTTGAACTCCAAATGAATGCCATAAATTTCTGATTAGGGATGTGGACAAGACTTATAACCAATATGTCTCAAGCCTGTGGATTTATGATAGAACATCATTCAAGATCCCAATCGAAGAAGGAGTTTGGGTCTTTACCAGTGATGTTAGTTCCTGTATAAAATGGAGGGAGTCATGAGAGGAAGATGCATTGCAACAATTTTTTGCCCACTTGCTACAATTTTGGTTCCAGGGTTTTGCTTTCAACAGATTGATCTTCATCTTGATTTCTTCACCTGGATTTCTTGCTAGCTCTTTTCTCCATTCTGATAGAGGAATGTTGTGACTTACTGATTTCTTAGATTCTAATCTCATCTTCGGTCAACAGCTAGATAATTGCCACAGAGATGCTTGACTCCTTTTATGTATATTATTCTGTGCCTGGTGGCACCATGGCTACTGAAAAGAGTCACCCTTTTCTTGATCTAAATGGCAACTGAGCAGACGTTTCAGCAGCAGCAGAAGCCCCTTCAAGGGCCACACATTTTTCTGGAGACTTAAGTTAAGAATTGTTTTGAATTCTCTGACAGTGAAGTTGCTTTTCCCTATGCACATTAGCCAACATCAAGTCAAAGTTGGTTTAATGATTACTTGCCTTACTGGATCAGCTTTGACTTGAGCAACTCCATTATTAACCAACTTAGATACTTGCTTATAGTGTAATGATATCTTCTTGGTAGCATTTAGGAAGATGTTTGAATGTTCTGAATTCAAGTACTTTGCTGAAGATGGCTTATGCGATATTTAGCAAAGTGGTCAGATACATTTACTTATGTGACTCATTTTGTCAATTGGTAGTTGAAATTGTCTGGGTTAAAACAACTCAGATGTTTTTTTGGCAAGGATTGAAAGAAGAAATATAGATCGAATGGACTCATTTATACCATCTTACTTCATTTTCGGAACATGTTCATTTAGTGCTGCTGATTGAACATATATCACAGGAAAGAAGAAAAGAAGGAAGGCGGACCATAGGAAATTATTTTAATTACTCTTGAATCTCATCTGGTTGATCTGAGATTTCTGAGGACCCAATGCCTAAAGAAAACCATAGGGAAACAGGGCCTGTGATTGGCCCTTTTACTAAAAGTGAAAAGAAGCGCTGGCACAAGACTCGGCCAATACAGTCATCTCTAGACAAGATGATGGGGGTATGCTGGCTCCCTTATATTAGATCTTCTATGAATACGTCATTTGTTCCTTCTGCCAATTTTTGTGAGACCAGAAGAAAGAAAATGTGTTAGTATTTTTGCATTGTTGGATAGTGTGGCCTGTGCAAAAATTATTGATCATGAATAGGCAACTTAAAATATCATCCCCATAAAAGTTAAAAATAATTTTGAAGTGATTCAAACTGTTGATAGCTCACCATTAACTTTAGGACGGATACTAGAGATGCCAAGTCTTATTTAAAGATCATACAAAAGAATTGCATTTTGACATTATTGCCTCTCCTAATTATGTAGCAATGTTTGGTATTCTTTGGCCGTGGATATATAATTGTTATGTCACTTGATCAACACAAGCAATACCTTTGTATTCGCAGTTTTGTGAAGATCAGTTCTATGCTCCTGAAAGATACTGGTCGCTGAGTGATGAGATAAATTAATCCACATCAAATTTGATCATAAATAATCTTCCATCTGTACCATTGCAATACCATGGTTTTCACCAGTTTTTCTCGGCTTAAAGTTTGTTCACTGCATCCTTATCAGGTATTTGATGGTGCCATATCTATTAAACCTGACACTGTTGTTTCTTATCGATAAATTTATACCCTAACAGAGAAAAAAGGGAGATACTAAAGGCTTATTTTCTAAAGGACTTACAGAATGGGTTCATTGCAATATCTTTGTCACCTGCCCGAACCCCTTTATTTCTTTGTACCCCAGAAAAATGAAGGTCTCTGATCTTTAATTGATTTCATTATAGAGGGTTAGATGACGGATAAGGATGGGCATCCTCTACCTCTGATCAAGAATATTTTGGAGTCAGGCAATGTAGCACAAAGTTTTACAAAATGTAATTTCCGGAGGTGTTTTTCATTTGTTCAGAATATAGGTGATGAGTAGATAACAGCATTTCGCACACTGTTAGGGCATTTCTGCTATTATTTTTCTACTTTTTACAGACTTGATATTCGCAGATGTTTTGAATCAGTTTTTGTTGTCATCTTTTTTTTTTTTTTTTTAAACCTTTATTGATAAACATGGAAATACAATCGCATTATAGAGCCACTTCGGGTCAGCTGGCAACAGGTCCAATATCATATCAGGATGAATGAATACACAGCCCTTCAGCCGGCAACCCTAAGGCCCGGCGGCAATTAAACAATCATGTTTTATCATACATTGCAATACAGGAGAAATAAGGTTTTTATTTTGTATTTTGAAAAAACCACCAACCAAAATATAAAGAAAATAACTGCAGAGGCTAAACGAAAGGCAGAAACATAAGTGATCCTTCTGGGGAGGGCATACCACATTCACAACTGTACCTAGTCTACAGGAAGAGTAGCCGGGAAAGGGGAAGGGGGAACAAGAGGTAGCCGCCAGCACATAAACAAAATCCAACCTAGAAGGAACAGCCTGCTAAGGGGACGGTAGCACCTCCGGTGGAGGCTCAAATGGAGGGGTACAAATTTCACCACAATATTGGTTCCACTGATTCCACACCCTCCCCCAGTTCTTGGGCCTGCCCCGAGCAATGTAGACTGTTTTTTCACGAAACATGCACCAGTCCATGTTTCTAGACCAGGCCGACAGACTCGGTGCCTTAGACGACCCCCACAATTGGCCAATGTCACGCTTGGCGATCATGTTACCCAAGGTGGCCCACTGCGTCTGGGCCGCATTATAATCATTGGGCTCCCACACATTCAGGAGACACCTTCGGGCCTCAGGCAAAAGCGAAACACCCGTCACCTCAGACATAACAACATGCACACGCTTCCAAAAGGACGCTACCACCGGACATTCCCACAAAATATGAAGGAACGTACCCACCATGCCACACCGGCGTTTACTCAAATCATCTGAGACATACCTCATACGCAACAGGCGAGGACCCGTCATGTACACTCGGTGTAGGATTTTTAGCTGTACCAATCTCAGACGGGCCGAAATTGCTACCTCCTTCGGGGAGGATATCGCCGCCTGCTAGTCCTCATCATCAAGTTCCAGTCCATCGCCAGTCCAGGCCACGCGGAGCTGTAGAAGGAGGTTCGCTCGGTCGTTTATCAACTTTTTATATATAAGCGAGATTGTACTGTCCGGGACGTATCCATCAAGTACTCTGTCCTCCAGGGGTGAGGATTCTGGAACGGGCGTGCCAGCCGGAAGAACAGAGGAAAGGGCGTGTCGGATTTGTAGGTATCGAAAGTATTCTCGAGGACCGAGTTTGAATTCCAGTTGCAACTCTTCAAAGGATTTTATCCTGTCTTTCCGCCAAAGGTCTCCCACCTTACTAATCCCAATAAGGTCCCATTTATCGAACCCCTTGGTCGTCCACAAATTGCCCAACCTCTCAGCTGCGTAAAGTGGTGTCGCCCGAGTAAGAGTATCCGACCAGCCCATAGCCGCATTAGCGTCGTACCAGACCCGCACCGCGACTCTGGTAGGCCCAGTCAATGCCACATCGGACCGTTTGGAATAAAGTGCCGTGTTATAGTCTCCGCCCGGCAGCAGCCATTTATCCATAGCAAAAGCTGGGTTAGAAGCTGGACCATACATCGCATGATTAACCGAGCTCAGTTGAGAGGCCCAGTAATATCGTCTTATATGCGGCAACGCGATACCGCCATCATACCAAGGCAGCGTAAGCTTGGCCAAGGCAATCCGGGGACGTCCTGCCCACAACAGTTTCCTTTGTAGGCACTCGATCTCGTGGAAGTAGCTGGAAGGCACTAGATCCAAAGTATTCTGAAGCGCATACAAAAATTTGGGAAGGGACATCATTTGGAATAAGGCTGCCCTGCCCACCTGGGACAGCGGCAGTCTGCTCTAGGCTTTCACATCTGTTTTTAAGCGAGTAAGTGGGGGGAGTAAGTTGAGTCGATACCTGACAGCCGAATCACGCGAAATATAGATTCCTTAATATTTAAACCCGGTGGATGATATTTGTATGATAGTGCTTTATGTCAGACGGGGCGCTGCTCCGGAACCCAAGATTAGTGATTAGTCCAGTTGGTTACTGTTACATATTTTAAACAGTCAACGTTAGACACAAAAACTTTAAATTGTGTTCTAGGTCTGCCCTACTGGCCCTTGACTGTTAATTTAAGTAAACAAACCAGTCATAGACACTTTTTGGGTTTCCTAAAGCTGTGCTAGTTAGTAGTTGTTATAAGTAAGCAATGTAATTAACAGGTATGATGCTAGTTTTAGAAATTACATTTTATTTATTTTCTTAGTGCCTCTTCTGCGTTCCTATGTTGATAAGAGCTGCCACACTGCGCTGCTGCGTTGATGTAAAAGTGCAGTCCTTCTATTTTTGCAAAATGTCCTGGTTTTTAGGTCTCAAGATCTGGTCACCTTATTTAGGTTCCCGTTTGCAAGCTGGCTTTTGGGGAGTCCCGATATGCGTGTTTTAGGGCATGCCTGCTCAGTGGTACATTCCCGGCACCACAGCCTAGTTTAGCAGGCAGCAAAAAGGATGATGCAGTCATAATTCTTCTTATGTTTTAGTGTGACAGGCCTGAATCCTGTCTGACACAAATGTTTTCATTTTGTCATAGGTGACTTGGTTGCTGTGCCAACCCTGCATTATTCTAAGTTGGCGTGAGGATGCCTTTTCCAATGCAAGACCCAAATAATCTGTTGTTCAAGCACAATACTAACATGTGACCTTAATGTTGATGGTTCACGTGTTTCCTATTTTAGACTTTACCTGATTTGCAAACCAAACCACTGATTCATAAAATCCTTGAGTATCCTTTTCTCTTAAAGACACTATTAATGTTATTGCCAACTAACATGAAGGAGATATGGCCTAAAATCTAGACATACCAGGTTCACATCCCTGCTTCGGCTCAACATCTTGTGATTCAGGGCACATTACTTAATCTGCTTGTGCCCAAAAAAAGATGCATAACTAACCTTGTTCTTTTGCATGAGGCTCCTATGCCTTCGTACCCAGGCAATGCTATATAAAACTGCAATACAAAATAAGTCAAAGTTAGTGGGAGTGCTTCTTTGGCATCCTGGAATGACCTCTCATACACCCTGGTGTTGGCTGCTCTCCATTATCTCCAGGACAGCGAACAAACAAGTACACAGAAGCTTGTGGTTCATTTTCCCGTTTCTACTGTTCCAGCGACATAATTTGGCCTGTATTCCCTTTCCAATATAAAGAATGTATTCACAGTATTTTTGGCATTCATGCGAAGCATTTGCTAAATACCAAAACGCCGTGCCACAATTATCTTGCTTAAATATTCAATGTATATACTTTGTGATACAATTTTTACTATAACTTTTTTTTTAACTTGCATAGAAAGTCTCTACTATACTCGCAAGACATTCCCTTCCTTTATAGCCACGCGAGACTGATATACACTGCCAGGTCTTGTTTCATGATTTAGTTTATCCAAGAGTGTTACCTCCTTGGCTTGTATTAATCCTCTTGTTCCAGCAACAACTGATTATTTTAATCAGTGAATCAGAAACAAAGACAGTTTACCTCAAAGATTACACCTTTTCCAGCAAGAAAAGTTTGGCTATCTTCTTGTTACCTTTCTGTCCATCCATTGACTTTAAGATTTCAACCACAATGTAGTGGGCCATATGCAATCATTCATCAAATCAATGCTGTGGCCTTTCGATTGAAACTGCTGCATTCAAGAAGGTTCATTCTGTTTTTCATTCAGCTTAGTTGCCATGTGCCCCTTTCCTTATCAACAGATTCCATTTGAACATTGGCCAGTTGTGGCACAAAGACAACCTGAATATGAAGTTCATATGACGTTTGAGGTTGTCTTCGATTCCTGAAGCCTTAGTCCTCTCAAGATGTTAGAATGACCACCGAGCATTATATGAGAATGTAAATATACAATGTAGCTTTGGTCTTTTTTGTGATATCAATCCCTGTTTAATCATGTATTAGAAAGACACTTAAGAGAAGATGCGTGCAGCACATTGCTCCCTTATTTTTTGTCACATTCTTCGCCCCTTTGCCCGTATTTTTATTTAAATATTTTTGCTTTCAGGAAATTGATCTTCATCTGGATTTCTTTACCAGAATTTCATGCTTGGCTCATTTCTCCTTCCTGATGTCAGGAGGAGTTTGGTGCCTTGATGATTTCTTAGATTCTTATCTTCATATTCAACCGAGAGCTATAAGATTGCCACGGAGGTGTCTTCCAGTTTATGGGGGTTTTCTCTAACTTGGAACCCTCCTAAGGAGACACATGGCACATTTCCCATACCATATTTGTTTTGCAGGGTAGTACTGTGGCTTCTGGGAGGTGACACCCTTTCCTCAGGCAATTAAGAGGCAATTCAGCATCCGGCCCTTGACACCTTTCAAGGTTAGCTATCTGATTTACAACAATCTTAGAGACAATGGTCTCAGACCACAGTAGTGGCTACCATTCAGATATTAGCTTCAGCTATATATACAGGAAACTGCAATTATTTTGGCCCCCGAACAACAATTGCTCAGTTTGTCAGCAGAAGTGCATTCTTCTGCCAACACAAAACTTCATTTTGGAAAAATAAACCCAGATCGCCCAAACAAAGCGTTAGTATTTGCTTGAAATAAAAACAAAATGTTCTCCTGAAATCAGCTTTTCATTTTTTTTAAATACGTTTGGTGTTATAGTCATGAAGCACTCACAGGTACTAGTACACATATTCTGCATTGCACACTTTCAAATCTATCCCAGACAGCTCCTTAGGACAAGTGAATTTGGGGTTACATCTGGGATGTGCTTTCTCCCCGAGAACATTTTAGGGTCAGTTAGAGCTGCACAGTGTCAGTGTTGTCATCACAGAATGTTGTCTCTGGAGGTGTGGCTGACATCAAGATATGTGGGAGGCAATTGAAGAAAGACTAAGATTGGGCTGAAGTGATAAGGGAATTGATCTCCAGACCTTCTGAAACGCCTTTAGTTGGGTGGTCCCAGAAGATTCATTTTAAAAATCTACTTGAATCTATGTCCTGCTAGATTGTGACAGCCACAAAGATGACTGAGCGAGCCGAACACTCGCCGCATATAGAGGCTGTGTTCAGTAGGCCACTAGTTCTGATTCAAGCAATCTGGAGTCAGCCTTCCATCCTTTGTAGGCTGTTGAGTTTTGTACCATAAATTACCTAGTATCTATTGTTTACAGTGCCTCAAAATACCTGAAGTGTGGTAGGAAGTGCTATTTAAGAAACAAAATTTCATTATGAGATCTAAGTTTCTTCAATTTTTACCAAGATTCAGCAGGACCACCATGTCCATTGTCCCGGTGTTGTGAGGTGACAGGTGTCCCATTTGATCACAGGATCATAGGTGTAACCCACCCCCAGGATACTGCGTCATCCAACAGTGTAGAAAAATTATATCACTCCTCCCACTGTACGCAGAGAGATTACACCAGCAAGTGGGAATGAATGAATGAACTATATTTGTGAGCTGATTGTGTCTTTCTTCAGGATAGTCCAGTCCACTTTAGTGAATATTGCTATTTTAATTCAGACTCCTACAATTCAGAATGCAATTTTCAACACATTTGTTATATGATTTGTGTTCACAAAGTGCTGCATAGTACACATGCTATTGTTCATCCAAGAGGGAGGGTCCTACCCAGAAGTTAATGCGTGGGCTTTGCCTTTGGCCCACTGATTCCACCCTGGTCAATAACCACCTGAAAGTGACCTCATGCTCCCAGATGCAAAATAGACCATGGTGGAGTATTTTACCCTCTTGCCTTGACAGCCTGAAGCAATGTGCTGCAAAAATTTAGACCTTTGACGTTGCAGAGCTCATGGGGGAAATGGAGACCGGCTCACTTCCTTGTTCCCAGTGCGCCCCTCAAGGTCGCCCACCGACCAGGCCCACTATTTACATTTTACGACTTAAATGCCTGCAGTTCAAAACTAGTAATCGAGCTCCACACAGCAGACTAGGTGACAGTGATTTTGAAAACCAATTCCTGACATATAGGCAAAAATGTACTATTATTTCACACAGCGCTGTGGTGTGTCAAAGGAACAAATCAGGACAGCACCATATTTCCAACGATATGGCACTGTTGATCTCTTCTGAAGAGGTGGAGCACAATTAGGATGTCTTGCGCCAACCAGATACCTTTGCACCATAACTCAGGTGTGTGTGATGTCTACCATTTGGTCTTGTATTGGAAGGGCGCCCTTCCAGTATGAAACACTATACTCAGACATGCTTTTAAACATTTCACCCTCTGTATATGTGCTGTACAGTGTGCACATATGCAAAGTGTGAAAAGTTTGGAGAAAAAACATATCTCCTTTGTGTATGCCTCAAGGAAGCAATTTATCTTGCTACAAAGCTCTTTCTACAAATGTTACTAGACGGGGCTTTGCATAAAAAAACATGAATGGTTACTTGGGAACGCCTATGAATGATCAATTTTCGCCCCCTTGATGCTAGGTGAGGCAAATCAGAGCAAAGCTCTGGTTTGTGTTACTTTTCAGCAACTTTCAGACTCAAAACAATTAAATAACGTATTAACACTTTGCATTAGGTTGGTTTGGTGACTTTGCACTCATGCAAAGTGTTAATAAACGTGGTCCTAAAAGTGTTAAAAGAATACATAGCTTTTTCCTAGTCTTGCTATCAAAGGGCCCAGACCGGTTTCAAGATCTAGCACACCTGAAGGGCAGTCAGAGATGGACGTGTCTCTTTTTTTGGGATATGATCCCGCAGCAGATCAAACAAGCATTGGCATAGCCAATGGGTCTCACCTTTGGGACCTTATAAGTGTTTAGCCATGCAACAGTTGATGTTGTTGCACCAAGGATATTGTACTGCATACCTAAATAATTATAAGGGCCCAAAGGCGAGACCTACAGGCTATGCCAATGCTTGTTTCTGCATGAGTTAGGTTTGTGGGAGATTGTATATCCTAAGAAAATGGCTAGCAGGAGCGGGTTGCGGCGAGGGTGCCTCATTCAAATGCATCTCCGTGTAGCCTGCGGCAAGATGTAGGGCTGGCGGCCATACACAGACTAGACACTAGACATATTTATTAGGTTCCCTCTAGTTAACAGTCTCTGAATAAATAAGGCGTGCTCTGAAAAAAAAGAGAAGACCTCTGTGCTGCTGCTATGCAGAATGTTGTCACTTAACTGATCCATGAAACGAGGAGCAGTCGCCTAGCACAAACGAGAGATCGGACTATATTGATGACCTTCAATAACCCCTTAAACGGAGGCGTTTTAAGGCTTGGGCAACGCGAGCCCTGCCCCTTGACACAGCCTTTCAGGGCCCCCCTGACAGAGCCAGCACTGTTGCAGAGTTTCGCCCTGAGGACTTTAAATGATCCGTAAACAGATTGCTGAGATAGTATTTCATTGAATGTATTTTAATGTGGGTGAGTCTATTAATGTGAATTTGCAAAGAAATGATGTGTTTATGTTTCATACAACATCCAATTAGAAGCAACACTGGACCTCACAGATGAGAAATTGGGGGGGGGGATCACAGAAATTATTTGCTGTAATATTAGTGAGATGCTGCTGTGTTAAAAGTTTTGTAACACAAAAGAAACAGCTTAAACTAACTAATAAATCAAAGCTGTTCGGAACAGGGGCCCCGGCGAAGGAGCCTAGGGGAGTGTTGGCAGGGGTCGACGTCGGTAATGGGTAAGAAGGGCTTGATGATGCATTGTACAACAACTAATTTAGATGAATGGAGTTCTGTGGGATGATGTGTAGGCATATCGGCCCTTGTAAAGGCCGGCTTGGGTGAAGAGAGTTGCCTGGCTCCCCTGCTTTGGGAGAGATTGTGGAAAGTCTTGTGGGCTGGGCTCTTTCTTAAACCGGTATTACATGACGTACCAGCCAAATGGCTAAGGAAGCTAATCGCTCCAGGTTGACATCGGTGTTGAGCAAGAAGGCCACAGGTTTGACTTTTGTTTCTCACCTCCCCCTTTTTGGCCCACTGCTCCCCAAACAAATAAGGCAAACGTGTCATTGTGTAATGTAAATGGAGCTGCAATACCTTCGGGTGAGTTACCATGAAATAGAACTGTTACTGAGCTAAAATTTACACAAGGCTAATGAAATCAAATGAGCTACGGAATTGTTTAACTACTAAATCGACCGTGTAACTCAATGTTCCAGGCAGCCACTGTTAGGAACACAAGCTTTAGTAACTCGGGCGGGGGCTAGCTGGAAGAAGGAAAGAATCAGCTGGGCCGTGGGATGAAAACAAGAACAATTGGATAGACAGTTACTGGTTAGAACCAGTATAGGGAAGCTGGAATTAGAGCCCATGTGAGTAAGGAGTAGGATGGAGGATAGGTCAGCAAAAGCTGCCTTGAAGATGTTTCAGCCAGGAAGCACAAAGAGTTAAGCGTTTACTGCTAAAAATGTATTTCTTACCCGTTGCAGTTTATGTCGGCATGCAGCAGAGGCTGCGGATAGTTGCCACTGGTATGATGAAGTGAGCACAGGATCGAGGCACTCGGTCTCCTATTACCGAAAGAGAGAGGGGGTGGGTGAGCATACCCTGGGTTGTTCTTCCTCTCCACTCTGAACTTCGTTTATGCTGGCACCGGTGATATTCTGTGCCTTGGATATCCAAGTCTGCGGTCCTAAGGGCAATGTAACGATGAGTCCCGTTGCGTATACAACAGGAGAAGGCAATATGAGGCACCAGGGTACATGGAAATGTTGTGTTGGTGTCATGGACCATCCATGAAAAAAGTTTCTTTATATCAATACAAGACTTCTCCCATTGCACCCGCGCTTTTTGGGTCGGCCAGCCTGAGCTGCCGGCTTGGGAGCTGGCGAATCAGGTTCGATCCCCGGCGTCGGCTCAACACTCGGTGATCCTGGACAGATCACTTACATAGGCACAGGGATAATGTGTAGGAGCCGCCGACAGCACACAAAGCTTTTCCCTTGCGGGAGCGAGCCAAGGGCACCATGTGTTTGCAAGTTAATTACAAATATATGGTATCAAGCTCTCTCCCGCAAGGGAATAGCCAAACGTGCACGTGTTGCCATTGAAGGCAATGGAACGTGTGCACATTTTTGGCTGAAAAGCCGAAGCGATTGCTAAAGATCTTTTGCCTAAGCAGCACATGTGCGCTGCGTAGGCAAGACCTAAAAATCACTGCTGTAAGGGGGAACTGATCAGACTGTACATGTCTCAATGATCCCATATAGTCTGCTTGTCACAGTCCAGAGAAAATGAGGAATAAAATTAGCAGGGCTTTCGAGTGAGTGAGTAAGAGAAAAAGTTTGTCAGAAAGAAGAGAGTGTATTGCATAAGAGAAAAGTGTTTGGCGCTTTGGTTTGGGAACAGAGAACGCCAAGGAAGAATGAGAAGCAGATTTATCCAGGCCACAGCCTTCCATCTTCTCTAGTTATGGAGGCAGGATTTGGTGCTAGAGTGGCAAAACGATCTCTAAGTGGAACCTGTCCGGGCCAGTTCTCTAGCCTGCAAACTAAACGTATTGGCTTTCTTCGATCCTAACTTCTCGTGCCCGGGGACTGTAATAAAGAACTTCCATCACAGATGAGACTCAAACTCAACCCCACACCACAATGCTGTATGCTCAGACAAGTAGAGCTCTGAAATATCCCCACATCTGTCATGCATTACTCTTTAAAACTTCCTAAACGTATATGCTGTATACACCCCATACAACATGACATGTATTATTGATTTTTTTTTAAAGTAATTACAGTGGCGGCCGACATGGGTGGCGGGGCGGAGGCTGGTGGGGGGGGCGGAGGGTCCCAAGCACGGAGGGGGATGCGCAAAGATGCACAACACAAAAAAAACATTTACTAACTTTCCCGCCGGGTCTCACATCTCTCCCCTATGCCCTAGGAATTGGAAGCACAGCCAGGCCCCCACTGGCCAATCACAACGCTGTAATGCAGCATTGTGATTGGTAGGCACCCAGTCTCCCATGACCAATCACAATGCTGCAATGCAGCGTTGTGATTGGTTTTGAGAGTCCTGGTTTGACGCTCAACCAGGGTTTGGAGGCCTGTGCATGCTCTCTCTGCAGGCTGTAACGCAGCCTGCCTGGAGAACTGGGAATGTGTGCATGCCTGGTTTGGGTCGCCCGAGAGGGCCGACCAAACAGTCATTGCACACTTAGGAGTGAGCAAACCACTCCTTCCCTGCCCTGCTCCGAGAGCAGAGCAGCGCCGCCCGCAAAGCAGCATGAGGCATAAAATGATCATAACTGAAAGTTATGATTCAGTTATGATCATTTTATGTTTTCTCGTCTTGCACTTTTTGAAAGCAGTGGAACTGCGCTCCTCCGCTATAGCCACTGAGTAAATAAATGAACAATATGGAGACTTTGATCAGATTCATTCAATCCTTCGAATAATTTTTATGTGTTGTCAGAGTCTATTTTGTTGCACCCACATTTCTGGACCAGTTGCACTGGTGAATTTCTCAGGCTTGATTGCCCTCGCTTCATTTTCTCCCTCTGATCTGGTTTTGGGTTGGACCTCTAGCCTTCCACTGTGTCAAGATCACAAAATACATGTGGCATGTGTGTCTCCTTTGTGTACACGTGAGTCATGTAGTGAATGGTACTTACTTTCCAACCTTTATGTTTAGTAAACAGAGTACCCTGTCCACCACACCTTTGTTCTGCCTGCCTTTGCTGGCTTTGCCATTAGAAAACGCACTCACGCAGCCTGACGTGGTATGGGCCATTGGAGTAACGGGATCACTGACAGAATTTCGACCTCAGAAATATCGACCTACAAGAATATCGAGTCAACAATATCGAGGGCAAAAATATCGACATCCTATCTACAACATGGTAAGTACAAAAATATCGAAAAAATAATATCGATGTAAAAAATATCGATGTTAAAAATATCGATTTTTTTATATATATATAAATGTAAAAGTAAGTATATAACACTACTAAATAAAATATACATATTTAAAAGTATCTAATAATGTTTAAAATTAATAAATAATACATATATATTAATAATACATTAATTAAATATATACAGTAAAGATATAATATATATGTACTGAACAATAAGTATTAATAATGAATTTACTAATTTATAAAGTAATGAAATATATTCTAATTTACTAATACATTTACAAACATAAAACAATAACATAAATAAAATGTAAGTAATATAAAAAAAAAAATAAACATGTGATATTTTAACAATTAATTATATAAAACGTTGGATAGCGTAAGGGTAAAAATTACTATTCCTACTCCAGAGAGTGGAACAGTAGAGAAAGCGTTTGATAGCGTAGGGATAAAATTACTATTCCCACTCCAGAGAGTGCAACAGTCGAGAAAACTGACACTGAACCCAAAAAACACCCCTTTACCCACGAACTGAAAACTGACCCTGAACCCTAAAAATACCCCTTTACCCAAAAACTGAAAACTGACCCTGAACCCTAAAAATACCCCTTTACCCAACAACTGAAAACTGACCCTGAACCCTAAAAATACCCCTTTACCCAAAAACTGAAAACTGACCCTGAACCCTAAAAATACCACTTTACCCATGAACTGAAAACTGACCCTAAACCCTAAAAATACCCCTTTACCCAAGAACTGAAAACTGACCCTGAACCCTAAAAATACCCCTTTACCCATGAACTGAAAACTGACCCTGAACCCTAAAAATACCCCTTTACCCATGAACTGAAAACTGCCCCTGAACCCTAAAAATACCCCTTTACCCAAAAACTGAAAACTGACCCTGAACCCTAAAAATACCCCTTTACCCAAAAACTGAAAACTGACCCTGAACCCTAAAAATACCCCTTTACCCAAAAACTGAAAACTGACTCTAAACACTCAAAATACCCCTTTACCCAAGAACTGAAAACTGACCCTGAACCCGAAAAAAACCCTTTACCCAAAAACCCAAAACTGACCCTGTACACTAAAAATACCCCTTTACCCAAAAACCCAAAAATTACCCTGAACCCGAAAAATACTCCTTAACCCAAAGTTAAATAATATTATTTAATTAGCAATTAATAATTAATTAACAATAACAATAAAGTAAATATATTAGCAGATAAGCTGTAATTAATATAATTTAATAATTAATATCATTTTTCCCCAATTAATTAATTAACATTAATTAAAAATTATATATATAAATAAATTACTCTAATTAATGTAATTAACTAATTAATATTATTTAATTACCAATTAATTACTAATTTAAAATATGTACAAAATTATATTAATTAATTAACTAATTAATATTAATTATTTGCCAATTAATTAGTTATAAATATTTAAAAACATATATTAATTAATTAATTATTATTAAATTACTCCCCACCCTATTCCCCTATAAACCCACATCCCGCTACAGAAAATATATATCAATTAATCAATTAATTATTTCCCAATTAATCAATATTAATTAGCAAATAATTATAATTAATCAATTAATCCTACTAATTAATAATCAACTTACCATAATTAAATTACTTCCCACCCTATTCCCCTATAAACCCACAACCCGCTCCGGTACTGAAACATCAAATTTCCTTATAAATTTATATATTATTATAGAAAATGTATACACATATAATAGTAATTATTTTAAATACTTAAATTAAACATATAACACATACATAATAAAAAACTATAAAATAATACAAATATCGATATTAGTGTCATCGAAATTATTAACATCGATATATATGCTATCGATATTACTAACTTCGATATTACTTACATCGATATTAAGTATTTCGATATTACTTACCTTGGGTCGATATTCTGTCCTACGATATTCTTGCCTTCGATATTATGCTCCTTCGATATTTCAGACTCGATATTATGGTAGGTCGATATTTCCAACTCGATATTTTGACTGTCTACCGGAGTAACGGCATCAGACGGACAGCCGTATTCAGAGCAGACAGCCTGGTGCTTTTTGGTCATAAACAGAAAAAAAGTAATGACCTCCACAACCTAGGAGAAAACTTTTTTCGTTTTTCAGAAATAAACTCACACTTTAGGAATCTGTGCGTAAAAAATAAAAACGTTTGGTGAGCGGCGACCTACATACAGAATGGTGACCGCCCACCAAACTTTCCCTGCCTTCACAGAAGTTGCCATGGCAGTGGCTCCTGTGAACATACAGAGATTACCAAAGGACCAGCAATGATCTCAAATATGCCAGTCTTCTGACCTTAAAGGGGGCGGATGCAGTGACCTCCCCAATTTGACAAAGAGAGTAAAGACAGCCAAGGGCTACATCAGCCCCAAAATATCTGTGGCCGATACTGGAAGTTGCAAACAAAAGAAGAGAGAATGGTCTCCGGGTCTTTATAAAAAACTAAACAACATCTAGATAAAATCCTGGATCATGCTTCAGAACCAACTGTAGGGCACGTAGAACTATGAGACACACTAAAAGATCTAGGAATTGAGATACAGTCCCAGACATTGCTTAATATGATCAGGTGGGTGCAGGTGGAGTCCAGTGGCATTCATTGATGGGGACTCATTGTCCATTTTTGAGGGATTCTGGGAGGAAGGCTGGGCTGGAAAATGGCCCCAAGGGAACTGCCTGCTCTTCCTGTGGCTAGAACCATTTCTGTGACAGGCAGGCACCAGTGGACCAAGTGCGATGTGAGTGGAGAAAGTGAAAGTTCTGGCCCTCTGGTGCTGCTGTGTGAGTGGCTCTGCTCACATCGCATGGAGGCAGCTCATCTCGGTCACCCGCTTCGATCGGGCAGAGCAAGCACGTCTGGAACGGCCCAACCCTCAGAGTAAGACTTGATAATTCAGCCTCACTACTCATGGAGATACAAATGCCCAAAGTCAGTAACTTGCTTATCAGATTGGAGTGAATTAATATTGGTGGGCCTGATACTGTGGTGACAGTCCCCAGCCACTTCTACGCAAACTCTGAGACCTGAAGAAAAGGTCTAACGCCAACTGTTTTCCAACCCTGTAGATTAAGGAGAACTGGCCCTCAATTATACCAATTCCCCATGCATGTATTCAATGCTGCTTTTACCGGGAAACATGTCTTAAGGGAAAGCTACTGTTATGAAGCCTCAGAGAGTCTTCAGAGAAGACACCTGATGAGCAGCTAAGACCATGGGAAATTGCTTGCCGAGAACAGATGCTTTGAATACCATTCAGGACAGGTCAACCCAGGTGAGGGTTGGCGGGGGCCCAGTATGGCCTACCACTGAGTGGCCAAAACCATAGGATCGCCAGATTTGCAATGCAGTTATTCATTTGCGGGGGAAATGGTGAGGTGTCTGTCAGGCCAGTGGTGCACCTCAATGAAAGAAGAAAGATGAGGTAAAAGGATGAGAGGGTGATCTTGTTTGCTCAATCGGTAAGTCATTGTATTGTATGCTTTTTGAAAGCAGTGGAACTGCGCTCCTCAGCTATAGCCACTGAGTAAATAAATGAACAATATGGAGACTTTGATCAGATTCATTCAATCCTTCTAATTATTTTTATGTGTTGTCAGAGTCTATTTTGTTGCACCCAAATTTCTGGACCAGTTGCACTGGTCCATTTCTCAGGCTTGATTGCCCTCGCTTCATTTTCTCCCTCTGATCTGGTTTTTGGTTGGACCTCTAGCCTTCCACTGCGTCAAGATCACAAAATACATGTGGCATATGTGTCTCCTTTGAGTACACATGAGTCATGTAGTGAATGTACTTACTTTCCAACCTTTATGTTTAGTAAACAGAGTACCCTGTCCACCACACCTTTGTTCTGCCTGCCTTTGCTGGCTTTGCCATTTGAAAACGCACTCACGCAGCCTGACGAGGTATGGGCCATTGGAGTAACGGCATCGACTGACAGCCGTATTCAGAGCAGACAGCCTGGTGCTTTTTGGTCATAAACAGAAAAAAGTAATGACTTCCACAACCTAGGAGAAAACTTTTTTTCGTTTTTCAGAAATAAACTCACACTTTGGGAATTTGTGCCTAAAAAATAAAAACGTTTGGTGAGCGGCGACCTACAGAATGGTGACCGCCCACAAAACTTTCACTGCCTTCACAGAAGCTGCCATGGCAGTGGCTCCTGTGAACATACAGAGATTACCAAAGGACCAGCAATGATCTCAAATATGGCAATCTTCTGACCTTAAAGGAGGCGGCTGTAGTGACCTCCCCACTTTGACAGACAAAGTAAAGACAGCCAAGGGCTACATCAGCCCCAAAATATCTGTGGCCGATACTGGAAGTTGCAAACAAAAGAAGAGAGAATGGTCTCCGGGTCTTTATAAAAAACTAAACAACATCTAGATAAAATCCTGGATCATGCTTCAGAACCAACTGTAGGGCACGTAGAACTACGAGACACACTAAAATATCTAGGAATTGTGATACAGTCCCAGACATTGCTTAATATGATCAGGTGGGTGCAGGTGGAGTCCAGTGGCATTCATTGTTGGGGACTCATTGTCCATTTTTGAGGGATTCTGGGTGGAAGGCTGGGCTGGAAAATGGCCCCAAGGGAACTGCCTGGTCTTCCTGTGGCTAGAACCATTTCCGTGGCAGGCAGGCACCAGTGGACCAAGTGCGATGTGAGTGGAGAAAGTGAAAGCTCCGGCCCTCTGGTGCTGCTGTGTGAATGGCTCTGCTCACATCGCATGGAGGCAGCTCATCTCGGTCACCCGCTTCGATCGGACAGAGCAAGCACGTCTGGAACGGCCCAACACTCAGAGTAAGACTTGATAATTAAGCTTCATTACTCATTGAGATACAAATACCCAAAGTCAGTAACTTGCTTATCAGATTGGAGTGAATTAATATTGGTGGGCCTGATACTGTGGTGACAGTCCCCAGCCACTTCTACGCAAACTCCGAGACCTGAAGAAAAGGTCCAACGCCAACTGTTGTACAACCCTGTAGATTAAGGAGAACTGGCCCTCAATGATACCAATTGCCCAAAGCATGTATTCAATGTTGCTTTTACCTGGAAACATGTCTCAAGGGAAAGTTACTGCTATGAAGCCTCAGAGAGTCTTCAGAGAAGACACCTGATGAGCAGCTAAGACCATGGGAAATTGCTTGCCGAGAACAGATGCTTTGAATACCATTCAGGACAGGTCAACCCAGGTGAGGGTTGGCGGGGGCCCAGTATGGCCTACCACTGAGTGGCCAAAACCATAGGATCGCCAGACTTGTACTGCAGTTATTCAGTTGCGGGGGAAATGGTGAGGTGTCTGTCAGGCCAGTGGTGCACCTCAATGAAAGAAGAAAGATGAGGTAAAGGGATGAGAGGGTGATCTTGTTTGCTCAATCAGTCAGTCATTGTATGTGCTGAAGTACTTTCCACGTACACAATCCATATTTAAACGCTGGTGCAAGTATGATTCCAAACACCTGGATTAACAATGAAGATAATTTAGGATTTGCACATTCTCATCAGGCCCATGTTGTGAACCTGTCCTTATAAATGTATATACTGGGTGAACGCTTTTCCAAGGTGCCGCGATGACCAGAATATGTGCAGTACAGCTTCAACTTTAAAAGGGGCATTCTCCATTACACATCTTATTACCGCTCTCTGATGGTCTGTGCTAATGTTTCTCGTATAAACCCTCCTCTCTCTTCTTCACCACATGTATGTCTCTTTTTACTTCGCTCAGCTCCCAGCTCCTCTTCGTTCCCGGTCTCTCCTCAACTCTCAACATCTTGCCTTTGCCAATGCACTTCCATTGCATTCATTATACAGAGTTGTTTTGGTGGCCCACGGGATGTGTGTGCAATGAGCCAGAAATCAAAGTAAAAGCTTTTAGAACAGGTCCCTCTTGTCCGCCTGTCATCGCTGCAGCAGCTCATCTAGGGCAGAGTTCCAGGACGAAAAGCCTGAGTTTGAAAGTGGAAATCACTGCTCGTGCTCTCTCCTAAGCAGAGCTAGGGTAGAGGAGAAAGGAAAATGTCACCCATACTCCACTGCCCGAGCCGTGGTTCACTGATGCACTGACACGAACAGGCAAAACAAAGTCTTTGATTGCATGTCCCCAAAATGGTGATGATACATTTGGATCTCTACCTGTCCGTTCTCATTGGTGACACTAGATAACTTCGGGCCCATTGCACTTCCACCTGACAGGGACAATACAGTCAGCTGACACTCAATTCACACATAATGGCTTACTTTACTCTAAGCAATGCAAGACCCCTGGCGACCAATGGCAGTAAATGTGCATTCAAAGGCTATTAAACAGAGCCATGAAAATCCAATCTGCAGAGACCACACAGGCTTTGTTAACAAACAATGGGAGGGATACAACAACAAAGAGCACATTCGTCTTTGTCAAATGAATTGGCAGATTTTCAGAGAATAAATAGAAATCAATGACCGGAGCGATAAGCAGAGAGGAAAAATTGATCAAGACCCAACTAAATCTCCTCCCTAGCCAATATCCTACCCTAAACCAACGCTAATCAAACTACAATTGTGAATTGTGTAACAGCTCATAGTTTGACCGTGTACAATGTCCACTGTTTACAGTGATGTGAAAGAGACCTGCCTTTGTGTTTTTGTCCATAAAAAGGTTGCAGGAACCTCCAGGGGCAGCGGTTTCAGCCACATATACAGACATGCTCCTGGAAAAGCTGCCCTTCTTTATCATCCTGTGGCAATTACCATAACATGTGGCAGGGGTCTCCTTCGAACACCTATCGCCTTTTTCGTCCTCACATACTCTACTTTTATTCCCCAGTCATTTGCTTACTCTCATCATAGGGGCGCGTGAGTAGGAGGGAACATTTCTGCCTAAATAAACACAGCAAAGTGAGTTCATTAGGGCAGGGCTGCCCTTTTTTTGAAGCATAGGTTTATTAGCAGTTTTTTATATAGTGTACAACACAACATAAAAATTATCCTCCACTGACATATAGAATGAGTACCCCAACTCGTGGCTGCAGCAATTGCACATATTCATTACATTTGTGCCGCAAATAGGATGCCATACCCCCTCTGCACCGGTAGGTGGGCAAGGGCATGATTCAGTAAAGAGAAAATGTCCAGGACGTACATGGCAATGCACAATTATTCATGACCTCCAAGTCGGGATCGTGTGTGCATCATACATTGATATTGTCTGTATTAAGAAAACAAAACTTCCCCAACCAAACAGGTCCCTCCCCCCACCCTCCAGTCCAATTGAGCACATGTAAATAACCTAGAGAAAAGGCCGTCTGCACAGTCAATCAATGTATACAGGCTAATACCAACAGTAATATAAGTAACCGGAGATACATATCTCTCAGTCTCCTGGTGATGTTTAGTGTATGGATCTAGCAATGAAAGAAAAAACAGACATAATTATCAGTAACGTGTACTACATTGTTTTATGGGGACTGAGGGTGCTACTGTGAGTTGTGCCGAGAGTCCACCACATCCACCTCCTGTGCCTTTAGGGATTCTAGATTTGTGTCCCACTCCAACGCTATCGGGGTTTTAAGTAGGCCTCGGGCCTCCTCACGCCTTAAAGCAGAACTTTCCGCACTTCCCCATCTGATCACTTCGCCATGCCACGTATGTAGGGGGGGGGGGGGTGGATATTTCCACCGCATGGTGATGGCCCTTATTGCGTGGATCAATGACAGGTTGGCAAAGCGTAACGGCACCTTGTGCTTCGAGGGGGGTTTATGTAGGCCTAAAATGCATTCCTCTATAGTATTGGCAACGCCCCTTTGTATCGCTGAGGGCAGGGCTGCCCTTCATGGGGTGTCAGACATGGCTCTTACACATCTGGAGGGAGGAAAAAAGAGGTAGCAGAAGAGAGCAGCTCCATGCAAGTGACATTTAGGAATGTAAGACCCAATGAAAGGTCTGAGAGCAATGACTGCATAGGCTGCATTCTCAGAGATCAGGAATCAGGCTCTCACAGCCCCCACTGTTTCCTAACAAGTTGTTCTTGACTTACTTCTTAAGCAGGGGAAAATATAACTGCAGAAAAAGGCAGAGGACTGCCTTTTTAATAACCCATACAAACTACAGATTTGATCGTCCCCCACACACATCACACCTTGAACCATAACGCCTGACGTTTGAGCTTCGGTAGTTTTTTGTTTTTTCCAAAGCATATTTTTATTGTCAGCAGGCAAACTATAACATCACTTACCAAAAATTGCAGCGTGTAACAGCGAATCTGATGACATTCATTGTAATAATACAGTATTTACGATGACAGAATAACAACAAAGCGAGCGTATAAACTGCAGCTCGTAACAATATCACTCTCTGTGCCATATAGATATTACCGATCCAACCAGTACTTTCATCGAGTCCACTTGTACATAATGCAGTCCAATATACCATCCTCAATATCCAATTTTTAATCTTACAGTGTTTCCGCATCTATAGTTAGTTGGGGGGTTGGGGGACTAGGCCTCGATAATCTGCCCATCGTTTCCAAAATGGGCTGCCCCCAGAAGCAACCCATTTTGGGTTGCTTCTGGGGGCAGCCCTGCGCCTTAAATATTGGATTGTTCCCGACCCATACACCAATGAGCTTCTGTACGTTTTTGACGCTTGTTTGTGGTACCCTTTTTTTTCTCCATAGGTTCTGAATGGGGCTGGCAATCTTAGAGGTAGCATGGGGTGGAAATCAATATTGACCCACGAGGTTTATGGGTGGCTTATATGTGTCTCCTAAGATAGGGTTTGCATCTCTCCTTGGTAGACGGCACATGTCAGTTTCAGGTGGGGTAACACTTCCTCAAGGGGTTGCCTCCTGTCATTACGCAGTCGACCTCACTTCGTATTTCCTTGTTACTCGCCATTGCCCAGGGGTAGAGCATAGATCATGCATAACTGGACCCAATATTGCACTCTGGTTGACTTGGCAATGCCATTCAGGGCATGGGTTCCTTTCACTCCAGGAGAGTCTTCATGTATTCACTCCATGTCAATTGACGGTGGATCCAGCAGTCCTCGGTAGAGGTGACACATTGCCTTCTTGTGCTTTACTCCACCACCAAGGGTTGAGGCTCCTTTCCCTCCTTGCTGAATTCTTCGGAGTATCCTACTAGTGGCTCCACAGTGCGTCCCAGGGCAGCGCCCCAGTCAGTCTTGTGTGATTCTGAGGATGTGATACGCCAAGGAAGATATGTCACAGTGAAGAGTTAAAAAGGGCATGTGTTTGCCACAGCGCTTGCTGACACATACTGGTAGTTCCACGGCTTGTTTTTTAGTCAGATGTGCAACCATCACCCAATTGAAGCCCCCCCCCCCCCCCCGCAAATAAAGGTGGGAAAACCAAACCAGGCTCGTATCTAGCTCGGCCTAAATGAACGGCTCTGGTTCGACCCTTGTCGACTTTGGACTAGCGAGTTAAAAACAATCGAGCCAGGAACTAGACACGTGACCCCTGAGTGCACATAATCTGTAAAGACACTTTGGTGATGCATGTGTGTGAGACAGCAACCGAGCTGAGGCAATGGCCATGTGTCTCTGAAGACCTACAGGAAGTGTTTTGATAATCAGTGTCATTTCCCTCCATGAGGTGTTAACCCTTTTCCGCTTTAAGGTTTGTGAAGGCAGGGAAAGCACTGGCATTAACATAAAAAAATGTCTCCTGCGTTCGCTTATGCTCCACATTTTCAAGAAAAAACGTTATATGCATACATTGAGTCAGACTAAATTCAACTTGCAATGCTTGTGTTCATTGAACATTGTGTACTGATTTAATTAAAAAAATAATGAAACAAAAAAAGTGTGGGCCGATGTATCAAAGTTTTAGCCATTCAGTTTCTTTGATTAAATGTGATAGTACATATTGGTCATTGCCCTTCAGAAGGTGATGTTTATCCAGGGGCTAAATTGCGCAACGTGTAACCAGGAGAAAAGGGTTTAAATCACAGCGATCCGACTTAAGCAAACTGTGTGATCCTCAGCGAATTACTTTACGTTTCTGTGCCTCATTTTCATTGAGCATCAAATATGAGACCATTTTAGAAGAACTTTAGTTTGGTATGTGTGCTACATGAAAACCCCACTTGTGTATGGATAGATAAACAATCTTACTCCAGATACACAGTATGAGATGTCGGTGTGTCATGTGCACTTTGCACATGACACACTGACATCTCATGGCTCACATATGGCAGTGTTTTCAAGGCATTGGGGCGTGGAAAAGTTAATATTTTAAAACTATCACTTTTAACTGATATCAACAGTAGTGATACAATCTAATGCAGTGATTCTTAACTTGTGGTCTGCAGATTCCCACTTAGAGGGCCCGCAGGTGTTTATAGAATGAAATAATATTAGCAGATTATTTAAGTATATATATATGAAAAATCTAAATTGAAACATTACCGTTTTAAAAGGCCCTGTGAATGTGAAAGAATATGAAGTTGGAAGCTGAAATGTAAGTTGTTGTCTTTATCTTGATTTGTGGGAGCAACTCAAGTAGAGCTAATAGAATCAATATGGACCATTGATGACTCAATAGAAGCAGCTCGGTTATATGCCAACAAAAAGAGGGCAAAAAAGGCAATGTGGCATTCTAGAATCTAGCATAGCACCAACCTTACCATTCAAATGTCAATTTTGTCATATTTTTTGTTTGTGGATTAAATATAATAGCCTATAATTAGTGAATTTGTTTGAGGTACTCTTGTTTTGCATTTTTGTGAATTGTCTTGAGTTTCAAATCATTGAAATTGCTTAGGTGGGGGTCCAAGACTCCCAGTAGTGATTTAGTAGGGTCCAAACACCTCAATGTTAAACCCAGGCTTTCAAATCTACTTGCGAATATGAAAGAAAGGTTTGTCCATGATTGATTGATTGATAAAAATTTATCACTCGCAAAAACAATAACCCGCAGGTATCAAGGCGCCTAACAATAAAATCAGAAAGTTGAACCATTCATCCTTACACATAGGCTTGCAAGAAGAGGCGAGTTTTTAGGGCACTACGAAATGTGTGTAGCGAGGGTAGGGACCTAAGATCCAAAGGGAGATAATTCCACCATTTGGGAGCTAGGGTGGAGAAGGCCATGCCACCCCATTTGGCTTTTCGTATACGAGGAACTGACAGAAGCAATTTCCCGGAGGAACGCAGGTTCCTTCCAGGAGTATAGTGGGAGATGATGGAACCCACTCCTGAGTCACTGTTTTTTGCAATGGCTCTGTATGTCATGCACAAAACCTTGAACCGCACTCGGTGTTCTACCGGAAGCCAGTGTAACGTTTTCCTGGCCAACGTGGCCGAAGAGCATCTGGGAACATCGAGAACGAATCTGGCTGTGGCATTCTGAACCACCTGTAAGCGCTGCAGGAGGCTCCTGTTTAGCCCCGCATACAGCGCATTACAGTAGTCCAGGCGTGAACCAATGAGTGTGACAGCTATTTGCTTTCTGGACTGCAGAGAAAGGTATTTCCTGATCCTTCGCAGGGTATGGATTAAGCCCCAACAGGTGGAGATGGTTCTACTCACCTGTCTGCCCATATCCAGGGCAGGATCTATCATCACCCCAAGATTTTTAGCAGATGTTGTGGGGGAAGGGCACACTCCAAGCGAATCAGGCCACCAGCTGGCTGACCAGATGTTTACGTTCCCACCAAACACCATCACCTCAGTCTTCTCCCCATTCAGTTTGAGTGAGTTCTGAATCATCCAGTGACCAACCGCCTCCATACAAGATCTAAACTTGGAGGCGGTCTGCACATCTGAATGGGAAAGAGAGACGAGTATTTGGGTGTAGTCAGCATAGGAAACTACCTCCATCCCGAAAGTTCTTCTTAATCTGGCCAGTGGGGTCACATAGATGTTGAATAGGGTCGGACTAAGAGCCAACCCTTGAGGGACCCCACAAAGCACAGGTCGGGATGGAGATAGATACTCGCCCAACTTGACTCTTTGTTCCCTCCCAACAAGGCAAGAGGTCAATAGGTCTAGAGCTGCGCCCCTCACCCCCACATCCCTCAGGCAAGATGTAAGTACTGAGGGGGAGAGGGTATCGAAGGCCGCAGTTAGATCTAACAGGACCAGGAGGGTGGTCTGGCCCCCATCCACTGTTGTGCGGATGTTATCGAGCACGATGGTGAGGGCCGCCTCGGTGCTATGTTCCCTCCTGAATCCGTGCTGGGAGGAGTCCAAGCAGCCCGAGCATTCCACAAAAGCAGCAAGATGCTTATTCAGATGTGCCTCAAGCATCTTCGCCGGGGCGGGAAGCAACGAGATTGGACGGAAGTTTTTTAGGACCTCCGGGTCGAGGGAGGCCTTCTTTAGCAGGGGTTTCACTACTGCTAGGTCCATGCAAGGACGAGAACTCAAGACCAAGGTGGTGCCCAAATATTTCTGCAAAAGGCATACTAATGAATTGTGTTATCTCATTGGCAGTCAGCTAGTTTAAGAAAAATATGTAAATTGAAAGTCGGGCGTGGCGAGTTGCTGTCCAGGAAGTCCCAGGACAGTGGTGACACAAGGGTTCTTCTAGGTTTGAAAGCAGCTTTTTCCACTTGTCCTTTTTGATGGTACCTAAAGTGAAATATATCTTCAAATCCATAAAGGAAAAATATAGAAGTTTGAGAGTCATAATCTTTGGTTGTTGGTGGCCAGAGATCCTTCGCACTGTCAAAAGTTCCTTGTGATATAAGACATATGTCCTCTTGTCAAGTGGTGTTGTGCGGTGCTCCTGTTATATGTCCTATTTGTGCTGTTTGTCAAGTTGTGTTGTGGCGTGCTCATGTTATATGTTCTTCTGTCAGGTACTGTTGTGGGGCACTCATGTTATATGTCCTTCAGTCAGGTAGTGTCATGGGGTGCTCATGTTATATGTCCTTTTCATCAAGTGGTATCGTGGGATGCTCATGTTATATGTCCTCTTTGTCCTGTTCATCAAGTCGTGTTTTGGCATGCTGATGTTATATGTCCTTCTGTCAGGTGGTGTCATGGGGTGCTCATGTTATATGTCCTTTTCATCAAGTGGTATCGTGGGATGCTCATGTTATATTTCCTTCTGTCAGGTAGTGTCGTGGGGCGCTCATGTCATATGTCCTTCTATCAGGTAGTGTTGTGGGGTGCTCATACTATATGTTCTCTTTGTCCTGCTGGTCAAGTCGTGGATGTCAGTTGCCAGAGATCCTTCACACTGTCAAAAGTTCCTTGTGATATAAGACATATGTCCTCTTGTCAAGTGGTGTTGTGCGGTGCTCATGTTATATGTCCTCTTTGTCCTGTTTGTCAAGTCATGTTGTGGCATGCTGATGTTATATGTCCTTCTGTCAGGTAGTGTCATGGGTGCTCATGTTATATGTCCTTTTCATCAAGTGGTATCGTGGGATGCTCATGTTATATGTCCTTCTGTTGGATAGCGTTGTGGGGGCTCATGCTATATGTCCTTCTGTCAGGTAGTGTCGTGGGGTGCTCATGTTATATGTCCTTCTGTGAGGTGGTGTCATGAGTGTTCTTGTTATGTGTCCTTTTCATTAAGTGGTATCGTGGGATGCTCATGTTATATGTCCTCTTTGACCTGTTCGTCAAGTCGTGTTGTGGGGTGCTCATGTTATATATCTTGTCAGGTAGTGTTGTGGGGTGCTCGTGTTATCTGTCCTTCTGTCAGGTGGTGTCATGCGGTGCTCATGGTATATGTCCCTTTGTCATGTGGTGTCATGGGGTGCTATGCTTTGTTGCGTGGAACTGTAGGGCACCCAGCGTGACAAACCATCCAAGCAGCCTTATATATTGCAATAGAACCATCTCAATATTTAATAAATGCATATTCACTATCAGGGTTGGGCTACTGTTGTTCTGCCACTCTGTCATTTCCTCTCCAGTGTATCGCTAGGGGGCAGCTTTCAGCACTGTATGGACTGCCACAACCTAGCCACGCCCCTCTGACCCTATTCTAATCGTGGCCTCCTTCATTGTGGTGCTGGGTGGAACGTTTTTACGAGACCTGAATTTGGTTTCCAGTCTGACTCTGTTCACTCTACAGATCTGTGTGGCTTCTAACTCCCTACTCCCACCCCCACAGCACACTATAGCCAAACCTGAAAACAGAATTGTCATTTTCGTTGTCACAGATGGTACATAAAGCTCAAAATTACTTTAATCAACGTAAAACAATGCGCGTAATCCGTCACAGGGATTGCGTAAACGTCGGATGGAAATTCACTGTCACGAGGCAGGACGCCTGCATCAAGGTGAAGCGGCAAGTGCAGCGCGCGCACAGGGCCAGAGAAGTATTGTCTATCAATAAAACAGGTGTTTACAAGGCACAGAAGGGAGCAGGCGCTGCAGAGTTCATAAATTAATGGTGAAGAAAAGTGGAAGTGATGGGAAGGACAAGATTACAGTCTGAGGAAGATGAGCCAGAGCAGCGGGGCGCGCATCAGTATGCAATATTAATGTCGGGAGGGCTCATGAGAAGACAGCAGGGTGAAGTTAAGATGCTGTTCTGTTATACATTTGTGAAGAGGAGCGGCATTTCGGAGGAAAAGGAGGCAGACACTCTATTAAGGTCACCCAATTCCCCATAAATTAACAGGTTGAAGGCGACGGAGTTAGTTATATATTATTTTTGTTGCACGGGCTCTTGAGGGGTGCAATGCTTCACAAATAATTGCTACCATTAATGTAAGGTCTGCTGGTGCAGCACAAAACGATGAAGCGTCGCGCGAGTGCCCACATGGTCAAGGAAAAATGCAGCCCCTGTTCTTATAAAGATCAGCAGGTTTAATGTACAGTAACGGCCCCAGGAATGACGTTGCTCCTAACTCAGTATTCTCAGAGTACTCTCCGCCAATGTTTCCAGCAGACTCTTTTGGAAATCCGTCCTGCATACATTCCAATGACGTGACACACAGACACAGCCCGTTACAACCTCAGCACATACAAGTTTCTCAAATCCATGCATGATGACCTGCTTTGCATTCTGGGACTTGTAGTCTCGTTTATTCCTTTGTAAAACAGATCTAGTAGTTCCAAATTTCAAAGGAAAAAAAAACCTGGAACCTGGGAAACTTGGCCGCTATGCAACATGACCTTGCACCTAACCACATTAAAGGCAAGACACAAGGATAGCAGAACATTAGGAGGAAGTACTGAAATGGGTGTGGTCGTTGGAGAATTAATGACTGCCCTGGAGGGAGTTTTCAGCAAGAGGCTTAAAGCGGGCCAAGCGCTAAGGTGTCAAGATGAGACAGAGCTAGAAAGGGGACTAGAAAATCGGTAAATAGGAGAGGTAGGTAGGGTCAAACAGAGGAATTGTGGGAGAATATTGAGGGATTAGCAAAGGAGATGGAGAGTGGATAAAGGGAAGATGAATAGAGGAGCAAATGCAGGGAGATGGATAGAAAACGTACAGGGACAGGGTTCAAGAGGGCCTTTGGAGGGGAAATGAAGGTTGTTGGACAGAGGCATACGCAGAGAAAGGACAAAGAGAATACGCTGCAAAGTGGGTAGGGAGAAACTGAAGAGAGGGGAATCCTATGGGAGGTAGAATGAAAGTGAATAGAAAAGGGGGTGTAGAGTGGATTAGGAAAGACTGGAGAGAGGGGTCTAGGGGTGGATGTGAAGAAAAAGACTGATAGAGCCGGACATGGGAAGTGATTGCAAAGGGACTGCCAGGGACTTGAAGAGTAGTAGAGAGAAAATGAACAGGGGGGGGGGGGGGGGGGGGGGGGTCTGGCGAGAGCCATTCGAGTAAAGTAGAGAGGGGGATTAAGAGAGTCGAAAGAGAGCTGGGCAGGTGGCCTGGGAGAAGCCTAAAGGAGCTTTCATCAGTGGCACAGGCGAGAGCCGAGTACTGATCTATTCATTTGGGACCAATTTATCAACACTTTACACTATTGAAAATTCACCAAAAGTGACATAAACTATTGATATGTCATTCACTTTCAAGTGTAGAGGTTTAATTGTACTGGAAATTTACCTAAAATTAATGCAACGTAGATCTATGCATTACTTTGCACTGTTTTGTGACAAAGGGACGTCGAATAGGTGGTACATGGGTGTTCTGACTTTGCCACACATGGTGTGTTTGATGTAAAATCCTCGCTAATAACACTGACAGACAGAGTTTTGTACAGACAAAAATACGCCTTCTTTCTTAGGCCTGGGCGGTGAACTTTGCTCCGTATACAAATTTTTCAGAGCTTTCTGCACTCCGCACAGCTTGCGGAGCGCAGAAAACTCAGCTTCGCGATGTGCATCGGAGTTTTTTCCCCGCTCACAATCGTGAACGCTTGGGTGGAATTTCTGCCCGAGCTGCAGAAATACCAGCACAAACTTCAGTTCGCACTGCACTCCGTCACTCACGGAACTTCGCAGTTTTTCTGTAACTTCGTGTAGCAAAACTCTGAAAACTACGCCCAGGCAGGCATAAAGTAAGAGGAACTTTTTTTCTCCAAACCTGTCAAATTTTGCATGTGTGCTGCACTGTACAGCACACCTACAAAGCGGGAAAAGTTAAAAAATATGTCTGAGCATAATATTTCGTACAGGAAGGTTGTCTTTTTTAGCACTATACAAAATATCACACACACCTTTGCACTGTAGTGACACGGTATGAGTCAATCAATCAATCAATCACAGACATTTATAGAGCGCACTACTTACCCGGAGGGTCTCAAGGCGCTTGGGGGGAGTGGGGGGGGGGGGTGCTGCTACTGCTCGAACAGCCAGGTCTTGAGCTTCTTCCTGAAGGAGAGGTGGTCTTGGGTCAGGCGCAGGTCGGTCGGGAGGGAGTTCCAGGTCTTGGCGGCCAGGTAGGAGAAGGACCTTCCTCCTGTTGTCATTCTTCGGATGCGGGGGACGGCGGCGAGGGCGTGGCTGGCTGATCGGAGATGACGTTTGGGAGCGTAGAAGTTGATGCGGTTGTTGAGGTAGCTCGGGCCTTGATCGTGTAGGGCTTTGTGTGCGTGGGTGAGGAGACGGAAGGTGATTCTTTTGTTGACGGGGAGCCAATGCAGGTCTCTCAGATGTCCGGAGATGTGGCTGTGTCGTGGGATGTCGAGGATGAGTCTGGCTGAGGCGTTCTGGATCCGCTGGAGTCTCTTCTGGAGCTTGGCGGTGGTTCCGGCGTAGAGGGCGTTGCCGTAGTCCAGTCGGCTGGTGACGAGGGCCTGGGTGACCGTCTTCCTATGTGTGTGACATAAGGCAGACTAATTGTGCGCCAGCGCTTGCAAACATGCACCAGCACTTATATGTTTGTAGTTATGGAACTGGCCTATCACACAACTGCTGCACTATGTTGCATGATTTGCTAGTAAATTTGGGCCTTTGTGTTTGTGGTGGGAATGGGTTGCCTTGGGTGTTATGAGTTTCAGCATCAATTCTGTGTCAGTGTGGCGACACCGCAAGTGGGCAACAGAGGAGTTAGTATCCTGACATGGAACGTGAACGGGCTGGGCTCCGAAGTTAAGAGAGGCCTAGTGAACTCCTACCTTAAAAGATTAGATCCAGATATTACCTTACGCCAGGAAACACACCTTAAGGGCACGCACAGCGCCTTCATAGCCAGGGGTCGATTTAGAGTATTGGCACATGCGGGCTGCACCTCTGATTCCAGGGGGGTGGCGGTCATTATCAAAAAATCCTCATCATTCTCCATTTCACGTACATGGATAGACCCATTGGGGACTTACGCTGGAGTACAAGGGATGTGGAATAGACGTACTTATACAATAGTTTCGGTTTATGCACCGCCTAAGCTGCAAGCACGGACACTCAAGGCTCTTGCTAGCATTCTCCTGGACACGGCGGACACTATCCAAGTAATGGGAGCTGATTTCAATGATGTGATGGATATAGGACTAGACCGTTCAGAGGAGATCGAGAGAAGAGGGGCTCCGACCGCCCTGGCTCATCAGATAGACACTTTGGCTCTCACAGACATTTGGAGGTGGCTACATCCTACCCAGTGTGCTTATTCCTACTACTCAGGGGCCCATAAGGTATTCTCGAGTTTATACTACGTATTCATGTCCAGACAGTATTTGAAGTGGACGATACAGCGGAATATAAGGCCAGAGGGATATCGGACCCTTCGCCATTATGGGTGCAGACGGGTCACGTCCAGGGCCCTTCCGGAGCCTCCTGGCGCCTTGCGGCCTGGGACCTTCAAAACGCAGCTATTTTCCGCGGTTTAAGGGCGGACATCAAGGTCTATGTGGCAGAGAACGAGGGAACGGTGGAGTCAAATGTCACCTTTTGGGAGGCCATAAAACCGGTCCTACTGGATAGACTTCGGAGTAGAAGAGGGGATGAACGCCGTAAGCTCCAAGCCGAGGTCACAGCCATGGAGCGGGATATCCTAGCACGGGAAAAGGATTACCAGTGCTGGAAAGACACTGAAACTCTTAGGAGATTACTAGATGCCCAAAGACAATATAGAGAGCTGGTCACTACTGAGGCGAAGACACAATCCCTTGCCACCATTCATCGTCTATATGACGTGGGGGATAAGTCGGGCAAATTCCTAGCGTGGCTCAGTCGTAAGGAGCAGGCGGCCAGATGGGTCGAGGCCATAAGGAACGCCGATGGGGTGCTTGTCACTTCTGATGTGGAAATCGCTGACATATTCGCCGCATACTACAAACTTTTTTATGCAGCCAGAGACTTAGGAACATGCGAGGAGGCGGGCAGTTACATGGCACAGGTGGACCTTCCCACATTATCCCCTGAGGAACTCCGGGCCCTTGAGGCAGACATCACGGCTGAAGACATATCGGAAGCGATAGCTAAACTGAGACCGGGGAAAACTCCGGGGCCAAATGGTTTTCCGGCTGAGTTCTTTAAACGTACTGAGGACCTTTTGGGTCGACATCTTAAGGGGCTCTTCACCAGAGCCTATCAGGCAGGAAGGCTCCCCCCAGATCTCTCCGTGGCCACGATTGTCCCGATACACAAAGAGGGTAAACCTAAAGAGGAATGTGCATCTTACCGCCCCATCTCCCTCCTCAATACGGAGGTTAAACTTTTGGCGACTATCCTGGCGCGTGGCCTAAGGTCGGTAATCCCGAACCTTATACACCTAGACCAATCTGTTTTTTTACCGGACAGGGCCACCAAACTGAATCTTCGACGCACACACAATTGGCTCCAGGAAGTTTTGAGGCCGGGACGAGCCGCACTGGTTTCTCTCCCTTGATGCCGAAAAGGCATTTGATGCGGTGCACTGGCCATTTCTCACCGCTGAGCTCCACAAATTTGGGTTTGGTCCTAACTTCCGGAAGTGGATCCAGCTCCTTTACACTGCTCCGAGTGCTATAGTGTGGGTCAATGGAAGTCTATCCCATGAATTCCAGATCCGGCGAGGGACCCGTCAGGGTTGCCCCCTGTCACTCCTCCTCTTCACACTTACCATTGAAGTCCTGGCAGCCAGGATACGCCAGAATGAGGACATCTCAGGTTTTAAAAAGACCGACATAGATCTTGTTCAAGAAAAGATATCACTTTGTGCAGACGATGTCCTCCTGTATATCACGAAACCTGAGATTACAATACCGGAACTATTCCGAGAGGTATGACAATATGGTAGAAGGGCAGGACACACCATTAATTGGCACAAATCGATGCTCTATGACCCGGGGGGAAGGGGGCAGGTGGGTACAGTTGCCTGACCAGCTATTGACAACTACTGAAGGCTTTCAGTACCTCGGGATCTACATTACATTAGATAAAACTCTATTGTTCCGAAAGAATCTGGAATGGATTATCGTGAGCTCGGTGGCAGACATGGAATGCTGAAGGCAGCTCCCACTCACACTCTTGGGTCGAGCAGCCATGTATAAAATGATCATCCTACCAAAATTTCTTTATGCACTACAAAACGAATATTACCCACTTTCAGCCTCGGTACTCACTAAAATTCACTCGGATCTGAGAACCTTCCTGTGGCTGGGTAAACAACCTAGGGTGGCGCTGACTACACTCCAAAGACACCAATATAGTGGGGGAATTTCACTTCCCAATCTGGAAGCTTACTACTGGGCGGAACACATGGCACCGATTAATGACTGGCTGCAGGCCCCGGCGGATCACCCGACTTATGCCCTGGAAAGGCAGAAGTTGTCATCCAGAAACCTATTGTATCATATTTACGGAGGCTCTAGACGGGCACCGCTACTGCCTGCCACTACCCTCACGCTCAACGCATGGACCAGGGCCACGAAGCGCATGGGTTGGGACCTAAAGCCTACTCGGCAGACACCGCTATGGCATTGCCAGTGGCTGACCGAACTTCACAAGCTACGTGGCTTCCGGGGTTGGGATGACATCGGCATTTCCACAATAGGAGATATGATCGCTAAGGGAGAGCTGAAATCTTTTCAAGCCTTTAAGACAGAATTTGGGCTACACCATCCAAAATAATAAAAATAATAATAATAATCTGTGTTAGTGTGTGATTGACGGCTGTAGGCCTGGTGCATCAGATCTCTCTTTCCATGTATGCAGTTCGTGCTGCAGAGTTTGGTGGTGTGTATGGCTAGTGACAACTTCTCTCTGATTCCTGTTCGGCCCAATGCCTTTGCATGCTCATCACCCACGAACTCTAGAATATGCAGTAGAAATGAAATCTACTGTCAGGCTCAACAGTCAGCACAGACCAGCCTTATAACTAATGCAACCTGACAGCTCTGCCTCCCCAAGGAGATTTAAAAACGAGGTCATGGAACTGAACTGCACTGTCCCCAGAGTTCTTGCAGGAAGGTGAATGGGGAAGTCATGTCCGCACACACATCCGCTCCACAGGCATCCCGCATACACCACATATCCTTGAAAGAACAAACCACATACACATCAGACACGTCACATGCACATAATACAAGCACATCATCCCATTTTCACCCCAACACATAGAAACACAAACCACGCACATTGGCAGAAATAAATAGTGCACACACAAACACACCTCGCTATTTACACACACGTCATCTGCATATACATTTATAGACATCATAACACAAGGTCTCACACATTCCAGTGGCATAAACATACAGTGCAATCACAGCCTACAACAATGTTCACATGTATTGTATCTATACTCACACAAACACATGCACACCCTGGCAGGAACACACCTGGCATGATTCCCAAAGACAGCAGTAATTCTACACTCACAGATCTACACCTACGCACATGTGTAGATTTACTACTTTCTTGGATTCACAAATATTAAAGTTGACCCAAGTGCAGATTTTCATGCAAATTCCTGAGAAGGCCATCTGGAGTCTATTCCCGCTGTACAGATTTCGTAATAGAGGAGAAGGGAGAACTACACAGAAGGGGATTAGGATGCCTACACAAAAGCACAATTTTTCTTCTTCTCCACAGCAAAATGATTTTTTCCTTTGGAGAAACGCCTTCCCTGAACCCAAACAAATCTGGAGGTTGGTCCATTCTCTCTCCACCTTTAAATGAGATTCATGCTAGTCATGGGTATAGTACAACTCCAACCCTTTTGAAGGTGTACACACAGGGAAATATGAGGAGTTTGTGACCTAGCACAAACCTACATGTTTGGAGGACTGCACAAACTTCCAAGGCTAACCATGCCTTGGAACTTTGGAACTTCCATGTTCCCACTCCTTGAATGGGATTTATTGGTGTGGAGAAATCTACTCTTTTGGTGGAGATCTCCAAATGTGTAAGGGGCAGTTGCGGCAAACTTCCCAGCGGGAAAGCTAGCCATCAGTGCTTGGATGGCAAACAACTGCCTCAAATTAAACTCAGACAAGATGTAGATGATGATGTTTGGCAACCTCTTCCCTACCTTGTCTCCTTCTAGGTGGCCAGCTAAGTTAGGATCACTTCTGTCCCCCGTCTCAAAGGTGAGAAATCTAGGTGTTACGTTCGATTACATGCTGTCTTTCATACACCATGCCAACACAGTCGTTTTGGCGTTCTTCTACGTTATCAGGATGATAAAGCAACTTCTACCTTTTCTCCCAACCAGCACTGGTAGGACCCTCATTGGCACACTAGTCATGTCCAAGGTCGATTACTGCAAATGCCTTTCTCATCAATGCCCAAGAAAGAGTCCTAAACAAGTTACAACTAGTGCAGAATGCAGCAGCCAGACTTCTGACCGCCACCCCCAAATACAAACCAGTATCCACGACAGCTCCAATGACTGCCCATCAGGAGCAGATTCAAGTTCAAGGCGCTGTGTATTGCCTACAATGCAGTCCATTACATCTGACTGGAGTTTCTCAGGAAAACTCTCTGCCCCTACAACTCCTGGGGTGACAGATCATTTACGATTGCCACCACCAAACTATGGAACACGCTCCCCCCCACATTAAGACCAGTCTCACTCTGCTCACTTTTCGAAAACAACTAAAGACCTGGCTCTTTAACCATTAGCCATCCGTGCCGGCCTTTCCTCTGCTTAGTCAGCAGCGCCGAGACACTCAAGGGCTTTATAAGTTGCCTAAATAAATAAAATAAAATAAATATACATATTAATGGCAGCTATAAATCCCTTTATGCCTTCCTGGATGATGGAAAACAGGCACATTTAGTCGTAAACCTATGTTTGTGCCTAAATTTACCTTTGTGAATAGTGCCCACTGGATGCAGACTGTGTGCAGACAAACAAACCACACTCTTCACAGATACGTCCACATTTACATGTACACCACAGACACTTCATTGTCAATAGCACACATAGAACACCACATTGTCCAAAGACACTGAACATACAAACATACATATTTCACACAGTGGCTGGAGGTTTCTCTCTCAGCTCGACTGCATATCTCTTTGGAACACACTTTCCACTTCGCCAGAACCCTTCTTGCACATGGATTGGTAAATCATGGACTCTCACCTTTTTATACCTGAAAGGGGTCCAGACACTCAAGATGTCCCTTGCTTCTGGTGCCCACTGCCTTCTCACCTTAGGACAAGCACCTTATCTTGGCCACAGTGGCCTGTGGTAAAATCCATTGCATAGGCCTGACTGCAAGTGACCTGGAAGGATAGTCGGAATTTATCGGGCAAGATACAATTTGACACTAGTAGTTCTGAAATTATGGTGGCAAAAAACTGAAACTATTCTGTCAGTCTTCTATTATAACTCCCTTTCGTTTGCAGATGATTGCTCCAGCAGTGTTTGCACCTCAGGTTCTCAAGCTTTACACGTATTACACATCATCCACAGTAGGGGGCCACATCTCTCCCAAGAATCCAGAGTTTAATTCACACAGGAAGGCCAGTAGGCAACTCTTCTGGGTGCTCTTCAATACAGATCCAAAACTATAACCTGCCCTCACAGTCAGTGTTTAGTCGGCAGTTAAGGAAGGGGGGGGGGGGGTCACACCCATAAGACTACTGGGAGGGGAGACCAACCCTTCCTCCGGCAAATCACGGGTGTCCCTGAGCAGCACAGAGGTGCCACTTGAGGAGCCCATGGGCCCTGAGTGTCCCTCAAATCATGAGAAGGAATATTAAGCCATAGGAGAAGGCGGGGACCAGGGGAAAATAGTAGGTTTGGCACTGCCATTGCTTCGGTTGTTGTGGGCGTCCATCCCTGCATCTTTGACCAATGGCCTGAATGTGTAAGAGACCAGTGACCAAAGCAAGGAAAACGCATAGGAGGAGACGGCACCCAGCTATCATGATTAAGTCAAAATAACATGAACAAAACAAACAAAACAGGGCATAACCAACAGATCCTACAAAAGGAAATAGCCTCAGCAGCTATGCCTGAACAAGTACTTTATTACAGTTGAATTTGTTGTGAGACTGTGTAGGTGTGGGTAGATTTGGTGGACTGACTTAAACTCGAGGTTAATTAAAACTATCTGGTCAGTAAATCGTAACTGCCTTCTGCACATTCTTCCCCAATATTTTCGTTCCACTGGGGTCAAGTTTCCAAGGGGGCGATTCTGGAAATCATAACATCTCAGAACCCCTCAACTCTGCCCGCTTGACCCCCTATTTGGTTTGTCTCCCCAAAGACTGCCTTTCCTTCGCGAGAAGCGGGCTACTCACACCTACGTGGTAACTCGTCTGTATGGAAACTCGTTTAATAAGTGGGGAACCTACAGTGTATCGAGTGACACTGATAACCTCGCATTTTCTCGTTTTTTTTCAGGATTTTAAGATTTTGCTTAACTAACTGTTCACAGACAGCCATGGGGCTGGTCAGAAAAAAAGATTCTTCATTTTGATGATTGGAAGTAATTTGCAAATTAGTTACAGAAACTAATGCAAATACTGTCAGAGTTATATAGGACATTTGTATTACCCTTAAAAATTCCAGCTCTGCACGTGATACCGGTAAAACATGTTAAGTGCTTGTCAGAACCCTTTTCAGAGGGCCACAGGACATGCAGTGGCCACTGGGTCCAACCATAGTGGTTGAGGCCTTTTACTCCTGATTTCCCTGGTTCCGACCTGCTATGGATCCCGCTCAACTGGGTAAAGTACCCCTTCTGCACTTGACTCTCAGAGGTAGCTTTGGTTGAGCAGACAAGGCTCCCTGGGGGGATGTAGATCCAGATCAGTGAACAAGACTCATAAAACTCAAAGTGCAAATAGTACGAAAAATAAATGAATGTCCAGCCAAATGCTTGCTTTTATAAGAAAAGGTAGTATTTTACTTCTGACTCCACATGCAAAGAAATGCGACATTTGAATGGACCAACACAGTCAGGCATATTCCGGTCCCACCATTCTTTGTAGAATGTGCTCAGGGTTATTCCCCATTCACTGGTGTCCACATCAGGGAATGCAAACTATTAGGCGTACTCAAGAGTTCCCTTTTGACTCTTCAGGGTGTCAGTCAAAAGTGTCTGGTTCCAGAGTACCTGCAGCAGTGAATCCCTCGGAGCCCCTAATTCCTGGTTTTGTCTTACTCGCTTCGGCGGTGTGGAAGTGATCAGAGAGTGCCCACCCCTTGATATTGATGCAGCAGCACCTACCTGAGCAGGCTCTTCCAGTCAAGCAGCTGTGCCAGTCAATTTCTAGTGATCAGAGCTGTTCCTGCTCTGCAAACATAAAATGTAAGATCTGCTTCCCCTTTCAAGGAGTGGAAGTTCTTCGGCTCCCGACCAGAGTTCCGGTGAAGGTGTAACATCCTCAGCGGCGTCCGGCGATCCGCTGGGAAACAGTCAGGTGCAGTTGGCTAGCTAGACCCATTGGTCACACCAGTAATCACTACTGCTTGCAGTCATGCTTCTCATAGGTACAGCTTCAGGATACCCGGTGGCATGTTCCACCACAATCAAGATGTCCTTGTTGCCTGACTGTGAGGGGGGTCAAATGGACCACAATGTCTATTCCCACCCATTGAAACAAAACACCTACAACTGGTAAAGGCACTAATGGTGCATTTGTCTTTACTCCTGTCTTACTACTCATCTGGCAATCCGGACAGGTTCTGCAGAACGTCTCCGTGACTCTGCACATCCCTGGTCAGTAGAGCAGAGGGTCCAACTTATCCTGGGTTTTCCTAAGTATCCTGCTAAGGGCACTTCATGGGCCAGTGACAGCAGGGAATTCCTGTGTACTAATGGAACCAGTAGCATTTTGCTAGTACCTGGACCAAGATTTACAGTGTCACAATAGAGTGGACTATCCTTCAAGCCAACATAGTGTTTCCTGACCACTTCTTTGCTGACTTGATCCTGGGCCTCCTTTCGAAGTCCCACAAATGTAGAGCACTCCTCCTGTACCTTGAAAAAACGTTCCTGGGTAGGCCCTTCAGCAGCTAACAAATCCTGCAGCTCTGGAAGCAACCTAGACTTCAGCAAATTTTCCACTTCTAAAGCCTCATCTGCCTCTCCTTCTGGAATGATAGCAATGATCTCCATGTCCATTGTGTTCCTGTAGTCTTTCCTTTCCTGCAAATGATCTTGTCTTGGTCCCTGTAAATCAGAGATGGTCCCAGCCTCACTCCGAGACTACTGTGCAGCATGTGCCCTGGCCAATACTGATGACTTTGTCCAAGTCATAAAGGTTTCTGGTCCAGGCACCAAGCCAAGTGCAATCAACCATTGCCCCAGAGACATCCAGCTTCTTGCTTTTCCCTTACCCCAACATCAATAATGGCCAGCTTGCTATTGTGCTCAGTGTCAACCCTGGCAAGCAGATACTTCATGCCTTCTCAACTGGCTACCAATACTGTATCCTTGGCTCCAGGGAACATCTCCTCAGGCTTAAGGTACTTCCTCTATACCCTAATGTCGAAGGATCCAGTATCCATCAGGACAGGCATTTTCCTGCCATGTATATTACCCTCCTACACAGATCCCTCTGTATTAAGATGGATGTGCTTTAGAGCACCTGGGTCCCTCTCGCAAATGTCCATAGCTACTACGTTGAGTGCAACCAGTCCCTTTCTGGTACCTTCACCCACGTGTAACATGCTTGTTATCACAGTGTTGCTGTGTCATGTTCCATCTCTTGACAGACTCTCTTGTAATGTTCCTCAACTTCCCTTCTCAGTATGCTCCTTCCTGAATACACCATTCCCATTGTTTACTGGGACCTACCTGGCCCTTACCCTCCAGTGTGGGACCAGTCTGTGGAAATTCCTTCCTGCCACTTTGTCTTAACACCATGCAGTTTCCACACTTTGTGACCCCTGTTATCTAACCAGTTATCAGCACACACTGCAGGTTTTGTTGGATCCTTCTCTGTCAGATCAGACAGGAATTGTCTAGGTGGAGTAGAGCACTCCTATGGAACTGAAACTCCTTGGCCTCCATCCCTTTTACCCACTCATTCCAATCACGCAACACACCATGAATCCAAGTCAAAAACAGAACACGATCTGCTATCTTGCAGTCATGGAATCTCTGCAGGTATTGAGCTGATTTAGCCCATACCTCCAAATGAGAGCTTCCTTAACCCTTTCGATGCTGATGACGAGCTCAGCTCGTCATCACCCACGGGTGTCGTGTGCTGATGACGAGCTGAGCTCGTCATGAATATATGGCATCCTGAATTTTTCAGCACAGGACGGGAAAACTGCCAGCAGCCATGTGGTTAATTCGCTCATAGACCATCTGGTCTGCTACAGGAATCCTCCAATTGACGGTTGTCCCTTTGAATGGCATGTGCCCCGTTAAGGCAACTTCCTTAGACACCTCAGCTAAGGCCTGCACTTTCAAGCGACCTGACAGCTCACAAACCATTCCAAAGTATCCTGACCTCCCACATACAAATGCACAAGATATTTTGGAACATTGGCCATCACCTGGCCTGAACTGAAAGTAGAGTCACTTACCCCAGATGGAGATGGCATTGCTGCCATCTTAAGTTTCTCTCTCTCAAGGGCTATACTTTACTTTTCCTTCTGTTTCTACTTCCTCTCTCTCTGTTTTTCCTTGCTCTCTCTCTCTTTCTCCTCTCTCTCTCTCTCTCTCTCTCTCTCTCTCTCTCTCTCTCTCTCTCTCTCTCTCTCTCTCTCGCAATTTCTCTTCCTGGGTCGATGCCTCCTGTTTATCCCTCCTCCTCTTCTCATGATTCCAGTGAGCTAGTTTTAGCTTCTACCTCTCAAACTCTCTGGCTTTTTTTTCTTTTTTTTTGTAAATTTTTATTGCATTCTTCTCAGCATACACTGCTTTTCGCCCACAACCCTGAGGCCGGCGGCTAATTCGTCCGATTAAATATACTCAGCTTGTCAGGCAACATCCCAATAGGCAGGCAGCAGATTTCAGTCAGTATGCATCTTCTCCTGTAAGCAAACTGCAATATAGTTAATTCCGTCTTAATATTAGAACTAGTTGAATCCCTTAATCCCACCCCCAACTGCCATACCATCAAAGCTAGAGGCAGGCCCGTTCAGATGTGATTTCTCCAGTCTGCCATGACTACCACAATCAACCGATCTGCGTACAATCATCGACTCACGTCCCATTAAGTCGGCGTGCTGTGGCACGTTTGCACCCCTATTCCAATCATGTCACCATTAGTGTCCGGCCATACGGGTCTATTTGTCATCTCACTTGTCCTATTCTCTCTGGAGGTCTGCTCCACCCGAAAGCATTCAGTTAGCAAAGGGTTCCCAAATGTCGGAAGGCCTAGATCTACTTGGCATTAGTTCCCAGAAATTTGATAATTGATCCTTACAGTACGTAACGGCCTTAACCCATTCAGCTAACGCAGGGGGGCTCTGCTTCTTCCAGTGTACTACCACCTGTCTTTTCGCTACAGACAGCATCATAGCCGTGAGTTTATGGTGTTCCTTTGGAATTTCTTGCACGTAACCTAGCAGTGCCATCATCGGCGTCGCCTGCAAGGAGGTATGTATTGGGGCGTGGCTTCGGCGCGAAGCGGAATGGCTACCTGTTGAGGGAGCTCCGCTCGCCAGCAACTTCATCCTGTAATATCATCCTTCATAAGTACCCCTATACGCTGAAAAACCACCGTGGGGCACGTGTGAGAGGCGAGGAATGTAACCGAGACATCGGTGTCGGAGGGGCTGAGTCGCTGCTGCTGTATCGAGACCCGTAGACTAGCGCAACACTGGTGAGAAAATGGCGTCATCGGAGTGAACGCGACCTAGTTCACAGGGTTGTGCATCCTGGACGATCCTCGTCTCCTGACAGTTGACTGTGGACCTGGGGCCCTCATCGGCGGTGGATATACTACGAGGCGCTGGCTTAGAGCTGGGGCCGCTCGCGGCATTGCAGGAGGCTATGGGAGAGTACGGCGCTGCGGAGGCCTGCGAGGAGAGGGGGCCTGGATCGCCTTCTGAAGCACTTGACTGTCGGCATCTGTTGGGCTGGCCTTTGCTGTGCGGGAGACCACCGAGATGCCTGGAAACTAGAGGGGAGAGGCAAAACTGGCAGCGGGGAGCGACGCTGGAGGTGCCCTAACGGGGTAAGAGACACAACTGGGCAGGCTGGCCTTGGGCTGCTGGGGCGGTGCGGCCGACACTGGGTGCCATATTGGTGGTGCTTGGTGGGGGTCAGGCTGTTGGGCGGTGAGAGGTGCGGGCCTGTGGTGGTGGGTGCTGTGCTCTGAGGTGGGGGTGGGGGCGGACCGCTTACTGGAGGCTGGGGGACACTTCTTTGTGGACTCCTGGATACCGACTGGGCTGGTTCTGAAGGCCAGAGGGGTCTGGGGGGGACACAGGAGGTCGCTTGGCCGGAGGGAGGTGGGACAGGCGCTACTCTGGAGCGTGGTGCAGCCTGCTACATCTAGTCCTGTGTCGGGGTGCTGAGGCTAGCTCTACGGTTTGTGAGTAAACCCGTGACACTCCCGAGGTGTGGAACAGAGTCTAATTCCTGCTAGGAGCTGGGATAGCACACGGGGGTATTGCCTGCACCTACAGAATGCAGATAAGCTGGCTGACTGAAGGGGAAACGCGCCGGAGTACTACCTACTACTGTATCTCAGAAGACGTGGTCCATAATTGGCAACTACGGTAGCGGCGTGGGAGAGTGTTGCTGAAGATAAGGTGGATGACCACACGGCTGGGACACCACTGTGTTTACTGCGGCTCCAGTTTTCGTCATGGGGAAAACAGAACCCATGCAGGCCAAACTACAATTTGATAACAAGCGCACTACCCGCACTGCGGATGGAATGGGTGACCAGAGTGACTCGGGGGGGGGAGGGCTGCGCAGGGCTCGGATGAGAGCGCGGCTGATGACAACAGGTCTATTTTATTAGAACTCCGAGCTGGCATGAAAACGATAGACAGCAAGATAGAAGTGCTAACATGAGCACAGGACGGATGTCCTGGAGAATTGAGTCTCAGACACACATGATGCGCAGGCTGAATCAAGAACGCAGATCCTGCAAATGGAAAAGATCTTGGAAGTTATCAGCGCGAAAAATTAGTATTTGGAGGCGCGCTCACAGCGCAATAACCTGCACATCATTGGCCTATCGGAATCGACGCCTATATCCAAAATGGAAAAATTTGTGGAGGAACTGCTGCATGAACTGTTTGGTCCAGTGCTCTCCACCGTGATGATAGTGGAACGAGCGCATCGCTCGCTGGGACCCCGGCCTAAGCCGGGCGCACCAACGCGCCCGGTCATAGCGCATCTTCTGAACTATGCTGATAGAGACGCAGTGCTGCGTGAGGCGAGAGCCAAAGACCCAGTGATCTATAAAGGAGATAAGTTATCCTTTTTCCCAGACTACACGTCAGGAGTTCAGGCGGCAAAGAAAGAATTTGTGCCGGTAAAGAAACTGTTGAGAGAGGGTTCTGTCCCTTACGCTATGTTTTATCCAGCCAAGCTGAAGATCACGCATGAGGAGCAGTCACATTTTTTACGGATGCGAAATCAGCAATGAAATTTACCAAACATATTTGCAAGGGAAGGCCGACGCAGCCCATGCAGACGGAGGTACCTGGAGACTCTGGTCTGAACGAAACAGATTAGGAATACGTGGCAGGTCCGCCAATAAGGTTGAGGACTGTGGAAAAAGTAGTGACCACTGAGGCAGTCCGGATGGAGATAAATGACTGACTGATTGCTCTGGTACAGCGAGGGAAGCGGACAGGGTCTAGTAGACACTGAACACTGTATGCTCCGAGAGTGGTACTATTGAATATCCATTATGTTATGTTGATGTAAGGCGTATAAGGGGATGACTGTTGAGGTCCGTCGGCCGCACCATGGTGCGGATACTCACTGCTGGACCATTTTCCCTGGCGGGTGCTCCCGAATGTTGGGATTATATGGAGTTAAATGTAATTCAGTTGGTGGGTAGTGGGTTTTCTTCTCGACCTGATTGGGAGGTTGGAGTGGGAGGGGGGGAGGGGGAGGGGGGTTGTGTTCTTTTTAGTTTATTTGTTTCACATCACGTTTTTTCAACAGTATGCAAGTACAATCAGAGCTATTGGATGGGTTGTGAGGGTGTTGAACCGGTATATGTGATACTCCTCTGTGAACCGATGCTTTGCAATCGTTATTAGGTGTCAAGTAAATAATGGCAGATAAATGCAGATTGTTAACCTGGAATGTCAGAGGCCTAAATTTGCCTAAAAAAGTGAGACAAGTGATAGCATATCTGAATCGCCATATGATACATGTTGTTTTGTTGCAAGAGACACACTTAACCAAATATAAGGATGGTGGTATAGCGGGAAGATGGGCGGGCTTTCGGTTGGCTGCATCGTACGCCTCCTATGCCAGGGGGGTTATATGATACTGATCAAGGAGGGAGTGGAGTTTCAGCCTTTTGCATACGTATACAGATGAAGAGGGTAGATGTGCTATGGTGTGTGGCCGACTCAGTGGACGATTGATTACAATAGTAAATATGTATGGACCCATTGTGGATGATACAACCTGTGTGACTCGCGTATGCGGGGTATTGAGGGAATGGCCGGAAACTCCTGTCCTATGGGGGGGAGATTTGAATACATATCTGAATGCAGAATTGAACAAGTCTAATCCTATATCCCACCGTACCCCTAATGTGGCTAAAAGTCTGGCATGTGTAATGGAAGAATTTGGTCTGAGAGATGTTTGGCGAGTGCGTAACCCGCAGGTGAGGGAGGGTACACATGCGACGCCCGCGCATGACAGCTGGTCGAGGCTGGACTATTGGTTAGTAGGGACAGAGGTGATGGACTGAGTGAAGGGAATTGCATCTCTTGCCCGTACACTGTCAGATCATAATCCGGTACAACTGGATGTGATCTTCCCGGCAGCTATATGCCCTCCTTTGACATGGTGTCCGCGTTCTGAGGCACTACTAGACACTATATATGAAGCGGCAGTGAGAGAGGCTATTATACAATATTTTGAGCTAAACAAGGGCACTGTTGCAAAAGCTGCTACACTGTGGGAGGCCTTTAAGGTGACCATTAGGGGGGTCTGCATCAGCACGGCGGCGGTATACTGAGAGATATACACACTCAATTGAGGAACACCGAGGATGCATTGCGCGAGTTGGAACACAACTATGAGGCAGAACCCAGAGCAGACACACTGGTGTTAAATTTCAGAAATTACTCAAAGATTTTGAGGAACTGGCAGACACAGAAATAAAATATTTATCATGTAGACACACAGCTATACGATATGGAGAGGGTGGACGGCCAGGGCGCACCTTAGCGTTTAAAATCAAAGCGCGTTTTGAGCAGCCGCGTGTAGATAGACTCATGGATGAGCTGGGAGTTGAGCACCTTGATCAGGGGAACATATTGAAACAATTTCGGAACTTTTACGCAGACTTATATAAGTCAAGGGGACAGGTGCCGGAGGTAGAATTCGAGCGATATCTAGAAGACATAGCTTGTGCCTGGCTCTCGGATGGTCACCCGGAATGCTTATGTATGCCGATAGAAGAGCAAGATGTTAAGAATGCGATTGCAGCGTTGGCTAACGATAAAGCACCAGGGCCAGATGGGCTAACGGTCGAATTTTATAATAAATATGCGGATATCCTTGCACCGCATCTCCTCGAGATGTATGCAGAGGCCCGTGACTCGGGGAGCTGCCTCCATCTCTGAGAGAGGCATTAATGATTACATTTCTCAAAAAAGACAAGCCACCGGACAGATGTGACTCATATCCTCCACTGTCCTTGCTTAACATAGGCGCCAAGACTCTGGCAACCAGACTCCAGCCCCAGATGCAGAAATTGGTATTCATACCTGAGCGATCCACATCCTATAATCTTCAGATGGTTTTCTCTATGTTTCATGTTCTTGATACATCTCTGCAGGCGGCTGCATTGTCTTTAGACGCAGCCAAAGCATTCGACTCGGTTGAGTGGCAGTATTTACAGTATGTGTTGCGACGTATGGGATTTCCGTCGTTGTTTTTGCAACGGATAATGGTGTTATATGTGGGGCCAAGTGCGCGGGTGTGCATAGGGGGTCTTACATCGGACCCATTTCACATAGGGAGAGGCAAGCGTCAGGGGTGTCCCCTATCACCGCTGATATTCGCACTGGTACTGGAACCACTGGCGTGTGTGATCCGACAGCGACAAAGGGAGGCAGCACTTAATTTTAATTTTCGGCCGGTGGCTATATCATTATATGCAGACGATATAGTTCTTTTTGTTTGTGATCCGTCTAAATACCTGACACAATTGCTCAGAGAATATGTACACTTTGGTCGTCTGTCAGGTCTCTGCATAAATTGGGATAAATCTTTTATAATACCACTGACCACGTCAACTGTCTGTCCTGACTTGGAATTCCCACTGGTGTGGTCCACAGACCCGGTGAAATACTTGGGAGTCTGGGTGCATAGAGACCCGAAGGTAGTGGTCAGGGAAAATTATGGGAAGGCATATTCGGCGCTGGAGAGTCAGGTAGATACCTGGATTGCACTGCTGCTGTCACTGGCAGGTCGAATTGCTCTGATAAAGATGGTACTGCCACGGTTTCTCTATCTCTTTCTTAACATCCCAATAGTGCTCACATTGCAATTTTTTAAGTCTATAAGAAGTCAGTTGATTAGATTAGCATGGGGGGGCAGGCATGCTCGTGTACAATGGACGACTTTGGCTAAGGGATACGAGAGGGGATACGAGAGGGGAGGATTTGAGGCCCCTGATTTTTATGTGTATTACCTGAGTGCGCAGGCTCAGTACATATATCACTGGTACAGACCACATGCATTTACCCTACATGTCACGGTGGAGGAGGGTGATCTGGTCCCGATCCCGCTCCACAGTGTGATCACTCAGCGCAAACGTGGTACTCCAATGGTGGAAAATAAAGCGGTTGATGCTACTGTCGCCGCCTGGGGGAGGATAGGGCATCTGGCGCAAAAACTCCCGCTCTACGCACCATATCTGTACCTGGAACATCATGCTGCCCTGTCTGTGATGCAGGAGAAGCCATCACTCCGCTTACTGCATGAGGCGGGTCTCAGACACATGTCAGATGTTTATCCGAATGGTTCTTTTCTCGCGCGGGAGGACTTAGATTATATTAGTAAACAGTCGTTGCTGTTCCGTTTTGCATTGCATCGTCTGCGGCATGCGATCAAAGTACATTATACCACCTATCGACAGGAACCTCCCACACTGGCCTCTTTGCAATACGCGCTCACTGCTTCTAGCAATAAAAGTTTAATATCGAAATTGTACAAAATGATAAAGCTCAAGAGTGTTGATCCCCGGGACCGGAGCTGGGAATGGTGGTCTGACTGTTTATCTGAACCATCTTTGGAAGCAGACTGGAAATATGTTTGTGGGGTGACGGGGACGCTTAGCATGAACGGGAATTTCAAGATCATACATTTTAAGGATATACATCAGGTTTATTACACCCCAATCCGATTGCATGGATATGGGTTGCGTGCATCTGGCACTTGCGTGCGTTGTGGCTGAGAGAATGCAGATTTTATGCATTTGGCTTGGGAGTGTCAGAAAGTATGGGAATTTTGGGAGAAGGTGGTGATTGTGGATCTCCAGTGCAATCACTTACTTGCTTGCTATACTGGTTTTGTATTTGACCTTATACTATCATTCAATAAAAAATAAAAATAAATACATTTAAAAAAGGAGGTATGTATTATGTGTCCCACATGCCTGAAGATGTCTGCCCAATATTGCGCTATGGGTCCGCAATCCCAGGCCAAGTGAGTAAATGTGGCACGCTGCGCTCCGCATCTCCAGCACCTTGCATCTGGGTGTAAGCCCATGCGATGTAGCTGCAACGGTGTGCGGTATAATCTGTGCAGGAAGTTAAAGTGGATAAATTGCAGTCTGTAATTCGGTGAGAGGTTTTCCAGCTGAGAGCAATAGAACTGCACTGTTTGTCAGTGATTATTAAATCTGCGTCTTCTTCCCATTCCACTTCAGAATTAGCACGTATGATTGGAGATTCTCCCTGTGTAATGCTATATATGTGTGTTATACGTTTGCGGGAGGATGGATTCGTTAAAACATTTTCCAGCGCAGGCAGGGCAGGTGCCGCGCTCAGAAACTCCTTGTACCTGGTTCTACATGCTGCTCGTATTTGATAATACAAGAGCATATCTGACGCAGTAGGCGTCTGTGGATTGCACATCTGTGTTAGTGTAAGGAATTCACCGTCTGGGAATAAGTCACTCCCTTTCTCTAGCTTGTGTGATTGTGCCCTTAGTTTAATCGCCTTGTCTAATAAAGGGCTCAGTAGGGGATTATCTCCTATGGGCATAGATGGCGCATATAGCACCTCCCGTCCTGCCCTCTTAGCAATTCCCTTCCATGCCCATCTCATCGCCTCCACCGTGTCTATTTCCTGGTGTGGACATTTATATGGTTTATATATAGCCGTGCTGAGTGGGAGTGGTGCTACTCTGGCTATTTCTATTGCCACGTGTGGTTGGAATGGTGTAGAGTGGTGCCAAAAGTGCCGAAACTGTGCTTGCACACTGTAGGCGTACAGCTCGAAGTCTGGAGCCCCCAGTTCACCTTGCGTAAATGGCAACATCAGTATTTACCATGAGAATCGGGATTGCTTGCCCGCCCACACTTGGTCCAATATGTTTTATCTGAGCCGTTTAAAAAAATTAGCGTTCAGGGGCATTGGGATGTTTACGAATAGGTATAGAAATTTGGGCAGTATTACCATTTTTGTAATAGCTATACGCCCTGTCAGAGATAGCGGAAGACTCTTCCATCTTGGTATCCTGCTCTCTAGCCAGTCCATTGCCTTGCTGTAGTTGGCCATCCATATTTCTTGCATAGATCTACTTATGTAGATACCTTGTTTCCCATTCTGCCCATTGTATCGGGTATTCGGAGTCAAACGGGACTGTGCTATCTGTGAGCGGTAGATTTTTCCCAGTTAATCTAGGTTCCGGTCAGGCCGCCATATCGTAGTCCCTCATCACTGTGTCGAAGTTGTCCCTAGGATCAGTCAGGCATATAGTCATGTCGTCTGCGTACAGCGATATTAAAAGGCCCCTGGACGTGAATCCAATGCTCTTTTGTGTGTGGTATTGCCGGAGTATGGCCGCAAGCGGCTCTGTAGCTATGGCAAACAGCAAAGGCAACAGTGGACAGCCTTGCCTTGTCACTCTAGTGATGTCAAATGGTTCAGATATCTGCCCATTTATCTTAACCCTGGCCGTCGGGTTTATATATAGTATTTGGATCTGTCTGATAAATATGGGAGTCAGCAAGACAAAGAGGAACTTCCACTCCAGAGAGTGAAAAGCTTTAGTGGCGTTCAAGAGCACTGCCGCAGCTTGCACATGGGGGACCAAATAATGCAGTATGCCAAAGATTGTCCTCAGGTTATGGGCGGTGGAACAACCTGGTATAAAGCCAGACTGTCAAGTAAAGCTATCTGCGGTAGCATGGGCTGTAGCCTATTTGCTATTAACTTAGCATATATTTTAGCGTCTAAGTTTATCAAGGATAACGGGCGAATCCGCCTTAGTCGGATCTTTGTCCGGCTTTAATATAGTTATTATAGTGGCCTCTCGAAGTGTCGGAGGGCGTAAACCCGTTTCCATTGCCTCGAGGTAAGCCTGTAATAGTTTCGGGGCAAGGATATCAGCATATTCCTTATGGAATGCTGCCGTTAGGGCGTCCGCCCCTGAAGCTTTGTCTGCCGGCATGCTGTTTATGACTTGCTTCAAGTCTTCTGCCATAATGGGCAGCTCCATGTACTCTCGGGCCCCGTTATTAAACCAGGCTAGCGCTGTATCATCCAAATATTCAACTATATCCTCCTGTGACGTGTCCGTTTGAGTGGTGTATAGCCGTTTATAGAACATAGTCATTTCCTGCAGTATGTCAGGTGGTGTTCTAGCCTTTTCCCCTCTGTCCGTATGTAGCTCCATTATATAAGTCACCCCTCTAGGTGTGCTTAGTAGGCCTATCAATGTTTTACCCGGTCTCTCACTCTCACCATATCTCCTAGCCCTAGCGTGCTTATGCATGTATACAGTTTCCCTTTCTGCTTCGTCTTGAAATTCCGTTAATTTAAACCTCAACTGTGCTGTGACTTCTGGGGACGGGCTGATCATTTGCAGGTGCTCCAGCTCTCTAATCTCTCACTGTAGCCTGCTGAGTGTGTTGCGTATATCTTGTAGGACTCCTGCTTTGAGCGCTATGGAGTCACCTCTTGTGACCGCCTTAAAGGCTCTCCAAAGCGTACCGGTGAGTCTACTGTGCCCTCATTTAGCATGAAGTATTCTGTCATTATATTTCTCATCTCTTCGCGAAATACCAGGTCCAACAAGGAGCCAGAAGGGAACCTCCAGACAAATGGCTGGGTGTATGCAGGAGGTATGCGCAGTCTTATCTGAGCGGGAGCATGATCTGAGAAAGTGCGAGAGTGGTGCGTAGCATCTGTCAGCCAAGTGTGAAGGTCCTTAGAGACCAACCAGATGTCTAGACGTGACCACGCATTTCGATGATGTGTAACACATGTACCCGCTCTGACTAGTGGATGTAAGGCTCTCCAAGAGTCTATTAACTGAAGATCCCCAAAAATGTCATGTAGTATTGCCACTGCCTTTGGGTGGTGTGAACGGGATGAGCCCGGTCTATCTGCCTGTGTCGACAGGACTACATTAAAATTCCCTCCCCACAATATTGCAGTGTGCCCCAATGCCTGTATCTTCTGCCATATATGTTGAAAAAATTCCGGGCAGTCTGTATTTGGGCCATAGGTGTTAACCAGTGCTACCGGGGTGTGACATAGCTCTCCCTGCAGTATTATATAACTGCCCTCCCTCTACAACAGTGTTATGTGTACGCCAGTGTAGTCCCCTGCATATGAGTATCGCTACTCCCCTAGAGTAATTGGAATAACCGGCATCTACTACCAGCTCACAACGTTTGTTCTTAAGCCTCCCAGTCGCCTCGCTTGTCAAGTGTGTTTCCTGCAGAAAACATATATCTACCACGTGTCTTGTGAGATAAGAATGGATCGGTCTTGTCTTTATTCGATCATTCAGCCCTCTGACGTTCCACGTAAGGCATGTTAGTGAGTTAAATTGTTGTGGCATATCTTATTTACTGCGATGCGGGCTCATCGCATACCTGCTGCCAGGTAGCGCGTTGTTAGAGTTCGACAGCTCATGCAGATGTAGCCAAGCGCCTTCACATTTCAAACATGAGTATAACCTATTACATGGCAGACTAACAGCATATTTTCAAACTCGTACAGTTCGTGGCAGTTCAGTTATATTGTGAAAATAAACCCCTATCCCCTCCCCTCCCACACCAACCCCCCCAATCGGGTTGTGCATCCCACCCACCCTTTACCCGTAACAATAACCAGACTTTAATCAGTAACCAATAGAAGGGAATCTTCCCATGGGACACGTGAGATCACTGTCATTCTCCCCTGCACTTGTGGCAGGGTGGCTGAGCTGTAGATAATAACCCCAAATATCCAGGAACCTCCCATCAATAATGGACGTCGTACTTTGCCAGGGACAGTCTTAATGTATATAAAGCAATAAAACACCTCCACACGAGAGCAATTCTCCCAGCTTACCCGCAGTCTTCAGCACTTAGAGCTGTGCTACCCCAATCGATCTGCACAGTCCAACTGTATACATTCTAGTGTATGTGCTTCAATCGTTGTCACTGAGTCAGTCTTCCGTCTGTCCATCACTCAGGGCACTCCACTGCTTGTGATCCTTCGCCATTTGTTTTGCATATGCCAATGCTGCTTTGGCGTCCGTGAGGAAAGTTGGCTTACCATGTCCCTGAACACACAGCTTGGCCGGGTATATCAGTGCATATTTGGTTCCCAATTGTTGAAAGATTTCTTTGCAGGGATGAATTCACTGCGTGCTGCTTTGTGGTAAGGTGGGAGGAAGCACAGAGACTTTGCTTGGGGTTAACAACTGTATTATTGGCCTAAACACACGTTTTCTGTAAGGCACTTGTCTGTAATAGGGTAGAGGGGGCTTCAATGTCTTCTTGGGAGGCTCTCTGTCCCTCAGAGAGGTTCGTCCTCTCCTTCTGCACTCCACCGTAGTGCCTTCAGGTTGAGGATCCAATTTGGGGAAGCGTGTAAGAAACAAAACAAAAGGACTCCCTTGAGTATAGTGCTCACAAGTTTCAACTGTGGTGAGGGAGGGTATGTGAGGAAACACTCGGTGCGCAGTACCTCTCTACAAGTGAGCATTGTGCTCGGGGCGGGGACACCGGGATAATAGGAACCGGATTTCTACAGTGGAGGTCTTCCCCTTCTGCCCACCCAACCTGTGAAACGTTTTCGTACCTGCGCTAGCCACGCTCCTCCTGGAACGTAGCTGGGCAACCCACAGGGACGTTGGCCTCCTGGCTCCGGCGCATCTTCAATTATCTCTCCCCCTCCTCCGAGTTCCGTCTGGTTCGGTCTGCTCTCCACGCACTTGCCTGCTCCGACTCCTCCGGTCTACATACACACTCTTCTCTGCCCGCTTCCTGGTTTTGACGGCCCGGCCCCTACTTCGTCATTGTTTAGGGCGGGGTTCAAGGAGAGTTCTCCCCAATTAAAGAAGCAGTGCTCTTTTTCGCTCTCCTCAGCACAGAGCGGAATACTCAGGTCAGTCCAGTCATCCTGTTGTTGAAAATGAAAAGGTGAGACTGTGTTGCTTTCATGACATCTGGTATTACAGCTTGGTGTCCCGCTCATGGCCAGTTTGCCCTTGTCAAAAGCTTGCACTTGGAGTGTGAAGTCAGGGTACAGTGCAATATTATTTCCTTGATATTTTATGGCGCCCTTTTCTCTTGCTAGGCGGAGTATCGTGTCTCGGTCTCTGTAGTTAAGTGCTCTCACCGGTATCGGCCTTGCCGGCGCCCCTGGCTGCAGCCTAGGGCCCAGGGATCTGTGCGCTCTTTCAATAAGGAACATCTGGGATAGGTCAGATCCGAAGTGGTCTCTCATCATAGTTTCTACATAATGCTCCTTGTTTGTGATGTTCGTTGTTTCGGCAATTCCAGTTATTTGCATGTTATTCCTTCTCAATCTGGCTTCCAAATCCTCGTTCTTTTGTTGGGTTACAGCCAATACTTTGTCCATACCTCTCAGTTTCTTGTCCACATCTGTCTGTCCCTCCTCAGTCTCCGTCACTCTAGTCTCTAGTACTCTCACACACCCTTTTTGCTTGTCCATCCGTTGGGTGACCCTATCCATACGTTCCACGAGAGTGTCGATTTTGGAATCGATGCCCTGAAGGCTGGTCTTCAGTTCCCGGAACATCGATTGGATGTCTTCCTCTGGCGGCTGACTGGTTGCCGCATCCTTGGCAGGGTCCTGACTACCCGTGTCAGACTCGGTCGGTTTGCCAGATTTTTTATCAAAGTTAATCCGAGGTTGCCTTGTGTCCGGTTTCCCCATGGTCTTGGAGTGTCGGCTATGGCTGTGCAGCCCAAGCTCTTGCTGAATGTATTCTCTGCCCGCAGTCCCATGACTGCGCAACAGGGAAGACCCTCGTAGACGTCAGCGTTTTCTGACGCTGATGGATCTCCACCACCAATTCACCAAGACAGCCAGACCCACAATTCTTATCACAGCACCCGTAGAAAGGGTCACCCCACGCACCTCCCTCCCTTCTCACAACAGCTCCGGTTTCCCTGTGGGGTCAGCTTCAGCCACAATTCTGTGATACACCGCCTCCAGCAGTAGCTCGCTACCGGGAATTCACCCACGTGCACGTCTTTGTGTCCCCAGACAGCGCGCACCTCTTCATAGTGTCAGCTTGAGTGTGGTCTTCTTATCTTCGTGCCCCCACGGTCCTCTCAAGTCCAACCGCAGTCTCAGACAAGACCTCCCAGGATCCCTTAGATGTGTTTAAGGCCCGCTCCAAATTGTACAGTCTGTAGGCTTTGACCAGCAGGGAAGTGCTCAATGAGCCAGGGAAGCCAGCCACAGCCGCCACAAGAACTTATTACTGGGCTAAATTACGCACTTGTGCCCTCTATAGTGGTATATTGTGCAGCCCCTATATCTCCACCGGTATATCTCAGCCGGGCTGCATGCAGTTTACTCGTGTCTCATGGCAAAATCACACATCACTTACTCCTTCACTTGTTTTTGTGACCTCCCTCACAGTCACTGGCAGAGGTTTTATAGAGCCAGGACGTCTCGCGGTCAGCTCAGTCTCTCATCCCCCTTACTTTTAACTAATTGGGGCATTCAGTCATGGCGGCGCACCAGCCGCCTCCAGCCTTCTCAAAATGGTGGCCGCACCCAGCATTCGCACTCTGTTGGACCCCCAGGACCAGCACCTCTCCACTCTCCTTATGTGGTATGCACCCCCAGCAGCAGGAGCGTGAGTCACATTATCTCACCGCCGATGTCGGGCCTCCTCAGTTGCGGTCCCGGGCCGCATCCGACAATCAGTCCCCCGGGTGCGGGATCACCGCTTATCCGCCTGCACTTGGACAATTCCTGGCTCGGTCCACCCCTGCCACCAGGACCCCCCCCGGCATCAGGGGAATTCAGCGCCGCCTTCAACGGAGCCGCCGCAGCTACCCGGGAGAGTGCCAAAGCAGCGCTGCTAAACCCCCCGGCAGCACAGTCCATTGCAGCCCGCAACGCGGGTCAGTGCTCACGCAAGGTCCTGGCTTCAGCAGACTCTCAGGCCTCCCTCCGGCACAGGATATTCCCAAGTGGTATCTCTGAACTCTCTGGCTTGCTCATCCTCCTCAGCCTTAGCTTTCTGAAGTGCCAGATGTAAGCTCAGGATCTCTGCTATACTTAATCTACCCAAGTGGTTTACTACTGGAATTAGGGACACTGGTACCCTAGAATTTTAAGGTGTTGTACACACCTGAGATCTTGTAGAAACTAAAGGGCATATCAGCAACAGCCTGCGATAATTATCGCTAAGCGCGCTTTACGCGAGAATAATTATCGCCGGCTATCGCTGGATTTTATCTCAGAGATAGCGCGCTATCAGCGACGCTCATCTCCAAAGCGATAACGATCCAAGAGATAGCTGCTAAATGTGCGATTATTGCTGGAAATCCAGCGATAATCACACAGCGATGGGCGATAGGTTGATGATAGGGCAGGGTGGTCTCAGCATTATGATCCACCACCCATAGACCATAATTGCTTAGTCAGTTTCAAAGCAGGCATAAGCAAATCTGCGATAAGCGCGGTTAGCGCTACATTTCCCGTCGCTACACAGGTTAGCAATTATCTTGATGATTGGAGAAATGTCTGTTTGCAACATTCTCCACGTTACTTTAGCAGGGTATGTCCACTTTGCATCTCATTGGCTTTGCAAAGATGGGCGTTAGGGAAAGCGACGCTGAGGCATAGGAACACGCGTTAGCTTGTCCTTGCTGATAGTGTGATAAAATGAAAGCCGCTTGTTGCCCAAAAACAGACGCTAAAGCGGCGATAATTTTATGGCGCAGCCTTGATGATATGCCCCTACGGGTGTTGAGTGTCTCAGTGGAAATTGCATTATAGGACACACTCTGCATTTGTCTGGAATATACCTATGCTAAGGAAATCCTAGAGCCTTAGACCACTTCACTCTCTTCCTGGATTCCTACCATGGCTTCCTCCCCATAGTCATCTACAGCCTCCTCCTTTTCACCAAGTATTGCAAACTTGTCCGATATGAAATGAGCAAAGACCTCTCGGTACCTACTTCTGGGAATACTCCACCCTCTGTCCCTATATAAATCCTTCATCTGATCCATGGACATGGTGCTGAGGTCAATCCCCAAACCTGTTTTCTCCATTGTCCCCTGCGTGTCGCCTGGACTTATTGCACTATGGATCCAAATTGGAAATGAATAATCACACCTCTGTATCTTTGGCTCCAAAACATAAGGCACCCCACCGCTTGCTGCCAATTCTCAGAACCGCTTTCAGAGGCCACGTGGAAAGCAAGGGCTACTGAGCCCAACCTTGGTGGTTGAGGCCTTTTACTCCTGATTTCCCGGGCCCGACCTACTATGGATACAGATCAATGGGGCCAAGAAGCCCTTCTGCACTTGACTCTTAATTACAGCTGTGGTCGAGCCGTCAAAGCTCTCTCGGGAAAAACGACTCAAAGAGCAAACAGTGCCAGCAATAATTCAATGTCCAGCCAATTACTTGCTTTTATAAGAAATTGTAGTATTTTATTTTTAACTCTGCACAGGCAAAGAAATGTAACAATCAGTGCAATAACACAATCCCCTTTGAGGTCAGGGCTCTAGTAGTTCTCAGGCGAATCCCCGTTCCACCCTGCCTCGTGTAACATGCTCTGAGTTAGGTAATTTTAACAAAGATTACAGATTGGGCAAATGAGAAGCAGATCTTGTCTAACCTACAATATGGGTTCAGACAAGGTAGTAGTACCATGGACCAATCTCTTAATTTATACCTTCTTATAAGTAAATATACCATGGCCAAAGAGGGATGCTTGAGGATGGCTTTTATGGATCTATCCTCTGCATTTGATCTGGTTAACAGGTCAAAGCTATGGTATATTTTGATGGAAAAAGAACTCGACCCCTGCTTAGTACAATTCCTGTTCTCCTATACGCGAACAATGCTGACCTCTTAGCCCATACTGCGGTAGGCCTCCAGCGGCTCTTAGATGCCTTTAGGGACTATATGGACTATATGCACTCTTTAGACCTGGTAGTAAACATTGGTAAGTCACATGTAATGTCAATAGGGAATAGAGCTAAAAAGGTTAAATCCTTTTATTGTAAAGGGCTGGAAGTTACTTCGGTGTTCTCTTTTACTTACTTAGGGGTCTTATTCGATGATAGGTCCTCCTGTATAATGCAACAAAATGTTTAAAAAAATGCAGTTACTCGCTCTTCATTAGGCCTTTTAGGTTTTGCACAGCGTTTGGGGGCTAGACCTATAGAGGCCATTGTAAAGTTTTCTAAAACAAAATATTTGGCCATTGCGGCCTACGGATCCTCTATATGGGGTTTTAAAGAGCTGGTTGGGGTACAGACAGCTGAAAACAAGTTTTTACGAACTCTGCTGTCCGTACCACAATCTACCCCAACGTACGCTATACACCAGGAGCTGGGGCTTGGCTATGTTTTGGACATTTTTAGCACAGCTCCGTAGCTCTGTTGGCTCAAAATTTGGCTAAATCCCGAGTTAACCCTGAATCAGTTGATCTTAAGGGACTGTGTTAATTTAGATAAGTCTTTTAAAATTAAGTGGCTGTCCTATGTTAAATGTATGTTATCCAAAATAGGACGGCCGTAATTGTATGAGGCTCCCGAAAAGATCCGGACGGAGGATGTGTTGTGGGTGAAATTGAACTTTAAGAATTTACTGATGCTGGAGTGAAAATCATTGGAGCTATCTAAACCTTTAGTCAGGGCTCATTATCTGTTAAAAACAACTATTCTTATAGAACCCTACTTGGTAATGGTGAACAAGCCTTTCCATCGTTGGCTCCTAATAAGGCTCCTCTTCAATTTGATCCATTTCTTATTGGGGGATTTTATGGGCTGGTGCAAACCTGAGGACGCAGAACCATGTCAGTGTGACAACTTCTCTACCAAAGATACTTTACATTTCCTGATGTTTTGTCATTTTTATTCTAATATTCAAAAAACATTTTGGTACCTATCTTGAGAGGAAGGGGTTTCGCACAGGTCAGACCTGCGTTAGTTTTTCTACAGACTTTGTGTAACCCAGGTGATATTTTTAACATTGCCTCTTTCCTTGCTGCTGCTGTAAGGTTAAAAAATATGGAAACCAGATCATGAATTCTGTCTAAACGAGATAAATAGGCCATAAGTACAATCTTAAAAATTGTGAATATTTTAGCTAGGATGTCCTTATCTGTATAGTGTGTTTTTATATATTTTGTCTAAAGGTTTTGTAATATTGTCTGTGTTTGATGTTTCTTGTACTTTTATGAATTTAACTAATCGAATAAAGTGGATTGACGGACTGACTGACTAGTCCCCATTCACTGGCAGCCTCATCAGGGAGTGCAAACAATGGTTTTGTACTCTAGTGTTCCCATTTGAATCCTCAGGGTTTCAGTCAAAAGTTTCAATGGTGCTGCAGCACCTTCAGTAGTGAAACCCCTGGGGCCCAGAAGGTTGGGTTTCAGTCTTACCTGCTCTGGGGTGTGGCAGTGTTCAGTGGTGCCGTGAGTGCCCTCTTCTTGGGAGCTCTCGAGTCTGGATAGTGTACGGTGAAATCTGGCTGCTTGAGATGGACGTGGCAGCACCCGGAGGCGTCTCCCTGTCGAGCAGTGGTGCCAGTCAGTTTCCAGTGGCCAGAGCAGCCCTCACTTGGTGGAAACAAAAGATAAGTTGTGCTTTCCCTAGCAAAGGGAGGGGAATGAGTTCTCCGGCTACTGACTGGGGCACCGGCAATGATGCAACGTCCTGAGAGGCGTTGTCCGATCGTTGGGAAAACAGCCAGGTGCAGTTGGCAGGCTAGACCCACTGGTCACAGCAGTAATCCTTTTGTGCATACCATGACCCAAATAGTTGGCCACAGCAATACCGACAGCCCATTCTGGCATACAGGATTGCCCCATTGCTCACAATCGGGTGCAGGCTATTCAGTGCAATCATCGTACACACAGAGGCCAAAAGTCTCATTCTCTGGCCCTATTAAGTTACCAGCGCCCCCTATGGCATACGGGGTCACTGCAAGGATGCCTCTCTGCCCTCCATTCAGCTATTGATACTTGGCACCATTTACAGTGGCCCTCTCCTGGCATATGGGGGTCGGCAAAAATAGCCTTGCACACATGCAATGTCCTGATTGGTGTGCAGCTGAATCCTCACAGCTTGCACAGGGAGTCCTTGCTGTAGGACTCCCCACACCCTCACTCCCTCCAACACTCTCCTCTTCCACACAGGGCACACTGGCCTTGACAGGCAGGCAGGTGCTCATGCTCCGGGGCAGGTGGTCTTGGTTTCCCTGGGTGATGTCCCCTCTCCCATCAGAGAGACTAGCAGTCCTTGGCTCACAATCCTGTTTAAATGCAGAAGTAATGCAGAGCTTCTTCTTCTCACACAGCCTATCTGGCTTCTTGGAAGATGACACATTTCTGGGGACTCAACTTTTCCTTCTTATAGTCCTTTTCCAGACCCCAAATGTGATTTGTGTCTGGGTCTTTGAAGGTTGGGATTCTGCTTCTTTTGAAGTGGGTACTTCTATTTATCTTCCTTCATGAAAGAGTTCTGCCACAGCAGGCATGACTCCGAAGCTGATTGTCCACAATATATATGTCAGCCACAGTGCTATGTGCATCAAAATGTTCTTCCCAGACCCCAACCCAACTCTTTATGATTCTCTTTTCAGCCCCATCTCTCTTCCTGAGATGTTTCCAGGCGCCTTTCTTGTGATGTATCACAGAATCAAAGAGCTGGCTTTTCAAATGTAAAGGGAGTCTCCTCCTTTTCACTCTTTGTGTCCCCACATAGATCACAGGCATGCAGCAATATACCAATCTGTCTGGTGAGATTTCTCTCCTCATGTCTTCACCCGGCAAGCCAGAACTTCCCGAAATGAAGCCCAGGGTTCTCCATACACTGTACTATTGAAGGCACATTTACTCAGTGTACACTCTCAGCACACCTACTGTACAGCACTAATACCTCTATTCATTCTACATTTACCTGCACACATGCATTCAGTGTACACACTCAATCTGAGCACACTGTTCAGTACTATGGCTTTTCTATATTCAACCAGGGTGTGTTTATTTCAAAACACATGCACTGCCAGCACACACACTCCCTATGTGCGCTGCACAACTCTTCACCCTTCACATATTGTACTTCACGCAAACACACATACACCCAGCCCATACTTTCCCTGTGCACGTACTGCACTGCACAACACTACATATCTCATTTAATGAATTTCTATCAGGCATACATGCAACCTGCAAATGTACTCACCACACATTTACTACACAGTACTGCACCATCCTTGTACTGTACCCACACCAGGCACACATACAACCAACGCAGAGTCACCACTCCTGCGTTATGCAGCACTCCACATCTACCTGATGTAGGCAAAGGGTGAGTTAACAACACAGCAGTATAACTTTTAAAAAGGTAAGTGAGCTAGTAGGCCTCACTCCAGTGACACAAGGTAAAAAGGTCCTTTTCACTACTACTGAAGTATGCTGCCACCAACGCAATTGTACTGCTTATATTCCGGTGTAAGCGGTAGCCTTCCACCACTAGGAAGGAAGCACTCTGAGTGCATCTCTTGATCTAACAAGACCTCAATCCATGAGACAGGCTTATGTCATAGTGCACATGCATGATCCGTATTTGCCTATGACAAAAATCAGCATTAAGGTTTCGAGCAACTGTACAGTTCAGCACTCTGGGCAGGGGAACACTTCTCTTACCATGCAAAGGACTTTTCCGTCTCAACAGTGCTAAAAAGATAAAACTTGAAAGTGAAAAAAAAACTTGAAAGTGACATGGCTGCCTTTTAAAGTGTACAGGTGTCCCAGCATCATGAGGCTGACGTAAAGACAAATAAAAGAATGACGTCTCTCAGAGCCAGCAGCAGGTTAGTCCGTGAGGAAGGATACACTCACTCACAACTCCCCCATATCCAAATCCTTTTCTGGGGTGGTGCCTCACACCTGCGAATCCTCTTCAGATCTCCTGAATGTCCTTTTCACTGGACCAGGCAGGGTAGCCATCCTTCTGTGTGGCCAGTCTTTAAGCCAAATCATTAAACTGATTCATATTTGTTTTGTGTTGGGTGTGGTGGTTGAGTGGACATATGTATCAATTACAGGGATCTGTGTTTGACCATGTGGTCAGAGGCTCGAACCCAGTGGGTCCAATCAATCTTTCACCCTTCATTGGTCGATTAATGAGGACCATTAGGTTGGACAATAATGGTGCTAAGTGATCTCTTGTGGTGAATGTGTGCTCTATAGCTATGCCTGAGAGTTAGTGACAGCACAGTTGATTACCTCTGCAATTCACAAATATTTCGCGAGTTTTGAATTCATCCTCCTTATGATTTTTTGTATTGCAGGCTGTGAACACCATCGTGTCCGAGTTCTCTATTCCCAAGCAGAAGGTCATTGAAGACTTAAAAAGTGAGTAGAATGGCTGGATCAAAGGGTTAGTGGATCATATATTGTTTGGTGGCCCAGTGCTAAACGACTGTGTAGTGGAAGATGGGCGGACTGTTTTAACTTAGAGATGCCACCTCTGTATCTCATTTTCTCCCAAGCATGGCTCCCACTTGAGTTGAAGGAACTGATTCAGATGAGTAAAATATGGCAGAAGGTCTACCATGTCTTAGCAGAAATATTATCATGTATTTGTGTTCTAAGGATAGGCCTTCTTTGTTTAAGGGGGACATTCAAAGCATTTTCATTCAGGACCTCCAAAGTTTCAAATGGCACTCTTGGCGGAAGTCTTCTAGTCTAAATGGGATCAAAGATGCCACACTCAATTGGACAGCCCTTGCAAAGCCATTCCATTGGTACCACGACTATTAAATGGAAGTACTAAAGCAGGAGCTTGTGATGCGGCTCAGCTATTGGGAAGATCCCAAACCGCCACCCCGTCTACATGATAAATATAGAAACGGGGTCCTCAAATCCTGTACATATGGTATGTCAAATGAGGATGACCATACCCACCCATTGAGACCATTTATCTACCTAGATCCCCACCGCAGAACTTATATAGCCTCCCACTTTCCATTACTTCCCCATCATTATGCAGTACACCAGAGTGAAACTCAAAATCAGCCCTTGCAAAACTGTGAAACCAACTCCACCCTACCTGAGGCTCTGAGTAGACTGTGGCCAAGGGAGTTCATGATTGGGGCTTGACACCGCATCCTGCCCTGAAATCAGACTGCCAGGAAAATGACAGAGTGGCAAAATGGTCAGTCCGGCATTGTAAGGCACCCCTATTCTTTTCAGGCATTCCTAACTCTAGTAATAGTTTCTTCCAATTTCCTAAGTTATCCACTGTACAAATATAACGACCACCCTTTGCTCACTATTTATGTGTTAAAAAAAATGTCTTGAGGTACAGTGCCCCAGCCATCTTATTTACTGTTCAGTTCTACAAGTTTAATTGTGTGCCACCCAACTTGGATGTGAATTATGCATATCAGAATGAGTAAGATGTATTAGACATGCTTTTGCTTTCTTTATCTGCAGCTGCTGGACAAAGTATTGGCAACTCACTCAGTTCAAAGGTGAACGTCACAGTCTTACCACTGCTGCTGAGTGCACTGAAGACAGCACAAGGTAACACAGCACTTTACAGGTTGACTCAGCTCAGCATATCATAAAACAGAGGAGCAGAGAGTAGTGCAGGGAAGAATAACCAAGGTCATCATATTATGACATGGCAGAGGGAGAACGTCGTTTACGACGCAACTTTTAGCACGCAGTGCTATTACAACACAGTTTTTAAATCGCATTCTATTACAACGCATGACTCTGGGGGCGCTCAAGGATAGGGAATACTTTTAATTTACTATCCAACACCTTCCCTAGTGTCAACGGGGACTGGTGTTGGAATAGTAAATTAAAATATTCACTATCCAACACCCCATAGAATTATGCGTTGTAAAAGAATGCGTTATAAAAAAAACGCGTTGTTACAGCATGCGTGCTAAAAGCATGCGTTGTAACAACGTACATCCAAATGGTAGCGTGTGAACTAAGATGCTCTTGTAGATAGAATGGACGTTTTTAGTTATTTTGCCTTGCAACCTTAATCTTTCTCTGGAGATATACATGACCCCAAGCTTTTCCTAACCTGTGTGGGCAGGGAAGTCCCTATGCCTGCCACCTTGTGCTGAACATTGCCACCTTTTCTCTGCCATGGATGTACGTTGTTACAACGCATGCTTTTTTTGAATCCATTAACTTTGGAGAAGGGAATTTACTGAGTTGATAGCTCCCAGTGGGGTCTATTTCCAAAGACAATCCTCTCAAATATGTTTCTTGGGTCCTGAACCTTCACTGGAGTCAGTTTCTTGAGTCCATCACCCCAAATGCAGTTTATTTCCTGAGTCCCTAATCTTCACTGTACTCTTTTTCCTGAATGCATCACCTCCACTGCAGGATAATTCCTGTAGAATCTAGTTCCTGAATATGTAATCACCAATACAGCCTATTTACTGTTTCCATAATCTGTATATACCATTCACTATTGTCTTTTTGTTGAGTAATTGTCTCTACTGGGTTCTATTTTCTGAGTCCAATATCTCCAATGAAGTCCACTTCCTGAGCCCATTACATCCCAGCATCTGTTTCTTGAGTCCAGAACCTTCACGTCCATCACCTCCAAAGCACTCTTATTTCCTAAGTCCATAACCTCACCGTGCTCTCGCTGCATTTAGAGTCCATCACATCTGGTGGAGTCAATTTCATGACTCCATCCAGTGGAGTCTATTTCCGAAGTTCATAACCTCCTCTGCATTTTTTATTTATATTTTATTGATTTAAAACACTTATAAAGCGCACTACCACCTTACAGGTTTCATGAACTGAGGGCCGATAGATAAAGCGCAACTGTCTCACCAACCTTGGCATCTATTTACTGAACTTGTGCCCTCCACTGCAGTCTATTTCCTGAGTCCATAAAGTCCATTCTTTTTCCAGAATCCATCACCTCCTTAGTGGTCTGTTGCCTCAGTGCTTCGCCTTTACTAAAGGCTGCAACCCTGCAGATATAGAACCACAGTAGGTCTTCCACATATTAGAAGGCCACAATATACTCCTGTTACATTCAGCAGCGGTGAATGTTGTGTCATCTGGCTCTACAGCCTATTGGACTGTTGCACTAGAGCTGAATAAAGTCTGATGTCTCATTCAAGAGAGTGCTCATCTGCCTTCTGTCTCATATTTGTCAGAGCCAGGCAAAGCCAAGACATAGAGAGGGAGCATAGGGGTGATGTGGACAGGGTTTCAGATGTGCTTGCTTTTTTTGCTTTAGACCTGCGGGATTCAGTGCAATATTTGAAGGACCTACAGAACACGACTCAGAACGTGCAGCAGAGACAGGCAGAACTGGAGACTGCGCTCAGTGACCAAAGACAGAAACTCAACCTTTTGCTTGTCAACCCCAACTGTGTGTCCTGTGCGGAGACCTTGAGGCAGGTGGCTGGCCTGGAGCTGGTGGCCAACTTCAGCAAGGTAGGAGATGTGGGTGCAAGTCGGAAAAGAGTGACCAGAAAGGGCTGAACATGTTTAGGGACATGTGGGTTCTTTTTATAGGTCCCGGGGGAGTCTGTAGTTTAGGGAAAGGGTCCCTGATGGGTACTACCATTAACCACTGGCATTCCAGGGCCTCAGGTGCCCTTGTACTCTAACTGGATAACAAAGTTACACCATTTGTACACTTAACTCATGAATTATAGCAAGTCCTGCAGTTAAGGCTTCCTTTAGGAGGTGATAATGGATTTAGAATTTAAATGCACTATGACACATATACTTAGCATAGTAAACTCATGGTCAGGCCAGAACTTTCACGACGAAAAAAATATGCCTTTCATGTATTGTTGGCTGAGTTGCCTGCACAGGAGCTGGGAAGGGAGAACCACTGCTTCCAAAGGCCTTGCTGTAGCTGACCCTCCCATTTTAGAATCCCCAACGTGTGTTGAGGATTGTTTTCCAAATGTGTCTCATGGACATGGGAAGAGCAATTTCTTTCAAATTTAACATGTTATGGGTACTTTGATTAACTTGAATTTGTGGAATTGTGGCACTCTCTGATTCGCAAAATTATTACGCAGTATTCAAATGGATATGGTGTAGGGTGCCAGTGGGTATAGCCCTCTGATCCAGGGCATGAACAGAACAATGCGAAAAGATTGCACCGTCTAGAATTAGAACGTGTCTGCATGCCACTGCGGGGTCACATAGATTTAGCTGGATCGTGTAGGAATGGAAAAATTCCCCTGACAGAGGGCATGGTCCTGAAATGCATTGGGATTGAGTTAATTCAGGAATCATCGTGATTTACGCCAAAAAAAGTGTGATGATTAAACATGAAAAATTGGTGATACCAATATGAAGAGTTAAATAAATACTTCCCACAGCGTGCACAATTTTCAGATTTTTTTTTTTACAGACCTTGGTGTGCCTAGAGGGGACGCTGTTCTAATTCTAGAAGGCGAAATCTTTTCGCATTACTTTGATTAAATGATCTTTTTATGGTTTTCCAAAAGCAAAAACCCAAAGTGGTGGTTTATTTTTGGACAATAAAAAAGAAGGGTATGGTACCAGAATATTAAACATCATCTGACAAGACCATTGTATTCCTAAATATCGTTAAAAAAATATTGCCTCATTTAATAATATAATATAATAACAATAATAATACTAGTAGTAATAATAATATTAGAAATCTACACCCAAGGGAGTGATTAATTGTAAACAAGGACACAATATTGATGTTGTAGAATATTTTTGTTAACCCCTTAAGCGCTGCCGTCGGCCAACAGTTGTCGCGTGCACTACCTTGGTAGTGCTGCGCACGTCCGTTGGCCGATGCGGCCCCACCCATTATTCGGACGTTCAGCACTGGGCGCTGAACGTTCGACGCTCCTAAGGTGTTAATGATATTCTGGCACACAACCAAGCCACAATAACTGTCCTATCATGAAAAAGACTTATCTTAGGACAGCCCCTCCAGTGTCAGTGCTGTCTGCAAACACTACACGGTCAAAAAACATAATGGGCCTCCACAGGATCACAATGAGTCATGAATTAACTCCATCCCAATGCATTTCGGGACCATGCCCTTTGTCAGGAGAATTATCCATTCCTACACGATCCGGCTAAATCTATGTGACCCTGCAGTGGCATGCAGACACGTTCTAATTCTAGACGGTGCAATCTTTTCGCATTGTTCTGTTTATGCCCTGGATCAGAGGGCTATACCCACAGGCACCCTACACCATATCCATTTGAATACTGCGTAATAATTTTGCGAATCAGAGAGTGCCACAATTCTACAAATTCAAGTTCATCAAAGTACCCATAACATGTTAAATTTGAAAGAAATTGCTCTTTGAGAATAAGAGAAGAGGACTCCTGTCAATTTTGGACAGATCTCTCATCCCAGACAGAATACTGTGAAAGGTGATCATTTTATTAGAATATTAATGTTCAGTTTAGATTTGGTTCAGTTAGCATAACTAGGCCGTACCAGGCTACCTTACTGAAGGTACTTGTTTAAATGTTGTACACAAGCATTGTTTTTCATTTTTTTTCAGACTATGCTCAAAATTCAACTTCCGCCCCTGTTTATCTCTGTATGTACAGAGTGTCTTTTCTCTAGCTTCCTTGGCCACAGAGATGTGTGTTCTAACATTTGCAAGGTTATTCTACTAAATCCAGTTGCTATGTCTGCTTTTATGGCTGTGTAGAACAGTTCATTGTGTTAAGTTTCATTTCTCTTGCGTAATTTCCCTCGCGCAGCTAATCATTTGATTAACAGTCAGAAAGAATCATTTGGAAGTAGGTGTTGTTTGGGTTGGTTTGAAAACTAATAGTATGATTGGCTTGCTATGCAAGTAACATTTTAGTACCACGTCTTTACGTAATGTCATGCTGTTAATCTGTGTGCTTTCATTGTCTAAAACATTATTAATGCTTTGTTGATGTTATGTCATTCAGTTTTGATCATTCTGCTTATTATTTTAGAAAGGCTAGATGCGCATTGTCTTTTGTATTCACAGCTTATTACTATCAATTTGATTTAATTGCCAAATGTGCTGTGGCTAATTCATTTCACAAGGCACGTGGCATTTTGCATCAATAATGAATTGACTTCTGATTCTAAGTATTGTGGTTTGCTTTTTGTAATGATAACGTTATATTTGAATACATCTACAAAACCGAGAACTGGTCCTGGTTGAGTATTTGAGTACAGGATTCTCCCTTTCCTGAGAACTGACCCTCCTAACGTTAATTGGGTTGGAGCATTAACAGTTTTTGGTGGGGGTTTTGGTGGTCAGATTAATTATAGGCTAATTACTAATTAATGAGACACTCATGCTGGAGAATCCAGTGGACTGGTGATGCATGGACAGGCGGACTGTCTCTCGGTGAAGTGGCCCGGTGTTGGTGATCTGGCGATCCTATCCAGAAGAGCGCGTTGCTGAATACGACTTGGTGGTGTGTCTAGCACGATCTGATTTGCAAGGGGCTGCCTTTGATCATTGCATAGGTGTAGTGAAATGAAATTCTGTTTTGGGAATTTTCGTCCATTCACAGTATATTGTTGGTTGTTGGTACGATGGTGAGTGCTAAAATATTGTTCTTTGTTTGTCTTCAGACGAAGTATTTTATGTTAAGATTTTTTATTTTGGAGAACTCGCAAGGTAGGTAATAGTGTATGTAGAAGTTTATAAAAGGCGTGACACCAGGTTCAAGTTTAAGTTGATTTTATGATTTCCCTCATAGTATAGATGTGAATGAGTACTAAGTTAGTGAGGTATATTGGTGGTTTATTGTAAGCACAGCAAGAGGTAGACTATTCTGGTTCCAGGGTAGGTTGTATCTGGTCAAAGCATGGCTCAGTGCGTGATTACATAGCGCCTTGAAGTACTATTCTCCTTGTGGTGAGTTTGCTTTCCGCCCTGCTTCTTAGTACAAAGGCACAGCTTTATTGTATTTGGTTTTATGTATTATTGTGTTTGAAAATTTATAGTTTTGTGTTTAATTATTTGGTGTATTGTGAATTTGTAATGGGTGCAAATCTGGGTAAGTCAAAATCTAAGACACTAGGGGAGATGTAGTTGGAAGTCCAGCCCATGAGAAGATTGTAAATGTTGATATACATACTTGCTTATGGCTTGAAGCGTCGCACAAGGCCACTAAGAATGATAAAGAAAACTACAATTTCCACAGAATAGTACTTTTTAATTGGAGAACCTTGTGTACTTGAGACATTGCTTGCTTGATATGAATCCATTGCCAACACCTGTACAGCTTGAAGTATTAAACAAATGGGATATGAGGTCCAATCAGAAAGAACAGCAGGTGTTGAAGAGTCAAACTGGTAATACTGTACTTCATTGACTGCATGCTAAGTTGTATTTGAAGAAAAAGACACAGGGTGATGAAGTGTTAGAAGCCATGGGCCATTCCCTGTAATAATTCAGGATTAGGAAAAGGGTAAATTAAAGAAGCTTAAAAATAAGCAGAAAATGAGTGATGAAGGTGAAAAAGATGAGTTGTTGGATGAGTTGTTGACGGTGTGACTGCCACTTATAATGAGGTTGAAGAATCAGAATTGAGAATAGAGATCTTAGAAGCTATCGAAGTGTGCAACAAAGGCAGCTCAAAATGTTCAGCAAATTTCAATAATTTATTGATTCAAAAACTGATAATTATATGGCTTGGAAGCAAGAACGCAAGCTTGCTGTGCATGTGAGAAACTGGCGAGAGTGGCTAATTAAATGGTTGTGCGTTTATACAAAAGAAGGATTTGAAAGCCTTATATAACAGTGATGACAGAAGACAAAATGCTGAAAGAGGCAATTGTACATTTAGGAGCCAATTTAAGGAGGATTGAGGAATTAATCGGAGATTGGTAGAATGTAAAAAGGCATAAGAGTGAAGGATTTTCAAAGCAGCTGAGGAATCCAGGAAGGAAAGGTGTGAGTCACTTTGAGTGTGATACTGCTGAAGGTGGTTTCAGAATGAGAGAACTATCAGGAGTGACTGGTCCAGATTATGTTCATGTCCATGGGGTACACAAGGTATATTGGATTTTATGAACAACTTCCCAAAGCTTAAAGAACATGAGAAATGATATGCAGAGATTGACAGAATTGTTAATTTGTAACAGGTATTTTGGGCAGACATGGATGCACTGTTTTTGATCATTGTACGAAGGGATTTATGGATTTCCTGTGAGATGGTGGCGAAGTGACCAGATTAAGAACCATGTAGGAGTTCTTTGAGCTAATAACCTTTTTTAGCGATTGTGGAAAAATATGCTGAGGTTTTTTGATTATCAATTGTTCAAAATTTTGAGTATTACAAAAAATGCTTAAGAATTTGTTCATACATATTATTAGAGAGTGATGCAGATTTACAGACAATACAGTGGAATGGAAGACCCAGCTAAGGAGGGTGCGTCAGGTTTTGTGTCAGCTTTTGTGATCGGATTGCGATAAGAATTGCTGAGTACACAGCTCAAGGGTATGATGTGTCGGCAAGAAAAGTCGATGATGAGTTTTTTTTTAATGTGAAATAGTGTAGTGATTATTGTAAGCAGGGCCGGCTTCAGAGCTTGTGGCGCCCTGTACAACAATTTTGTTGGCACCACCAATGGCCTACTCCGCTACAGATTCCCTCACTTTCACCCTTTACCAGTGCTCCTCAAGTCTCCATACCCATTCTCTCACATGCATTTATTTTGATTCATAGCACCACTCATGCCAGATTAGGGTGTCAGAGCACTTTACATCACACACATTACACCGAGACAATAATTCACACATGTGTTAATCCATGTATAGGAAATGTTACGTAAGATAGAGGACTACAAGGTGTAGGAGTCACATGTTAGCCAAAGGCAGAATAGTTTAAGGGCCTCATTATGAGTTTGGCAGTGAGGGAGTGGGACCGCCCGCTCCCACACTGCCGAACACATGGAGGAACCACCCGCCAGATCAGATTTTTTCTCCAGTCTGACAGGCAGTTCTTTGGCAGACCCAGGTCGGTGCCTATAGGCACCGCAATGGGAACATCAAAGGCAGTACCTGCATAGCATTGACTGCTGCAGTCCATGCCGTGCAGGTACTGTTGTGTATGCACACAGAGGGGCACATGTGGTACACCCCTGTGTCCATCCACATTGCTGCAGTCAGGAAACTCGCAATATGCATCCTCAGTACCGCCATGCAATTGCCAGGGAGCAGTGGTTCCCTGGCAGTTAAAGTGGTCCCAGGGTGGCCCGACTACCCTAATCGTAATATGGTGGTCGGGAGTACGCCACCATGAGGCTGGCGGTCATTAGCTGCCAGACTCATTATAAGGCCCTAATACTTGGTCTGGAGAAACACAAACTTAAAATGTAACACCATGGTTGGGGGTTGTCTTTACTAATAAGAATTGATTTCTACACAAATAAACCTGTGACATTAGGATAATGAAAGACTGCATAAGAAAACATGATGTTCTAACCTATACCGTGCAGTCTGTATGCAGCTCTTTGATGACAGTCAATAAGTCACTGTTCTATAACAGGATTTTAACTTATAAACTCCAAGAAACAAAATGTTCTCTGTCAAAGAAACAGTAACCCACTGAACAATTTACATTATATGGACATCTGTGATCTGCATAGTGCACATTATTTGCAGTAGGCATATTAACCCTCTGCACTACCTTATGATGAGTCAAAACTTCCAGCAGGCAAAACTCCAATCTCTCTCCTGAAGACCCATCAATCGCCAGAGTTATCTTGACATTTGTATTGGTGCCTCGAAATTGCTGGAGGCAAAGAAGCTGCAGCAGATGCTTTTATATCCACAATATATTTGAAAACATGGTGTCCCCCTAACCCAGTGCCCAGTGCAGTGGCACCGGTCACACCGCCCTGTAGCCAGCCCTGATTGTAAGTCTAAAAAGAAATTGATGAAGGAAAAGTTGATGATGGTACAGATTGAATTTTTTCAGCAAGGAGGACATCGATGGGCACTTCATGGAGGTGGTGCACAGTTTCAGGGTGCTCTGAACAGTTGAGGAATTTTTCGGAAACGGAGGGAGGTTTTCATAATACGAAACCATTAGAAAGAGCAGTATTGGCAGAAGAACAGCCGCACGGGTGTTATTGCACATAGTCAGTATAGTTTAAGGGCCTCATCCTCTATATGGCCTTATTGCTCGGAGACTATGCCTAATAAACAAACCATGTACAAAAAGGGTGTTCAAGGAGTCCAAAAACATTTTTGTAGAATTTTCAATAAGTTGATATTGCAGCGTTTTCTTGAGATCCTCATCCCATGTAAAAATACAGTCCTTCAAACATCCAATAAAGTAGGTGCCATGAAATTGAGTTTCCATCGAAAGTTTTCTTTTAGTTGAATCATTTAGTAATACTCCAACATCAGCCCAGCCAATGCGTTTTGGCCGCAAAATGTGACTTCATCAGGGTTTTATTCAGTTCATCAGATGAATCATCGTCAAAAGTATATGTTAAGCTGTGGTCAGATTTCCTTTTCCTCAGTGGGTCTTGTGCATATTGCAAAGACGGATGCAAAATCCTTTCCACACAAAGCCCTCTCATGTCATAATAATGCTAACAACAGTGCATGAGAGCTGGAGCTTGTCACAGATATGGTAAAGAGTGACATTGAAAGAGAAATTGTAGATTGAGGGCCTGATTCACAGACTTCACGTTTGAGTAAGTTTACAGTTTTGAGTAACTTCACTAGTTTTCTATATTCACAAACCACACTATTGTGTTAGCTTGCACTTTTGTAGTGAGCCCGGTACTAAACATGGCTAACCACTAGTATTGCAACACCTTCCCATCGAGAATAATGGAGATAGGCACTTAAAATAAGACCCCATGGGAAATATAGTAAATTACATTATTTAAAATATTAAAAAATATAAATTAGTGTTGATATATAGCAACACAGACATACACATAACATATGTATTAAGATATTGTACAATTAAAAAAAATTCCATTTCTGCAATTTTGAGAATTAATTCATCAACTACATAGCAAGTGAGGGGGTTTCTAGGAAGGGTGGCTACTGTTGTATTTATTTGCATAATCATTACAGAGACTGGCTCATAGGGATGTAACTGATCTGGTGCCTTGGATGATGAACAAATATACAAGCCTTCCTGGAGCTAAGACACACCTTGTGTTTGGCACCCGCTCTAGGAATGCCAGATTATGAAAAAAAGTTGTGTTTAATTTGTTATGAAAACAAAGGGTGCGCACGGTCTGTTATTACACAACAACAGGGGTCTAAAAAAAGACCTGCTGCATAGTTTTCTGGAACTGTAGATCCAGTTGCCATTGCTTTACCTGGGGGTTTTAGATCTGTAGCTGCTACAGCTGTTGCTATTGCTCAGAGTGATTCATTTGTGATGGGCAGGGCAACTGGAATTGTGATTTTGTGATTGTGCAGCCGCTGTATTTTGCGCACACGTATAGCTTTGCCACATTTGCCAGATTATCCACCAACTGCTGCATAATCTGCAGATTATAACAAAGAAAATTGTTTCCAGCTCAAACAGTTCAAAAGTTACTAAAAGTACAGCGACATGTGTTTCTGTGCAGTGGAAGGCCCTTTCCAAACTTAACTGGTCCCCTTTCTGGCGTTAAACTGGAACAAATTAGGAGCGACTAATGCTCAGACAATGTTAACAAATGAAAAAATGAAAAAATAATGACGTAATGCTATCATAAAATGTACTTTACTCCACCAAATAATTTGCCTTTTCTTGCCGCATAACTTACTCAACCCTGCAGCATAATTTGGCTATCCCTTGCCTCATAATTCCATTGGCCCTGGTCATGAGTCGCACATTGATTGTGCTAGTGCCTCATTCAATGGAGAGTCTTTCTTCCCAAACTAGAACTCAACATCTAACGGATGACAGGTCAACTAAGATGTGGTATATTACATCCTGCAACTCTTTTACGACTTCAAAAATGATAACAATGAAATGCATAGGAGCAGGATCATACCTGTCTGAACAGAATTGTGTACTAGGCCAGGACCTGACATTCAAGATGTACCCCTTGATTGAGTGGATTTGGTTTGGTTTGTGGATGGCCCATGTTTGAAAGACGACGAGAGAATTCTTCAAGGAGCATATACAGTTTGCACATTGACATATATTGTGTGCAAAATAACTTCTGCGCAAGTGGCTGACATGGTTGTCTTAACTAGAGCTTGTTGCATAGTCAGTACATTGAATATGACAATCTATACTGATAGCCAGAATTGTTTCAGAATGGAAAATGAATTTGGCCAATTGTGGTCACAGTCTGGTTTCATGACCTCAGCTCGGCTTTCTCTTGACACATATGTAAATAAAACTACCCTGATGTCACTGATGAGATGGGGTTCTTGCCACAGCTGCGAAAACAATACTTTCCTGGTTTTATCATAGCGGCCGAGAGGGCTGACTTAGATGGGGGCTGCCATATTCTAGTGAGTGGCATGCGGGAGAGCACGGCGATAACCTAGCCCTGCGATGGGACAAGACAGAGGTATGACTGGAGCCAGTTGAGAACCAGCAGGAGACTAGGCGGCTCCCTCCTCTGTGGAGGAGGCATGAGCTAAAGGCCCCAGCTGAGGTCACGGAGTGAGACAACCAACTGAACGTAAGCACTTGAACACTGTGTGGATGTGTTGATTTCCTCCACATGGATCCTGGGACAGACTTGGCGGTAGGATCAGTGGTTGGTGATGGCAGACTCAATTGGGCAGGGAAGTTATCCTGTGCGTGGCCGTTGAAGATCTTGTGTGCCCTCCCTTCTAATCTACCTTTGGAGGTCTAAACAACCCAGGGGCAGGCTACTTCTGTGGAGTAATAGCGCACCTGACGCATATAGCTTTTCAAAGGGTACCAATACATAGGTCTACTTGATGATGGTACTGCCTTTTCTGCTGACAGAAGTGAATTGGTACCTGCAGAGCACTCCCTGCCTAGCCCCTATACTTATTTTCTGAACACAATCTTGCACACAAACTCTTCAATCACAACCATAGTCACTGATGGAGGTGCCCATGCATACTGCTCATTGCACTGCGGTGGACTGAAACCCTGTAATCATACCTAAAATGTTATCAACCGGGAGCTGTGAGTGCCCTTGCTTACTTGCTTTGTTGATAAGGGCTAGGTATTGCCTATGATGGTAAATAATGCTGTTTGACCGTACATGGTCCCTTTTTAATCTATTTTGCTGTAGTTAAATAGATTCTTTAAGAAAGTACGACAGCATATGAAAAAGAAAACCACAGATCTGGAGCAACAATCAATAAACTACTTTCCAGCAGAAGACACTGAGAAATGACTGCCTAATGCAAATGGTAACAACATGGTCCAAGGAAATAATCTTGACTCTATCCTAGCTGCTATAAAAGACTTAAGAGATTCCCGTGAACATAAAATGGACTTATTAGATATTGGTCTACTGCATAATGACCAATGTAACATGGTGGAAAGAATTACAAAAATTGAGCATGAGATGGTGACCATGGGATCTTTGTAGGGGCAATGGAAAGACCCCATTGAAAGGATCTGCATTGTTGAATACAGGGCTAAACTTGGGAAGTGGAGGGCCTGAAGGAATACACTCAGAGTGGTGACCCTTCCTGAGTGCATTGAATGGAAATATGTGGTTATAGTCTTGGAGGACTGACTAAGGCACATGGTTGATCCTATCTTGAGGGCCTGTCCCAATTCTTTGCATTCAAATGTGTTCCTAGAGTCCCAACGATACCACCCCCCTCAGGACCACAGAGCAACCATTGGTTGCTAAGCTCCTCTATACCATGACAGGGATTATACCCTACAATAAGCACAAGACAAGGGAGAACATATGGCAAAAAACTGCAGAATGATTCTGTTCCCGGACTTCCCTAGCTGCAGTTCAGCAGCAGAGGGCGTAGTCCTTTGTTGCAGCCAAAAAACAGTTATGTCCAATGGGAGTACATGATGTTCCCAGTAAAACTTAGAGTAGAATTGGCTAAAGAAGTAAAATTCCTCACACGCCCACAGGAGGTGTGGAGATAGATAGATTCTCAAATACTGACAAGTGCTGGAGGAGAGGAACATCCCAGACTTCGATCTTGGCAAACCCAGTAGAGAGGTGGCCAGGAGACAAGATGGGGTGGCCCATCGTGAGTATAAACTCAGTTGGGCGATGGCTGCCCAGACAGGGTGCAACTCTTCAAATGATGTCACAGGCCTGGAGAAGTATGCAGGTATAGAAACGGATAAATAGAGTTTGATTTGGATGGGAGACAATTGACTCACTGTCCTGGAAAAACGGTGTTGAGATTGTTTTTTCTGTTTATCCAGTGGAGGCTGCCTCAAGCATCAGTAGGAACTGGAGCGGATAACTTAGATACTATGGATGGAACAGTGTAGTTGCTGCGCATGTTCTTGATGCGACAATCTTGATATGCAGGAGGTACCTACAGATTAAAGGTTTCTGAAATGGAATGTCTGGGGCCTAAGCAATATACCTAAGAGGTATAATGTTTAAGCATAGTTGAGCAGAAGGGGGAGCAAACCACACTGCTACAATAAACATTGCTCTAGGGTTGAGGAAGCAGCCCTACAAAACCAGTGGCTAGGGCAGCTCTATTCCACAGCATATTCAGCTTTCATAGTACGTGCACAAAGTGCCACTCCCACCTCCCGTGGACACCCCCTCTCTCCCATCGCTGTGCTCAAGGAAAATATTAAATTCATGTTTTGGTTGTCCAAGGCGTAGACTTTTATTTACATCACACAAGGTTATTCATAAGCCAAGACAAGAAAGAGAAGGATTCTTGGTATTCTTGCATTCGTTTACAAAACAAACATTCATAGACATCAGAAGGCAGTAACGAAGATGAGCAAATCATAAAAATATCACCTTCCTAGTCTAGGCACACCCAGGCCTATATGCGCAACAGCCCTCTCCCGGTTTCATCCAGGACACCTTTGCAAAACCCTGCTGCACCCTTCAATGAGGCCTTGCCAGGAAGATCATTGCACCACTTGAACTCCAGGGCACTGCATAGCGCACTGGCCCACCGGGGTACCTGAACACAGGCAGCCTCCTCAAAGTTCTAGTCAGTCCAGATATCGCAGGTTAGGGCAGGAGAGCCCAGGACCACTAGCAGGTCAGTCCACCCCACCTGCTAGAAGTACACACAAATCATGCCCCCTCATGGGGTCAGTCCAGTCCCAGAGAGTCCATTATTGTGTATCCCCATTTATTATTATCTGCCAGGGACCCTTCAGTCTCTCAGGGTGTGTGGGTGGGTCGTTGACGAGACATTACTGTTCAGGATCTGCTTCCAGGCAGGATCCGAAGGGACAAAGAGGCCGAAGACCCTGGTGTGCTGCCAGATGACGTTACTGACTTCCCACCTCACAACACCTGCACTTCCTGTGCAAGGTGGGGCTCAGGCCCCTGACGTGACTAAGGGCGAACTACCTATAGGTGTGAGGGTCACCTGCTCATAGTATGTGCACAATGTGCCACTTTTGTCTTCCAGGGACCCCCCCTCGCTTTGCTGCAATGCTCAAGAAAATTATTAGATTCATGTTACAGTTGTCCAAGGCGTAGCCTTTTATGTACATCACACAAGGTTATCCATGAGCCAAGACGAGAAAGAGAAGTATTCCTAATATTTGTGCATTTGTTTGCAAAACAAACATTCATAGACATCAAAAGGCAGTAAGGAAGATGGGTACATCATTAAAATATCACCTTCCCATTCTAGGTACATCAAGCCCATCTTGTTGTGACATCCACTGCACGCAGTGTGCCAGAAGGCCCCAACGTGGGACAGCCCTCTCCCGGTTCCATCCAGGACACACAAGCAAAACCCTGCTGCACCCTCCATGAAGCCTTGCCAGGAAGATCACTCCATCACTTGAAATCCAGGGCACCGCATAGCGCACTGGTCTCCCCAAAGTTCCAATCAGTCCAGGCATCATGGGTTAGGGCAGGAGAGGTCAGGACCACTGCAGGTCAGTCCATCTCCCCCTCGTGCCCGGTGTACACAAATCATACCCCCCTCATGGGGTCAGTCCAGTCTCAGAATCTCCATTCTTGTGTATTCCCATTTATTATTATCTGCCAGAGACCCGCCACAGGGTGAGAAGCTTACTGGCGCACTCATCCTCCCCCCAACGACACTGACTGAGCTCTGTGATTGCCCCAAGTACAGTCTGGATAAAAAGCTCTTGGCCCTTGACAGACAAGTGAACACTCTCACGGTGAAACAGCTCCACCCTACTTAACTGGAGCAAATTGTGCCAAAATGTGCCCGTGGTGGAACCTGCCAAGATCCTTTGGACTGAATGATTCAGTTTTTTCACTGACTCATTCATGGCTCTAACCGGCCCAGCCCTATACTAGACTGGCTAAGGAATGACGTCCCACCACAGTATTGAAGTTGCAGGTAAATGATTTCTTATCCTAGACATAGTGGAGGACAAGCCTTCTCTCACTCCCCGTCTACCTAATGGAATCATATCATTCCCCCCTGCCTGCATGACCAAAAATGACTGGTAAGGGCAATCCACCCCCCTCCAAGGCCTGCCTAAGATGCCCATAGAGGTCCTGCAATCTAAGCCCCCTAATACCCATCCAGTGGTGCATAAATCCTGCATCCAACTGGGCCTTTTCAAGGCTGGAACTGTGAAACTGCTGAGCTGCTCTGCAAATAAAGGAATGCCTGCACCAAGAACTGGCCCGCCTAATCAACTGAAAAGAGAGAGAATTGCTGGTGTTATATACATAGCTAGCAGACCCTTCCTTCCGATTCCCACAACTAGACCAGATGTGGTTGCACGTAACGCTCAAAACATGCTGCACGCCATTGACCCACCCTTTTAACGGCCTCCACCTGTAGCCCCATCACGGCTGCTGTGGTGGCTCCTCCAATGCAGAACAAATTAGAGCTAAAAATGTCTGACTACTTGCCCAGGAAGAGCAATGAGCACCTACACACCCAAGTAAACTGGAATTAAGTAATTTGTGTCCCGTCATAGTGCACTAACAGCCTTGAGGATCCACCCCTTGGTCGCCATAGCAGGAAATCCCATATCAAAGGTACCGGGCAATAATAGTTGCCCGGGACAGTGTGGAGGTTCACCCATGTACCCTTCCCAAGGGGGTCTGTGTTTGACCTCCTGACCCTCATGTGGAGAGTACCTCCCTCCAAGAGCACATCTGAGAACCCAAAAACACTCCCCCTGTTTTTAAGGAAGCTACCAACTCTGAAATGCGAAAGGCGCTGAAGAACGCATGAGAGTATGCAAAACTGAACATTTTTATTTCCTACTGTGACAGGCAAATCTGATGCCGCATCCCCGCTATTCGTGCTAGCCTAGCCACATCAATAAGCCTCCTACCATCTTCCACAGCCGGGCCACGTGCTCCCATCCCCTAATGGCCTTCCGCACCCTAAAGTCCTTAGTAGAATACTTAACTTCTTTCAATCCTGCAAAGCTGATGATTGCAGACAACTGCCCCCAAATTAGTGACAGTGATTTACACGTCCCATTGTTTAGCCATAAAAAAACAGCACCTCCTCTGGAGTAAACCTCTCTGTTGAGTTACCAGAACTAAAGGATGAATTGTAGGCCTGCCAAGCCTTCTCATACATACGTTTGGTCTTGGGTGCCAGGGATGCAGTGATTATGTCTTTGGCAATGGGGCACCAAGCCTCCACAACTCCACAACATTCTGACCATTATTATACCTGCTGTACGTGGAAGTGAATGGGTGATGGGAGTTTGTTAATGTTAGTTGGGCTGCCTCCCTTTTAGGGCGGATTGCTATCTCTGTATCCCATGCTTCTTAACACTTAATCTCCGGATGTCCTTGAATCCAGCAAAAGGAGCAGAGGTGCTTAAACCTACATGTTGAATCCTTGGTGCATTTCGTCTTGTACTGCAGGCAACCTGTTTTTTGTCCCCAGAGCTTTTGTCAAACCAAAAGGACTGCACAGATTATGCTGATGACAGGCTTGTTGCACTCGGCATGCCAAATATTAATTTCCCTCTGGTCCCAAGCAATCATCTTTCTTCTGTATAAACTTAACACCATATTAGAGCCAGGCAGAACCTTCAAACTCTGAGGCGACCCCATGTATCAGGGACATATAATCAAATAATTGAGAGCCCTGTCACCCAGGTTTTGAGGGACCATTCCAGCCACACTTTCTTAGGCTTCTGCTCATTCTCCTTCCCCAACCTGGCCTTGCCTGTGACAAGCCCTGCATTAATTAACCCCTTGCGTGCTCATGACGAGCTCAGCTCATCATGAGGCACGGTCGCGCTGTGCTCATTGCGCCGCGCCCACGTGGGGATAATTCCCCTGCTTTGCTGGGCACTCCATTGGAATGGGCTTGGTCATGACGAGCTCAGCTCGTCATGGGCACAGTGCCACCATGCTGCATGACGAGCCAAGCTGCGTGAGCCCCCCCTCCCCAACACAGCAGGGGAATTAGCCACGCAGGGGAGGGGTTAAGTCATAAATATTGATACATTCATCTTTATAAATCAGCTATGCAATTGCTGAAGGGTGGGTCAAGTGGACCCAGAAATCATCGGGCTCACCATGGGTGGAAACTGTATTGTACCTGCCCCTGTGGTCCCTGGGGAAACCCCGTCTGCGCCCATACTTGCGCTGCCACCCCCTTGGACCCTTGCTGCTGCCGCATGGCCCGTTGATTGTGATTCCATTGGACCCATCCATCCAAACTGCGAGGCTGGGACTAGCGGTGAGGCCATTGGTGCCTTCCCCCATGCTGAGGGGCCCTGTGGGGAATAAGTACCCCCTACCAGTTGTGTCACTGATGGGGTCACCCCTACCTGTGGTGAACCCCCACTTGCTTCTGTAGGGGCGATCACCACTATGCTCTTTTCAACAGCGCCAAAAATTGTGATGAATACTGGACTTCCAGTTGCCTGGTCCGTGCTGCAGGACGTAGGGTCTTGTGTGGTTCACTCACCCACACCCTTGGATACTGGTGGTGCTTGCACAGTGGGATTTTCCAGCGTCTGAGGTTGCCCATCCCTATAGCGCACTGGGACCTTTTGCTGCAGTTTGGGGGCAGGCCTATCTGGCTGCTGCTCTTTCTCCAGACCACCTGCCAAGTTCTGAAATGCCCAGTCCGTGCTGTTACGCTTCGCAGTTTTTGGAAGTTAGCTGAGGGCACGGGATACCTCCTGTGTCACCAGGTTCCCGTGGATGAGCCTGCCCGCTTTGGCACCATGTCACCACTACCTACTACTGAGGATAGCGAAGGATAGGTACCTGGCCCCTTAGATGCTAACAGAAATGGAGGAAACCACATGTTAACCACACTACAGTGGTACTAGCAACCTATCTCTGTCTTGTCTGCAATCATTACATACAAAGTTGCTGTGTTGAGAGCGGTGGAGACAGAACCCTTTGCCGTGCTAATTTTTCATCATATGACCAGCAGAAGCAATATATACCTTGTCAAGCCTGGTTGGACCTGCCCCCATCCCAAGGAGAACACGCCACATTATTAACAGAGTGCAGAACCATTTCATGACCAGGAATTGAACATATACTACCGAGCAGGAGTCTATGGCCTTACTCACCCTAACTCAAGGACCTTTTATGAGAAAGCACCACCCAGAGACTCACCCACGCTGAGCAGCACACTGTTATCGCATCACTTATAAAGCATAAGAATTCTCTGGACTTACTCCTAAGTTTGAGAGGAGTCGCATTAGGTTAGGCCAACCCCGCGGCTTTAACCTGTCTACTCTGCTCTCTGGTCGGCACCTGTGGAATTACGCCCTTACCCCGGTGGTAACCACTCCCGCCCACCCCCGTCCTTGGTTGCCGGAACAGATGCCACTGCCCTACGTGTGCTGGCTAGCCCAGCACCTCTGACCATCCTCTGGCCCCCAACGGCCTATGGGGACACAACGCAGAAGTCTGGTGTTTGCCCATGTGTAGCCAGCATGCTGCTAAAGGGCTGAGGGCAAATCAGCAGGCTTTGTACCTAATCGGAGGCTACCGCATGGCCCAATGAATGAATGAATTTGCATTTATAAAGCGCATGGCTACCAGAAGGCCTCCCAGTGCTAGGAACAGAGCCATCATAGAACTACCACTAAACATCAAGGAAACAGAAAGGATTTAAGCAGTCTTTAAAAGGACAAGTAATCATTCTCAAGGTGGTATAATTTGGTAGCTGGTTCCAACGTTTCGATGCGTTGCATGAAAACAGACGTCCCCCGCTCTGAGACCTGTTTATCCTGGGAACTGCTGCCAGGTGTTTATTCCCAGAACGCATGGACCTATTAGGACAGTAGTGAGAGATGATAGACCGGAGAATTGGAGGATCCTTGACAGATAAAGACTTATGGACGACACATAGAGCTGCAAACTGAACTCTTTCTGCAACCGGAAGACAATGGAGAGAGGCGATTGACAATCTTGCAGATTTCTTATTAGAGATCTGCATGTGGAGCACAATTTTGCACAGTCTGTAATTTTTTAATCGTTGAGCACAGGGAGCCTAAATGGAGAGTGTTAATGTAGTCAAGTCGTGAAAGAATTAGAGCTTGAACCAGCAGCCTCCTGGCATTGAAAGACAGCAGGGGGAGGATTTTCCTAATCATCTTCAGTATTCCATAACAGGTCCCTGCTACCTTCCGTGCTTGCTCCTTTAGATTTAAATCATGGTCCAGCCAAACACCAAGGCTTTTGATTTGATCTTTGGGAGGAGATGCCCAAGCACCTATGCCAGAGAGAGCTACAGTTCAGGGGGGAGGGTTTACCCAAGAACATCAGCTCAGTTTTAGCCCCATTAAGTTTTAAATATGAGCCTTCCATCCATGCAGACACCTTTTCAAGACAGCCAGCCTGATTGGTTTCTGCATTCTCAGATTGGTTGAGGGAGACAATCAATTGAGTGTCATCGACATAGGTAACAATCTGTATGCCAAAGGGCTTGACAACCTCGGCCAAGGGGCTCATATAAATATTAAAGAGCATGGGGCTCAGGGAAGAACCCTGAGGGAACCCGCATCTCAGAGGCATACTTTTAGAGATAGAGTTATACTCATAAACTTGAAATGATCAGTCGTCCAAAAAGGACTCTAGCCACTTTAGTGCCATTCAAGTCATTCCTACCTCTCTGAGTCTCGCAATCAGTAGTTGATGAATAAGCATGTCGAAGGCCGCACTCAGGTCAAGGAGGACAATTGCTGCAGAGCCACGACATCTAGAATTTTTCTGGCTTCCTCAACTACTATAGACAGGGCGGTCTCCGTTCCCTGTTGGGGTCTGAAACTGGTTTGTGAGGGATGAAAGCAATCATTCTTCTCCCAAAAAGTGGAGAGAATAGAATTAACATACTTTTCAGCAATTTTGTAATCACTGGGAGAAGCGAAATCGGGCGATAGTTCGAGACTACTTGCAGATCCAAACTCGGTGTGTGGGGCCTCCAAACCAAGGCAAGAAGCATCGGAAAGCCACATGGCATCTTGCATGCCGCATCATTATGTAGAGCACAACATGTCAGTTGGCTCACACTTTCGCATGTCCCAATTGAGAGCCTTAAAAGTTAAGCTTCCCAAGCCACTGAGGACAGGGCGCGAACGCCGCAAGACACCATGCATCAGGGTGCCAGATCGGGAACACCACTCAAAAGATGACCTCACCACCACTGCTGGGACTTGAACCCTTGCATTAGAGGGGCGCGTGACACTGAATGCCGAAGATATTGCCTCTGAGCTACAGCTCCTGGTTCTACAATCCGCCTGTTGGCCTACCTCATCCCCCAGCCTCGCGGCACGCCAAGACCACCACTCGCAGCCGCCCTAGGGACTTACCCGTCCCGGGCTTTCTTCCGTCTCATTATGTATATGTTAATGTAGTGTTGCTTGTATAGCGCACCTATAACCCCAGACGTGGCATCAAGGCGCTGTAAGCATACCGCTGAGGAACCCTTCCTGACCTCTCCCTGTGAATTGCCCACTCCTGGGCACTCCCAGGGTGAAAGCCAGGCATCCTAGCACTGTTGGAGCCGTTGTGGAGATTAAGCAAGCTATTGCCCAGAGTTGCAGCGTGGGACCCATGATTAAATTAGGCACCGAGGCAAGAATTACCAGGTCCGAGGAAATTGAGCCCAAGACCCACCGAGGCGGGAATTGAACCCTGGTCCCGGGTCAGACCTCTGCATCAGGGTCTGCCACTCTAACCATTGAGCCACACTTCTCCACCTCCATTATGCATCATCTTGTGTGTTTTGCTGTTCACCCTATGTGGGAAGGGTATGCCCAGACGTGGGTCCCGTGCTCACTGCGCCACTGGAGTCAAGCTATCCTGGCTGAAGACGGCTGATAGCTAGAAACCGGTCCTAGGATGCTTGTTTCCGGTCCGGGGAAAACATGGCTTGGCAGTTCGGGCTGGACTGTTCCCATGAGGCAAAGGGTCAAGGCTGATTTGCATATGGCCATGCATATGGCCATGGATTAAACCCAGATTTGTGACTGGGGGTGAATGTTTTGCCATTGTGCAACATTCCGTCCATCATCTTGTGGGTTTTGCTGTTCACCCTATGTGGGAAGGGTATTCCCAGACGTGGGTCCCATGCTCACTACGCCACTGGAGTCAAGCTATCCTGGCTGAAGATGACTGATAGCCAGAAAACGGTCCGAGGATGCTTGATTACGGTCCAGGGAAGACATGGCTTGGCAGTTCGGGCTGGACTGTTACCATGAGGCACAGGGTCAAGGCTGATTTGCATATGGCCATGTCTGAACTGGGATGGCTTAGTGAGCAAAATAACAATGGATTAAACCCAGATCTGTGACTGGGGGTGAATGTTTTGCCATTGTGCAACATTCCGTCCATCATCTTGTGTGTTTTGCTGTCATTATACGCCACGGCACCCGCTTGCCCTTTATACTGCCCCAATGCTGTAATACGCGTTTATGTGCTGAACTCCCCCGAGAGCCTCACCTACTCCCAGGTGCATACTTCATGTAAAATGCACCAAGCAAATCCCCTCCCCACATGCAGCACATCAAACATGCACCTGACCGCCTGGGAGACTCAACCGCTCCTGGGCTTACCTTAACAAAATTTCACACCAAAAATCCCCAGGACATGCTCAGCATGCACCTCGCCAGGGGACTCACCAGCCTCTAGGTCGAGATTACAAAGGCCACCCATCATGCAAAACCCCCCCACACAGGATATGCAAAGTGGCCCCATCCTCCCACCTGAAATGTATATCCCCACCATTAAATGTCCCATCTGACTCCAATTCTAGCACTGTTTCCCGAGTCCTTGACATGGCGTCACTGTTCAGGCTCTGCTTCCACGCAGGATCCGAAGCGACAACGAGTCTGAAGACCCTGGTGCGCCACCTTACATGGGACTCAAGTCCTTCCTGCACCTCCAGATGACATCACTGACTGCCTATGCCCCAACAACTGCACTTCCTGTGCAAGGCGGGGCTCCGGCCCGCAGCGCGACTAAGGGTGCCCGACCTCTAGTCACGGGGGTGCCTGCTCATGAGGTGTGTTTTTATCTGGATTAAGTCCAGAGTACCCTTTCAAAAGAAAGCATAAGTACAAGAAATGAAAGATTAATATATAATCCTGAGCTGTATACTCAATGCCAGGATGGGACAAACTCAGACCAAGAAGGGCTCTTGGATAAACTATCTGTAGTGATGGCATCTTTTATGCCACAATCTTTATTTGTGGAGGTTATTGTGTGCCCAATATGTCACTAGATCTATCATATTTACCTCTTAAGTGCTGCTAGAACAGTGTCAATCTTGCTGTCACTATCACAAATTCTATTACATTTAGATGAAGGTGACAATTGTTTAAGCAGCGGTCCGCGCAGTTCATTGCTGCTGAAAAAGGGGTCTACAATACACATGGACAGTGGCACCCTACCCTGTCGTCAAAGTCAAAGTCAAAGATAGCTTTATTCGATTTTTGTTTAAATCATAAAAGCACATTACAATAAATAAAAGCAATAAAAAACAGTTCATAAATTCACAGCAGATAAAAACAATCCTTCATGCAATTCAGTTAGTTTCATTTTCGATATTTTTAAAAAGGGTATTATAACATAGAGGATCTACACCTGATAATACTTTTTAAAAACAGGGAGACTGCATAAATAGTCATTTCATCATGTAACAATTGTATCTGGATAAAAACGGGCCTACATTGTCTCAGTCCCCAGAGTTTTAACAAAGGTAATAAAAATCTTTTCCTACTATGCGAATAAAATTTACAGGATAAAATACAGTGTATGGATGATTGCAAGGAAGAATCATCACAAGGACATGGTATTACATTTTTTGTCCAATCATTGATGGTTGGAAAGGTGGCCATTCTGAAAAAAAAGTCCCTGTTCTCATAAGGGCTAGCAGCATTCTACTGTAGCTAGAGTTATTTGATGACAAATATAACTGCATACCCGGTCCATATAATAGGTATTGATGTTGAATGACAGACACCTTCTTCCTCTCTATCTGCCCACGTTGCTCTTCCAAATGCTCAAGACAAACATCCTTAAGGGCTTTTTTGCAGATGGAAGATAGAGTGGAGGGGACGCTGTAAAACTCGGGGTGGCCTATGTCTGTTAGAAAGTCTTTTACATAGCCAAGCCAATGGATATGTTTTGACCCCTGATGATTGACACAATCCTGAATAATGGCTTGGGTAAACTCAGTTTCGGGTGTTGTCCACACTTTGTACCATAACAAGACTGGGGAAACATTAATTAAATTTGTTATGTAGACCAAGGCAAGCTCCTTATGGCATACGTAGCTAGAAGTGTATTTAGGGACAGCCAGCAGATATCTCAGAAAGGCATTACACACGTTTGAATTTCTGAGGAATCTGCAACCCCCCAGATGCCTGCCCCGTAAATGGCGGTCGATACGCACTTAGCCTTATAGATGTCCAACAATACACGTATCGGTCTGCCCCCCAGTCTATTTGCGAAATGTTTCACAGATCCTATAGTACGAATGAAAGCTAGCTTCCTTGCGGATACCGCTGTGGACCATGTACCTTTTTTATTAAAAAACTATCCCTAAATAGGAAAAGGTATTAGTAAGTACAATCTTTGACTGATTTAAGAAGGTGTTACACATTACATTCTTTCTAGAGGGGCAGCACAGGGTCAGGGTTTTCCCTACATTTATTTTTAAGCCTCTTTCGTCCATGTATCCTGAAAAGATATTCAGCGCCTTTTGGAGGCTTAATTGGGTCCTTGCCATTAGAACTGCGTCGTCCGCATATAGTAATATTGGTACTGCTACACCTTCTATTTTAGGGTAATCAAATCATTATCAATTAAAAAGGCTGCCACACTATTTATGTACAGATTGAATAGAAAGGGTGCCAGGATGCAGCCCTGGCGCACACCTTTCATGATTGGGAATTTGATTGTGCATTCTCCGTTTTTACTAAAACTGACATTTGCCCCTACCCCTCTATAAAGTTCTTTAATAAAATTAACACCTTCGATGCTGATGACGAGCTCAGCTCGTCATGTAACACGGGTTTTTGAAAAACGCCGCACACAGCGGGAAAAGCCGCCGCAGCGATGCGGTTAAGTATGTTGGGGTCAATGCCTAGATCTTTTAAGGTGTCCCACAACACTTCATGACTTAGGCAGTCAAACACTGAGCTAAGGTCAACGAAGGTCATGAATAAGTTTCCCTTCTTTGCCACTATATACTTGGCCGTGATTATGGTCAGATAAAGTCCTTGCTCGACTGTGCCTACGCCGGATGTGAAGCCTTACTGAAACTTAGAAAGGGCGTTCACCTCCTTGGCTCATATATGTAATCTGTTCAGTATGATTCTGCCAGCCACTTTCATCAGTGAATCTAAAAGTGAGATTGGCCTGTAACACTTTGGGTCGCTACGATCTCCCTTCTTAAAGATTGGGACTCCTGCCAGGTCGATGGAAATCCAATTTTTGTGTAACTATTTAACACATTGTTCAGAAGGGGGGCCCAGAGAGAGATGTCAGCCTTGTAAGTGTCTATCGGGACTCCATCTGGTCCCGGAGCTTTATTCAGAGAACTCTCTGCAATGGCTAGTTCTACTTCCGCTAGGGAGAAGGTTATTTCTAGGGGGAAAAGACCCCGGGTATCGGGCACCTCGTCTGGCTGATAACCGAGGCGTGCCGAGCTAACTAACTCATCTTTTTTGTATAGCTCAGAAAAATGGTTTACCCATACCGCCTCCTCTATGGCTATCTCGATTGTGTTTGTTTTCCTTTCTATAAAGAAGGGGGCATTTACGGCCCTCCAGAAGGCAGTGTTATCTTTCAATATGCATGCCTTATGTAGGGCTACCCAGGCATCCTCTTTTAGATCAAACTTCCTCTTTTTTATTGCAGCTTTATAAGTAATCTGGCTATCCTTATATCTGTTATGTTTCTAGGTACTTTTTTAAGAGCTAGCTTCAGCCGCGAGTGAGCTTTGCTACACTCAGAGTCGAACCAGCCCTCGGTCATATTTCCTTCGCCCAGCCTGCTCTTACGAGTTAGTTGATTACAGATTTGTCCTTTGATTTTTTGGAAGGCAGATGCGACCTCGGTTGGGCTGGGGCTGTAAATTTCAGCACAGAAGACTCAGCAGGGGTGGTATGGAAAGCCTACAAAACAGGCCAAAACATTATATCACACAAGAAATAACATAGAGAAGAGAGTCTCATAGCATTTGAAAAGAACATGTATGCTGTATAGGAGGCAAGAATGACACGGCCCATACAACATTGTATTGCCTGGGGCCTCTGTGGAGAGTACCATGTCCTCACACATGACTTGGTAAAACAACACTTCCTGCTGACACAACGGAGTTGTATGAAGTAGGAAACAATGCAGGTTGCATTCTGGCATGGCAGAGGCAACGGATAGATGGGTAGGGGAGCTAGAGGCACCTGATTGTTTTCACATTACCACAGATGGCTAGAGTGTGGGGAGAGTTGCTCAATATTATCAAGACTTATATAGCGAGAGATGCTCCACCACAGAGGAGGACATTGAGGTGGTAGTACTATGATGGTTGCTCCAGGCAAGTGTCATAGATATACCTAAACAAGGGAAGCTTCCCGCTCGGTGTGCTTCATACAGATAAAGCTCCCTCATAAACAGTGCGGTTAAGACCCTTGCTAATATTTTGACGCTCTTCCTGAGGAAGGTCATCCCAAACTTGGTGCACAGGGACCAGATGGGCTAACTATCTGGCAGAACCTGAGGCGACTCCACAACTTGCTAGATTACCTTCATACGACACAGGATCCCTTTGTACTGTTCATGTTGGATGTTGAGAAAACCACAACTCCATTAGTTGGCAATACATACAAGACCTGAAAAGGCTGGGATTCAGCCTGAACTACTGTAGCTGGATGCAACTGCTTTATCTCCAACTGGTGGCGAGGAATCTTATGGGAATCTCGACCCTCGGACACCTAGTGGGGAGGGACGACATGAAATCCATCCTTGGCCTACAAGAGGAGTTTGATCTATGAGATTCTCAAGTTTTTATATGCCTACAGGTCCATGACTCGCTACACATTTAGTTTGTGGCATGGGCAGAGTTAAAAGACTGTGGTCTAGTAGAGAGCAGAATACTCTCGGAAGGGTCAACATCTAAGCCTATTTCATACACATACAGCACACTCATAAACAACAAACCCAACAATCTCTGACCCTTCAGAAGCAAGTGGGAGACCGATCTGGGCTCAATGGAGGACGTAGGCTGGAAGGCTGCTCTGATGCACCCCAAGGAGGTAGTGATAAAACGAGTATATTATCATAGACAATGGCTATTTGAGATGGGCAAGGCACAGATCCCTATATTTTTGTGATGTGGGGAGAGGTAGGGTTCCGTTTTCCACACAATAAGGGAATGCCCACATATACAATAATCCTGGAGGATGGTAACCTCCAAGTTGACATCCATTTTAGGGGCTCAAATCCCACACATCCCCTACTTCCTTAGATTGGGTATCCCCCATGATATGGATCTCCCCGGGAAGCAGCTTCATTTTTGCACTTTGTGTTTTTCCTGGCGAAGGAAGATATTGCTAAAGGATGGGGTAGTCCGAACCCTCCCACTTTGTATCAGTGGGTCACTTGTATGCAGTGCATAATTTGGCAAACTTCTTAGCACCAGGGATTGTGACAGTCTGCCACATAGTGGTGCTGCCTGTCAAATGTGTGTATGAGCACAATGTTACAAAGATGAAAGATGTGTAGACCAGGTGATGTAGAAGAGGTTCACAGCTTTATACATAAGATCACTTCTTGGTTACAGGTATAAGATGTAATAAGTCAGATCTTGTAAAGTGCCCCACCAGGAGCAGCCCCCTCACTTCTCAGCCCATCACACCAACTCTCATTCTGGCTGAGCAGTAAGGAAGAGATACATAGGCAAGGGGAAAGGCAAACAGTAGATCATAACACACAACAACAGCTTGTTGATTAATTTAATATACATAAACAATCACCAGTATGTGCCACCCACGTCTTATAGCTTTTGGGGCCTGGAATAGTCTGAATTGTCTCACTTTTAGGAGTCTGATGGTTAGTAGTTATGTTAGTATTGTAATTGACAGTGCTCACAGGGGCAATGGATGGTGCAAGCTGCCATGTCCTCCTGACCGGAGACCCACCCTGCACTTATTGTTTTACAAATTAATCACTGCTTCTACGATGCCCTGCATTGAGGCGGAGAGGGTGGTTTAAAGTGCAAGGAGTTGCCCAAATACATTTCGTAGAGTGTGGAGACCGTGGGGAGAACATTATGGCTTGGACTGGGGCTCTGGATCTACTTGAATGGAGGAGCACAGATTACACCCCTGGGGGATAGGAGCACCCCTGCAACATCAGAAGCACAGCCCAAAGATTAATGGAGGTGGGAAATATGATGTCTTTTGTTGGTCAAATTAACATCTGTCCGACGTTTTTAACAGGGGTGTGCTGATACTCTATACAAGTAAGCTTCTGTGTTTATGTGTGACATATGCTGATTGTACAAGACAAGGAAATTAGTTCTTATTTGGTGTTACCCATAAACGTTATTACGTTTATGGGTGTTACTATACCCATAAACGTAATAAACACAGTTTAAAAAAAACAGAATTGCCTCATTGTGATGGTGTTTCAGAAGCTGAATTATAGAACCAAACTTTGTTCATCAACCACTCCCTTCTAGCTGCTAGATAGGCTGATTTACCATTAAAAATGCCCCTCTGTGTTTCTCAGGGTGACCTCTAGCCTGCATACCTTAGCTGAACAACACAGATAGTTGTTGCATTCCCAAGAGAGCTGATAATGCCAGGCTAGCTCTGAGAAGCTGATGGCCCTCAATGAGGATGCTTGCAGCTTGGCTCACATGAACCAAGTCTCCCTGGAAGTTGAAGATTCCTCTCCTCTCCACCTAATAATTGCCTGTGCAAAGCTTAAATATATTTTTCTGATTTTCTTGTGTTCCTGCTTGTGTTGTTTTGGCTTGTTCTCCATCCGTGCTCCAGTTGTTTGTAGTAGTGCTTCTTTCTGAGTTCCTAGCAGCCGGCTTGGGGTCTGGATTTTGTGGGTTTGTTGGGCTTGAGGGGAGCCAGGGTGTCAGCATAGGTAGTGATCTAGTTAATAAAGTTAGTGATGGAGTTGATTAGGCTGCTGCTTTGTTTGGGCTGGTGTGCCAGGATGTTGGCCATCCAGCCTTCCTTGGGGATATTGTTCCAGTCTCAGCTGGCTAGTTGTTCTCTGTTGGTGCAGGATGGGAATGGTGAACTTGAAGACGGTTTGGCCAGTCCAGGGGATCGTCGTGGGCTGGTCAAGATGTTGTTAAAGGTGGTGAAAATTGCGTCCAGGAAGTGACTGGCAGAGTGTGTGGGTTTTGGATTTGGCCAAGATTTCCTAGGACTTCAAGTAGGGCAGTTGTGTTCAGGTCTGCAAGGTCTTCCAGGTGGAAGTTCGTCTCTGAGGAGGATAAAGGTGCTAGAGTCAAGCATGAGTGGTGCAACGAAGTCCATGATGGTGTCGGCAAGGATTATACCTTTATTGTGCCTACTGAATGTGTCTGCTGGGCATCCACAATGTGGCCTCCACTGAGTAGGTATTGGAAGTGGGGAAGAGAACAGAGTCTGGTGGGTGGTGGTCGGAGAGGGCATGGAAGGCAGGTAGCGGAAGAGATGGGAAACGAGGTAAGGAGTGTGCACTGAGGCAGAGTTATGGAAAGAACAGACAGAGGTAGGGAAAAAGCAGGCAAAGGCAAACGAAGGGAGGGGGACAAGAAAGAGCGAGACAGGAGAAAAAGTGTCAAAAGTAGCAACAAGCAGAAAAAAGTGTCAAAAATAGCAACAAGCAGAAAAAAAGTGTCACATATATAAACAAGCAGAAATTGTCACGATTGGAAGAGAAAATAAACAGAAAAGAGCAAGAGTGGAAGAGAGAAAACACAGAGAAATGAGCATGAGTGGTAAGCAGAAATGAGCGAGAGTGGCAAAGATGCACAGAGAGGCAAGCAGAAGTGAGAAAAATGAAACAAGGAAATTAGTGGCTATAAGGCGAGAACCAGTGGCAAAAGAAAAGAAGAACTTGAAAGAAGTATCAGGAGAGAGGGAGATATGACCAAGGGGAATGATCGAGGCAGGTGCCTTGGAAGCACAGGAGCGGGGTCTGAAAGGGCCTAGACTGGTTGGATGACCACACACAGGTAAGTCCTATGGGGGCTAGGAGGCACCTGCTCACTCCTGTGACATGCGGCATAAGTAGACTAGAGTTGTGCCAGATAAAACCCCTCAGGAGAGAGAATGCAGCAAGGAGTGGATCAATGCAGACTGTAGGCATTGTGTTGAGATCTAGGAAGGACACATTGCGAGTAAGAGGAGCGCCACAAGTAGCGGAGCGTGGGGATTCTCATGTTATTTTAGATGCTTAGCAACGATGCTCTCCTATTCTTGGACCTAGTGGTCCTCAATGAGTTGGAGGATGGGAGACTTAAGTATCCCAGAACAAACCTGTGAGCACCCTTAGTACTCCATCAAGAGTTGAACAGATTTCTCTTGTATATTTTTGTTATTTTATCCTGAGATCTCGTCCTGGAAAGCTTCACTTGTCACAGGTTTCCAGGCAAACAACCAGGAATGTCATCTGATATTTGCAATTTTCCTGCTACATAGTTATACGCACAGCAGAAGGCCACATCGGAGAAAGACAGCAACCCGTAGATTATTTTTCATTGGTCGTTTTCTTTATATTCGTCTGGGAAATTATTTCCTTGTGGATACCCTTTCCATTGATGCCTGCAAAGGTTGAAGGTTTCCGTTTCCATTCTCATCCTGAAAGGAGAAGTCCTCAGAGCCCTTTGCTTTAATGAATATCCTACCATTTGATCCACCCACTTTGGCTCCACTAGTGCATAATTGTACACAGCTGTTTTGACATTCAATTAGGCAGCAGTAAAAGCATTTGCACCTACTGCCTATCCTTTTTATTAGATGTATGGCTGGTGTAAATAGGTATATGTTTATGTGGAAAAATGGATTTGTTAATTGAAGTCAATATTTTTCTTATATCAGAAGGCATCTGTAGGAATGTATTGGATTGTGGACATACCTATGCTATCTTGGAAGACGAGTCAAAAATCTAAAGAGCTAATAATTGTCGACACTTCCTTGAGATATCTACAGGAGATGAACAGAAAAAGACAAGGGATCTTTTACTATATACCTACCCTGTGATATCTGTGGGAGGCATTGTCTGGAACCTGAAGGAATAGTGTGTGATCCCTGATTCCTTTGACAACATGCCAGGAAGCAAAGCACTCATTCGTATTTGCTTGGTGAAGCCTCTGTCTAATCATGGTCTCGCTTCCTCTAATGTAGGTGCCTTCGCTCGATCTTGTAAGCAATCTGGAAGATGCAGCGAACATTGACATGCCTGCGGTGTTCCAGAAGGTTAGTACTGCATGCCGGAAACCTGTCCTTCAAATGTATAATCCAGGGCCGGCTTTAGGGCAGTGCGACTGGTGCAGCAGCACTTGGCGCTGACCTTTGGTGGAAGGGCGATGACCTCAGGAGGTGTGCTGCGTTATGACTGGAGAGATGAGGGGCACTTTTGCACGGGGTGAGTGAGAGAATCCGAGAAAGAAGTCATGGTGGGGGGCCCCAAAAATGAATGTTGCATCAGGTGCCACCAGCGCTAAAGCTGGCCCTGGTGTTATCAGCATGTCCAACCTCACCCACTGTACCAGGTATGTCCAATAAAGGTTACGCTGGCCAGATTTCTCGAAAAAGATGCATTTACATATAATTAATCTAAATGGATGTTATTTTACTCATACTGAAAATCTTGCATGTGTATGGCACTCCTCGACCTATGTCTCTATACTTATGTACTACACAACCTAGGCAACAGTGAAGGGTGCCATGCAGCAGAGGGCAGCAATGAAGCATGTAGGTTTTTGATGTTAAACTTGCCCTCCCTCCCTTCATTTGAGTCTTTTTGATAATCTGTTCTTTGAAGACCCTCCCCCATAAAATACCCATCCATTATATTTTGCTTTATAGTCAAGACCATTGTTACCTTAAAACCTCAATAGGGTAATCGGCTTATCGCATCACCACATGAGGTCAAAGAGGGACTCCACATTTCCACAAATGACTTAAAAATTGCTTCTGACTTAGGTGGAAGAAGGGTGAAGCATCAACAATTAAAATGGTCATGTTTCCTGTACTATCAAAATCTAAGTATTGTAGCTGCCTATTTTTTTACCTTTACATATGGAGAGGCGAGATCGCAGGAGAGCGGATTGATTCGATTTGGCAAAAGTCTTTCTATGGTTGTCGCATAATGACAGTGGTTCTTCTGTTCTCATAGGCTATCCAGTCTTTCAGCGACATCCCAGCGATGGTGGAAGAGAAGAGTGTAGAAGGAATTCAAAGTAAGTAATTTTATTGCACCATCATTGTCAGTACCAATTTTCTCATTTTAGCTGCACGTTCTGTAGATAACCGTGTGAGTTGAGTGGCTCAGAAGTATGCTATGCATGATCATACAAGTAACCACATCATTTTTATGGAGCTAAAGAGGCTGGCAATGATGCAGGGGCTTGCAGCAAGACCTCAGGCTTGCAGCGCTTTTCTACTGTGTGTGGCGGGTCTGAAATAGTGCCTGTTCTACTATATACAGCCTTTACAAAGATGAAGCGTCCAGGCACTGTTAGATCTAGCAGCCATCTGAGCAAGCAGAAACTGATGATATACTGACTGCTCGTAGGCAGAATTAGGAATTGGCTGAGGGTCTGAAGGAGGCAGGGATAGAGAAGGTAGACACTGAAGAGGCACTGACCCAGGCAGTCAGGATGAAGTAGTGGATGAAGTTTGGAAAAAGGAAACCAGCAGAGTCAAACTGGACTCTAGGGCAATCAGGCAGTGTCCGATGGGCTGGTCTGACAGGTCAGTGTGTGGGCTCGTTTTTTCCCTGATATTAGAAAAATCATTGGCTGCATCAAGCATAAAGGCATTCAACCTTCCAAACGCTGCAAAACACTTATACTGCGTGTCTTTACAATTTAAAGTGCCCCAATTAGTAAACATTGACCACTGTTTTAGCTATCTAATTCACTAATTCGGGCCACTTTTATTTTGGTTCCGAGGCCTATGTTCTGTCCCAGTCTGACCCTGAGCTGGTCTGACAGATCAGTGTATGGGCTGCTAGTGGGCTGGTTTATTGGTCGGGTGGGTCAATTTTTACTGTTTCAATTAGATCTTTATTCGGTTATTTACAGAAAACAACCATAAAAGCACAATTTAATATACATCATAAAAACAAATTGATAAAAAAAACACATTGTCCACAGGAATAAAACACAGGAATAAAACACAATCGATCTGTAGGTGAATATATACACAATTTGTACAACAATATCAAGCATTATCCCTCCATGCTGATTCTAAATTTTAGGGCTAATTTTAAAAAACTGATTACAAATAAAGTGCATTCGTTATTTAGCAGCTGTAGGTGACAGAGTGCAGGTTTAATCTGGGTAAAATTCAGTCTTTTTAGAAGAGGCTTAAGGTAAACCCTCCGGGGAATATCATAAAAAGGGCAAAAAAATAAAAAGTGCACCAAATCCTGCGGAGACACACAGTCGCAGCCGCAGGTAGGTAACACTTGGCCTTGATGGCTGCCTCTTGGAACGGCTAGCAATAAGTGAAAGAGGTTCAGCCGAAACCTAATTAACAAGAAACGGTCAAAGCTCGACATTGGCCAAGTCAGATATGGTTCCATACTTAGTGTGGTTTGTATGATAACATAATTTCTATTGCTGCTTTTCTTTAAGTCCACCTCCTCCCGCTGGAATAGCTGTGAAAGGAAGAAAGTGTTTTTCACAAACTTTACGTCGGTTACAGTAATTGAGTCGGGATTTAGGAAGAGTTCGGGACGCCCCAATGCAGTGAAACAATTTTTCAGGTATTTTAGCCACGGGATTTTTAACATATTATCCCATGTCAGTGCTTCTCTCAGGAGCTGGTGGTTTAACGGCAGGTCCTTATTTAGCCAGCATTTCAGCCAGGATGTTAAAGGCCGAAGTGCAATGGTATCACCTAGATAAGGGGAACCTAACTCCTCATGCACTATAAAATTGGCAGTTCCTCTTGGAACCCCCAGAAGCTGTTTCAAAAAAGTTATTTTCTGTTACCACCAAGTCCTTAACATTTGTGTGCTCCCATAACTCACTTCCGTAGCAGCCTATTGCCACACTCTTGGCCTGATACACTTTTAACAAAGCGATTGGACGTTTCCCCATTTTCCTCGCAAAATTAAAAATTGCTGCATTTGCCCGTGTTATCACCCCTTTTTTCTTCTGTACAGCGGGGCCCCATTTCAGTTGGTTATCAAACAGGACCCCCAAGTATGAAAAGGTTTTAGTCGTGGGAATCTTCTCCCTGTTTACATGAAATGAAAACTCCTTCTTATGTGCTGTACCTACATTCATAACAATCGATTTTGAGTTATTAATTGAGTGATCCCGGGATTTCATAAATGTAAAAAAGGTGTTAAGCAGCAGTTGGAGCCCTTTTGCGGTCCTTGCCAACAAAACGGCGTCGTCCGCAAAAGTAAAACAGGCACTGAAGAGGCCCTGACCCAGGGAGTCAGGATGAAGCAGTGGATGAAGTTTGGAAAGAGGAAACCAGCAGAGTCAAACTGGACTCTAGGGCAATCAGGCAGTGTCCGATTGGCTGGTCTGACAGGTCAGTGTGTGGGCTCGTTTTTTCCCTGATATTAGAAAAATCATTGGCTGCATCAAGCATAAAGGCATTCAACCTTCCAAACGCTGCAAAACACTTATACTGCGTGTCTTTACAATTTAAAGTGCCCCAATTAGTAAACATTGACCACTGTTTTAGCTATCTAATTCACTAATTCGGGCCACTTTTATTTTGGTTCCGAGGCCTATGTTCTGTCCCAGTCTGACCCTGAGCTGGTCTGACAGATCAGTGTATGGGCTGCTAGTGGGCTGGTTTATTGGTCGGGTGGGTCAATTTTTACTGTTTATGTTTTTGATATTACAACAAACATTTCCTGCAGCAAGCACAAATGTGGCCATCTTGGAATTCTCGGACATGTCAGCTGCTCTAGTACACAATTCCTGGCGCAAAATGTTAAAAGAAAAAAAAGTAGGAGTACGATTTTTTTTCTTTAAAAATGTTGCACCCATAAGAATTTTGTGCCCGAGGCAACCGCTCCTGTGGCCCCGCTGATGCTACGCCACGCCATCTAGGTCTGGTGACTCAGTAACTACTGATGTTTTCACTCCAGGAATCTCTGTTTGACCTCATGGTCACAGATTCAAATCCTGGCAGGTCCAGTCTCCCATTTCATCTTTCGGTGGTCAATAAAATGAGCAATTAAGTTGGCTAACAATAAATATCTGTTCATTCATTGCCAAGAGGCTCATATGCGAATGTGTGATTTAGAAATACACGTAATTTTATCTGATACTGTGTCACATACGAACACTGGAAAAGCTAGTTTAAGACATGCTCTTCACCACGAGATTGGACTGGCAGGTATCTTAATAATGGAATAACTGTAGAGACGCAAATATACCATCTTAAACAGGGGTAAATGGTTGTTTCTAATGGGATCTTTGAAGGACTGTGCTGTTTCCGGCTGGAAGTATAGCAGCATTTGTTGGCATTCATAAAGTATTTACAGAGCACAGCAGTATACAACTCAACAACTTGACACACAGCAAAATAGCAATACAGCAAAAATATAACAGTGCACAGCACAACAAGACACTCAAAATAGAATACAACTCAATATCCTTAGTGCAACTCAACAATAACACAATGAACTGATGCAGCACAAAAATACAACTCAAAAAATAAAGCACATGAATAACACAATATGTTACAAATATTCTTGCCACACATTAACACTGTGTCAGTAGCATAACTGTTGGATAGATCTCTGCCTCAGAATTATAGCTTGAATAGCAATTAGATGCTAGTGTCTTCCAAAAAAAGCCCCAAGGAAGAAAAAAGCCACAGGCAAAAACCTCCAGAAGTCAAGACCTGAAGTGGCATGGCAACTTGCAGCAAGATGTCATGTCAAGATATTATGAAAAGGAAATCTAAAGCCAGGAGGCACCGCAGGAGGATTGGCACAGCATCAGGCAGCAAGGAACATGCCAAAAATACTTATTTTCCTTTTATAAGAAGAACACAGTGACGTAGTCCCAGCATCATAAGCCTACATCTTGGATTGAAAAAACATCTTTAAGGAACTGCTAATATATAGGTATTTTGGTTTGGGAAGAATAACTCCTTCCCGTAGGCTCTAGCAAGGAAAATCTGGGAAGGAGAAGGCAGACAGGCCTGCAACACAGTCTACCGAAGAATGAGAGGACGGACACAGGAATGTCTTCAATAAGAATGAGTCTTTATTTAAAGTCTTTTTAGTATTTCAGTAATCGGACCCACAGCAGAGCAGCGCGTCTCAGAAGAAGAGTATAGTAGAATCACAGAGTTCTAGAATAGAAGAATAGAAAGAGTAGAATAGAAATAGAAGAAAGAAGAGATAGAAGAAAAATACCAGAGAATGTTACACATCTTCCCTTTTTCAGAGAAATAATAAATGATACATTACATGAACAATCAAATAAATAATGTACAAGAATGCAACATTTAAAGAAATAAAAATATTAAGATAAAACAAAATCTTTAAATCGAACAGGTAATTTACAAATCCTTTTTGAAGGTAAAGAGGAAGTTGAAGCAGAAATCATATCAGAAGCAAGAACAATATTATCAGTAGTTGGAGTAGAGACCACATTTCCTCGTGAAGTAGATGTGGAAGCAACAACATTACTATGCAAATTGGACGATGTTACATTTGAGGAAAAAGTAGAACCTTCAAACAAAATATAATCATCCACATTATGAGTAATAGCAGTTTTTTTATAAATCTCAGCTTGCTCATCAGAAATAGGAACAAGTCTATTCTTGCTCCACCATCTCCCATCATGAAGTAAACAGGAACTGAGACCAATTTTTGTAATTTTATAAGGAAGGGAAAAAGAAGATTATCCCTTCTTGACAAGAAAAGGTTTCTTGATGAGGACCTACGAGCCAGCAATAAAATACGTTGATTTAGCATGTTTGCGAATATCAAAATGATACTTTTGCTTGTTTTGTGCTAAGGCAACAGATTGCTGTAAGACAGACTTGTTTATCATTGGTTACACGGGTATACACCCGTTACAACGCATCTTTTACTCCGCACTACCATTACAACGCGACTTTTACAACGCATACCATTACAACGCATTGCGCTGGGGGGCGCTCTAGGATAGGGAATAAGTATAATTTACTATCCAACACCTTCCCTAGGGTCCACGGGGACTGGAGTTAGAATAGTAAATTATACTTACCACTATCCAGCACCTCAAAGCGCTATGCGTTGTAATGGTATGTGTTGTAATGGTCGCGTTGTAACGGTAGGTAGTTGTAATAGTATGCGTTGTAACATGGTACATCCGTTACACGACTTGAGGAAGAGTTAGAAGAATGTCGCTCCAACCAAGATGGAAGAAGCAGAGTACGACATTTTCTACCTCTTAACAACTCAAAAGGTGTGAAATTAGTTGTCGAATGCAGAGAATTGTGATATGCACTCACCTTATTTTTAAGAAAAAGATTTACATCTAATCCAGAGGGTAAAGCAGTCTGAACCCCTTCTTTGAGAAAACGGTTCGCTCTCTCAACAAGTCCATTGGCAGCAGGACTGTATAAAGCAACCTGAATGTGTTTAATGTCCATAGACTTCAAGAAATCTTGCATTGCATTAGATACAAAATTAGTACTGTTATCCGTAACAAGCTCTCTTGGAGGACCTTCAGCAGAAAAAACATTTTTAAGAAATTGTAAAACAAAATTGGTCGAGCCTGATTCAACAAAAGAAAAATAAATCCATTTTGAGAAATAGTCAATCAAAACTAACAAAAATCTTGACGAGGTGGGTAATAAATTAAAAGGCCCAGCAAAATCTAGGGCAACTTTTACCCATGGACCTTCGGGAAAGAGACTGGACGTAATGGGTTTTGTGTTGTCCTCCAATGCTTGTCCAATACGACACATTGAGGACACACATCAACAAAACTCGAAACTTGAGAATTTAAAGAAAGCCACCAATAATTCTCTCTGAGTTTCTTACAGGTAGCAGTGACTCCTAAATGTCCTGAATGAGCAATTGAAATAAGTTTACTCCTAAGAGAAACAGGAGGAATAATGCAACCATTCCTCACACAGATGCCATTTTCCAAAGACAATTCTGAGGAGACTTGAGCAAATGGTTTAAGATTATGTGGAATATTACAAATGGGAGGCCAACCTTTAACAATAAAATTTGAAATTCTATTCGAATCATGATCAGTGGAAGTAGCTTCAAGCCAATCTGTTTCAGAAATGGCACCATTAGATGAGGAAGATATATCAATGGAAGCCACTACACAATCAAATTCATCTAAGACATCATCAGTTGTAGTAGGTAACGGAAGTCGAGAGAGGCAATCAGCCCTGAAATTTTTCCCACCTTGAATATATTTAATAGTAAAGTTGTATTCCTGCAACTTGGATAGAATACGTACAAGACGAGCTGAAGCTTTACCAAACCATCTCCTTGCAAAAGATAAACCAGAGGTTTATGATCAGTGTACAGAGTAAACGAATTACCCCAAAGATAAGTTTTAAATTTGGAGACGGCCCAAACACAGGCTAAGGCCTCTCTTTCAATTGTCGAGTATTTTGACTCAGCATGAGTCAAAGATCTCGATGCAAAAGAAATAGTGCGATCCTTATCCAAATTATGTTGTAAAAAAACTGCACCAAGTCCATTTAAACTGGCACCAACAGTAACTGTGCAATGATGACCATGAACAAACAGGCTAAGCGCAGGAGCATTGACCACCAATTGTTTGATATTTTGGAAGGCAGTATTAGCATCATCTGACCAAATAAAACTGGTACCCTTCTTGAGCAAATTTCTTAAAGTTTGAACATAGAAAGAATACTCATTCACAAAACGAGCATAGTACTCGCAAAGACCTAAAAAAGATCTAAGAGTATCTTTATCAGAAGGAGGAGGAGCTTTAAGAATGGCCTCAACATTGCAAAATTTGGGTTTAATACCTTAACCCCTTCCATGCTGCCGCGATTTCGCGGCAGTGCGGTACTTCCGCAAAACGGGCGGGCCGCGTCGGCCATTGGCCGACGGCAGCACTGGGGAGGTAGTGCTGCCGTCGGCCAATGGCCGACGGCAGCATGCAAGGGGTTAAGGGGTGATGGTATAACCTAGATAGTCAATTTGTTGTACCAAAAATGTACATTTGTCTGGTTGCACTGTAACTCCTCTTAATTTCAAAATAGAAAAAACTTCATGCAAAATACACAAATGTTCCTCCTTGGTCTCTGTGAACACAAGAATATCATCTTGATAAGCCTGGACATTTTCCATGTCCTTAAAAAAGACGTCCATGGCCTTTTGAAAAACCGAGGCAGCCTAAAAAATTTGTAAGCTCCGAAAGGAGTAACAAACGTTGGAAGTTCTTGAGACTCGCTAGTAAGTAATATATAGTGATATGCTGAACGGAGATCAATACTAGAAAAATATTTAGCATGACCAATGTTGGCAAGCATTTGTTGAATATGCGGGAGAGGGTGGCAATCAACAACGATATTGCGATTGAGAGACCTGAGGTCCACACAAAGACGAAGATCTCCATTTTTTTTTAGCAAGAACAATGGGAGATACCCACTGAGAGGAATCAGTTGGAGTGATGACTCCATCTACAGTGAGTCTCTCCAATTGTTTTTCTAAATCATTCCTGACGCTAATCGGAACAGGTCTGACTTTATGAGTGACTGGTGTAGCATTAGGTTTTAGCTTAATAACATGTTAAAAACCTTTTATAGTACCAATTTTGTCATTAAAAACAGAAGAAAACAGTTTTTTGAATAAATCAATAGGAGAAGGATCACTATCAATAGACAAAATAGGGAGATCTCCTAGAACAATGGGGTTCTTGCGACCAGGTTTTAAATAAATCCCTAATTTGGCTAAGTCTCTCCAACCAACCAAATCTCTGCCTTTGAGTGTAATGTAGATCTTGGTTTCAGTAGATCTTCCAAGGATTTTAAGCGGACCAATAAAGAAACCAAGAAGATCAATATCTTTGTCTCCAAACGCTTTAGGCGAAATATCAGGAGCTTGCAAAGATATAAAGTGACCCCAAACACTGAAAAAGGTGGTGTCAGCCAATACTGTAATGGGAGCACCTGAATCAGCTAAAACCTGAAAGGGTTTGTCATTGATAAGTGCTTGACATACAGGTTTTTCACAATCAGATGGTTCATTAAAAATATTGATCAATTGCTTCCAAACAATTTCAGGTTTGCCTGGTTTCTGTAGAAAGGGCGGAGGATGTAAAGCACTTTCTGAAGAAGACATGGTGAGTGAATTAGAATGGCAATAATATGATGTCATAAGATACTGTGGAAGATAGCAGGAAAGAAATGAAATTATACAGGAATGCTGCAATGAAGTTCCAATGGAATACTGTGCCGTTCTAAATCTGGAAGCCTGTCAAATTGATTGCCTCGAAGAAATGATGCAATATCCAGTTGCTAAGTGACAGAGACAACAAAGCTATTCCACGAGCGGAAGAAACGTTAATGAAAGCCTTTAAATAAGGCTTGCAGGCAAAAGAGGCTCGAGCTGAATAAAATAAACGTTGGAGGACTTTATGTGCCAGTAGAAAACCTCATTAATCAAGCTGACATAAAGTTATTTATGTAATTGCTTAAAATCTCAAAAGCGTTAAAGTCATCAGCACTGCATGCATAAAAATAAATAACAGACCTGCGCTGTTGACAAACTGCCAGCTGGTCCCTGTGAATGCCGTGGGTCCGAAACAAAGTATCAAGCAGCTAGCAGGAAGCTGACTAATGCGAAGAGAAAAGTGAAATTGATCGCGTTTTTTTTTCTTTAAAATGTCAGGCTTCCGACGTTGGAAGAAAGTGAGTTGGCAGAATGAGTTATCTCCTTCGCCCCACTCCTGGTACCAAAATATGTACCGAGGAATGAGAGGAGGGACACAGGAATGTCTTCAATAAGAATGAGACTTTATTTAAAGTCTTTTTGGTATTTCAGTAATTGGACCCACAGCAGAGCAGCGCGTCTCAGAAGAAGAGTAGAGTAGAATCACAGAGTTCTAGAATAGAAGAATAGAAAGAGTAGAATAGAAATAGAAGAAAGAAGAGATAGAAGAAAGATACCAGAGAATGTTACACACAGGATTGAGGGAGAGGTTCCCCGAGGGAAGAATGCAGGACAGGGGACCTACACTGTTGTGTGGGCCATTACCAGGTAGCCCCGCGTCTTGCCAGTTGGCACCTCCAGTTTTGTCCCTAAATAAATTGGAAACAAAGAAATAGAATACTAAAGCTTTTCTGACTTAGATTTATTTTTTATAGTAGTTTAGGGGGCCAAGGACCTCTCTGCGGTGATCTGTGTATGTATCCAATATTATTCTAATAACGGTACCATACAGGAAATCAGGAAATTGCCGGGAAGATCAACGTGTAATCTCTGGTTACTGATCTGAATCATGATAAAATCGCTCAGAGAGTTAATGTGCCTAGTGCAAAGCACAGCATGCAATTATGGGAGACACAGATTAGAATTTTATGTAAGAAAGCTCAGTGGGTTAATGTTTTCCCTTTTGATATCTACTAGGTTAGGTCCTCATTAAATAGTTCAATTAATTATGGACCCACTTTATAAACAGCTCCATTTTATCTGCTAAGTTTTAATCCAAACTCTCATTACTGTGACATGAACTGCAAGGAACTCTTCAACATCGTCAAAGAGCTTTCCAACCCCAGCGCAGGAAACAACGACATCACCCCATCGCAAGACCTCTGCAACTCCCTGGCTTCATACTTCCACAACAAGATCCCGGACATACACAACAGCTTCAACAACCAACCAACGCACACCATGACCGAACAACCACCCCCCACCACCACCCTCCACGCCTGGACCCCGATCAGCACCGAAGACACCATCCGCACGATGAACTCCATCCACTCCGGATCACCGACCGACCCCTGCCCTCACCACGTCTTCAACAAAGCCGACGCTGTCATCGCACCCCACCTGCGAGACATCATCAACACATCCCTCGACACCACCATCTTCCCCGAGAGCTGGAAACACGCCGAACTCAGCGCCCTACTCAAGAAACCAACAGCGGACCCCACCGACCTCAAGAATTACCGCCCCATCTCGCTCCTCCCGTTTCCAGCCAAAGTCATCGAGAAGACCGTCAACGAGCAGATGGCCGCTTTCCTCGAGACGAACGGATCCCTCGACCCCTCACAGTCCGGCTTCCGAGCCAACCACAGCACCGAGACCGCCCTCATCGCCGCCACCGACGACATCCGAGCCCTGATGGACAATGGAGAAACAGCGGCCCTCATCCTCCTAGACCTCTCCGCGGCATTCGACACGGTCTGCCACCGCACCCTAGTACGGCGTCTCAGCAACGTCGGAATCCAGGACAAGGCGCTGGAGTGGATCACCTCCTTCCTCGACGGGAGAACACAGAGAGTCCGCCTACCACCGTACAAGTCAGAGGCCACCGAAGTCATCTGCGGCGTCCCCCAAGGATCATCTCTGAGCCCCACCCTCTTCAACGTCTACATGAGCCCCCTCGCGGCCATCGTACGCAAACACAACCTCAGCATAATCTCCTACGCCGACGACACCCAGCTGATCCTCTCCCTGACCAACGACCCCGCCGCCGCCAGAGCCAACCTGCACGAAGGGATGAAAGAGGTAGCCGAGTGGATGACGACCAGCCGCCTGAAACTGAACTCGGACAAGACGGAGGTCCTCATCCTGGGCTCCTCTCCCTCCGCCTGGGACGACTCCTGGTGGCCTCCCGCCCTGGGCACCGCACCCAAACCGACAGACCATGCACGCAACCTGGGCTTCATCCTGGACTCCTCCCTCTCCATGACCAGGCAAGTCAACAACGTCTCCTCGGCATGCTTCAACATCCTACGCATGCTACGGAAGATCTTCTGGTGGATCCCCACCGAGACCAGGAAGACCGTCACCCAGGCCCTCGTCACCAGCCGACTGGACTACGGCAACGCCCTCTACGCCGGGACCACCGCCAAGCTCCAGAAGAGACTCCAGCGAATCCAGAACGCCTCAGCCAGACTCATCCTCGACATCCCACGAACCAGCCACATCTCCGGACATCTGCGAGACCTTCACTGGCTCCCCGTCAACAAAAGAATCACCTTCCGCCTCCTCACCCACGCACACAAAGCCCTACACGACCAAGGCCCGAGCTACCTCAACAGCCGAGTCAACTTCTACGCTCCCAAACGCCACCTCCGATCAGCCAACCACGCCCTCGCCGCCGTCCCCCGCATCCGAAGAGCGACTACAGGAGGAAGGTCCTTCTCCCACCTGGCCGCCAAGACCTGGAACTCCCTCCCGACCGACCTGCGCCTGACCCAAGACCACCTCTCCTTCAGGAAGAAGCTGAAGACCTGGCTGTTCGAGCAGTAGCGGCTCCCCCCCCCCCAGCGCCTTGAGACCCCACGGGTATGTAGCGCGCTTTATAAGTGTCACTGATTGATTGATTGATGATAACAATGTGTTCCAATTGGTAGAAATAGACACTTATTAAGTGTCAAACAATTTAGTTTGTTTTATGTTCTAGTTACATTTTTTACATTTTTTATTATTAACATATGTATACACACACACACATAGACGGGCATACCCTGTATTTCTACAGAGCTTGCATAAGTCTGCATATCTTACCCAGAGCTTGAGAAAGTAAAAAACACTTTAAAATGTCAGAATTTTTTCTCAACTTATGAAGTAACACTGCAGTGCATTTCTTTCTTTCTATTGACAAGCTGCTGGTTGTAGCACTCTGATTGGATGTCCCATTGTGATGTTTTTAGCTTCCAACTGTTCCTAGCCAGGACACCTCTTTGCTGCTTCCCAAAGTCAAGCACATTGAATAAGTGTGTCCCACTGCCAGCTCTCTCCACCAGGACACAGTTGACGCACTATCCTGAGGCTGGTCCTGAATCTAATTTCAGCAAATGAATACTTGCAAGGCTGGAATAAGGCCAGTTCACAGGTCTGTGACATAATATTGACGACAACAACAATATCTACTTACGAGAATAATGTGTCAAAAATATCCGGTTTACTTAAATTGAATGTAATACTTATAGAGCACACTGTCACACCCAGAGGAGCATCCTGGCGCTAAGCGACCATGAGGCTGGCTGTGTGAGCTAAGTCATTCTTTGTACATCCTTAGAAAAAGAAAATATGACTCACAGAATGAGTGAATAATAGAGATCATCTTGGATGCTAAAAAGCCTGAAAAAAGAAGCTCATTAAAGAATGAGTGAACAACAAAGCTCATCTCAGATGCCAAAAAGCCAGGTCTTGAGCTGCCTTTTGAAGTTCCTTTCAGGTTCAATGAATCTCAGCTCCCTAGGGAGTAAGTACCAGTCCGTTGTACGCAGGAAGGTGAAAGATTTACCATCTCGAGTTCTAAATGTGTACGTGAGGGGTTTGAGCAGATTGGCTTGTGAGGACCTCAGAGGTTGTGTAGTCATAATGGGTGACCCTGGAAATTAAGTGTTTTGGCCCCAGTGCTCTGAAGACGGCAAAAAGATGAATAAGAGAATTTCATACAACCAGTCACTCATCCATACATTCATTGAGACACTAATCACTCACTTATACAGTAAGTCACGGGCCCACTCAGTCATCCAAACTGTCACTCATAAACCCTCTGATTCGCCAATACACCTAGGTATATATATTTAACACTCATACACTTTTTAAAAACACTCACTGTCAATGGATGATGTCATCACTGATGTCATCTGTGATGTCATTTGAGATGTCATGCGTGATGTCACTGACCGTGTCATGAGTGATGTAATATGTAAGGTCATAAGCGTTACATTGCGGGGGCACAAGTTATAGGTAACTCAAGTAACTATAACGGCTGAATTTCTCTGGTTTTGTAAGAGTGAAATGTCAGTCTAACTATAACGTCCCGTAACCTTTGTTTTTTTTAGTGAATTCCTAAGGTTTTTAAGTTCTATTTGCGAACTATAATGTCCCTGTAAACTATGTTTTTTTCATGGATTTCTAAGATTATTTAAATGCTAATTCCTAACTACAATATTTGTGTAACCTTTGTTTTTTTGAGAGAATTTCTAAGGTTTTTTAACGAGCAGTTGTGTTTGCAGAGTGGTGGAGAAGGGGCCTGGGCCATCGACCAGCTCTCAGGAATTCCGCTGTGTAGTGCTAACAGGAGGCAGGAAGGCTTCTTGACCCCAAGGTCCCTCTGGAGCCAAAGGGACTTTGGCCCAGATGCAGGTAAAATAGATTTACCGAATTTTAATTACCGAATTCTACCGATTCGGTAATTAAAAATCGGTAAATCTTAGGGGTGGATATGTAGGAACATCCAGATGTTCCTTTTACCGAATCGGTAAATATCTGTATTTACCGATTCGGTAAATACCGACCGGTAATGCCCCATTCATTCCTATGGGCTTTGAAGCCCATAGGAATGAATGGGGCATTACCGGTCGGTATTTACCGAATCGGTAAATATCGATTTTGACAAGGGTGCAGGGGGTGTCACTTTGACACCCTCTAGCACCCCCAAAAAAGATTCGGGGGCCATGTGGCAGGCATACCTGCCCTAAGGGCAGGTCTGCCTGTCATATGGCACAGGTGTGCATGCAGACATGTGCATGCACACCGTAATCGGTATTTTACCATGAAGTTGGATTTCATGGTAAAATACCGATTCTGTAAGGCTTGTGGGACTCAGAAGAGTCCCACCTACATCTCATTGTTACCAAATCGGTAAAAATACCGATTCGGTATTTTACAGATTCGGTAAATTTACCGATCGGTAAATTTACCGAATCTGTAAAATATGTGGCCCTACATACCATTTTGTGAATCTCGGTCGGTAACGGCCGAAAATACCGATTTTCGGCCGTTACCGACCGACCTACATCCGGCCCTTTATCCTCCAACTAGTAGTGCGCCAAGAGGCACGTTCGCAGAGTGGTGGAGAAATAGGGCGTGGCTTCTGAAAACTTCTTAGCAATCCTGATGTGTGGGACTTACTGGAGCTAATAGGAGGGGTCAAGGACATCCTTAAGGGCCAGCTACCCCTCCTATTACCTCCAGTAAGTTCCACACAGCAGGATTGCTGAGTTCTGATAGCAGGCCAGGCCCCCTTTCTCCACCACTCTGCAAACGCGCCTCCTGGCGTGCTCTTGGTTGGGGAATGAAGTCCCTTTCACTGCTGAGGGTTCTTAGGGGCCAGCTAGCCCACCTGTTACCTCCAGTAAGCCCCACACAGTGGGATTGCTGAGAGGTGGTCGCAGGCCACGCCCCTTTCTACACCACTCTGCAAGCGCACCTCCAGGCCATTTTCGGCCCTAGGGACACCATCCCCCGGGGCCTGGCCATTTCTTTTTTATTATTTTTAACAGGGGCACGCAACTCCCCTCCTGAGGACAATTTTGGCCCATGGGCCCATCCTCAAGGCCAGGCCATAACCTTTTTTTTAAAAAATGAGTATGGGGCCAGCGCGGCTGACCTACCAGGGTCAAACTGGCCCCGGGGATCCCATTCCTCGGGCCATGGCCACATCATCCGTGACCGTGGAGGCATGTCGCAGCGGGGTCCTCTCGTGACTCAGGCGAGGCCGCAACAAATCCGACAACGAGTTGCCTATTTAGAGAGGACCACACCCAGGTGAGTACCTGTATCGCTTTATTTGTTGACCAGGAAGCAAAACACTGCGGCTTGTTGCACCGCACAGAAAGTGAAACAGTTCATCCCAATGTGTTTCGTGCCAGACGAGTTTCGGGTGTTCGTCCCTTTTGTCAATGGCGATGCCTGCACCAGACCAGAGGGCTGTGCGAGTAGCCCCACCCACTGGGGTGGGTCTTAATGTTTAAATATCAGTGCACAAACCATCTTGTGATAGCAGGCATCGCCATTGACAAAGGGGACGAAGGAATATTGACATGTGGACTCTTCTATTGAGGGCTACCTTTTATGTTGGATTGTAGAGGCTGAGCGAAGCCGCAGAAGAGTCCCACCGCGGATGTGCGGGCTTGTATTGGCGTCAACCGGTGCCATGCTGTTTTAAGGAGGCAGTTCAAAACGGGATGATCAGCACGATAAAGGCGACCTTTCAAAGCAGAATCTGGATCATCAACCCACTGGGGATTTTATTATTGAAATAATGTGGTGCACTTTAGCAAGACCGACTCACTTGAGTAAAACATGGCAGCACTACAAGGACCAGAATCTTTGCGAGTGGCACCTCCCACTGGGGGTAGGTCTTAATGTTTAAATATCAGTGCACAAACCATCTTGTGAGGTGCAGGCATCGACATTGACAAAGGGGACGAACACCAGAAACGCGTCTGGCAGAAAAAGAGACTCGATGCAATGTTTCTTGCTTTTGAAATATGCAGCTTTTCATCAAATAAAAGACCGAAAGAATACTGACCTGTGGACTCTTCTATTGAGGGCTACCTTTTGTGTTGGATTGTAGCGGCTGAGCCAACCCGCATAAGAGTCCCACCGCGGATGTGCGGGCTTGTATTGGCGTCAACCGGCGTCATGCTGTTACAGGAGGCAGTTCAAAATGGGATGATCAGCACGATAAAGGAGAACTTTCAAAGCAGAATCTGGATCATCAACCCACTGGGGATTTTATTATTGAAATAATTTGGTGCACTTTAGCACGACGGACTCACTTGAGTAAAACATGGCAGCACTACAAGGACCAGAGGGCTGTGCGAGCAGCCACTCCCACTGTGGTAGGTCTTAATGTTTAAATATCAGTGCACAAACCATCTTGTGAGGTGCAGGCATCGCCATTGACAAAGGGGACGAACACCTGAAACGCGTCTGGCAGAAAAAGAGACTCGATGCAATGTTTCTTGCTTATGAAATATGCAGCTTTTCATCAAATAAAAGACCGAAAGAATACTGACCTGTGGACTCTTCTATTGAGGGCTACTTTTTGTGTTGGATATACATACATATATATATATATATATATATATATATATATATATATATATATATATATATATATATATATATATATATATATATATATATATATATATATATATATATATATATATATATATATATATATATATATATATATATATATATATATTACCTACTGGCGATTGCCAGTAGGTCATTATAGTTAGGACCTAGTTTTCACATGAAAAGTGTTTTGGTGCCATTTGGTGAATCCTCATGGAATTTTCAAAACCAGTTTGCTGCTGACTTCAGCTGCTATTCCGAAAGTTTTGGGGTGATCCATCAAGCAGGGACCGGGAAAATGGAGGGGGGGGAGGTTTCATAATGCAATTTTCCATAGGGACTTTAGACATGACTACAGCCCGAACCGCTGAACTGAATTATACCAAATTTGATTGAAAGCTTGATCTTGGCCCAGAAAGAGGGCTTTTTGTAATTTGGGGTAAATCTGTTCAGTAGTTTTGGAGTTATTATAGAAAAAAAGAGATATATATATTTAGGGACGAGTATCCACGAATCCACGCACCAACAATAATGCCGTGATTTTCTGGCCGCAACCTGAGATTAGAGTAGTGTCTGCCAGTTTGTCAATTTGGACATGATTCCTGGGGGAGGGGAAATAAAGTAGAAATAGGATGTAAGGGGTCAGGATAGAGGTTTGCCGTCTCTAGGGGAGTGATAAAAGGATCTATGAGCGACCCCTCATGAGGAATAAATTGCAGAAAACATTTTTCTTTGTACACATAAGGATCCGTGTATCCACAGCACACAGTGCAGCGCCCATGTGAATCCATGACGGAACTAGGAATAAAGACCCCAATTAAAAAAAACACCCAATCACACTCTCTCTCTCACCCCCACACAACCACTCACACATCCATACACCCACTCACACACCCTACATATTAACATATTGGTATTTAAAAATTACTTTACGCACAAAAAACTTGAAATTCACTGGAAAAAAAAATGATGATGGGACGTTATAGTTAGGAAATAGCATTAAAAAATGTAGAAAGTCACTGAAAGGTTAAAAGGAAATAGAATTTAAAAAACCTTAGAAATTTACTATAAAAACAAAGGTTTGCAGGGATGTTACAGTTAGGTTCAGATTTTACTCACACAAAACCATAGAAATTCAGCAGTTATAGTTATTTCAGGTAACTATACCTTGTGCCTTAAGGTAACTATAACTCATATCCTTGCCATGCCTACTAATTACCCCATATATTACATCAGTCATGACATCTTCGGACATCATTGATAATATCAGTGCTATAAAATTGTTGATAAGAAAATTGTGCACTGCACCCACAGCCCGAAAAATACTGCATTTTGGGAACTGGAGTCCTACTTGGGTAGCAGTGGCAGTGCGACCATGTGACTGGGGGCTGAACTTTGAACCTCCAATTGATGAGAGCACAGGATACTTTAAGGCGTGGGCGGAGACACTACCGGACACACAGCGGCATCTGACGAAGGCTACAACGCCGAAATGCATCGTGCCCATGCTGTAATTAATTAAAGCTTTCTCTGCTGACCCCTGTTGTGGCCTCTCACCTTCTGTAACCGGAGTGGTGTTAATTGGATGTTTCACACGCCTGCCAGTGTCGTGCCAGAGGCCCGGCTCCTTCAATGTGGCAGGAGACTCTGGCACCAGCTGTTCCAGCTTCTTTTCGTTATCCAAGGAATTGGACTTTCTCCTGCCCACCCAAGTTGCCGACGACGCCAGGGATACTGTTAGCAGCAGCTCGTTACCTCACGAGGAGCCGTTTTGCACACCGTCAATTTGACTCACAGCCCGGCTGAATCGCTGACGCAGGTTGGGAGCTAGGGGACCCAGGGAGGCTGAGTTTCATCACTGCTGTCTGGCTTGTTTGTTCTCCACACAACGCGCCTTTCCCTACAAACTTTGTTCACTGCACCCACAGCCCGAAAAATACTGCATTTTGGGAACTGGAGTCCTACTTGGGTAGCAGTGGCAATGCGACCATGTGACTGGGGGCTGAACTTTGAACCTCCAATTGATGAGAGCACAGGATACTTTAAGGCGTGGGCGGAGACACTACCGAACACACAGCGGCATCTGACGAAGGCTACAACGCCGAAATGCATCGTGCCCATGCTGTAATTAATTAAAGCTTTCTCTGCTGACCCCTGTTGTGGCCTCTCACCTTTTGTAACCGGAGTGGTGTTAATTGGATGACACGCCTGCCAGTGTCGTGCCAGAGGCCCGGCTCCTTCAATGTGGCAGGAGACTCTGGCACCAGCTGTTCCAGCTTCTTTTCATTATCCAAGGAATTGGACTTTCTCCTGCCCACCCAAGTTGCCGACGACGCCAGGGATACTGCTAGCAGCAGCTCGTTACCTCACGAGGAGCCGTTTTGCACACCGTCAATTCGACTCACAGCCCGGCTGAATCGCTGACGCAGGTTGGGAGCTAGGGGACCCAGGGAGGCTGAATTTCATCACTGCTGTCTGGCTTGTTTGTTCTCCACACAACGCGCCTTTCCCTACAAACTTTGTTCACTGCACCCACAGCCCGAAAAATACTGCATTTTGGGAACTGGAGTCCTACTTGGGTAGCAGTGGCAATGCGACCATGTGACTGGGGGCTGAACTTTGAACCTCCAATTGATGAGAGCACAGGATACTTTAAGGCGTGGGCGGAGACACTACCGGACACACAGCGGCATCTGACGAAGGCTACTACGCCGAAATGCATCGTGCCCATGCTGTAATTAATTAAAGCTTTCTCCGCTGACCCCTGTTGTGGCCTCTCACCTTCTGTAACCGGAGTGGTGTTAATTGGATATATATATATACATATATATATATATATATATATATATATATATATATATATATATATATATATATATATATATATATATATATATATATATGGAAAAGCAAAGTGCGCAAGCGCTTTGATGAGGGCTCACCGCAGCACCTTGACCCTTCGGTTTGTTTGTGGCACCCTGACGGTGATTGAAGGCTCCCTCTTAGTTTAAAAGAATGTCCGACGCGTTTCGGGGCCAAAACCCGCCCCTTCTTCATGGACAATGAGGAAAGTTCACCAAACTCAGCTTGCACTTTTCAAATTCGGTTTTATTTGAAATAGGGCGTTGCCAGCCCTCAGTGGGTGGGGTTCCGACACCAAGACTTCTGGTAACTGTAGTCTTTGCATGTTGAGTAGTTCGGTAAAACCTTGAGTAGGTTGGCGTCTCCCCTCTTATGTTAATGTCTTTAATATCCTTGAGTAGGAAAGCAAAGGTAGGCTTCAAACATCGTTTTTTTATCTTGAAGGTGCTGTGCTGGCAAGCGAAGAGGTTTGACATCGCCTCAGGATTCAATTGCTGGATGCTTGTTCCGCTTTTGAAACGGAGCTCCTCACCCCGACCAAGGCAGGCCGTGTGTAATCCGTGGTGCGATTACCCTCTCGTGCCTCAGCAGCGTGACACCCCCAAGCAAGTTTGCAATTCCTGCAGGCAGTTTCCATTCCTACTCAAGGGTGTAATCAGGACTTCAACATGGTCACAAATCATGCTGCCTACTCAAGGTTTTAATCCCTGCTCACCTTCAAAGACTACAAGGACCAGAGTTCCCAGTGAGCTCACCTATGCAAAACCACACCCACTCAGGGTGTCAAAGTTCAAATAAATTAAGTTTGAATTCTGAAGGTGTTCCTTATGTTCCTTAGCCTGTTTGTGTGGCTGTCCATGAGGAAGGGGCGTTCTGGCCCCGAAACGCGTCGGACTCTAGCCATTTTTTTTTGGGAAGTGGCTGTGGAATTTGCTCTGGAGCTGCATCGACCCGGAGGGCGGGGTGTGTCGTGGTGAGCCTTTCCGAAGCGCGAAGGCGTCTTGGTCCTATATATATATATATATATATATATATGTATATATATATATATATATATATTCCCTTTTTCAGTGAGTATTCCTCCACAGACCATGTTTCCCCACTACATATGTGTTACTTTATTGGAAAATATATATGTTTTTTTTCTTTATATTTGTATATTTCAAACAATGCATGTTTATTTTTAATATTTAAGTAAATTTGTGACTTAGTTTAAAGTGTGTATATACATAATACATTACTTTATTTTCAATTTATAATAATATATTTTATAAATATATTACAAATAAATGTTAGAACTTTAAAAGAATGTTTTATTAAATACATAATTATATTTCGTTTTTTTGGTATTTTGGTTATTTGTAATGTTAATTTTAAAAGTCAGTTTTATTCCTTTATTTTTGGGGGGTTCGATAATATTAAACGTATTTTATTATTGTATAATGATATCTTGTATTTGATATTTTGCTTTTTTTAAATATAGTACAGTAAAGGATTGCCGTTATTTTAGGCATCAATATTTTGTCTTCGATATTTGTAATGTATACTTTGATCATTTAGGAGTCACTATTTAATAGTGCAATCATGTACCACCCGTGCCATTGTTATCAGGAGCACGTTAGATGAACAAAAATGATTTGGAACAGAATTATGCTGAAAAGTTCTGTGGAAAAGACAGAGGGTGTCAAATACATGAGGGTCACTTCACAAATGAATGTATTAGTATGAGAAGTAGTGCTCCTGTATTATTATGTATGTACTATTAAATACCTTTGCGAATGGACCCCCAAAATGGGAATCATCAAGAGACTAATAATACAAAATTAATGCAAATAGGAAGGACTGTGCGCTTTTGCAATTTCACTAATTTGGAATGGGATATTTAAGGAAGTAGTACTTTTGTAATACTACTTCATGTTGGCATGAAAGCCTTTGAAAATCGGCCCTTGAGCAGGTCTAGAAATAGGTTCTCTCCAAGAAAGGTCTAAGACCAAATCAACCACCTTGTTCTGGATTACTGTAAGGTGGTGTATAAGGTAATAGAGAAGAATCAAAAACATATCTGATGGTCAGGTTCGGAAGTCATTCTGGCTTGAGTAGTGGATTTTCTACTATCTAGCAGAAGATCCTTCTAAAATGAAGACAACAGGATGAGATTTTAGAAGGAAAGATAAATCAGTGCAATTCAGTACTGCAGAACTTTAACACTGCGGTCAGTAGCAAAACGCACTAGTGACAATCAGTCACTTGCAGGTTGAGTTACTTGGATCCCCCTGGGGGCTAAGGTGATGCAGGTCCCAGGACAAAGTCACAACAGTCAGTTGAATTATACCTAGCTTGTAGGCTTGCTTTAGCTGTCCCTAGAACTGAAGCGGGAGTCACGAGGGAGCTGGTTTTACTGCTAAGACAATGCTGGCAAGGAAAAGAATGCAAAAAGTCAACCACCAGGCCCTTGTGATGCTCGGTTGAAGGTGCTTTGGAGTTCCCTTGGGTTGCAGCTTTGAGTGAAGATAGTGCCTGTGGCAGAAGTAAGGTCAACATAAAGATATTTTGACATCTGGAGTTCCAGGGGGAAAACAGTAGCCACCTGAAACTTGTTGGAGGTCAGTACTACATTTTCCACAACACACTGGTTCATCTACTTTTGGGCAATCCCTTGGAGTGCCCGATGGCCAGCAATTCTTTGGTTTCTATAGCATGTTTTTATCTGCGATCTGCAGGGGACTAGTGCCACTAATCCAAGGATGTCTGGAGTTGCCTTTGGCCCTCAAAGCGGTCCAGCTGTCTGGTAGACCCAGTCGTTGGTCCGGGACGAGTCGCAGTTGTGCAGTTGCTGGGTGGTTGCCACAGGTGCAAAGTTCTGTAGTTGAAGACTCTGGTTCCTTGTACTCTTTTGAAATTTGAATCAGAACTGAGTGCCCTTAAATCCTAGAATTAGTGGTATTAGGGGTGTGGGTGCAATTGGCCAATGGGCTACTAGCCCCCCCAGTGGCCAATCCACCCCTATGGTGACAACATGCAGGGGTATGTGTCACCCTTTCTGCTAAGAACCATCTATTTTGGCACTTTAAAAAAAATTCTAAAACCTTCCTTGGCTAGACAGACCAGGTAGCCCACCCTAGGGGTGTGGGTAGCCTTCTAGGGTGTACACCCCCTGACTACATACTTTCCTGCCTGGGAGTAAATGTGCCTAGGGGCAGGGGGATGACTATATCTTCCTCTGGGAGCCTGGATGCATATCTGAGCCGGTGAAAGCTTTGAAGCCCACCGTCTCAATGTGCCAATTCACTAGCCATCCTGTCAGGGAGAGGCGTCACCTCCTTCCTGTCTAGGCCTTTGTTTCTGACTTCTGGGAGTGTTCACACCTCCTGGCAGGGGGGCATATTCCTGTCATTGTGGCAGTAGCTGCAGAATGTCAGCCAGGGCACAGGAAGGGATGGGGCAACCAGGTGGGCAACCTCCCAGGTAGCCACCTGGGTGCATGTCACATCAAATCCGACATGGGAATCATGTCAAGAGTGATGAGGCAAGTTGTTTGATACCAAACATTACATATTTCAGTGGGATCATAATGGAGATGGCAATCTCGAGGTGCCTGGGTGCCACTCCATGTTATCCTCTTATAGATGCCCTTAATGGAAAGAGGCTACTATAGGGACCTATAAGCTTGCACTTATATGTCTTCACTTTTAATATAATGCAACCTACCTCCTGGGCTCAGGAGACCTACCTTATGGGTGACTGGCATATAATAAAAATAGTGCCGAGTTTGAGCAGTTGCACTGCTCATTCAGGCTGCAATTAAAGGACTGTTGTCATCTATTTATTTGTGTCACTCAGGGTGGCACAATCCATTCTTCAGACCCTGGTGACCCTTTTAACTCCCATGCCCTGGGTACCAGTGGTATGCATACATGAAAATTCCCGTGGGCCCCCCAGCACTTAAGAGTTCTGCCAGGTCATGCCAGGCTCCTTCAGCTGCAGCTCCTTCATGAGGTACCAGGGCTCTTCCTCAGGAGAACTCTCCCCCTGGTCCTGTGACCTCTTTGAAGCTGACTTATCGGGATGTTTAACCTTTCTCTTGTTTTAAGGTCATTATTTCAGGCTCCAAACTCCCATGTTGCGCGTGTGCTCTTGTGGTCTCACACACCCACTCAGGTAGGCCCAGCATTTCTGCATGAGCCTTCTTTTCTACTTCAGCCCAAGCAGAAGTTTTCAGATCATTTCCCAACAGACACTCCACTGGGATGGCGGGGGACACTACCACCTTCTTTGGGCGAGTAGTCCCTCCCCACTCTAAGCTTACCAAGGCCACTGGATGGAGCTTAGTCTCATTATCAGCATTGGTTACCAGGTATCATTTGGCCTAAAGAAACCTGTCTAGCTGTCACCATATGACACTGGCACCTGTATCCCTCAGAGCCTCTACTTCAGTCCCATTGATTTTGGGCCTTTATCTATACTTGGAGGTAAGGCAGCCAGTGCTTCAACATCCATCCCGCCCAGGGAAACTAAAGTAGCTTCGGTGTAACCTCTGGCCTCTTCAGAGTACACTCTATCCCCACTCCTATGGTAGCCAATTCCTTGGTTTGTCCACCTCTGGGGGACATTTTGGAACATGCTGCATCTCCTTTCTGATGTCCTGGAGGACAACAGTCTTGACATACCCTGAAACCTTTGCAGGGTCCCAATTCTCAACTTGATAACTGGGCATGACCCTAAATCTAGGATTTTAGGGTCACCCCTGGCACCAGAAATTCAGTTCTGATTCAAATTGAAACAGAGGACAAAGAAGAGACCTCAGTCTGTGACTACAGGCCCTGCACAAAACACAGATGCGATACACTGCAACTGCGGCAGCTACCCTTCAACTGCTAACCTGCAACTCATCCTAGTTATTGGAGTTACCAATTCACATGTGTCAGTTTCAAGGAGAGAGCACTGTCACTGAGGCCTGGTTAGTAGGATCCAGTGCACTTTCAGATTCATAACCATCAACACTGTGGCAAAATGTTTGGGGTTCACCATACAAGAAGGGCTCTGTCCTGCAGAGGGCTACACCCATATTGTACAGCAAGTGACTCTTGAGATAAATGAACCCAAGTTCATTTAGCCATGATTCCAAAGTCCTGTTATAAATAGTTCACAACTGTATTGTACCAAGCAGATTCTTTCTATTTACATCCCACACAGGGACAAGCATTTGTTGCCAACAATGCTCGTTCCCCACCAATGGTTCTTGGGCAAATACTGCCATTAACATCCATTTATACAAGCTTTTACCTCTGTCTAGATGAGTTATGGAAAATACACATAGTTTGATACATAACATACAACTCCAGGGCACTGCATAATGCACTTTCCCTGCCAGAGTACTTGTGGTCTGACCAGCCTCCAGGTGAATACCCCATCCCGAATCTAGTCCAGCCAACTCAATATAGAGATAAAAAGTCCAGGACCACTAGCAGGTCAGTTCCCCCTCCACCTACCCCCTTGCCTGCCAAGATCATTATCCCGACAAGAGGTCAAAAACAGTCAGTCGAATTTCTGGGTAGCCCCGTCCTCTTCTGCTCAAATCAAAATGTTTGCCTCTTGCTCCTGGTGTGGGTGGGTGTCTGTCTGCCTGTGATGTGGCCCCTGCCACAGCTCCGTAGCCTCTGGAGATGTTGACTGCCACCATGGTCAAGGAGCAAAAGAGTGTGCTCTCTGGGCCTGCACAGTTCTTAAGGCCCTGCTGTCTTCTCATCCCTAGATGATGTCACACCCCTTGCAAGAAGCTGCCAGAGATCCCCGTATAACCTCAAGCTCGTGACACGACTAATGGCAGCCCTCTGAAATTTGCAGGGTACGCCAGCTCAGTCCGCGCAGCTGTATTGGGAAAGTCTACCTCTTCCTTTATGCAGGCGAGGCAAATGCAATTTTTGGCTCCTAAACTTTGGAATGACCTTACAACCACCTTTCATACAGGAAGTTTAAAAAAAATCTAACTAACTCCTTCTGCTAATTTCCTCTCTATTTAATTGTATTGTTATTTGCTTGGTACATAAATCTATCCAATCAGATCATTTCCACAGTTCAGAGATCACGGGGTCAATGAAGAGGCCTACTAATTTAATGATTTTCATTGGGCACAGACATCAAGGGAGCCCAGGTTTGACAGCATTTTCTTTTTAGTAAGATTGAATTTATTAAATATGGGAATAAATACAGTCACTGGAGAGTTTCCCGTGGTAACTGGAAACACTCAGGAAAAGCTTGATCTGTATCTATAGAAGAAAAATCAAAGCTCACATGCATACCTCTGTTATGTCATATAAGAAAAAAACGAACTTTTCGCAAACTTTCTTCAAGCGAGATACATTAAATTGCGCTTTCTGGATTAGTGAGTGCATTTACAATTTTGAAAAATTATCTCGAAATGTTCACTGAAGTACAACCTTCACCCCTATGGACCTGAAGGTGTCTAGTTTTTCCTGGATTAGCTATTACACCTACATACATCAGTGTAAATCCATCGCTACCTCTCTGATCCTGGCCCGAGTCACAAAGGTTTAGTTAAGTTGATCATGCCTGTACAAATGGATTGACTAACCGGCGTAAATTCACTTAAGTCGCAAAGTAATTGCAACTTTGTAAGGATTTACACCAGCATAATATTACAGCAGAATGATGTAATGTTACCATCTGCTGAATGCATACTTTCTAGGAGAGGAATTTGGACTTCCAGGGCAAAAAGTATATTCTAATACTTCTTGACAACACATTACCGTCTTTGCAACAGAGATATTCTCCTGTTAGGAACAGGAGTAAATATGTTTCCAGATTGGGAATGTGAACTGAGCTCTACCAAAATTGGTGGGGACGGCAAAGGCTTTTCTCCACTGGGAACACAAATGGAGAATCAGAGAAATTAAAATGAAATCTCTGTAAACTGCACAAATTTCAATTTATTTGCGCACGCTAAATCATACAGCTTGTAGAATTCAACATGAAAGATTGATGTACGCTCATGCACATTGATAAAATCTTTCAAAAGCTTCACGAAATTGTAAAAAAAATTAACAATGCACCCAAGCAGGGGAGGAAATCTTTGTGGGTAATTATTTGCTAACACTCAAAGGCAAGTGTTGCTTGTATTGTCTATCCTTCCCTCTGATTCCTTCTCTCCTTCTCATCTTCTACTTCCCACTAACCCATTGCCATTGTTTCTGTTTATCACCATTCTCACTTGTAAACATTACACCCTCTCTCTTCCTTTCTCTACTCCTTTCTCGTATCCCACCTATTGTATCCCTCCTTCCAACCCTTCTGCTTTTGTTTCCATCGCTTGCAGGCACACTGCAAGCCCTGAATAGGGCTGAGATTGATGTCCGAGCCATTGCTGAAAAACTTCGATTGGACCGCTTTATCTCCCCCCTAAGCACGGCCCTGTCGAAGGGTGAAGTTCAATGCACCAAGTATGGGGATGAAGTGAAACGCTATGACTACTACAGGTGAGAGATAAGGGGGACAGGGAGCGAGCAGGGAGGGACCGGGATAGAAGAATGAAGTGGAAAGGAATTGGAAAGGGTGAGAGGGGAAGGTAGAGATCAGGGTCGGCTTTAACCCCCTCCCCCCCACATTGACCTCCTTCTCCATGGATTCCCTCACTACCACCTTCCAACAGTGCCCCTCATCTCTCCGTAGTCCCTCTCTCACAGACATTCCATTGGTTTAATAGCGCTACTCATAACAGTAACACAAAATTGAAAAGGAGGTTACAGTTATAGACAATTCTTCAGCCAAGTATCAGTCAGTGTCATAAATCCATATGATCCACAAATATTATTGAGCAGGGAGTCTTGAAGTATCTTTTCCCAGTCTTTCTTTATTTGTGTCAAAAATTGACATACGTACATCAGCCCAGCCAACACGTTTCATCCAACATGGACTTTCTCAGGGCTGTAAAAACAATGTAATAAATATTGTGTAGCTATCCTCTATATCCCAAAAGATATTTTTTTCCCCGATTTTTTTTCTATAAGTAATTTAAGACTTGTACACTAGATAGACATTCTGAAACTTGTCACATAAACATATGCACAAACAGGTTATCAAATAGCACTACTTTGTAAATGACCCCCTGCCTATATACATTCTAGCCCAAATATCTTGGTGTCATCGGAGAAGCAGATGACTCTATATTCCCAAAAGTATCAGGGTCTTCATTTATTATAAGGATAAATGCCTTATTCCTGATCTATAATACAATTTTTTTTATAGTATGGCAAATCCTATTATTTAATATCCATACTCAGGTAAGATCATATAGAACAAGTTACTCAAATTATAAGGGCTGCAGTGGAATAGAACACGGTAAAACTTATCTTAAATCCAGTTACAGAAGCAAAACGCCAAGCGTTTACAAAGAAAATAATTTATCATCAAAATATCGAGAAGTGCTTATAAATTAAACCCTTCCAAAAGATACAAGGGCGGGTCAAGAGTGTAACCGCCGCTAAAAAAGAAGGTCTCAAGTTCCTCCCAGCTCACCTGCCATGTTCACCGTTCTGGTTCAAATGCCGATCTGTCTATCCGAGTAAACCTATCCCATTAGAGATCAAATATTGAAGTGCAGTCCCATCCAATGGTCAATCGTTATACAAAACTAATACCAAAGTCTATTCCCCCCCCAAACAATATCGTCATTTCACCGTGTCGAAGGTGTATGAACTGATGAGCAAGCCTCATAGAAATTTGTGTTATAAAAAACAGACTCACTGGTCCGCATGATAATATGGCCAATCAGATGGCTCTATCGCTCTGTTCTGGACAAATGAAGAAGCAATCAGCTTGGTTGCTGTGACACCAAGAATGTCAAGAAAAGGCTTCCTCTCAGGTCCGCGTCTGAGTTACACCAATTAGAGTGTACCATTTGTATTTCATTGTGTGAATGCATAACAATAGGAAATAGTATAGAAGTCAAGCTGTTGCCTGACACAAACTAGAATCAGCATTCAGTGCCCATGTCGCAATAGCTCTTCATTTATGTTTGGCACAATTCTAAAAATCACCCTATCTCCTCTTTATAAAACGGAAGGTACAAGGATCGCCTCAATGTAACCAAAGAAAAATTGAAATATCCCAAAAGCTCAGATGCCAAACTAAACTAATTCTAATCTAAACGGAATAGATACGAGCACACGTTAAGTGTCAGGTATTATCGGTAAGTGATACAGGTCACTAAATATACTGTGAATACCCTCAACCATTCGATATATCTGGAAGATCACAAAATGAACAATCCTTTAGGTATCCCAATAGAAAATTCCTGAAAACATTAATCATGCCATACGAACACGCATAAGTGTCCGATATTAGTGAGTGATGCAAGTCACTCGATTTGCCGTAATTCCCCTAAGTCAGTTGAATATATATTTAAAAGCACAATATGAACAATCCTATAGGTATCACAATAGTAAATCCCTGGAAACATTAATCATACCATAATTTAACGATCGTTGCCCAATTGAGAGGATAATACAAGTTCAAAAATGCGGGAGAACAATACATTGAGTCAATGGTAGGATAAAACCTTTAATCGGAGGTGGGATTAGAGTCATCCCCATTCAGGTTGTCACATAGAACATTGTTCATATTACAATCAATGAAGTGAGGCATATTAAGACATTTTATTCCTAAAAAGAGCAAGAAGACAATGCATTACATAAATTGTTGGTATTCATTATTGGGCATTATACCAGCAAAGATAACCATCTACAAGCTGAATGCATATCATTCATCAATGTGCTCATGATTACACAAACAATACTTTGTATATGTACCGTGATCTCGCTGCAAACCGGAATTCTTAGGTTATAGGAAGAAGTGTAACTCATTTTCCAACTTTAACCATATGCGCACTGTTCTTAATCTACTAATCCATTTGGCTTCATTCTGCCTCAATCACAATACCCTATTTCTTCCCCTGGGATCCTTCTCTATTCTCAGTATTCCATGAAATTTAAAATCCATCCTGTTGGGATGGCATTTTAACATATGTTGAACCAGTGGTGATTTGTCGTCTTTGTTATTAACTGCTCTCCTGCTCTCCTGTAGTTTAAATTTTAGCTTCCTTTTATTGCTGCCCACATACATTTTGCCACAGTTGCAGTTTATAACGTAAATCGCAAAAATACTATTGCAGTTAATAAACTGATCGATTCAATATTTCTGTTGTGTATTGTATTTGAATTCCTTAAGTTTATTACAACCATTATCACTTACAATACAACTACCACGTGTTTAGAAGCCTGTAGGTTGAGAAAGCCAGGTGGAACCAGTAAGTGTACTCTTAGGTGGTTTCAAATAATTTCTCATAATTTTTTTACAGATGATGGGGCCTCTCTTGTATGTAACCAGGGGTTTATCAGTGACCACATTAATCAGCCCTGGTACGCCTTTGAGTAAATTCCAGTTTTTTTGTAAGATTTTGAAAATCTTATGAAGATATTGGTTGTTAGTCGTGACCAAAGCCACCCTTTATGTGGGTTTCTTTTTGAGTTTCTGTTTCAAGGTGTCTGTTCGTTTAATCTGAGAGATCGTTTTCTCAGCCTTTTCTTAGATGGTTTCAGGGTATGCGCAATCACACAACATATGTTTCAGATCCTATAAACACTCGAGAAAGTCCTCTTCCATACTATAGTTTCTTCTTAGCAGTAGCCTACACTGCTGAGTGTATAACGCTACTCATACCAGTGTAGGATTTCAGAGCCCTTTGCATCACACACACAATATACAGAGACAATGAATCATATGTGTGTAAATCCCAAAATGTTACATAAAACAGTGAGGATAACCAGGTGTAATAATCATAAGTCATCCATATTAGTAGGCAGTTTATTTTAAGAGTGTTTGTTATGGAGAAGCACAAATTCAGAATCTAAGATGTACCACAGTGGTTGGGTGTGGCTTCACTAATAAGAATGCATTTCTACCTAAAGGAACCCTTTTTAGCAACATTAGGATAATGAAAGACTGGGAAAACAAGCAAAATATTCTAATCTATACCCCACCGAAACAAGAAAGACGGTCACCCACGCACTGGTCACAAGCCGACTGGATTACGGAAACACCCTTTACGCCGGAATCACAGCCAAACTACAGAAAAAACTCCAACGCATCCAAAACGCCTCAGCCAGACTCATACTGGACATCCCACGTCAAGCTCACATTTCCGGTCACCTGAAAGACCTCCACTGGCTCCCCGTCAACAAGAGAATAACGTTCCGTCTCCTCACCCACGCACACAAAGCCCTCTACGACCTAAGACCCGAATGCCTCAACACGCGACTGTCCTTCTACACCCCCACCAGCCAACTACGATCATCCAATTAAGCCCTCGCTGCAATTCCGCGCATCCATAGATCCACCATGGGAGAAAGATCCTTCTCCTACTTAGCGGTCAAAACCTGGAATTCTCTCCCCACCCACCTCCGCCTTACACAGAACCACCTGTCCTTCAGAAAGCTACTAAAAACTTGGATATTCGTTAAGTAAAGTACCCCCCCTCCCCAAGCGCCTTGAGACCCTCTGGGTGAGTAGTGCTCTATACAGATTTTTGAACTTGAACTTGAACTTGATAGGTCACTGTGCTATATTAGGATTGTAATTTATGAAATGCAAGTAACAAAAGGATCTCTTTGACAAAAACAGTAACCCCTGAGCTATCCACATAAAATACATTTCTGTGATCTGCATGGTACAACTTCTTTGCAGTAGGCACATTCACCCTCTGGGCTACTTTATGTTGAGTCAAAACTGCCATTAGATAAAAACCCTGACCTCTGGTTCATCAGGAACATTAATCACCAGAGTTATCTTCACATTTTTATTGTTGCCTGAAAACTAGGAGACACAAGGAACTCTGCAGCAGGTGCTTTCAAACTCATATGTTATTTTCAAACACAGCACTGAAGCAATTGGCCCTTAGGGGCCACCCGGGTTACTTACAACCAACTGCTATGCCTTCCCAAGAATGAAGAGTTGGTCAGACAGTAGAGAATAAAAGTATACTTTTTATTAGCAATACTCTGCAAAGGAGTCCGTCCTGACCTGCACCCTAAGATGTCTGCTGAGGGACTGGCCCCCCCAACAGTCTAAAGTGAGAAACATTCCTCCTGAGAAGCCTCCAACCACACCCACAATGGAAAACTACCAGCCTGGGCCGAACATGAACAAAGAGGCACAGTAGGATGAGCTAACACCTGCCAGATGGGTACATTTTATCAGGGATTCAAGGCTATGGTGCTGGGTCTCAGCATCTCCTAACGTGGGAGCAGAAACTACACATTCGGATAGGTATTTGAAGGCAGAATGGCCTATTCATTAGTAAGATAGAGGAGAATATATTAACGAAATACAGTGTTCTGCTGAGGCACAGTCTAAGCAGCCTATTAGGGATTACGAAATGCAAAATGGAGTCAGACTCGCTAACTGAAGCCAGCACATTACAGGGATAACTCAGTGGGATGCATAACATGAATACAAATCACATCTATTTAGCCCCACACTGCTAACCTAATCTAGCATGAAAAAAGTGTTTTTGCAGGGATGGGAATTTCAAACCTAACAGCACTCCTCAACCCGCCCCCCTAACCTCCCTCTCAACCATACCCAGAGTCAGTGCCAGGTATGGCTGTACTGGTCGCACTGCCGTAGAAGCTGGCACTGGTGATGATTGAGATGGAACATAGAAAAGCAGGGGATTGGACAGGAAAAGAGGCAAATGAGCTGCAGAGGACAAGACGGAAAGAATATGATTGGATAGCTAGAGATAGACAGGAGGTGATTCGATGAGAAAATTCAGAGATGACGGGATTGGACAAGAAGAAAGGGAGAGAAGAAAGTTTGGGCAATAAGAGAGGAAAATATGGATTTGGATAAGAAGAGAGGGATACTAAAGAATTGCACACGAAAATAGACATGGGGTGGGTGTTGTGAAGGCCAGGTATCAAGAGGCTTATTAGGAGCAGCACACAGGGCAGCTTAGACACACACCATAGCTGGTATCGCTGAGTGGCCACAAGCAATCACCCAGTCTTTACTTATGCCCTCGGGCTGTGCCCACAGTATTGACCAGCATAGATCGGGGTGAGTGGAAATAACTCCACGCTGCTCTCCCGCTCTCTCCCACGTCATCTCAGTCTCTCCAGGGCCATTACAGGAAGCAGCCAGTCTCCCTCCCATAGGCTAATCACAAAGCTGTAATGGAGTGTTGTGATTGGTCTGAGCACCGTGGATCAGCGGTCAGCCAGGAACTGGGGCCCTGGCCAAGTTCTCCATGCAGGCTGTAATGCAGCCTGCATGGAGAACATGCAAAGTGCTCACGACTGTTAGGTCGGCCCAAGAGCACCAGCCAAACAGTCATTGCTCACTTGGAGTGGACAAACCACTCCTAAACTGTTCTGAGAGCAGAGAAGCCCCGCCCTCCCAACAAAACTGTGCAGCAGGAACAAATACAATGATAATAACCTCAAGTTATTATAAATTTGTTTGTTCTCTTTTACTGCTTTGCAGCAGTGGGGTACACTCCTTAGCAGAGGAGCCGCCACTGCACCTCCAGCCTTCCAGCTGCATGCATGTTCCATAGAGGCCGGTTTGCGCTAGACATCTGCAACAAATCTTTTACTTTAAGGTGTTTCTGCTAGTTACAAATCACTGCATAACTGTTCATTGCCAAATATTGTTTTATACATTGAGAAGTTGTGCAGTTTAAGGGATTGGAAATATTACTCCTCAGAGCGTGAAAAGTTACAGTGTAGCAATTGTCCATCAGCCATAAGCCAAGTTACACAAATAGAGCAGGCTTTTAGCATGTTTTACCACTGTTAGATGTGTTATACTGGAGTCAACGCGCTAAAAGCCCTCATTAACAGGTGTCTAGATTGGGAAACAACAGTTACAACGCAACTGTTACAACGGACTACTTTTACAACGCAACTACTACAACGCAGGATCCTTTACAACGCATGCCTTTACAACGCATGACATTACATAGCAGATGCTATTACAACGCATGCCATTAGTATTGGTAAGTTTATCTTTTTTAAAACATTAATTTAATTTGGGTTTTGGGGTACAGGGGTATTTTTAGGGTTCAGGGCTAGGTTTGGGTTATGGGGTACAGGGGTATTTTTAGGGTTCAGGGCTAGGTTTGGGTTATGGGGTACAGGGGTATTTTTAGGGTTCAGGGCTAGGTTTGGGTTTTGTGGTACTGGGGTATTTTTAGGGTTCAGGGCTAGGTTTGGGTTATGGGGTACAGGGGTATTTTTAGGGTTCAGGGCTAGGTTTGGGTTATGGGGTACAGGAGTAGCTTTAGGGATTAGGGATAGGTTTGGGTTATGGGGTACAGGGGTATTTTAAGGGTTAAGTGTTTTTATAAAACTACTTTAAATAAATTAAATAATTAAATTAAATTAATTAAATTAAATTATTTAAATATTTATTCATTACAATTTTTTTTAAAAAGATATGCTTACCTATACTTACGTTGTAATGGCATGCGTTGTAATAGCATCTGCTATGTAATGACATGCGTTGTAAAGGCATGCGTTGTAAAGGATCCTGTGTTGTAAAAGTCGCGTTGTAATGGTATGCGATGTAAAAGTATGCGTTTTAACGTCATACATCCGTCTAGATTTGACCACAGTAAAAGCTTGTAGGACTCACCCGACCACTGTAGTAGTCACCTCTTTTCCATGAGTGGATATTAAAAAGTAATTGAATCAATAAAGGCAAAATTATTTCAGTTATCACAAAAACAACATAAGTAAATCTGCACTCACTTAAATTGCTTTTATTTAAAATCATCTAACCTGTAAGATGAAGACTGTCAACCAATGACCAACCTGTGTTGCTCCCATCACCTACTATCACCTATTCCTCCCTCTTGCTGTTGATGAACTATTTCACTGTCATCTATTCTCTTACTGCATCCACCTCCCTCGACTCCTCATCCACTCATGCTCTTCCATACATTCCCTCAACCAATCCACATTCTCCAGCTCTAGGTACACTCATGCACGCGCTGTTTGCACTATATCTACTCTTACCATCCATCATCTGTCCCCATTCATTCTCACACACTACATCCGTTCTCAAACAACGTCCTATCTCATATCCACCATCTTGCACCCAGTTGCATCTGCTTTCATGGCCCTCATTCCCTTTCATGCGCCACTTCCACTCTTGCGTTCTATCTAAATGCACGCCACACATTCACTCTTTTACCCCACATCCCAATCACATTTGCATCCAGTGTCATGCCCCAATAGCTAACCTCTCACTTTTGAAATTTTCCAAGGCCATCCTCTGTCTGTTTTTAATCCCTAAGGACAAAGCAGAAGTTGCCGTTTTTCCAGAAATTACACAAAAATATGAGGATTTGAGTAGTATCTTTTTTAACTTTTGGTTTGTCTCCCAATATAAGTCCAAGTCCTCCATAACATACCACTTCTGTGACAAAAATGGTCTTTACTTTTTCAGTAAATGTAATTTTATTACGTTTATATAGCGTTTGCACTGTCGAGTTAACTGCTTCATGGATATATGAAAGGGTTGCATTAGCCACTTTCACATCCGAGCATGAAGATACAAGACCCAAACTAACAAAGAGATATTCTAGAACAGGCAGGTGCCCATGTGTGGGTACGGTCATTCACTTGTCTGGTTCTGCCTAACATGCTACTTCTTCTGGCTCTGTGTTACACTCCATCTTCGTTGCAATCTGCTTCTGCAAAATGTAGTTCTTTAACTTTGAAGAAATGTTAGTTTTGGAGTAAGAATCTCTAGATTGTGCTGTCCTATTTCCATTGCTTCAAGCATTAATTCATAAACAAATAATACAATGTAAGCTGATTTAACATAATTTGTGATAAACAGATATAAGAAAATAGTTCATGATGAATGGCAGCTACATACCGAATATGTAATACCTCCTTTCCCTTTTCTACTTACCCCAAAGTTTAAATGATCGCAAAAAGCTTCCATTGTGATAGAGGAGACTATATCTAAAAATATTTGTAGCGAGCCATGATTTAATCACATCATGCCGCTTTCTCTGGCAACCATCACAATAGTGCTTCTGAGACAAGTTTCATTGCCTTTTTAGATATCAGCTAAAGACAGATTTATTTGTTTGTTGGAAAGGTCTATTGGTGCCAATACATCACATATAATTAGCGTAGGCTTTGGGTCAGCGCCTTGCTCATGATTGCCTGGCTATTGATTATCCTGAATTCGCTGTTTCTGATTCCATGGCTTTCCTTCCTATTCCTGCGCTTGTCCTGCTCAAGAACATCATGTCTCACTGTTCTCTGAATGAATGATTTAATCTTCCGCTGCTGACTTCAGATCTTCCTTATCAGTTCCTTAGTGGGGATGTCTATTTTTCCTCCTGCACTCTCACTCCTTCCAATCACCCTCCCTTCCCCACTTCACCACCCAACCAGTGTCCTTTTGACCCAAGGTGCCCGGTTGTAGTTTTTTCTTTTTTTTAAAAATATTTGTGTTTGTTTCGTATAACAGCAAATACAACAAGTGTAGTGCTCATAGACGTTTCCACCTCTCGTTGACTACATTTAGTCCATCACATTACATTCCGGAAAGATATCCTATTCCCCTCTCATGTGTACACATCCACCTCTTTATCGCCACCATCACAGATAGGTTGATCAGTTCCAGGGCACTCCATTCCCTGGGAGGTCTGTGCCTCCGAGGCGGAGTCTAGAACCAGAAGTGTGTCTGTCATCATCTGCTATGATTTAATATCCCCTTAGGCCCTATCATCCATCTGGACCATTGCAAGACATATCTCCACAGCTACCAACCCTTTCCTAGCCTCCCCAAACAACAGGGTTGTAGAAGGGCCTCCTGGTTGTGTTAGGTGTATCAAATTTCTGTGCTTTGCTAACAATAATACCAGTGAAACAGTTTGGTACTGCTTTGTTTTCTAAAATTATTTTTCGATTTTTGCCACCCATTGCAGACAGCCATCTTAAAAGGATTTTGCATATTTGAAGATGGCCACCCGCATCAATGCATTTCCACACATGCGTGTCTGGCTCCTTTTTTTTTTTTTTTACTTTTTTTTTTATTATCAGCACATAATGAAAAATCAAACACAAACAGTACAGATATACCAACATAATCTATACATAGAGCTATACAGAAAGGCATAAAATAGAAACTGAAAAGGAAATAAATGATAGAGTATACAAGAAAATTCATACAATAGGAAGAAGAGAAGATAATGTCCCTGCAAAGAACATTTTTACATTAAGTTGCCCCAAGTTTTCTCAAATTTAAGTAAAGATCTGGTACCCCTTATTCGAGCTAACCCAGCTTCCATGTTGTGGATTTCATTAACCAAAAACCGTGTCTGGCTCCTACAAATGGTTTTGCTTTATTTTTACAAATCCCACTCAGAAATGGCTACCACAAGTGCACACATGCATGATGGCCATCTTTGAAAAGGATTTATAAAAATAAACAAAAATGCATTAAAAGGTGGTCATCATAGATGCATGCACATCCACGGCAGCCATCTTTGAAAGGCATTTGTTAAAGTATTAGAAATGCATTCAATGTTGGCTGACGTGAATTTGTGTGCATCTCCACCAGTCATCTTTAAAGCATTTTGTGATGTTTTTCCAACCCATTTTTAGTATTTCTGCTGCAGCTGAGTGAACATTTCCAGGGGCTAGCTAAGCTTTTTTTTTAAAACAAAAAACAAAACGGAAAAACATTGGCTAAGTCAAGAATTTGCACTACTGATACCTATCGGTTTTGCCAATTTTTGTTTCACTTGTTCTTGGGCAGGTCTAATATTTTAAACCTATGCCTGCCAGCAATTGAGTAAGGAGTTTAGAGGGTATTCAACATTTGCTCCTGCTCTAAAAAAGCTAAAAAACTAATAGTAATTTCAATACCACTGGTTCCCACGACAGTGGCCATCTGTGAAAACATGCAATTTAATTTGTGTGAAACTTATGTAAATTTTCAAGACATTTTTCTGAGTAGCAATTCAGAATTCCATAGGTTCATTTTTATCAGATACCCATGATCAGAAAAGCTCTATAGCCTAGTTATCTAAGCACTGTATGATAATGCCTCTGAAGAACAAACAACATTAAAACATAAAACATCGTTTTAGAATTTCGTAAAATATAAATATAAGATTTAAGCAACAGAAACTGATGGCAATAGCCGGAAATTCTTGACTTAACAGTGGTCATTTTATGCAATATTATTCATTACCTACAGAAAGCGACTGTGATTATTCACGCATTGTTAAGCAGGATTTAATAACGTCTCTAGAAAATAAGGGGACTTCCCATTGACATCTGTTTCCTTTTAATTCCCGTAAAGAACAACTAGTCATACTTGTTTTGTACTTATGTCATGTATTAACATGGAATGCCAATAAAGTTCTATGCAATTTAAACTAAGGTGGCCTGGCTGGGAAGTGGAGATGGAGCAGGCCAGAAGATACAACAGAATCAGGATTGTAGATTCAGGCAGTATCTCGCGCTGGCTGTAAACAGTGAGTCTCAATCATAATCTAATTTTCTGTTCTTCCCCAGGTGGATTGTTGGAATTGTTCTTTGCAGTGTTGTGCTTCTGATCATCGTCTGTAACCTCGTGGGACTGTCACTGGGTTTGTGGGGGCTCTATCTGCGAGATGATCCAACTGAAGAGACCTTTCAAGGGGAGACCGGCGCATCAGTGCTAATATCGTAAGTTGTCCCAGGGTGCATCTACATTTAACAGTCGACAGAATGATGAGCTGGTAACAGAGGATAGTGACCTCCCAGGTATCCTCTTGAGCAGTGGTTCTCAACCTTTTGGCTTCTGTGGACCGCACTTAATCATTACTGGAGTCTGGGGACCCCCACTGAATCATTATTGGAATACAGGGACCCCTGAGCATTATTGAAATCTGAGGACTACTGCCTAAGAAATATCTATGGTTCGAATAGCAAAACAATACTCAAGAACACAGAAACAAGCATTTATCAAACAAATACATAAATGATTAAACATTTTATTTCATTTCTGGCGCCTCGCAAGATAAAAAAAAAAGGACGCCTCGCAGTGATTAGCAGAATTTGGCCCGAACTCCGGTTTAGTCTTGTCACCAAATACTGCCAAATCCGCAGGCAGAATGAAACATTCTGCCCAACCCTAGTGATTTTGTGATCTTTGGACTGGATGAGCTACTCGCATCCTGATTGATGGAACAAAAGTCCGCAATGTGTCTACCAGAATCTGAGTTTTAAAGAGCAAAGGAGGGTGTCCAGGTGTCAAGGTACCCACTGCTCTTATTTATTTTATTTTTTAATTTTTTATATAGCATGGCTTCTACTCCTGGGCTGTCAGTAGACTTTACCATGACATTCACATGAGACCAAGGGCTTTCAATAAAATACAGCTGCGCAGTGAAACCAAACATAAGAACTCTGAACTTCAAACCATTCCACCAGGTACGAAAGAAGAGCTTTAGGCAGACAATGGGGGAGTGTAAGTAATATCGGAAAGGCCATTGAAGAAGATTAAAACTATGCAACACTTCAATTAATCAGGTGCAAAGGAAAGAGAAGTAAGGATTTAGAAGCTGAGATGGGAGCTGAATGGTGTAGTGTTTTTCTGACATGTTAAAATATAGGGAAGAGAGTTACACAAGGGCAGAGACGCAACTGAAAATGGTTTATTCGTTATTGCAGCAGAATATGATTTGACAATTCTGGATTCTATCCAAGAAACTATTTGCTTCTGAGTTTTTTTTGTCTCACAAGAGATCTATGGAGAGGCTGTGAAGGTGAGAAACATAACTTGTATCTGTTTTTTTGTAGTTAATGAAGTTCTGTCAGAATTAGATCTAGGTGATCATATTTTTTCGTGATGGAGCCGAGTTTAACCACTGTGTAGCACAGCCTTTATCTGCTTGAGGAAGTTGTTGCCTAGATGTAGATGGTTCCAGTACTGCATTTTGGAAATAACAACGGCTTACAGTTTGAATTATGGCGCCGAAACCAATTTTATTTATTGAGAATAATGTTTAAACTCAAATGAATTTTATTTGCTTAATTTCTTTAATAAACCATAAAAGCACATCAGCTGAATGCATTCCATTAATATGCAAGTAATACAATATGATAAAAAAACGAATTCCCACTTTGGTATTTACTCCCCCAGTCTAAAAGGAGTAAAATATTTGTAAATTGCATATAGCTGAATAAAAACGATCTCATTCTTAGTGAAAAATGCCCATGTCCTAAAATACAAAAATGAGTTCATAAAAGGTAAAAACAGCGAGAAAACACCAGTCACGATTTCAGCAATTAACTTTAAAGCCTTAAAATGAACAGTACTAGTTCCCGTTTTTCAAACGGGGTTTCAAACTAAAATGGTAACAAATGTAAAAACATAGATCTTAATTCTCAACATTTAACCTCGTCTTTAAAAATCTAAAGCGCAAAGTGTCAAAGAGTTGAAATACATCTGTTAATCAATAAGTCGCTAACCTTTTTTCTACAGAGCTTTCCTAAGGCTTATTACATTTGTGAGGTATTTTGCTAAAATGTATCTGACCTTAATATCACCCATATCCATTAAACAGTGATAAGATTCTTGATAATTGTAGAGACGTTCATGTAAAAACAGAGGCTTTTTCCAGCACGTGAGGTAAAATCTGCAAAAGAGGCTTATATGCATAGTTGATTGTGTCAGGAGCAGTGCTTAATTTGTAAAAAATGAAGTGCAGGTGCTCAAATGTTTGCCAGAGGCCACACCTACTTTTCTCTGGCTCTGCCCACTTCATCCACTGGCTCCACCCACTTACTATATTGGCTCCACCCACATTTTCAACTGGCTCTGCTAAAAGTTAGAGGTAATATATATATCTCTTGGTGCAGAGCCTGCTCAGGTGACTGATTGCCATTGGTTTCTTTGCAAGCAAGATCACCACACTATATTACTTCCCCTTATTTAACCCCGGGCCCAAACTCTATTACTTCCCCTCCTTAATACCAACTCCTCTCTTATGTTTGATGATGAGGGCGGCTCTTATGCGACTTGCAGCTCTTCCAGGTAATCTCATACATGATACATCTGCCCTTAGCAGGCAATTCTGGCTCTGAGTCCACTAACTCTCTTGTAAAAAGGCACCTGTATTGACAGGACTGGAGGTGGTCATGGGGGGTTATTAGCACCAAAATCATCCTGTACTCATTCCACTTCCAGGCAGCCTGCAACTGCGCAACAAATAGCCAGTGAGTGCATACTGCTGGCAACAACAAACATGATTGTGCATCGATTCGTGATGATCAAACTAGCCTTAAGCCAGGGCATCAGAAATAACATTTAAGCAGTGTGACTTCCGAACATAAAAAAAGTTAATCTGTAGGCCTCACCTGCGCAGATTTATTATCCATTGCTATTTGCTTCAAAAAAAAAAAAACAGCCCTTAATGTAGTAGTGTAAGTCAGTCAGAACATTTGCGCATGTTGCAGCTTGCCTGGCACAGCCCCAGGCCGAACCACCACAGATTTTATGATCGTGCCCGGCCTGCCCTGATTTGAAAAGGAAGCCGAATCCTGCCCTGGGCCTGTAACCTGTACTGATTTCACCCAGGCAGCCCGCAACTGCGCAACAAATAGCCAGTGAGTGCACACACAACAAACCTGATCGTGCATCGATTCGTGATGATTAAACAACTAGCCTATGCCAGGCAGGGCATTAGAAACAACAACATTTAAGCAGTGTGTGACGTGACGTCCGAACATAAAAAACTTAATCTGCAGGCCTCACCTGCGCAAATTTATTATCCAGATTGTTTAAAACCAGCCCTTTAATGTAGTGTAACTGACTGTAACAACTAACAAGTAAGAGGTAGAAGATTTGCGCACCACACGCTGCAGCTTGCCTGGCACAGTGACAGCCCCAACCCGAACCCCCACAATTTTATGAGCGTGCCCGGCCTGAAAACGAAACCGAATCCTGCCCTGGGCCTGCATCCCATCCTCTACTGCTTACAGGCAGCCCACGGCACAACTGCGTAACAAATAGCCAGGCAGACTTGACTGAGTGCACAGTTGCACACTAAACATGATCGTGGTAACCAGTGCCCGGTCAGACTCCAGGCAGGCCAATCATCTACTTCATGTGATAATGTTGTGTAATGCAGGATAATGATAACATGTTACATAACCCTCCCAACTGTTAAAAAGGGTTCCAAAGACAACCGGTAACCAAAGACCCTTTTATGTTGCCCGGCGGTATCGCCTCTATGACCCACCAATATTAATCAATGAAGAAGCAGGCGCTGGAGACTGGAAGGCAGGAAACGAGGATTTTATTCTCTCCGGAGGAGAACACATCAATTCAGACAGCAAGTATCGTCACGAGGTGCTCTAACCACATCTCTGAGGCCTGGCCTCTTATACTAGGGTTTACGACCTTTATTGCACATAACACATTCTCGCAATACTTTAGTATTAGAAAGAACATCCTCGGAATCTCCCCTGCAGGCCCGTTCCCACACACATTTACAGTTGGATTCCCCACCCCGGTCACAACAGGTGATGGTTGTCGCACAGCAGGGCATTCCGCCGATTCACGGAATGCATGGGGTTTGATCGGATCTCATGGGGTGGGGGCTTTGATCGGTTCGGGGGTCTTTTGGTGGAGAGGGGAAGCTTCCTACTGTACGGGGTAATAAACAGTATCCGCAGAGCCAGGTGGCAGCCTGGGAACAGGGAAGACAAACGGGGACACAGGAAAAGGGGGTTTGCATCAAAAGGGTTTGAGGCCATGAAAGGAATGAGGGGAGGTGTTGCGCTGGGAACAGGATGGGACTCAGTGGTGAAGCTGCGCTGAAGGGGGGTTTATGACCCAAGGCATGAGAGAGCGGGGGTTGTCAGCGTGCGGGGGAATGATTGCGAGGTTAAGAGAGAGAGAGACGCGCTGGCTATCAGCGAGGGGCAGGGAGGCCATGGTGCTCAAAATGGCTGCCGCTTACGCGCACGAATGGGCTTGGAAAAGGGGCAAGATGGCGCCGATAATGTTCACCAAGTTTGTATTTATTTTCTACAGTCCTCCCTTTAACATTTCCAAGACATCTTGCTGGCCTATTTCCTATCTACATCTATATGCAGCGATCATAAGTAAGGGAGAGGGGATTTAGGCGAAAGAACTGTACATAAACATCACATTGTAAACATCATATTGAAAAATCTCATCATTTAGTAAGCGGGTTCATCGTTAAGTTGGTTGCAGAAAAAGTCATCGTAATGCAATATCAGACTAGAATTACGTAGCGAGGGCGTTGGGTACAGATCATAGAATAAGAACTGGTAAGTTATCATATAAGTAAGTCCTTTTTGTATACGGCGAGTGCATAGTCAGTCCAATGGTGCTTGGGAGAGAAAGGAGAGACAGTAAAAATATCAGAGTTCTCGTTGTCTTTTGTCATCTTCTGTTGGCACTGTTTAAGCACCTGGATTACAATTCGGTCCGTCAACAGGAATGTTCATGTGGATTGAGTCGTTGGAGGTCTGCGGGCAGGGGTACATTTTGTTTGGTTTTCGTCAGACCTCGTAGGAGAAATGCGTTACGGTTTTGGAGCAGGTGCATCTTCTTCCGTAATGCAGAGCATAGATTTTGCAATGGAAAATGCAATTGTTCCAGAATTGTGAGATCTGTTCGTTTCTTGAGTCTGTGGTGGGCATTTCCTGTTGCTTCCATCATCTTCAGGGTGCTTGGTAGCGGGCAGAACCACAGACTTTGTTTATCTTATCTTCGGGGGCGACCCTTGGTGGAGTTCTAGGTCACCGTTCTGGGATTTAACATAGTTCGTGGTCTACTTAGTCGGAGCTCCCTCCCTTCTGACACAGGGAGTACTCTTCTCTGGGTAGCTCAGTAGGATTTGAAGGAACTTGGGAGTTCGGGTGGAAAGGTGCGGGTGTGAACAGTCCTTATGGTAGGTCGGAGGAGGAGGGGATGGAGCAAGGCCAAGTCGGGAACAGACCAGGGGGAGGCGGAGAGTTTGCGATAGGCGAGTCCGTAACCATGTTCAGGGAGCGGGGGCTTTTGGCACACGTTGATCATATAGCAGGGGCTTCAGGTCAGCCCTTTCCTTAGCTTTGTCTGAAACAATGCCCCGTCCGGCGTCTCCTTACTGCTGTGGTCTCGCCTCGGCCTCCGTCGCTGATGTTCCACAATCCGCAGTCAGGCCGCGTGCTCCCACATCCGGTCTCTTTCTCCTCCGACAGTGATACCCTTAAATGAGTTTTGAAAAGACAGTCTTTAGAGATTTTGCAGAAAAAGGTAATTACATAAGTCTATTTCTCTCCCAACACCAAGCAACTGGGGTAAGCACTCGCTACATTGGAGATTCTTGCGGCTAACGTATAAACAATTGATGATGGGTTTGCTGGATTCCTTACAACTTCCTTTTGTTGGCTAATTCTTTGACGCTTTGATGATTATTACGTTCATTTGTCATATGTCTATTATAGTAGATGTCAGTTCTTCTGGCAGAGACCCATTTCCCTAGTACAAGTCTTGAAAGGCTAGGCTGGTCTTCAGGGCCTTGTATTTTACAAAAAGTGCAACGTGCTATTCACCATAGTCTGATAGGCATCCTTCTGAGGGATGAACATAGGCTAAACAAGTCTCCATTACATCAAAACATCTTATTTTCAGCAAGGCTTACAGCAACGAGGTCTTTCAGTTTTCGATCTAATTTTTAACTTTGCATACATCTTTCTAACTTTCTATATAGATCCTCGCAACCTGGTTACTACAAAAAAAACTCGGGGGTGGTTTGCGATAATTATTAAACTTATCCTCGGGGAAGGTGGGATCTTATGAAAAGCGATTAGGAGCACAGCGAATCGGGGCAAGGGGCGCTTTTCAAGTTCTCGTTCAGGGCAGCTGATACCAAACTGGGGACATTTTGGGTAGATGGGGGTGTCTCGATCATTTCTTACAGCTTGGGGTACGGAGACAATTTGCAATGGGGATGGTCGCATTACCACAGACACATTTTATCATAGAAGCCACTGACAAATAGTTCCCTGAGAGTGGGTCAAATTTAGGGAACCTTAGTCGTCTTACCTGTCCCTTTCCTATCGGCCAATTTAAATTTCATCTATATTTTAATAGAAAAGGAGAGGTAGTAACGTGGTACCGATGCAATTTTATTTAGGACAAATTTGTGCAAATACTTGTGGTATTTGGGGCCAATCAGGAGGTGCACCAGGTTCGCCAATTAGGTGCCAGTTGCTAGGAAGAGGGAAAGTGTGGAGGGGTGGAAGGGTGAGTGAGAGAGAGAGAGAGAGAGAGAGAGAGAGAGAGAGAGAGAGAGAGAGAGAGAGAGAGAGAGAGAGAGAGAGACAGACAATAGGCCAAACAGTACACGTGTGACATGGGGAATGACCGTGTATTGTTTGGGCTATTCAGTGCGTTACCTAACGTTTAGACGTTTCGGGTCTGTGTTAGGATGTAGAAAAGCATGCAGTTTTGGGACAGAAAAACATTAGATCTAGTACAAAAAGGTCGTGCATTGGGTAGGACGTCCTTTTTGTGTCGTCTTGCAGTGGTAGTCCGTTTTCATGCATCGGGCGTGACGTGGTTCCAGATCCCTTATGATACTCTAATCGGGATTCTAATGTAACCTGCAGAGGGAAAAAGGGGGAAAAAGGGGAGGTAGGGGGACAACATTCGAACACATCAAATGTACGGGCACGAAAGTCCTTTACTTACCACATACTTGTACTTATCTCTTCGGGATATAATCCCTTAGGGTTCTGGTTTCCTAAAGTCATGGGGGCAGGCAATGTGATAGGTTGTTCATGGGGAGGTTCGAGGATGGCATTAAGGATCGTGTGTAGTGAAAACGCTAAAAAGAGGAATCAGAGGTGCCTAGCGTGAGGTACCCGGTTTTGTAGATGTATCCGGCCATCGGGATCCCTAAATCATTCCTAAAGCTGTGATGTTCTAAGGCATATCAGTTCGTCGTTCAACCCTGTACCTTAGTACCTTCGATCACCATATCTTTATAACATTTTATCAATCACACCGTTTTACTTTACCCATTCTCAGAAGTCGAGGTCCTTCTTCATACGTCAGTTCCTGAGCTTAGTCGCATATCTTGGGGGCAGCGTATCATACCTTTGATTCGACCATCAACCCAGGGCCGAACAACCATTTCTCGGATAACCTTAAAAAAAGAGCAGAACAGTTGCGCACAGAAAAACCCTCCCACCGATACCCGCATTTAAAAAAGTATGTGATGCCTATCCATAGCTTTTTAAGACCTTTATTTGTAGAATTATTCAGTACGTGAAATGTGAGAGCGCAATTCATATTTTGCCCTGACATGGCGTCGATGGAAGCACATACAGTAGGGGGTTATTTTGTAGCACAAGAACATGTAAAAAGGTCTAATTAATTATTTGCAAGTAACCAAAAACATTTCATTGCGTGACGAAGGAATCAGGGGCATTTCAGTTCATAAATGGAAACACAGTCAAGCTCATCGTAATCACATTTCCTAGATGTAAACCGCGGGTGTGCATCATAAGCGACGTTATGTATCAGTTACAACAAATATCAAAAATAAATTGTTCATTGAAATCAACATTTTACGGAACCCTTCTTAAATGTTCGCCAAGTGAACCCTCCTCCCTTTAACATCGAGTGCGCAATGGTTCGTATATATATATATATATCTTAGTACATCAAGTTTCATTAGCTAAGGAACACCACGAGGCATCCGTTAGTTTCCATTGATACCGGCGCCATTTTGGGCGAGGCCGGTTTAGTCCGGAAGTAGCATCAGGGGCAAAATATCCCCGACAATTGGCGGTTGGACCAGAGTCCCTTTCGGCAGTTCAAAAGAAAACTGTGCTAACAGAGGGGCTGGTGGTGTGGACCGTCAATCAAGAGAGGGAGGGGGTAGAGTCTCTCTTACCAGGTCATGTTGATGTTTCAGCCGGAACTTGTTCGAGTTCGTTAGCCCATAATGTTCCTGGGTGGTTCAGACGGAAGCTGATGCAGGCACGAGAGCACCGCCATCTTGTTGCTGTGCCGTGGTTATTTCATTTGAGATCAATGCAACTGTTCCTCACCGGAAGCCTGAAGTGGCCGAGGGCTCTTGGGACTTTGGTAGAATCTTCAAAGTCGAGGGGATGTTTGTCGATGGTGGGGGCTTGCGCCCAGGTGGGCAAGTGCCCGAGTTGCAATTTCGGACAAAGTTACTCCAGCGGCCTAGACCCGCCTTTCGAGGGCCCAGACGCCATTTTGAGACCCTGCAGCAACCGCCCTTCGTTGTATCTATCAGGAGAGGAAGAAACTTCTTGTGATGGCGAAAGACGGAGCATCCTGTTGCTGGAGCAGGACATTTTGGTTCGGGGCGCCAGGGTGCAGCAGTGGAGCCTTCATCTGGGGAGGTGAGGGAGGCTCACCCGTGCCGTCTCCCTCTCCCGGCGCATCCTACACCGTCCCTTGGAATCAGGGGCGCACATGATGACCACCCTACACCCCTGATTCCGACTCTTGGGGGACCACTGTACATCCGGTGCTCCGTAAATATGCCCGTCGGACATTGTATGTCCTGTACTACGCAAGTATACCAGCCGGGTCTTGTATGTCCTGTACTGAGAAAATATACGAGTCGGGCATTGTGTGTCCTGTGTTGCGGAAATATGGCCGTCGCCCGGCTGGAGGACATCGGCGTCGGGCCAGGGCAGGGAAGCCTCCTACCTGTGGAGGTGGAAGAGGCTCGTCCGCGTCGCCTCTTCCTCCCTGCCCACCCTGCATCCGTTCGATGGAGGAATTCGTGATGGCCGGACCAGGAGATACAAGGGAGGGGGTCATTTTCATCCGCCCCCTCCCTACTCGCGGTCCGGGGGGCGCCATCCCTGGAAGGGCAGTATGGGAAGACCATTTCATTGCCTGCTGTGTGGAGTCTCCAGTACCTTCTCGCCAGCGATCTCTTTTTGGCCCATGGTTGCTGGCAGGCCCCGCCCCACACGTGCTATGTGTTTCGGATGGGCGGGACCATCGAACTGTTACATTGGAAGACTTCCGGAGTGAGCATAATATGTTTTGTATTTTTCCTATTAGTAGAGTTTGCTTTTTAGAGAGTTCTACTAGTTATTCTATTTACTGTTGGTTGTGTGTTTTACCGTAATTAAATCCTAAGTTATATAATAGACGCTTGGCTTTTTTTGAGTCTTTTCTCTAACGGGGGGTTGTTTACACTGACCTGCAGTTGTGTTTGTTTTCCAGAGTGGGGGAGCAACAGAGAGCAATCAGTCCCAGAACTCTAACATGTCGTTAAAATTGGTCTGACGAAATCTGTGCCACCGAGCATAATCGAACGGGGTGGTCCTGTCTGTTCTGTCTGCACTAGTCTGATTGGTTTTTATCTCACGTCTTTTTCCTTTCTGTCGGTCCGTCCTTTCTGTCAACCCTCCATTCTTACCTATGCTTTGCAGAGTCGGGCATTGGGCTTTCCAGTGTCCAAGACATTTACAGAAAGCACATTGGTTTTGTTTTAAATCTGTCCGTCCTGTGCGTAATGTCAGGGGATTACCTTCGGGTCGTTGTGTTCCGGGGTTGGCTTGTCGGCACATCCCTTTACACCATTCGCTTTTCATGTCTACTCCTCGGGGCTGTGCCATCGCTGGCCCTTCCCTTCGTCGTGCAGCTTCTTTGCGCCACATACCGAGACTATCGAGCATAATAGGTGTTGTTTCATTCCTACGAAGGGCTATTTCTACCGTTTCTATTTTGTCAAGATCAAAGGATCCTCTCAGTGGCCACTGTCTTTCTCGATCCTTTTTCGTATATTTATGCCACAGCTCACTATAGGCTATAGCAATTAATCCATGCTTCATGAACATGTCCTTATTAGGGGTGCCTTCCAGCGGAGCCGGATGGTTCATCTCTAATAAGCGGTCCGGGTAAAACAGGCTACTAACCAGTGGGGAGAAGACAGGCATGACGGATCACAATGGGATAATAGTCAGCACTACCTATCTTATCACTGCGCGCAAAGACTAGACAGAATATTTCTATTCTACGTTGTTTGCACGTAGTGAATACCTCATGAACCAATTCTGATCAATCAATGTTAGGTCAAAAATAAAAAATCAATATGGTCAATGGGGAGAATAAGTAGGCTCGCAAAGGTTCGCGTCACCTACCCTTTCACTATCTGTAAAGAGGGGACCTATTTTTCCCTGTTTGCAGACGGAGAATCTCCAGAAAACAATCTATAACAGTTAATCAATGTTTAGGTCGAAAATAAAAAATCAATATGGTCAATGGGGAGAATAAGTAGGCTCGCAAAGGTTCGCGTCACCTACCCTTTCACTATCTGCAAAGAGGGGACCTATTTTTCCCTGTTTGCAGACAGAGAATCTCCAGAAAACAATCTATAACAGTTAATCAATGGGGGAGAAAAATAGGTCCGACGGGTGCGTACCTATCCTTCGCTGTTTATAAAGGGAGAGCCTGTTGTTTCTCCGTTTGCAGACAGTGAATCTCCAATAAATTAACAAAGAGTAATACTAGTATTTTCTCAACAATTATCAATTACTTTCAATTATCTATCACTTTCGTAATTCGTCGTGTTTACACGACCTTACCCGGACCGCATGGACAGTTTCTTGTCTTCCGAATCCAGCGCCCGATCGTCCTCTTCTCTTCGTACTTCTCGTGGCACTCCTGATGGTTCCCAGTCAGGACCGCAGATCACTCGAGAGAGGTCTGTTCGGAACCAGTGAAGTTCGGATGATCGGCTGTCAGACGAGGGTCTATCGGACAGGGTACCTTCCGATCGTTGCAGTCGTTCACTCTGTCGTCAGGACCTCTCCCACTGGATCCACGAGTCGCTGATGGGCCCCACGTTTGGGACGCCAATTGTTAAAAAGGGTTCCAAAGACAACCGGTAACCAAAGACCCTTTTATGTTGCCCGGCGGTATCGCCTCTATGACCCACCAATATTAATCAATGAAGAAGCAGGCGCTGGAGACTGGAAGGCAGGAAACGAGGATTTTATTCTCTCCGGAGGAGAACACATCAATTCAGACAGCAAGTATCGTCACGAGGTGCTCTAACCACATCTCTGAGGCCTGGCCTCTTATACTAGGGTTTACGACCTTTATTGCACATAACACATTCTCGCAATACTTTAGTATTAGAAAGAACATCCTCGGAATCTCCCCTGCAGGCCCGTTCCCACACACATTTACAGTTGGATTCCCCACCCCGGTCACAACAGGTGATGGTTGTCGCACAGCAGGGCATTCCGCCGATTCACGGAATGCATGGGGTTTGATCGGATCTCATGGGGTGGGGGCTTTGATCGGTTCGGGGGTCTTTTGGTGGAGAGGGGAAGCTTCCTACTGTACGGGGTAATAAACAGTATCCGCAGAGCCAGGTGGCAGCCTGGGAACAGGGAAGACAAACGGGGACACAGGAAAAGGGGGTTTGCATCAAAAGGGTTTGAGGCCATGAAAGGAATGAGGGGAGGTGTTGCGCTGGGAACAGGATGGGACTCAGTGGTGAAGCTGCGCTGAAGGGGGGTTTATGACCCAAGGCATGAGAGAGCGGGGGTTGTCAGCGTGCGGGGGAATGATTGCGAGGTTAAGAGAGAGAGAGACGCGCTGGCTATCAGCGAGGGGCAGGGAGGCCATGGTGCTCAAAATGGCTGCCGCTTACGCGCACGAATGGGCTTGGAAAAGGGGCAAGATGGCGCCGATAATGGTCACCAAGTTTGTATTTATTTTCTACACAACCACAATGATAATTTAAAAAAAAACGTAATCCTGCGCGCCTGCGGCCCCCGCCGCCCCAGCCCAGGCCCTGCCAGCCCTGCCTCGCCTCGCCTCACCTCACCTGCCTGAGCTGCCTGCTGCCTTATTTCGGAAATTCGGCCGGCGCCGCCGGCCTACCCCCAGCCAGGCCATCTTGTCCCTGTCTCCAGGCGCTGCTGTAGCAGTGGTACTAGGTAGACGGTTGGGCGTTGGGTCGACCAATAAGTATTAAAAAACCCTGGCTGACTCACTGGTCTGGCCACCACCAGTAAATTAATGATAATTAGAAAAAAAACGTAATCCTGCGCCTGCGGCCCCCGCCGCCCCCAGGCCCTGCCAGCCCTGCCTCGCCTCGCCTCACCTCACTCACCTGCCGCCTCAGCTGCCTGCCTTATTTCAAATTCGGCCGGCGCCGGCCTACCCCCAGGGCCAGGCCCCACCGCCCCAGGCCATCTTGTCCCTGCCTCCAGGGCAGCGCTGCTGTAGCAGTGGCCTTGCCTCACCTCACTCACCTGCCGCCTCAGCTGCCTGCCTTATTTCAAATTCGGCCGGCGCCGGCCTACCCCCAGGGCCAGGCCCCACCGCCCCAGGCCATCTTGTCCCTGCCTCCAGGGCAGCGCTGCTGTACCAGTGGTAGGTAGAGTCGGTCGGTCGGGTCGACCAATCACAGTGTTAAAATACCCGACTCACTGGTCTGGCCACCACCAGTAAATTAATCACGCTCACTTCACGCCACGGACCACGGTTCAATCATTCTCACCCCACTGCCAGGCCTCTGGCCCTGCCCTGCCTCGCTCGCCTCGCACCCAGGTCGCCCTCACCTGCTGAGCAGTGACTGTGAGCACTCGCAGTCACCGGCCGCTCCCAACTCCGAGTCGAGTCTCAGTCCCCCGACTCCCCCACCAGCAACTTTGGAGTTTGGGCGGGCGAGGGAAGAGGTGCGGAGTGCGGACGTGCGGTTATGCAGGGGCGGGCAGCAGAGAAAATGCGCGTGCAATGCATTTGCATGCAATCTGCGCACGCGTCACTTCCTCTGGCGTGCACAGCCCCAACCCCCGCAGCAAAGCCCTGCCCAGTGCCTGCCCCTGGCCCCTGCAAGGCTGCAACAAGTAACAAAAGTTACAATTTACAATGGCAAGTCCCGGACTCTCCCGCCCAGGCGGCGCCCACTGGGGCCCCGATCCGCGCCTGGGGAAGTGGAATTAATTTGTTCTTCTTCTTTCTTCTTTAAGTAACTCAGTGCCACTGCCTGACAGTAATACACAGCAGCGCCACACTCTGTGCCTGCCAGAGAGTCATCACCACGCACCAGTCAGTGCGCACGCAGACAGAGACACGCACGAGTCTAAAAAATGAAAATGAGGCAGAGAACAGGTGCACTTTAATGCCGAGTGATAGACCCGGCCCCCATAATTAAGTGCCGGTGCTGAGCACCGGCAAGCTCCGGCTCAAATTAAGCCCTGGTCAGGAGATCGTTACATGAACATTTCACTACATTATCAGCCCACTTTGTTCCTGTCGGGAAAGCCACCAAATAGTGTATTATGGAAAAACTAAATCTTGTCAAGAGAAATCTATGTTTGACATTTGTTACTCTACACAGATATCTCTGTAAGCCTTGTTGGGTGTGATAATATATATATGCCCTCATTGTGCTTTTCGACTCCTCCCTGAGTTTAGTTATTTTGAAGCACTTATCTCATACAAGCTATTTTAGATTAGCTTTGGGAAAATGTGAAATGTTTTCTGTCTTCTCTCACAGATTCTTATGCTTGGCTTCAATGAGTTTTAAACTCTCCATGATGTGAGATAGCCACTGTTTGTTATGTGCCGGGTCTACTGCCATGCAGTCCCTAAGTATTTCTTGGGTTAGCTGACCCTCAGGTTTTGTGCAATCTGACCGTCCTAACAGGAGGGGTTCGGGCTCTATGATGTGTGTGATAGACTGAAGGCCGAGCTCCATGGGTACAATAACTCCAGGGCTAGAATGTGGGGGTGCTATTACTATACATGACAGCAAGTAGCGAGATAATTTATTTCACGGGCCCTAGAGCGCACATGCACTTCAATAATATATTATGATTCATCATATCGAAAGCACTGCTTAGGTTCATGAAGCACGGTATGCAGACATAATATTGAAGTTTAAATATCAATATACCGTTTTATTGATGTTTATATATCGAAATGACAGAATATCGACCATCAAGAATATTGTAGACTAAAATATCGAAATGCAAGTAAGAAATATCGTTTTAATTGATATATCGATGTTAGTAATATCGTTAGTCAAAATATTGTTTTAATAACATCGATTTTTTGTGTGTTTTGTATGTTAGTATATGTGTTAAAAATATAGCTTATTTTTGTTATGTATGTTTGAATTTTTTACAAGTAATTAATTTTATGTTAATTCATTTTTGTGTATTTTATTTTCATAGCGGATTATGGGTTTATAGGGGAATAGAGTGGGAAGAAATGTAATTATAATATATTTAATAATTTTTTAGAAGTTATTAATTTAAAAAAAACATAAATATTGTGTTTTTGTTCGGTAGTGGGTTGCGGGTTTATAGAAGAATAGTGTGGGAAGTAATTTAATTATAATTAATTATTAATTATGCTATTAATTAATATTTATGTAATTAAAATGTTATATTGTTAATTGTGTTAAACAATAGTATTAATTAGTTATTAATAGGATATTAATTATGAATTAATAATTGGTAAATATGTTAATCGTGTAATTTTGTTTTAGTTGGTTGTGGGTTGATAGGGTAGTAGTGTGGGAAGTAATTGAGTTTTAATAAAAATTGTATTATTTTTGTATATACAATATTTATTTAAAGTAATTTTATAGTGTTAATTGTGTGAACTAATTTATTTTTAATTGTTTTTAATTTGCTTGTTGATTGTTATTAGTTAATTAAGGAATTGTTAAATAATTATGTTAAGTGTGTAATATTTTACAATATTGGTGGCGACCTTTATAGGAGAATATGGTGGGAGGTTAAATATTTTTGAAAAATTAATTAATTGTTAATTAATGTTAATTATCTTGCAGGAGTGGGAATACTAAATTATTCCCCTCCGCTATCCAACACTTTCCCTACTGTTGCACTCGCTGGAGTGGGAATTGTAATTTTCACCCACCCACTATCCAACACTGTCCCTACTGTTGCACTCACTGGAGTGGGAATAGTAAATTTTACCCACACACTTCTATCCAACACTTTCCTTACTGTTGCACTCAATGGAGTCGCAATAGTAATTTTTATATACCCGCTATCTAACACTTTCCCTACTGTTGCCAGCTACGGCCGGTAGTAGGTGTAAATGCAGGGCGGTGACGTGGGGAGGGGCAGGGTGGGGGTATTAATGTATGAATTATAGACTTTAACAGGTAAGTAAACATATAAATAAATCAAACGAATTTCGTTGTGTGCACTGCATCACCAAATGCGATGCAGTGCGCGCACCGAAATTCGTTTTATTTATTTATATGTTTACTTACCTGTTAAAGTCCGTAATCCATACATTACAAATCAAAAAAGCAGTTTCTACTGTTTTAAATTTGTTTTTTTTTTATAGTAACTCGGCTCTATTATCCGATTTAGACACTGCTTAGCCTCTGTGCCCAGAAGCAGGTAAAATCAAAGCAAAGCAGCCACTCAATGTAAGGCTTAGGGGTCGATTCAGATGTCATTCCGAAAGGCTGCGGATGGAATTCAGTATTGTCGAATCTGATTCGGAACCCTACCGAATTCTACAGTTTCCCCACCTAACGATTATGATGCTCCGAAACCGTTCTAGCAGACCGAATCACTTCCGAAAGGCATCTGGACAGCCTGAGTCTTTCAAAGTCATAGTCATAGGGTTTTATTAAGCACACATATCACCCAGAAGGGTCTCAAAGCGATGTAGCAAATGCTGGTGAAGGCGAGGATAGACGGCTGAATAGGAGGCGGGTGGGCAGTCAAAATAGCCAGATTTTTCAGAACTGTTTGTGATCTGAAATTGTGCGAAGCTGCTATAGGAGTTTGTTCCAAAAGCGGGGGCAAGATGGGAAAATGATCGGCCATCATGCCTGGCGGTACGCAGCCTGAAAGGAGTGAAAAGATGTTTAGTTCCAGACCTAAGATTCCTGTGAGGGAGATACCATTTTAGTTTCTTGGCCAGGTAACTAGGCCCATTGCCATACAAGGTCTTGTGTACCACACAACTGATCTTAAAACAGATCGGTTTCCTAATTGGGAGCCAGTGGAGAGCTTTCAGACTGGGCACAGATGGGGACCGAGATGGAAGGCTTAGTACCAGTCTGGAAGCTGTTATCTGCAGGACTTGGAGTCTGGTGACAAGCTCTTCATTAATTGGTTCCATCAGAGCATTTCCATAGTCAAGATGACTGATGATTAAGCAAGCGGTTTTCTATGTTACATAGGCTCATCATTAAGCCATAACAGGTGCTCATTATTTGGTTTATATGATCTTTCAAGGATAGCTTGTCATCGATTTTTACGCCAAGGTTATGTACCGTGGGTTTAGATGATGGACAGGGGCCAAGACTTTAGGGCAACCAGTCGTTGTACCAGAGTTCATGAGCCTTTCCAAATAGGATGATCTTAGTCTTACTGGCATTAAGCTGAATATGGTTATCTTGCTTCCAGAAGTTTATATGAGCTATACAGTTTTTTAATCTAATTCTGGTATCAGTTTGATTGGGACCGAGAGTGATCAATAGCTGGGTATCGCCAGCATATGACAATGCGTCAAACCCATAGGATCTGATCATCATAGACATAACCGAATCGTACAGCTCTATGGTCTTGGTTTCCGAGCGACCGATTCAGACAGCCGTTCCGATTCGGTTTCTCAGGAACTAATCAGCTGCTAGAATCTGTCTTTAGGGGCCCGTAGCAGGTCCCCCTTCACCCAGCGCCCTCTGAATTGGGTCTGTAGGGGTACCCAAGGGACCCCTTTTCCAATCATGCACAGTGTGGCAGGCACCATAGGGTGCCTGCCACAGGGTTCAAGGTTTCCCCCAGCCACCCCTTTCTTCAATGGGAGCCTGTGGTCTAGTTCGGAACAGAGGCTCCCATGGATGTCAATAGGAGTCCGACCGATTCATATCCGGAAGCATTTGAATACATCCAAACTGCTCGGTCGGACTCACCTGATCCGAGTGATCCGGAAAGCATTCCGGGACTGATTCAGTACAAATGCTTTCTGAACGACATCAGAATTGGCCCCTTGGTGCTATAACTTCAGGTTGTAAAAACAAAACACAATCTGACAGAATATGTTGGTCTTTGGGACTCGGTCTTTTCAAGAACATCTGTGTTTTTTCTCTGGTGTACCTCAGACATACATTGTATGCATACTCTGCATGCCTTGTGTTTGTGTTATGGGTAGTTAGGTCCATAAAGTATTAGAGTCTGTATATCTTATAGGTATGTGTATTAATTCCTGTGACGTCAATGCAAAGAGAATATACCTGCTACGAAAGGGCTTCGCTATTTTTTGTGTTTGTAGCAAATATTCCTGATGATGTTATAAGCTGTACGTATTGTGTTGTAATTGTGGACAATGTGGCGGCCAAAATATTGCTATTGTTAGGGTAGCACTGTCTTTTGTATAGTACTATAGGAACAGTAAAGCACATCTGGCGCAGTCAAATGAATAGGCAAATTCTACTCCTGGTTTTAAAGTATATCTGACGTGACTTATATAAGTGCAAATAAACAGGTTACATGTTCCCTGAGAAGACACAGCATGGAGCAGGAATAGAGGGTGTAGATAACGCGAGCGTTCAAGGCAAGAGGTCTTCAGACATTCAATAACAAACAAGGAGCCTGTTGCACATAGAGGCTCGCCGCAGTACATGTTTTGTATCAGCTGCGACCACCATCTCTCTCCCTATGTGGCACCAGGGATGCTCAGTGTATTTTTGCAAAAAGTTTCAATGGGCGCACCTTCTGAATTTTAATGAGGCAGGAATCATATTGTGACCTCCTGTGAAAACTAGTGAACTGTGGGACGGTCTGCATGGGTGCTGACCACCATCCCAGCATTCACATTTGTAATGAGCCAGTTTTGTGACCACGGACATATCTCTCCACACTCACATTTATGACGTTCTCTTTCCAGGGGTACGGGACTCAGCTTCTTCTTCTCCTGGCTACTGATCCTGCTGGTCTTTGCCACATTCCTGGTTGGAGGGAATGTCCAAACGCTAGTCTGCAATTCATGGTCTGATGGGAATATTTACAGAGTAAGTCTAACTTTCAGAACTGAGACAACAGAAATACGGTCAGTGGCAGTGTCAATGCCATAAGTGGGGCAATGCAAAGTAAGTGTAACATTCTGGCAATGGAAACGTTTGAAGTGAGTGTAACTTTCAGACACGGGAAAATGTAAATGTAAATACGGAGCTTAACTTTCAGACCTCGAGCTATGGAAACTTGAAGGAAACGTGCAAAGTAAGTGTACTTAAATACCTTGGACAATGGAAACGTGCAGAATAACTGCAAACATACACAGGGATTGTAACTATCAGACAGGGGCAATAAAAATGTGGATAGGACAATAGAAATGTACAAAGGGAGTATAATGTTCATACTTAGCGCAGCAGAAACTTACAACGGGTGTATAACATTCAGACCTGGGGCAATGGGATTGTCCCAGTGTAGTATCACATTCAGACCTCGGACAATTAGACATGCCAGTGTGGTGCCACATTCAGGACTGGGACAATTAAACATGCCGGTGTAGTGCCATATTCAGACCTGGCACAATTAAACATGCCTGGGTATTTCCACATTCAGAACTGAGACAGTGAAACGTGATGGTGTAGTGCCACAGACAGACCTGGGACAATTAAACATGCCAGTGTAGTGCCATATTCAGACCTGGACCCACAAAGGATTTGTTTCGACAAAATGAATAATGATTTAGAAATATTCAATATGTCAAATTTTGACATCCATACATCACTTTAAAGTTAATTGAAACATTAGATTTACAAAAGAATATTACTCTTCGAACAAAAAAAACTGAATGGCACTAGTTATTGTTCAAGATTTGACATTCAAAAATTATTTAAAAAACACTTATTCAACATGGTTAAAAATTCACTTTACATATTTTTCAGAACCACAAGTCAGTGTGTTTAGATGCCCAAATCCTATACAAAATTTGAAACTGACTCAAAAGTTTTCAGTTACAAATAACACATAAGTCAATCAATTTAAATGGAAATTGGACATTGCGTTGACATTTCGGTCTCTTCTGCAATAAATCAACACGAGCATCTTTAGGACTGCAAATTTTCAAAAGGATACAAAAGGGCCCCTCCTATAAAATGTTAGAAACATCAATATCTTCAAACTTATAAATATCGATTTTAACACCTGTTGTGTTGTAAAGTATTGGCGATATCATGGGTAAAGAAAACCTATGTCTCCAATCAAATTATACAAACAATAGAACAAATTGTGATAATTCATCAACATAACCAACAGGTAAGGATTCCCAAGGTGATCTTTATTGAGGTAAATATAGACATAAGAGACTTTTTTTTGTTCTCATATGCCACCTAGGTTCTGATTGTGCAAACCGCCGGTAAACAAGCAACATGCTGCCTCAGTACTTTCGACTGGTGGGGATAAAAAAGGGGACAGGGTGCTCATCCCTCAGCAATAGCGCCTAGACCAGCAATTATCGCCAAACAAGAACCTTATGGAGGTCTCAGGAGTGCAGCCAAGATGCCAGGATAGCATCGAAATGTGGCTCTGCCCAAAGATGGGAATGATGGCTTAATCATTGGGCCTGGGAAAAAAAAACAGATTCTCAATGATCCCACCTCAGGAGATGCCAGAAAGATCTTTTGTCACGGTTCCCAGCTCTGGCCAAATCTAACCCACAAGCCTGTAAGGCCGAGGTGTACAAGTCATTAATTGAGGGAGGTAAAGAGTCTTTCCATTTCTTACAAATCTCCCTCCTAGCCAGCAGGATAGAATAGAAAATCAGCTTCCGTGCCAAAGTGGGAACCCTTTCTACAAGGCCAAAAATTACCGAGGTAAGGTCAAGAACAATATGAGTGCCAACTGAAATTGAAAGAGTCTTACTTATTGCTTCCCAAAATGTGGCCAAATGAGGGCACTCGAAGAACATGTGGGTTTCAGCTGCGGCTATTAGGCCACATCTCGCACATGCCACCCTATTTCCCTGGTTAAATTTAGAGAGTCTCAAGGGCGAGTAGTAAGCTTGGTGTATAGTAAAAATATGGATTCTACGTAACCATGCCGGCTTAACGATATCCCACATCATGCCACATGAAGTTCTCCAAAGGTCTTGCAGGTTGGGGTTACTCAAATGTGATGCCCAAAGCTAATCTGGTAACAAAAATTCACCGTCCAGTTCTTCCAGAATTAAATTGTACCAAGATGAAATCTCTTTTTTGGTGGGGGGCTTATCGAGTAGAAGGGTGATAAGGTAACTGTGTGAGCCCAAGGGAAAATTAGTTCCTCGAGATGGTAAAGCATTAAATGATCTAGACCAGCTGGATATTTGCAGGTATTTAAGTCTAGCAAAGTTTGGACCTATTGTGTTTCGTAAAGACTCCCAGGGTAAAAGAACACCATCAACGAATAAATCTTCCCACACCAGAAGACCAGCATCTCTAATAGGTTGAGCTAGGACATCTCCCAACCAAGGCGGGCTGTTGGGAAGACCCCCCAAAGGCGTTCTACTTCCATAGTACCCTATTTTGATCAATTTTGTTAGCTGAGCCCAAATTATTGCCTTACCGCGTAACATTTTCAGTTTGATTTTTTTTTAAACTTGGGATCCCCAAATTTAAAGAGGAAGCTTGACTGGCTCACCCCCTCTGCCATCAACAGAGTATAGTACAAATACCCAACTCCGTGGTCAGTTGGATTCTGTAGTAACATCCTAGCATGTGATAGCTGGAAAGCCCAGGCATAAATCAGCAGGTCTGGTGCAGCAAGCCCACCCTTATCCCTACGTCTCCTGATTTTTTTCCACAAGATTCTTGGAAGGTGTTTATTCCAAATAAAGGAGTTAATTTCGACCAGCAGTTTTTTAATCAGAGAAGGTTCAAAATATAAAGGGATAATGTTAAATAAAACAGTAATCTTGGGTAAAATGGACATCTTAACAAGATTACTCCTACCCAATAAAGACAGCGGGAGCTAAGCCCAATTCTGGAGCATCCCACGACATTCCTTAGCCACCTTCGAGAAGTTATTAGAAGCAATCTGATCTATATCCCCAACAACATCAAGTCCTAGATACCTCATCCCTTTACTCGGCCGTACGCCGGAACTAAGGGAATTCTGGTCGATGTTCCAGGTCATCATATCAGTCTTTAGTGTGTTAATCTCGTAGCCCGACACCTCCCCAAATTCTGAAGCCAACTTAAATATTTCCGGAAGGGCCGAATGGGGTGCGGACGTAAAGATGAGGATATCGTCCGCATATAGGGCCACCTTTCTCTCCCAACCCCTGCATACAAAACCCTTAATGTTGACACTATCCCTCAAACTCTGGGCAAAAGGTTTAGCATATAGGTCGAAAAGGAGTGGGGAGAGTGGGCAGCCCTGCCGGGTGCCCTCTCGAGATGTTAAAGGGGTCAGATAAAATCCCATTGACCAAGACAGAGGCAGTAGGGTTCTGGTACAGAAGACTAATCGCTTGACGAAAACAGCCCCCCACATTGAACTTTGCCAAGGCCTCCGACAGGTACAACCAATTGACCCTGTCGAAGGCCTTGGTGGCATCCAACATAAGAGTGGCCAAAGGGAGGGATTCCAAAACAGCCAGATCTATAGCTCCCAATACGTCGTAGGATAATTCAAAAAGCTGTCGCCCCTTAACGAACCCCCTCTGATCTATTGTAAAATAGTGGGAGCAACTAAGGCTAATCTATTTGCAAGAATAGAGGAGAATAACTTGTAATCTCCATTTAAAATCGAGATTGGTCTGTACGAACTACATGCAGACGATGGCTTCCCAGGTTTTAATATTACAGTAATGGAAGCATTATTCCATGACACTGGAGGAGACACCCCATTCAAAAGTATCAGATTAAACAGAATTGCCAAGAAAGAGACAAGTTCTTGCTCCAGAGTTTTGTAAATTTCTGCAGGCAGGCCATCTGGCCCAGATGCCTTCCCCTTTTTGGCATTCCGAATGGCTGTGCTCACTTCTTCTTCAGAGATTTCCCTCTCCAGCATCTCACTCTAACAGAAAAACGTGGGAGGGAGATTTTATCAAGCCAATCTTTAAATATAGCAGGATCCAATATTTTGTCCTCGTAATAAATGGCTTGAAAATATTCTCTAAAGGCTTCTCTAATATTGCCATCCACGGATTGAGGGACATCATTAACATTAATCAGGTCAATGTTGTTACGGACCTGATCTGTTTTGGCTTTCCATGCCAGTAGCTTCCCAGCCCCTTCCCCATACTGGAAGTGCGCAATCTTACTGACCTCCCATCTTTCTTGTATCCCCTGGTTAAGAATTGAGGCTAGCTGACCCTTTAAGGAGATGCGGGGTCCGGAGAACATGGCGGCAGTCGGCTGAACTGCCGCAGCGCTCCGTGATTCGGGTTGCCGTCTGCCTTCCCTGAGCCCTGAATTTCGACGGTCGTTGCGTATTTCTCATGGCATAGTCTTTTAGGTACTAAGGGGAGACACTAATGTTAATTTCAGGCGTGTAAGGGCGATAAAAATACTGGTGGTGAACAAACTTTGTAGCAAGCGTCCGATATACCCATCACTGAGGTCAGTTTTCCTTTTTAACGACGGGCGTTATCGGCAGCGTCCACAGCGTTGGAAGGGCGTCTGGAGAGGACGGGCTCAGCAGCAGTTGTAGGTTCCCATTTCTTGTTACGGCCAGCTCACTGGTATTCCCGCTGGTCCTGAAGTCGTGGTCCTCGGCAGCCCTGGAGCTGCGGCGAGGAAGGAAAGCACGCAGTTTGGTGCGCGCTTCATGTGCAGGCGCTACGGCGGGTCGATCATTGAGATCCTACCTGTTGGAAACAGCGGACAGTGTAAAGGCTGGGGGAGAGCCTGACGGTGTCATTGAGAGTAAAGAGAGAGACTTAGAAGAGGGAAGTGTCTCTGAAGACTCCGTGGACTCCGTGGACGCAGAGGAGGAAGGTTTGCGTTTACATCAGACGTGTTATAGACAGCAGTAGCAGCAGCAGTCCAAAGGTAAGGGGAGAAACAATCGTAGAAGGGGCAAACCATCGCTTAGAGTGCAACCGAGGGGACTTGTCCTAGACACTAGCCCAGATTCCTACACTGTATCAACCCCTGGAGGTAGGAGAACCTCTTCATATCTCTCGACTGAAGTAAAAGCTAAAGGTGATAGAGGGAAAGTGAGGGGGAAAGCCTTACCAAAGCGCAATCCTGCTGCTGCGCCCGCGGTAGGCTCCAAAATTACGCCTTCTCTTCGCACGTACTTTAAATCAATACCGCAGGTCCTACGCCTTACTGAGCCTCAGAGCATGTCTATACTCCCGGAACCAGGAAGGGCGACTCACGATAAGCAAGTATTGGTTACAGCCCCTATTGATCAGTCCTCTCTTGGAAGCAACCAGGTCCCTACTCCATCTATGGCAGCTGAAATAGAAGGGTCCCCTGTTCATACAGCAGCAGCACCGTTAGAACAACTTTCCTCTACTATCAGTCACATTAATGTAGCTTCGCCCACTATTGAAACCATTGATACTTGGAAGAGTAAGATGATCGATAAAGTCTGTGATGGGCAAAAGGCGGCAGGGGACAGTTCAGACAACTCAGGTAACCCTCTTCCTCCTCTCCTAGTTGACCCTGTGCATCCAGTGAATACTGGCATGGAGGCTGCAGGAGGGACAGACCTGTCAGTTCTACCAGGAGTATCCCGAGATCTGGTCCAGCAATTTCCAGACACAGATCCGTCTCTATCTTTGGAAGAAGGTGGCATTACGGCTGTCTCCTTGCTGGCAATGTTTTCAACCCTGTCTCGAGACATAAAAAGGGGTTTTGAGGAGTCTGCATCTATTCAGCAGGGAGATTCAGAATTATTGTGAGTCCCTCGATATTAAAATATATGGGTTAACATCCAGGACGGGAGTGTTGGAAGAAACTGTGGGTGCAATGTCGCTGCACCTGGATAAAGCGGTGGATGACATTGGTAAACTAAAGAAAGAGGATCAAGCCCTCCTGGATAGGATGGAGGTGTTAGAGAATAATGCCAGAAGGGGTAACATTCGTATTCTCAACATTCCAGAGGGATCAGAGGGGTCAGATATCAAGAAGTTTATTGTTCATCTACTAAAAGAATCTCTTTCTTTGGATCAATCCCTGGAGGTGCTGGCCACGGACATCCAGCGGGTTCATAGGGATCCCTTTAAACAAAACCCACAAAGGTCGAAACCTCGTAAAATCTTGATCAACTTTCATACTTATGCCCTTAAGGAGCAGATTTTAAATCTAGCTTAAAACAGAAGTCACTACCGGGAAAGGGCTTTACTTTTCTAATAAGGTCAGACCTATCAAGGATCACGCTGGAAAAGCAATGGGAGTTTGGTAGGCGGATAGACGCCTTTAAGAGGTTGGGTGCTACTGCTCAGCTTATATTTCCGGCCTCATTAAGGGTCATGTATAATAACAAGATGATGAATATCAGGTCAGTTCAAGCCGCTGATGAGCTCCTTTTAGATCTGGGCAACAAGGGATCAGGTAAATAGGATTTGGGTCTCTTAGAGACATAGACGAAACTAGGAGAATCTGTCTATCTTGTATGTGTATAGCCATATTTAATAGATGCAATAAATAAGTTAAAAAAGGAATTTAAAAGCATCAAATATCAAAACTAATATTAGGAAAAACTGAATAAAGGAGAGGAAAAGAAAAAGAAAAAAAGGGAAGAAAAAAAAAAGTTTGTTATATTTTACAGGCAATTTCTTCTCTCCTCTTTACTCCTGACACACTAATCACTTTAAGCTAGGTTTGGGGCAGGGGGTGGGTAGCGGCAACCTGAAGGAGGGGTGCCATCTACTGGACTTGATCCGGTTAGATACAGCACGGGTTCTCCATGGGAGAGGGGGAGGGGGGGAGGGGGCACAGGGTTAGGGGGGGCAAAAATTCAGATAAAATTCCTCATTTGTCTATTCGATGCTTCTTTACACTCTGTCGATTTTACGTCTTTTTGTTCTGTGTTGTTAAATTTCAATGGGGGTGGCCAGCCTACTAGTGTTTCCTTTTTTTGTCTCGAACTGAGGTTGGATGTGGTTTGGAACGTTCATGATGACTAATTTAAAGATAATATCATGGAATGTTAATAGCTTGCGAACCAAGTCCAGAGCTAGTACCCTTTTGCAGTACCTTCGTGACTCAGATGCTCAGATCATCATCCTCCAGGAGACACATTTGATTCAGGCGGAAATCAATGCATTGGTTAAGGTTAATAAATGGATTGATTTTGCGATCTCTACTTCTCAGTCCCTGATCTCTAGAGGGGTATCGCTCATTTTTAAGAAACACCTTAAGGTTAAGCTTTTGGACTCAAAGGTGGACCCGGAAGGTAGATGGGCTATTGCTTCTCTTTCGATCTTGAGTTTTCAACTGATCATAGTTGGATACTATGGTCCTAACCAAGACGATCCATCTATCTTGAAAACCATTTTTTCCCATCTCTTCTCCTTCCCTGAGCCGGTACTATTTGCTGGGGACTTTAATATAGTTTTAGACCCCATTCTGGACAAAACTCATAACAACCGAGCCAGAGTCCCGTCAAATTCAAGATCTTTTTTGCTGAATGCAATGAAGCAATATGGGTACGTGGATATCTGGAGGTTAAGGGCAGGCCAGCAACAGGGCATCTCCTTCAGGAATTATAAGTACCTCCACCAACCGAGAATAGATTTCATATTGATTAATCAGAGACTGGTAAACGCCGTTAATACCATTAAATACCTTCCCCTACACTTATCAGATCATTCGGCTGTGCTGTTAGATCTTACGACCCCTTTAATAGCGCCGGCAAAGATCTGGTCTTTCGATCGTTCGCTACTTTCCCATCCTGAAGATTTGCTTTTCTTAAAAACTGAGGAAGCGCTCTTCTTGAAAATAAATGTAGGTTCGGCTGGTATAGGTCTTGTTTGGGATTCACTCAAGGCGCTTTTGAGATGCTTAATTACCGCTAAAGTCGCCTATAGAAGAAGAGAGTATAGAGAGGCCGTGGCCTTGGTGGAGGCAAATATAGCTATGGTTCAGCTTGAGATTGACCCTAATACTACCTGCACGAATCAAGTTCAGACATCTTTGCGTGACAAAATACTCTCCTTCAAAGGGTCAGCTAGCCTCAATTCTTAACCAGAGGATACATAAGAGACTCTTAAACGAATGGCAAATATAAAAATAAAATAAAAATATTTATCATGTTTTCCAGAACTTATTAAAGTATTCAGTACTTACACAAATACTCGTGAAGTCTGCGTTATAATTGAGCTTGTGTTTTAATTTTTAATGAGCATATATTATTTTGTATATCTGTTTAAGTAAAAAAGATTGGAAACGTGTTTTTTAACATCATAGAGGCAGATATTTAGAAGAATTAGTAGGGAAACGGACATATATTTAAACTCACTCAGCTCGTCCACGTCAGGTATTCATTATGTAAATACTACAAAAAACTGATGTAATCTTGTTTATGTCGGTGCAAAATATATCAAGAAAAACTCTATACAAGAAAAAACTAGAAAACTTACAGGTGGTTATAATTTAATTTAGACACAACTATGCGTCTCATACCCTAAATGAATCCAGCGTAATGCAGCTATGTAAATCGCGTAATCTGGAAAGGCTTCTAGTTTCAGGGTGCTAAATAAATCCAGTGCAACACGGCTACGTAAATCACATAAGCCGAAAATGTATCACCAAATTTGAGCAAACATCTAAACTGCTAATGCATTCAAGTCCATGGCTTGTAGAAAATAGACATGGCTTTCAGTTGTAACTATGTATGTTGTGTAATTCGGCAATAAATTTACAGAGTATTGAACTCTACAATTCTGACAATGACAGCAATATTTTATTTGCAAAGTAAACAAAAAAGCGGAGGGGGGATTCCCCGCAAAATTATAAACAAATAAGGACAATTATGAGTTTAAAAAAAATATGGAGAAGAAGAAAATAAAAAAGCAAGACCCATACCATCTTGAATGGTTAGGAAAGTGCATAATGATTTATCTTAATCAAATACTAGCTTACTTACATAAACATCTACTAGTTATCACTTAATAAACTAATTCCACATTGATATATACAAAAACATTGAAACTACTACAAAAACATAAAATTACAGTACTTGTCAGTCTGGAAACAATACATTGATTCTATATACAATATTGTAATGTTACCCATGAATGAAATAATGTTCTGAATGACAATTAAAACCAGCCAAGGAAACAATTGCACAGATATGAACAATCATATGAAAAAAAACATTGTTTCAGTAATGAACAACTGCAATTATATATATATGCAGCAAAATCAGATTCATCATCATATTCTACAAATTACAATAAGGAAAGTGCTTGCCATTCCACAGAGATATTTAGACCCTTTTTGACACTATCAGTTTTACATATCAATTTATTTTCCTTAATTGTGAAAAAATGGTACGCATTTGAAAAGTGACTTGTTGATTTACCAACATCAATGACTGACCATTTGATGTATTTTTCAGTGTGTTTCAAGAGTGTGTAATATTCCACCATAGGTGCATGTTCAACTCGAAATCTAATTCTAGATTGGTGTTGTAATATCGGCTTTTTAATAAATTGAGTTGTTTTCCCTATATATGGAATATATGGAAGGCCACAGGGACATTCGGTGCAATAGATAACATTGCATGTATTGCAATTTAAAAACTGTTTAGACACGAATTGTAATTCATTCATCACAAAGTTCTCTTTAATAATCTTAGCAGTAGTGCATGCAACACAGTTGTTACATTTGTAGTGGCCTACAATGGGTGTCATCCATAGCATACATTCAATGCTTGGTGGGGTAGGTTCAGTATATGCTTTCAACTAATTTGTTTCTCAAGTTAGATCCTATTTTGAAGGCAAACCGAGGTTTCTTGAGGAAAAATTGATCCCTCGAAAGAAGATTCTAATTTTTGATAATGAGTCAAATGTAGAGACACAAATCAAATGCAATTGCTCAGGTCTTTTTTTTAATGTCTAATAGAGCCTCTCCGTCATTATACCATGCTCTTTGTAAGGATCTCCGTAACCACGTACTTTGAGTTTTTCTTTAAGTTTCTTTGCTTCAGCGAAATAGTCATATTTTTTGGAACAGTTTATTTTAAGATGAAGAAATTTCCCAAAAGGCACGTTATCTTTCAAAGACTAAGGATGGTGGCTGTTAAATTTCAATAATGTATTTCGAGCTGTTGGTTTAGGTTATAAAGTAGTATACAATATATTGTCTTCTGTCGTTATCGTAATATCCCGAAAAATGTATATTGCAATTATTGTAGTCAATACTGAATTTCAAATTAGGATTAGATTCATTGAATCATTCATGAAAATTCAGTAGACTTTCTACACCACTTTTCTAAATTAGAAAAATATTGTTAATCTATCAAGAAAAAATATATTTAAAAAAATGAGAAAACCTAAATTTCAAATGAGATCTGGTGGTCACAATTTATTTCAGACACAACCATGCATCTTTTTTCTTGCACGCTAGATAGATTCCAAAATTTACGAAGCCACGTTATGCTGGATTCATTTAGCGTGCAAGAAAAAATATACATGATCGTGTCTAAATTAAATTGTGACCACCAGATCCCTTTTGAAATGTAAGTTTTCTCATTTTTTCTTTTATATACTTTTTCTTGATAGGTATATTTTGCACCAAAATAAACAAGATTCAATCATTTTTCGCAGTATTTACTTAATGAATACCTGAAGCGGACGAGCTGAGTGAGTTTAAATATGTGTCTGCTTCACTACTAATTCTTCTACATATCCACCTCTTGGTTGTTAAAAACACGTTTCCGATCTGTTTTACTTTAACAGACATACATAATATTATATGCTTGCTAAAATTTTAAACACAAGCTAAATACTACCCCAGACTTCACTAGTATTTGTGTAAGTACTGAATACTTTAATAAGTTCTGGAAAACATAATCATTTTTTTTATTTCATCTTTATATTTGCCATTCGTTTAGGAGTCTTTTATGTCAATTTTTACACGTGGGGAATCCTTACATGTTGGGCATGTTTTTCTTTTTTTGCAAGTTCTTACATTTTTGGTATAAATTCTTTGGGGATTCAGTTTTCATTACCCATGCGATCTCCAATACTTTACAACATGGCAAGTGTTAAAATCTATTTTCATAAGTCTGAAGATATTCATAATTTGTTATTACATGTTTCTAAAATTTTTCAGTTCTGAAGATGGTGTAGTTGATTTAGTGCTAAAGAGACCGAAACGTCAATGCAGTGTCCAGTTTCCTTTTAAATTTATTGACTTATGTGTTCTTTGTAACTGAAAACTTTTGAGTCAGTTTCAAATTTTGTATAGAATTTGGGCAACTAAACAAACTGACTTGTATTTTTTACATCTTCATAAATACTTTTTGAATATCAAATATCGAACAATAACACCTGCCAATGAATTATTTTAGTTCGAAGAGTAATATTCCTTCGTAAATCTAATGTTTCAATTAACTTTAAAGTGATGTATGGATGTCATAAATTGACATATTGAATCTTTCTAAATCATTAATCATTTTGTCTAAACAAATCCTTTGTGGGTCCTTGATATTGATTACTTTATTGTTCATCCAAGCCTTCAAGGGAATACTGGGTTACCCTTTTTCTTTTTATACATTCTGACCTGTGACATCTAAACGTGCTGGTGTTGTGCCATATTCAGACCTAGTACAATCACACGTGCCGTGCCGGTGTAGTGCCACATTCAGAACTGAGAGAGTGAAATTAGCCGGTGTAGTGGCACATTCAGACCTGGGACAATTAAACGTGCCGGTGTAGTGGCACATTCAGATCTGGGACAATGGGAACATGCATACAGGAATTGTAACTTTCACACATGGGACGAAGAAAACGTATATGGCGAATGATTTACAGAAATGGACACACGGAAACATAGAAAATATGTTACTTTTAATCATGGGCTCATAAGAACCTGAACAGTAACTTTGAGTTATGAGATTATAGAAACATTTTCCCTCTCTTCTTCATAAGAATATTTAAGCTTCTCTGATCTTGGAACTGAAAATGACAGCTTCTATGTGGAGCTTTTCTTTTACTGGTTTCTCTGTCATTTGCTACAAACTGTTTTCCTGCATTCTCTGACGTTTCTTTTTTCCTGTTCTGATCCTCAAACCATCTATTTCTTCATTTCCGTTTTTTAGTAACCCTTCTCTTGCCTGCTGCGAGATGCATGTTGTACTGTAAATTGTATTTATATTGCGCCTACCACCCCTGACGATCTTTGCGGCGAGTAGCATGCTTCTCCGGAAATCAAGTTTAGAGTTAAATAGTTAGTAGATTGGGAATATGTGGTTTTTATTCTGATTTTTCTAACTAATTTTTGGGCAGCAACCTGAAGAGCTGTAGAGACTGCAGCTTCATTGCTATGTTTGTTTCTGAAGGAAACTTACAAACTAGAATGCCAGTGGGCAAGCTCAAGAACCTGGCTCAGTTTCAAAGGAAAACCCTTTCTTCGAAAGATTTATACATTCATCTTTAGAAATGGTTATTCATCAGCATGAGTGACAGTTTGCAAGTGAAGGGAAAGAAGGACACCAGTACCACGGAATCATGTGATAGCACTGTAGGTTAGAGTGTATTGGTATGTTAACGGGCAGGGATGGAAAGCCAAAGGTAATAGAGGAGCCAAAATAGCCATTTGAGCGGTTGCATTACCATGAAGCTCAGACCCATGCAGAAACCCTTTTGTTTTGCACTGAACTCTACCAAATAGTTCCATCCAGTTCCACTGAGCACAGAGCCCCAAGTAAGGGGCAGAAGTGTCCTCCACTCATCTATGGAATGGTGGTTTGGTTCCGGCACTTGTGGCTTGTGTGGGTGGGACCAGAACCTAAGCTGCCAAAGGAGCTTTGCCTGTGGTAGCTGCGATCCACAGTGGATTACCTGCCTGGCCCAATCTGGGAGGGCCACCTGGTAGTGCCCGGTGAGAGAGTACTCTGACATGGTTCTATCCTGGTAGTGGTGACTGTCTATGTAGAGGGACAGCACCACTGCAAACAGCAACTTGGATATCTTTTACCATGGATACTTTAATTACATTCTAGAAGGCAGCTTGACAGTTACAGTTGTGGAGCCACAACTAGACCTGTGGCAGCTATTTAGCCACATAATTGGATGTAATTAGCCGTCAAGGCTAACATGTTGCATTCACCTTTAGTACGCTTCTCTCAGCTTCCCAGTTATCCGAGCCTTTTGCCCACAGATCCTTGATCATCCTCTTCCAGGTCTCAAAGTGTTGGTCTGGAGGATATCCTGGTAGCTTTAGTCGGTGTCAGGTGAGCCCAGAGGACTCACATTAGTCTGCCGCTAGGGTCCACACCCTGCTTCCTTAGCCCCGGGGGCCTTCCCTCCAGCACCCAATCTGACCTGGGACCCTGTGACGCTATGCTTTGTAATCCATGGAGGATCTCTCCCCCTCTTTTAGAGGACAGACTATATGATCTCTAAGAGATCCGGCCTTGTCTGTCTCCTCGAGGGGGCCCCTCCCTCTCCGGCTAAGGAGGAGGGCTCTTTTACCCAATGATTTTGTACCGGGCCGCAGGACTGGTGAGGCCTGCACCAATGTTCTTCAGGACACCTCCTCCTTCCATTTCCTCCCTGTGAGTTGTCCCTCAGGACTAGTGGGGGGGCCTGTGAGTAACTTCCTCCCTGGGCTTACTGTGGCAACCTATGGCCCACCCTGAGGTGATCCATCCACTCTGACTTTATGGTGGGCCACTTCCTTAATGTGCTCTTCTACCCAGCTGAGGATGCCATCCAGAGCCCATAGGTCACCAAGGCCCACTCACAAAACCTGTGACTTGAGAACTCTGACTCCACATGGCTGGGCTAGTGCTGGACTTTCTGGAAGGTGAGTGCTGAGTTACAAGTCTTGAGAACTGCCTGTGTGGTCCCTCCCATCTTTGACACAGCTTCTTGCCATGTCTGTCCACATTGATTGAAGGCCACTGTTGTCTGTTCTTTCAACACTGTGGGGGGTGACTGCACTTCCTACTGGGCTCCTACTCCTTGGCTGCTCCATGAGGTCTAGGCGACATCACATCCTGTTGGCCAGCCGGTTGTTCTTCTCTTCTTGCATGGTTGGAGCCCTCTTGAGGAACCGATCTGGGACACACAGTGAGATGTTTGGTGGCTCTACTCGAAGCGTAGGAACCATGTAGCCCTCAAATATTTACCTCAGTGGCATGCTCTGCTCTCTTCTTCCATATTGGGTGTCCTCTTGAGCTGACCTCCTCCACTCACTTGGTTCACTCCCATCTCGCACCACATTATACCCGCTCTGACTATCTTTCATCCCAACCCCAGGACAGTACCAGGGGTCCCTAGTAGATTATGGATTGTGAACCATTGGGGGTGACCCCTTTTGACTGCTCATGTGGCCTCATTGGGCTTTGTTCACCTGATGATCCACCTGGGCACTGAGGCTTTACAAACAGGCCCACCACTGTCATCTGTTCTGTGGCTATTCCTGTCTGGTCCACCATTGACCATGGGCCAGACCAAATCCACATGCTTGGAGGCCCCACCACCAGAAGGATCATTTCCACCATCTGATAAGCACCTCTGCCAATTCCCATGTACAAATTCGGCATCTCCTTAAAGGTCATAAACTCCTCTACAGCAACCCTTGAGACTAAGATAAGTACCATACCCATATATGTTGGCTTCCTCCTGGCAGACTACCAAAAGCTGGCTGAGAGGGTTCCTAAACTATGAGTGCTGTGGGGCAACTCACCCGGACTACTCAGGATCATCGTCTTGAACTGCAAGAATTATCTGATTGCATCCAGTTCCGGAAGCACCAGACTGAACAATTTAAGAGTGGTTGAACTTTCTGAGGAGGCCAAGGGGTCCAACTCAGTCCAATTTAGGGAACAGTGGCTCAAATCCTTCAAATCCTTCACACCTTCCCATTTGCTCAAAACTTTCTTTTCAGTAGAGAGAGCCCATCGAGTTCCAACTATACTCCCAAATACTGAAGGAAAAGCTTCCTTGGTCCCTTCTAGACTGCCTAATTCACTTCGGCAACAGAGACGAAGTTCTTTGAGCGGCTTTGAGAACCGACAGGTAGTGGTGTTTCTGGACCACTCCCAGGCAGTTAAACATCAGCTCAGAGACAAAAGCATTAAGTACCCTCTCCTTTTCCCAGCTATCCTAAAAATATTTTCTGATGAAAAGAGATTTTCTTTTCACCAAACCGAAAGCCACCTAGAACTGGGGAGAAACCTAGATTCCGCCTTCACATGTTTTCGGAGCACTCAACTGCTCCAACACTTGGGTGTTGGAGCTGGCACCGCCTTGGGAGGCCAGGCTGGTGGGGAAGAAGAGCTACCCCTCTTGCACTGACCAGGTGCTTATGGCTGGAGGGTGACCCTCAAAATTGTTTCCTTCTTCAGGGAGACTGCCCTGCCTCCCAAGGACACCTCTTCTTCAGATGAGAGGGAACTCTTATTCCTACCTGCCTTGCTAGACCCCCAGACATCTCCCCATGACCTAATTTGGCACCTACAACTTAATCTACTGTATTGTCTCACTTTGACTTTCAGTCATTTTGTTTAGAGAGCGACACAGACGGTCACATCCCTAGACAGATTTCTCCCTCTTTGCTCAACCCCTAGGGAGTCCCTCGCACTCTGTTCTGAATCCATAAAATAGGTGTTCCCTTCCCCCTTTTAGGCTCCCCCACTTTGAAACGGGCCTCCCCATCTTCAGCACCAGACGCTCGGGCCTCTGACCCTTTATGCCCAATACCAACCTCAACTCATTATTCATCACATGGTGGCCAACTTGCCACGGATTCCCAAGCTTACTTTTCACCACGTTTAGGTTCACATCCCAGTTTGGGCATCCAGCCCTTTGCTTGCTACCCAGTTTTGTGTATTTTTCTTCCAGCCTCTTACCTTTCTGTGACCTGATCCTCCCTATTCTGGAGACACTCACCTTCCACCGCACAACGAGCAACAATGGTAACTGCTATACGCTTCCACCCTTGAGACTGACTTTCATCAACCCTTTCTCAATGTAGCTGGCTAATTACACTTTGAGCACCTGAAACGTTAAAAGGATGCACACTCCAGCTTGCAATCACAAAATATAATCCTTTCTCTCTTATAGGAATGCAAATATTTCCTTCCTTCAGGAGACTTGTTTGCTACCAGTAGAGGGTTCTCGTCTCCAGAAACATTGAAAAGTTCCTATTTCTCTACAGGCTTCTCATTCTAGACCAGAGGAGTGGCAGTCTGGATCTGGGCTAAGATTCCATTTACAGCCCGCTCAACACATATAGGCCCAGAGTGTAGATTCATGCTCGTGGAGGAAGTCCTGGAAGCATGCCTTTAATTTTCAGTGGCCTTTATGCACTGAACACAGGCCAGTTTGTCTTCCTTGCCATGCTTTTCTTTTTTTTTAGCTCCATGGCATACTTGAATTGGGTTTTCGGCTGAAATTTTAACTCCTTCAGCGCTTATGACGAGCTCAGCTCGTCATGAGGCACAGTGAAGCTGTGCTCATGACGAGCTGAGCTTGTCATAACTTTCGCGGAACGCCCACGCGGGGATAATTCCCCTCCTGTGCGGGGCGTTCCATTGAGTGGGGGGAGTCGTGATGAGCTCAGCTCGTCATGAACACAGCTCCATTGTGCTGCATGACGAGCTGAGCTTGCCACGAGTACTGTGACAACGCATGCGGCCCCGCACCGCGGGGGAATTAGCCCCGCAGCGAAGGGGTTAAAGAGGTTTTGGATACATCTTTAGATAGGTCCCTTCCCTATCTCCCATACACCCCAACTGTTGCTAACTGGATTTGCAATTGAATGGTCATCGATGTCTGACTGCACCATAATCCCGGACATCATCTCTGTTCCATCTATTAACTGCCTCATGACCTTCAAATGCGACTAGACTACATAGTTTTTTCCACCCATTTATGCTCGCCCTTTTCTATTTAGGATCTAAGCAGGCACATTTTGGATCTCAGCCTGTTGATCCCTCAGCTCCACTGGGGATGTCTGCTCTTTCTGAGACCAACCAGGCACTTACAGGGTGCCACCCTAGTTCAGTCATAGGACCAGTGAATTTAGATTCTATGCTGGTGCTTCCCAGAAGCAAGATCAGAGCAATTTCTGAAAAACATACCCACAACACACAATGGTGGACTTTAGTTACTAAAGAAACAGGGATACAGTTACATGTATATTCCACAAATGGCAGCTAATTTTAGAAGATAAGGCCAGAATTACCAAAAGTAGTTGTTCTTAACGTGTGGTTGACACATTCTCAGGGGTTCCCAGCTGTTTAGAAAATTAAATATTATTAGCAGATTTATAGAGTGTATAGGTTAACGTTATCCGTGTGAGCAGAGCAATTAGAATCTAGTATCAGGGCATACTCTGTCCACCAAACTCAAAGTCCACCCACCTGTTTTTGTGTTGGGTGGACAGAGAAAACGTTTATGCAGATAGTAGAATTTAATGCATCAGTGTAAAATGTCCTCCAATGGCCCAAAGGAGAAGATGCTGTTGGAGGTAAGCCATCAACCATCCGTCCTGTTTGAAATGGATAGTCGATTCATTTTTCCTGTTTTATTGTTTGTCAGCACTAGGTATATCCTCGCAGTGAGATATAGTAAAAAAAAAAAAAAGAAAAAAATTAGCCATCCACCTTAGGAGAAAACTCCTGCTTTAGGCGTTTGTTTTTGAAAAAAATAAAATAACTTTGGAAACATTTGCAGGCCAGCTGTCATGTTTGACAGAATTGTCTGTCAAGTTTTTCCTACACTTACAGAAACTGCCATGATGGCGTTTCCTGCCAATGTATAGTGATGTCTGTGGGGGCAGTAGATATCTTTAAATCTGGAGGGCAAAGTGAAAACAGGGAGACAGTCATTAAGGGCCATATGTAGGTAATGTTTGTTTTGCGATTCTCAAATTGCGATTTTTTGGGAATCGCAATTAGAGAATCGCAAAACGAAATGTAGGTAGGATTAGCAATTTCTTTTGCGAATCCCAATTATTCCTAATTTGCGAAACGCAAATTGCGATTCGCAATTAAGTAATACCTTCTCATTCATTCCTATGGGCTAGAAGGCCGATAGGAATGAATTGGAAGACATTCTCAATTTGCGATTCTCTTTTAGAGAATCGCAAATTGAGAATGCAATTGCAGGGTTGCAAGGGTGTCAATAGGACACCCTGTTGCACCCCTGAAATTAACATGTGTGCACATGTGGCCCACATACATGCCCTAAGGCATGTATCTGGGCATACATGCCCTAAGGGCATGTATGTGACCAGCATGACACTTTGAAAAATGCCAAAAAGTGCATTTTTCAAAGAAATCGCAATTTACCACCAACCTGAAGTTGGTGGTATTTTACGATTTCTTAAGCCACAATTCTCACAACTTGGGTGCTTCCTACATTGCATTTAAGGAATTGCAATTTGCTATTCCTTAAATGCAATCGCAAAATAAGGAATTGCAAATTTTGCGATTCCTTATTTTGCGTGGGGCTTTTTGTGTGCTACATAGCACACTGCCCAAATTGCGATCGCAAACGCTGAAATTCTGCGAATTTCAGCATTTGCGATCGCAAAGGGGCTACCTACATATGGCCCTACGTCTTTCTCCAATTTGTCTCCCTTTACTCTGTCTGCCAAACCCTAAAACAGACCTCTGTTTAGAGTAGCACAGTGGGAGAAAAACAATGGTTTGGAATCCTATCCCGAAGTGATTGCAAATAGATGAACTATTTGCAAGCATTCGTCCCATCGGTTGTATGATGCATTGGCCGAACCACGCGTGCCTCTACCAGGCAGTTCCAAAAATGAGTGTGTCTAACCAATGTATTTCTTTACTAACCATGCCTTTACCATGCAATTTCGTAGTAAAGGCATGTTTGGTAAAGGGATGTGTGGTAAAGTTCAGACTCTGTAACCACTAGGTAACTGCGGAAAGGAGTGTGAGGGTTAAACAATAAAAGGAAATCTTTTTCCTTCCTGTGACAGTGGAGTATATTACCAACAGGAGAATTAGAGGCTGTTTAGAACCAATGTTTTGGTTTAGATACAATAGTGGGACAAGTAAAGTTCAGACCCCAGCCCCTCCGCCCTGAGTCCTAAAAACCTGGCCCCTGCCCTATAACCTGACCCTTCCTCTGAGCCCTAAAAACATCGCCCCTAAAACCTTAAATTATCTCGACTTCCCTTGCCCTGAGCCCTAAAAACGTTCCCCTGCCCTGAAAACTGCCCCTTCCCCCTGTCCTGATCCATAAAACTCTGCCCCCTACCATAAAACCTACCGACCCGCCTGCCTGAGCCCTAACAAACTGCCCCTCTGCCCTGAGAACTATCCTTTCCCTGCTGCCCTGAACGATAAAGCTCTGCCCATTCCTTAAAACCTACCCCCGACCCCAGCTCCTCGCCCTGAGCCCTAAAACTAGCCCCCTCCATTAAAACCTAAAACCAGCCCCCTCCCTTAAATCCTACCCCCCTTGGCCCACCTGCGTTGAGCCCTAAAACCTTCTCCCGCCCAACTTGCCTCGCCACGTCTCCGTCCTTCGTGCAGGCCCTTCCCTCCGGTTCCTCTCCCCACCTGCTTAGTAAGCTAGAAGGACGACTGCCTTAAGTACGCATATGCGTGATTCAAGCATATGCGTAGTTATTTGGTTAAGGCAATAGATGTTTCGGTTGCGTTGAAATGGAACTCGTGATTGAAGCTGCATGGTAAAGGCTGTTTCCCGTCCCATCATCTTTTGGGAGTTTGATTGTCAGAAGTATTCTCGGAAACCTGAGACTGGTGCAGCTTTAAAAAACCTTCTACTTTCAATATTTGTGAATTCCAAAAAGTAGTACATTTGTGTCCATTTAAGGAATACATCTGCCGTTGGAGATTTGCTACCTTTATTTAGTAAACTGGTTACTAATTATGTATATTTAGGTTTCTCATGAAAAACCGAATATCTTAGTTAAGTGAGGGTGAAAAAAACCAACACATACTTTGTGGACCATAGCAAGCCCGATTCAGGCCACCAGATCCAAATACAAAGCCAAGAATATATTTATTTGGGGGGTGTCACACCCCAAACACCCCCCTGAGTCTAGCTCCTGTCTAGTAGGCATGATTGCTGGTCCGAATTAAAGCACTGGAATGCGTTGACAAAAAGAAAACATGCATTAGATACAAAAGAGACAAAATGATATGCTAAAGTCTACCATATTACTCCATCTTTTAAAAAACGAAATTTTGAAAAGCGCTATCCTTTCTATTGAAAGTAAAATATCTATTTTTGTACATTTTTAATGTGCATTAGATAAAATATTTTATAATTTGTGTGTTTAGCTGATGTGTACTTGTTTCTCTACTTTTGTGTATTGTTTTAAGGTTCAAATCGAAGCAATTGCATAGGTTGTGTTCTCCGTCTTCCAGTAATGATTGTGTGGGGTCCACAGAAGTCAAAGGGTTAGGAACCACTGCTCTAAGAATCAGAAATGCAAGCTAATAAGAAGTCATTGCTATTGCGTGGATAGGGGTCAAATGTATACCTATTCTCCATAAGGCAGGTAGGTCAACCCATGTTGAAAAACATTTAAACCTAGAGGAACCTTGGAATATTGACCTTGGGGACACGTTAGAGGAAATCAATTAGAGGACAATCTAGATGTGCTGGAAATCGATAACTAACTAACCTCGGCTCAAAGTGATTCAGCACAAACATATGCACAGAACACACATGACTGAACAGTTGGTGCTCAGGATACCCGCAGACAAAGATGCCTCCAGTGTACGACAGAAACAGGCATAAGTCGTGGTCTTGTGTTAAGATATTGCAATTTCATAATAAAGTACTACAGCAGATGACTGAATAAGCTGGTTAGATACTTGCCCACGCCCACAATTAGGGGTTGTAGTGGTGGCATTCAGTAACAAACAAGGAAAAATAAGTTAGTACAACTGGAGCAAGTGGTAAGTAGAGAGCGATTGCTGTAAACTGGAAGCCATGCTGCAGTTCTCCGACCGCAAACCTAGGAATTAGATCAGACAAAGTGGATTACAATGGGTGACCTCAACTAGAACATGGTGATGGAATGAGTCTCTCGCATAGCAAATGGAATTATGCACCAGGAGAGGACCCAATTGTGCAGCAGGAATGGTTAAATTATGTGGCAAGAAAAGATACAAGTGGACTTATGCACCAGGAGAGGACCCAATTGTGCAGCAAGGATGATTAAATTATGTGGCAAGAAAAGATACATTTTGCTGCATAGTGTGGCACACTTTGTGATAGTGTTGCTTCGAGGTGTTGTATTTTTTCATATTTGAACACAGTCTGTTTAAAGTCACATTATAAAGAGTGTAATATCACAATCAATTGAATTATAATAATTATAAAAAACACGCCGCAGCCAGCGAATTGCATAATTCCAGTTGACTTGGTCTCCCAGCAGGGGAGCGGGTCATATGTATGTATGTATGTATGTATGTATGTGTGTTCTTATATAGCGCTTGATGTTACCCTTGGGCATCTCGGCGCTTGCCTTGGGAACCCGTCCTGGTTTTTCCCTGTGAGATCACCCGTGCTGGGCATACCCAAGGTGAAAGCCAGGCATCCCGCCGCGGGGGGGCCGTTGTGGAGATTAAGCAAGCTTGTTGCCCAGAGCTGCATAGTGTGAACTTGTGCTTAGAGTGGGCACCGAAGCGAGAATTATCCAGTCCGTGGACAATTGGGTTCAGGACCCTGCCGCGTCAGGAATCTAACCCTGGTCCCGAGTCTGACCTCAGCTTCAGGTATGCCTCCTCTAACCAGTGAGCCACACTTCTCCTAATAACTCATAACTATTCAAAAACTCTTTTCAGATGAAGATCACATGTAAGCAATGACCTACTCTGAATACAGTTCTTGTAAAACTCGATTGATAATAACAAGAGAGAACCTTCAAAGATGAGGATGGATATTAAATAATGATGCCTGACGATTTTTCTTCTATAAGGAACTGTGTAATTTGAGATATGTTATGTGCACGTTCTATCCGATGTATTTGAACAAGAGGTGTATAAGGGAAAATGTAGATTGTTAGTTTGTTTGAAATACAAATAAAGTATTTAAAAAATACCCATGGTAATGCAGTAATACTCTCAGTTGTCAATGGTGCTTGGAATCATTTTGCAATCGAATGTTTCTGTTTTTTTCAATGTTTTGTGCTAGTCTCAACAGTGCCAAGAAAGCCCAACAATGTTTGATTTTCTCAGATGTGCCTGAAAACTCTGCAAAGCTTTGTGTAACCAGTGATGTGGACTAGTTCAGAACATTTTGGGGAGGTTAATTGAAAAAGAAAGTGATTACATATTACAATATGGAAACACTGGTCTGCCCTGTTATCCTCTGGATCACTTCTGATTCATTTATTTCCTAGTTTCTGGATGAGCCCGGTAATCTACCACCAAGCATGAACCTCAGCCAAATCCTTGGCCTGAATCAGAACATCAACATTAGCAGCATTTACCAGTGAGTATTATCTCTTAATTAGTTTATTAGTGTGATACTTGACTGATTGTATGAGAGTAGTGTGGAAGATAAATGTGTGACACTGATCATGTGGTGGCAGGTCCCATGTTCAATTCCTAACTCCTCTCTAATAGTCTAGTGAAAAATGTTCTTACAGGGGTCACCTTTAGCAGGGTTTTTTGGGTTTAAAACGAACACCCAAATATATACACAAATGAGTCTTCTTCAAAATAAGAGTCTGTATTTTGATATTCAAGACTATTTATATTCACAAAATTAATTAATACATATAGACAACTGGCTTAGAGGTAGTAGCCCAGCAGACCATATATAATGGTTGTTCTTCTGACCTCAGAACACACTTACAGTGAAAAGCACCAGCAGCAAAACACAGCCAATTAACACCCACCTGCAATGTAGTAGAGAATGCTGTATGTAAATTCGTATAAAACAAAATTATCAAAAACCCTTTCTGAGAAATAAAATAATTTGAACCTTTTTGAGGAAAGACAAATTAGTAGAAATTCATTTTAATTGAATATAATAGGAAATAAACCCAAGATCAATGAAAGAATTCATATCAATTTACGTGAAAGGATCCTAGTTTTTAAAACGAAAAGTCAATCATGGAACCCAGGGATAATCCTGGTAGGTGAATCAGTCTTTGATATCAGCACAGAAAAAAAGAGGTAAAGGGCAAAGGAACATAAGCAAGGCAAAGTAGGGAAAGAGTTATCACAGAAAGGGTAAAGAGGCAAAATGACAATTAATAGAATATGAAACATCACTTAGTTACAGAATGTGGGAAAGGATGAGGGTACAGCAAAATATGTATGCTGTACTTGTAGAAAAAAGCCTCTATAGAAAAATCATATTTAAGATTGATTGTGTTTGCAATTTTAAAATAGTTTGTTAAAGGTAATTTTCAAAAACAATTCTAGTAATTTGTTTCTACCAATTGATAAATTCTTTTTATCCTGAAAAGTTTAATGAATCCGTTTAAGGACATTGGTTTGTCAGATTTGGCATCTATTAGAAAGTGTTTCTATGAAATCACATACAATCTTTGAAGACACATGCTGACACATGCTGATTCTTTGGACTCCTGTAGACCTGCTGAACCTCCACAAACTTTCAGTCTGGGACAACATTCCCACTTTGTCTTTTTACCGGCTAATTATAGCTCTAAATAGACTCTCATCCCAACTCCAGGCACCCCCATGTTGGAGAGTTACATATGAGCTGGCAGGCATGGACAAGGGTGTTGGCTTGACTGACAAACTTGCTTAATTTGTAAAAGCTCCTCTGGGCCTGGTGCCTAACATAGGCAAGACAGAGCATTTTCCATACAAGCATTTGCTTTAGTTTGAGAAATTCAGATGCCATTCTGGCTGTAAATGGCATAGTAGTAGCTCAACCGTGACATAATGTGGTCATTTTAGGTGCTACTCTGCCTATCCATGACATAATTGTGGTCCATAATTGACACAATGTGGGCATTTTACTATACATTCTTGCGGTCCTTGACATATATTCTGACTCCACTTTTCCTTTCTTTATAAACACATATTCTTGCTAACTTTTGCACTCACTTCTTGTTCACCAATTCGTTTGAATATCTTTGTCTCTAATTCACTAATACCTCATGTATCCCTGTCCTATATTCTCTATTTTGTATTTACTTTTATATTTTTTTTTCCTAGGCAGTGTAAAGAGGGTGCTGTGTTCTGGGACATTTTACCTTTGAGTAACAACTTCAATATAGAAGATTCGTTGAACATATCAAAGGTAAAACCATAGGATTATTTCCTTAATATTGTGGCTGCATGAGGTAAATGTAAATATAAAATGTCCATTCTTTAAAAGCCGAATCAAGGGCCAAGGTGTTGTGTGCAAACTTGGACTGAATACAGGCTCACTCGTGAGCCCGGTTTACATGTGGAGATTTAGGCTGGCTCATGGGCTCATTAAGGAGCCAGGGCTATAATATTTGGCCTGTGCTGGTATGTAGATCTCTAATGAATCAGGTCTAGAGGTGCCCATTTAGGTCTTTATCATGATCGTTCACTGTCCATATTCTTATGTAAAGACCTGGAATATAATGTAAGCCCAGGATGGCAGACTGACAGCCCAACTGGTTGCAAAAGCATTGGCTTTAGCCCCTGGTGGTCAGGAATGCCCATCAGTTGTAATGGAGGATTCACTTTTCCAGTTTCTCAATCCTGGGTTGAGCAGCTTGGTTTTTTTGCCAGCTCAGTATTTTATATTGCTTTTCAGAAAACAAGAGATACAAGCATTGGCATAGCCAATAGGTCTCGCTTTTGGGACCTTATAAGTGTTTAGCCATGCAACAGTTGATGTTGTTGCACCAAGGATATTGTGCTGCATAACTAAATACTTATAAGGTCCCAAAAGCGAGACCTATTGGCTATGCCAATGCTTGTATTTTTTTAGGATCTATCCTCTTTTTATTGTACCTTCTTCTATGAATGAACTTTTTTGGGTTGTACTATACTTTAATGGTTTTAATTAACTGTCAAATAAAGAATTATTATCATTATTAGTCCTTAGAGGCTTTGGGGGTAACAGATAAGTCATCAACTCATCCTTATCTACCAGCAGGTATCCTTAATATAGTCGATTATCGGGATCAGAGGCTATATTATCAAAGTGAAAAAGCTAAACTCCACTACTAAAACATGGCATGTGCACTATATAGCTTGCTCAATTCGATCACAAAGCCAGCAGTTCAAGACATATTCTGACTCCAGAAGTATTCTGCATGGCCGAGTGCAGCTGACATGAAGCAAAACCTACAATTTGCAAGTCTGCAAGTTTAGGAATACTTCTGGGACTCCAAACTCTTGGAGTCATAAAATATACACAGACCATTAAATAAAGGGAGACAATTTCTACTTTTACTGGCACAGACATCAAAGTGAAACCTACCTTTCATGCCAGACAAAAGATTTAAAATGGCAGGAACGTCCCAAACGGCTGAAACGATGGCGTAACATACATGTCTTAACGGCCAGTTGAAAACTTAATTATCGTTCTTAAAGAAAAATAAAACAGGAAAAATCAAGTGTAAATAAATTCGGGGACAGTCGAGGTAGTGGAGATTCTATGAAATGTGCAACGAAACAAACTTTGGATATATTCTAAGGCTACATTTGTCAATTAAATGGTTCAAATGTATTGTTAGAATGAGGTCTTGATCCATTCAGTGCTTACAAGTCAGAGCGTAAATAAAAAGAGTGGACAAAAGCCAAAGTATCCCCGAAGTCACACAAACAAAGTGAAAGCACAACCCAGGATAACATTAAACGTGACAAAGCTGATTAACTGTTCTGGGTTCACGGAATACTCAGTCTACAAGAATAAGAATGCATGATTCACGAGCATTAACAATTTTGAACATTTTTGGATGAATTGTACACCCAATATTCAATGACAGACCTGCCCATGGTAACTCATGCTGCATGTTCACACATGACCAAGACCTGCCAGGTACACCAAGATGTGTAGGTGTAGGCACACACAAGTACTTAGCTTGCTCAGAACATCAGATCTACATTTCAACCTGAAGACTGAACTCATCATTTTAACTGTGTTGCCATAAAACGTGACTTAGTCATCCTTTCAGTACATTAATCCTATCAGCAAACCACGGGACCAGAACATTGAAACATGTCCTCATCCTAAATCGCAGGGATCCCAAGAAAGTAATTCAGAGGGCAGGCAGGTTTGACTGCTTTTAGTCACATGTCTCTCATAACATGGTAATGGGAGGTAAATGCAGCAACCGAGATTTATTTCGTTATCACAGTCCTGTCATGACACAAGGACCTCTTTGTAACCGATATCCTCAATCTGACACGGACAACAGGTCATGAGAAATACATTTTTTTTAAAACAGCCAAGGGGCATGTGATCATTGTTCCTAAGTACATATCAACGAAGGACTGCAGCATGTCACTTAAAAGCTAAACACATTTCATCAGGTTTATGTCTTGTACTTTTAAATCACAACTCCACAATAACCTCGAGTATGGAGTCATGTAACTATAAAAAAACATCTATAATACACTAGAAGACGGGAACATTAAGCCCTTACCTCAAACTCACGTCTGCTATCAGAGGCTTGCAGCTGGAAACGAAAAGCGCACCTTGCCACATGTACCACAGCAATCGCTGACCTCTAACTAAAAGCGAGTATTGCAATGTTTAAATGAGGCCCGATGCACAGGATTACTGCACGCTGAAATCCTATCCCAGGCCTGACAAGTTTAGGAATCGATGCATAATATCGCAGTACATCATTTTCTTCTACAATCCAAAGGTCCATCGCAGTGAATTGACCTAGGGGCATGCATAAGTTAATGTACGTTCATAGAGAAGTGTGGCTCACTGGTTAGAGGAGGCAGACCTGGAAGCAGAGGTCAGCCTGGGGCCAGGGTTCAATTCCCGGCTCGGCGGGGTCTTGAGTCCTAAAATGTCCATGGACTCGACAATTCTCGCTCTGGTGCCTACTCGATTCACAGGTTCACACTCTGCGACTCTGGGCAATAGCTTGCTTAATCTCTGCCTGGCTTTCACCTTGCGGATACCCTGCCGGGGTTATTTCACAGGGGAATACCAGGACGGGTTCCCTAAGCAAGCGCTTAAGAACCGCTTGGTGATTTGCGCTATATAAATTCCAGTACATTTACATAGCTGGTCAGCGCAGCTCGTCATTCCTACAACAATCCTCGGATCTAAAAAACACGAACAGCAGGTCAATCTTTATACGGTATGCACTGCAGTACACTCGCACAAGTAAATAATACACCTTAAATTACAGGTGGGATACAGTTAGTGGAATGTACTTAGTAAAGTACAGCATGCCATTTCTAAACGGTCAGTCACTTAGGTCTATAGTTTGACCGAATATGTACGCCATGTAATTTTTTTATTTTTCAGAGTTTTATATAGCAAAAACTTGACCCGACAATTGTAATTAATTCTAAACTATAGATCTACGAAAGTAGACATTATGCAACCTAAACCCAATGAATTGCAGTATGCAGCCAAGATTCCATAATGGAAGTTTGACTAAGTCACTTTGTTTGTTGCAGACTGAAACTATGGAGAGAAAAAAATGTGAATGAACTGAGATATCTCGTCATACCTAAAGGTTTAAGTGTAGTTTGATCGTGACCAACGCCTGACAAGATGATGAAAGTGCTGTGTACTGTGTTCATATTTAAGATGTTTGTTTTTTAGCTTAAATAATAAATAAAAAAGGCCCGTTTGGTAGGACACAAAAGAAGCACGTAAAAGGATATGGGACAGCAGTTGAGCGTTGTAGTCCACTCAATGCGTCCAAATGCAGAAAAAATAGCACCCAAATCCTTTTTGGGGCGGAGTTACAATTCCAAAAAGAGAAGATTAAAAAATGACAGGAGGAAAAGTGGGTGCAAGGGGTGGTTTGCGCAATGTGGGGATATCCTGAGAAATTGCTTATTGTTAAAGAACACCAGCTTTGGAAACTGCATCCGTTTGGGACAAGGTATGTGGCACAGAAGGATGTTGGTAAGAACAAAAAGGAACAGCTAAAACACAATGCTCAGACACATAAAGGTTTCCTATATCAACTGTGAATCTTGCCAAGTCATGACTGACACCATTTTATTGTAAAGGTAAGTCATAACCTCTGAAATCAATGTTCAAATGGTGACAGCATTTAGACGACGATGACGGAGGTATTTAAAATCTAGTAGGTGCGTGTCGAAGTTAACGAGGTGACATATAATTCGCACTGTGGATAAACACGAATGCAGGAAAGATTTGTCAAAATGCAGAAAAAATTCAGATCCCTAGTGGAGATGCAATTGACAAGGCGGTTAGAATCCACAGCATGAAGTGATCAGCTTCCCGCGTTTCTCTGTCAATTTTTGCCGATACTGACTGCTTAACAGGGATATAAACAGACAAGGAAAAGGAGTAAAATCTGAACATGGTGTTTTTTAGTCAGGAGATTTTAACGAAGCATCCGTCTGTAAATGCTTTCAGCCCTCTAGGAATCCCAATAGCTACTGTCAGGTGGGTTGGGGACGTGGGAAACGTTCTGTAGTCATGGCTAGGTAGGCTTGTATGCCGAAGTCCGGCGGCGACTCAATGCTTCACGGTACTTTAAATTTCGCGGTGGGCTGGACCTGGCAGGAGTCTTATTCATATTTCTTCTTTCTGCTGACATATTAACATCTGAAAAGAACAATCAACCCAAACAGCACTTTGTGACTGTTATATATTACCTACTGGCGGTCGCCAGTAGGTATATATAGTTAGGACCTAGTTACCATAGGAAATTCCGAACATTCTATTGGGAATAACTTTTGCGCCGATTGAGGGATCTGCCTGTAATTTTCCTTAAATTTGCCTCGCTGCGCTCCGCTCCTTCCCTGAAAGTTTCGGGGGGATTCGTCAAGCGGGGGCCGAGAAAAAAGGGGGGTCCCAAAACGTGTTTTGCCCATGTTAATTTCCATAGGGACATTTTGACAAGGCTACAGCTCGAACGGCTGAACGGAATTATACCAGATTTGGCAAAATGGTAGGGACTGGTATGCAGCAGTGCCTTTTGTATGTTTGGTGTAAATCCCTCCAGTAGTTCTTGAGAAAATTGAATTTGAAATGTTTCAAATGGCATTTTCTATGGGACCTTTAAACACGGCTACAGCCCGAACGGCTGAACGGAATTACACCAAACTTGGCAAAATGGTAGGGACAGGTATGCAGTAGTGCCTTTTCTATATTTGGTGAAAATCCTTCCAGTAGTTGTTGAGAAAATGAATTTGAGCAAATTATTTATCTATATGCGCTCAACATTCTATTGGGAATAACTTTGGCGCCAATTGAGAAATCTGTGTGTCATTTTCCAGAATTTTGGCCAGCTTCGCTTCGCTCCTTCCCTGAAAGTTTCGGGGGGATTCGTCTAGCGGGGGCCGAAAGGGGGGTCCCAAAACGTGTTTTCCCCCTGTTGATTTCCATAGGGACCTTTAGACACGGCTACAGCCCGAACGGCTGAATGGAATTACACCAAACTTGGCAAAATGGTAGGGCCTGGTATGCAGATGTGCCTTTGCTATGTTTGGTGAAAATCCCTCCAGTAGTTCTTGAGAAAAATGAATTTGAAATGTTTCAAATGGCATTTTCTATGGGACCTTTAGACACGGCTACAGCCCGAACGGCTGAATGGAATTACACCAAACTTGGCAAAATGGTAGGGACAGGTATGCAGTAGTGCCTTTTCTATATTTGGTGAAAATCCCTCCAGTAGTTGTTGAGAAAATTGAATTTGATCAAATGATACATCTATATGCTCTCACCGTACGCGCACCGTACGCGTACCCTTACGTTAGCGAGCAAGTTTCTGATTGGCTGGCAGTCGACTGTCAACATTACAACCTGTCCAAACCAGGAAGTGTTGGCCACCATCTTGTTTTTCAGGAGAACTGAGGCACAAGAGAGCCCAAAACAAGAGTGGAAAACACGAAAAGGGGGCAGGATGGCTGCTCAGGTGGTCCCAGAAGGATAATAACATATATAAACGTTATACGCAAATAGAATTAGCATTTAGAAAACCTTTGAAATTTATTGAAAAAAAATATAGGTTTCACGCCTGATATAGTTAGGAATTAGCATTTAAAAAACCTTGCAAATTCACTGAAAAAAACATAGGTTTCAAGCCTTATTTAGTTAGGAATTAGCATTTAAAAAACCTTGCAAATTCACTTAAAAAAACCATAGGTTTCAGGACTTATATAGTTAGGAATTAGCATTTAAAAAACCATTGAAATTGCTCCTATATAGTTAGTTGTACTAACTATATTTCGCGCAGCTGCAATCCACTGCTGATGATGTCCCATATTACATCATTCATGACATGGTCAGTGACATCACTGATTACATCACTGATGACATCTCAAAGGACATCACTGATGACAAGACTTCGGTCTTGAACTCCGCTATGTCACCCTCAAAACTACATCTCCCGGTAGACATAGCGCTCGTCCGTCAGTTCCCGGCTACACATTGTTCCGGGTTCGTTACCATGATACTACGGACTACAGTCCGTAACCCGACGGACTCTATCAATAGATGCGAGGCACATTACGAACTACATTACCCCGCTGGCTACCGCCTGGGGTAGTTCTCAGTCAAAATCATCTGACCATTATCGGGACTACAATTTCCGATAAATAATGCAACCAAACTCATTACGCTACATGCTCCCACTGATTAACGGACTGACACTCATTTTTCATGAACTCAAGTACACCAAATGTTTTTAAGTATTTACTTTGAATGTATTTACTTTGAATGTTGAATGCTTTGATTAAGCGTAATGTACTTATTAGAGTGTTTCCTCTATGTCCATTGAGCATTGACACTAATGTAGGACTATAAGTTTGGCAAAATGCAATATGGTGGTTACTTGATAAAGGCTTACGCCGAAACGCGTCGTCCTTGGTTAAAGAGTGCACAATAAAGGATTTGTGCAAGATCTCCTGGTGTGCCGTCTCTGTGTCCTTCTACATGGTGGGATCCAGTACTTGTAAAAAATTGAGGTAGCGGCTGCTACTACTGACGGCATCAACGTTGGCTGGTCGAGGCTCGTTCGAGCAGCATGGTGGACGTAAGTTGAATTGAAACGATTCCGACCGCCTCCCGGAAGAAGATTGCAGAACACCACGGGTAAGCCGTCCTGTGTGTGGGGGGCTGATAAACAGGGAGGGAGTTTCGTAGGAGATTACCGACCCAGCACCTCCTCTCACTCACAGTATTGTGCCTCTGCCCCAGCGCGTGAACGATACACGCACTAACTTTGATCGGAGTACGGAGGCAAACGTGGCTGCCACTCGTAACTACAGTGGCGCGAGGAGATCTACAGTTGAAAGATGAGCGAATGGGAGACAGCGAGGCAAGCCGAAGCCCTGTCCCTGTTTAGCGAGGAGCAAGATATTGCGCTTGTAAGCGTAACAAACAACACAGCAACCAGTAGCGGGGAACCCACACTCAAACAGAAATTGGCACACCTCGAGCGACTGAGCAAACGAGAAATCAACAAGTGGTGGGAAGTGGCCTCTCTCACCAATTATATCGAGGTCGGTAGAGTCCCCAGAGGATTGAGGATAAGTATCGTACCTACCTACGACAACCCAAATAAAGACTTACTCACAGAGTGGGCACAGTATATGGCCAAGACATGTAAGGGCATGCTTGAGACGCTCGTGAAATATGCTCAAATTGATCTGAACACAACGCGCAAAGAATTGGCGGATCTCAGAAGTGAACTGGAAAAATACAAGACCGAGAAAACATTTGAGGAGTTTACCAAAATACTCCCTAAAAGACTGCAAGATTACGAGCAGAGCATAAAACAAAAGAAACAACGTAAGTTCATCAGGGACAAACGAGATTACGCGGAAGGACGCATACTGACGTATGCTAGAAAATACGACAAAGCACAAAAGAACATCAGGGCGAAATTAACGAATAAAAAATCCACAACGGTCTCATCGGGATCAAGCTCAGATATAAGCACCGACACAGAAGATCGTACTCGAGGGATCCCTTTAGGGCCGCTTCCCCTGACCTTCCATCAGGAGTTCAAAATCTTAAACCAGAAGAACGAACCAGGCCAACAAAACAGGGTACAAACAAGGGGTCAAACATCCAGAGGCAAGAGCGTAAAAAAAGTAAGAGGAAGAGGACGCGGGACAACAGTCGAAGAAGAAAGCTAAAAAGAAAACACAGAAATACCAAAATGTGTAAACCTGCAAGCAATCCCAATGATACAAACAAAACCGTGGTGAATCTCTCTGATAGAATATTGAATCCTACGGAGATATCAGTATTACAATTAGAGCTATCCTTTTGCCCCAGCATTCCCCTAGACTATGTGGATACCAGGGTGGACCTTTTCCTATTTATTAGGAAACTAAAATTGCTGAAAATGTATGCAACTCGCTCTAGCAACAAACAACAAAAAACTCCAGACACAATGGGACCCACTGACATCAACCTGCAGGTACATGACTTAGAACTGTTAAGAGACATGTACCAATTGGAAATTGCAGACGAAAATGAGAGAAACGATCATATTGTCCTACGAGCCTGTGGCGTAACAGGCAAACATGTCAAACATAGTGGCTTAAAATTAAAAACCAAATTCAATCCCAATGTCCCATTCGACAATATTGAAGCTTACAATCAAGCAGTGATAAATGAACTGAAACGAACTAGAATGAATTTTAAAAACTCCAAATGGGATAACCTGATGAAAGATCAAAGGACCTCGTTGAAAGCATTAGAAGAGGATGGAACAATTGTAATCAAGCCCTCCGATAAGGGGGGCAATGTAGTAATCATGAACTATAAAGACTACAAACGGGAAGCTATGAGACAGCTAAACGACCCTTCATGCCTCAAACTTATCAATTGGGAACGGTATAGACGTACCATAAAGGAGTATCATGCACTGTTTGGAGGCTGGTATCATACCGGTCTACTAGACACCGATGAATATAAATTTCTAAAGACAGAAAATCCACGTATCCCCTGTATATATTTCCTCCCTAAGATCCATAAAGACCCCACTAGACCACCAGGACGTCCCATTGTATCTTCAAATGGAGGATTACTGGAAAATACATCCATATTCCTGGATCTGTATCTGAATGAATATGTACAAAATCTCAATTCGTACTGCAAGGACAGCACAGACTTTCTGAGAAGACTGCATGATGTAAAATGGGAGGAGGGGTACTATATGATCAGCATGGACGTATGCTCTTTATACACTTGTATTAATCAAGTGAAAGGTGTAGAGACATTTATGCATTACTTGAGAAGTCGACATGTGGATTGTTGGGGGCACAATACCATGCTTCAGACAATGATGTTATTTTGTCTTCAGGAAAACATTTTTTTGTTTGAAAAGGCGGTATACCGACAACTCTCCGGGACCGCGATGGGGACTTGTTTTGCCCCCAGCCTAGCGAATCTTTTCCTAGGCTGGTGGGAGGAACAGGTCGTCTGGGCTGAAGGGTCTGAGATGTATACTGACCACATCTTGATGTGGGTCAGATACATCGACGACCTGTTTTTAATCTGGAATGGCCCTGAAGCACTGGCAAGACAATACATCAGTCATCGAGGAGATAATGACCTCAATCTAAGGTTCACGTATGTGATTAGCAACACATACTGTGAATTTTTGGATGTGGCAGTAGAGATTAGGGAAGGCAATCTGACCACATGCCTGTTCCGAAAGACCACAGCCGGAAATGCGGTGCTGCATGCGGCGAGCCACCATCCGGCTCCCCTCAAGAGGAGCATCCCCTACGGGGAGTTGCTGAGGGCTCGCCGCAATTGCAGCACCGATATTGATTTCCATAAAGAACAAAAGGCCATGATGGAACGTTTTAGCCAGAGAGGATACAGTGATGAAACACTGAAAACTGCCCAGACTAAGGTCCAGGACCTAAAACATGAAGAAGTCCTATTTAGGACATCCAAAAGTGACTCCAAAAGGAAGGCAATGGAGAATAGGAGCCAACCCGGTGCACCCCGGATGATCACCAACTACAGTAGGGGAGCGTGGGCCCTGGAAAGAATAATGAGAGCCAATTGGAAATTAGTAACATCTGACCCTATTGTGGGAGGACTAGTGGGCAATAGACCGCAAATCACCTATCGCCGGGCACGATCTCTGAGAGACAGACTAGTACATAGTTATCCCAAGGAATCGGTTAAGATGAAGTGGTCTTCGATTCCGAATGGCTTCACTACTTGTGGCAGTTGTAAATGTGACCGCAATTACGAACTACATTACCCCGCTGGCTACCGCCTGGGGTAGTTCTCAGTCACAATCATCTGACCATTATCGGGACTACAATTTCCGATAAATAATGCAACCAAACTCATTACGCTACATGCTCCCACTGATTAACGGACTGACACTCATTTTTCATGAACTCAAGTACACCAAATGTTTTTAAGTATTTACTTTGAATGTATTTACTTTGAATGTTGAATGCTTTGATTAAGCGTAATGTACTTATTAGAGTGTTTCCTCTATGTCCATTGAGCATTGACACTAATGTAGGACTATAAGTTTGGCAAAATGCAATATGGTGGTTACTTGATAAAGGCTTACGCCGAAACGCGTCGTCCTTGGTTAAAGAGTGCACAATAAAGGATTTGTGCAAGATCTCCTGGTGTGCCGTCTCTGTGTCCTTCTACATGGTGGGATCCAGTACTTGTAAAAAATTGAGGTAGCGGCTGCTACTACCGACGGCATCAACGTTGGCTGGTCGAGGCTCGTTCGAGCAGCATGGTGGACGTTATATATATATATATATTCTTAAATGTTTTGCACCCTATCACGCCTTTATTTTATTTGTTGCCTAAAATACACAAATGCACTACCCCAGTCCCAGGTCGCCCTATTATTTCAGCACAGGGAAGCATGAACGAGAATATTTCTAAGTATGTTGACTTTTTTTTACAACCCCACATGAGTTCTCTCCCTTCCTTTTTGAAAGACACTACTGATTTTTTGGGGAAGTTGAGTTGTATCACTTGGGGTCCTGATTTATGTTTTCTGGTGATGGACATTGAATCACTTTACACCAGCATCAATCACCACCAGGGTTTGGAAGCAGTCCAGTATTTTTTGGATTCCCGTGAGGCAATCATGAGGGATCACAACCAAATGTTATTGGATATGATCCGCATATGCCTTCATAACAACTATTTCCAATTCGGCAAGGAGATATATCACCAAGAGCGTGGGGTGGCAATGGGTTCATGTTTCTCCCCCAGTTACTAATGCTTGCATGTTGGCTGGTGGGAGGAGCATGTGCTCGGCGGCACCCATGCTCACTGGCTCCCTCACTTGCTGGCATATTGGCGGTTCATAGACGATATTTTTATCGTCTGGAAAGGATCGCAAACCTTGGCTGCTGAATTTGTTAATGAAATCAATGTGAACACCAGAAACCTCAAATTCACTGCCACAATTACTGAGACATCTGCTGAATTTTTAGATGTGGTAGTTTACATTGAGGATAACAAAGTCCAATCTAAGTTATTCAGGAAGAGCACTGCGGGCAATTCCATCTTACATGCCCGTAGTGCTCACCCCCGCCATACGATCAACAGTATACCCCTGGGTGAATTTATCAGGATTAAGCGCATTTGTAGTGATCCAGTTGTCACTGAACAATGTCTTACAGAATTGAGAGATAGATTCCTTCGTAGGGGTTACAAAAAAGCAGTTTTAGACAGGGCCCTTAATTCAGTGTCAACACGTACACGAGAATCACTGCTGACCCCTAAGACAACAGTTGACATTGATGTTAATAAATCCACAACTGCCAGATTCATTACTACTTTTTGTGCTCAAAGTTCCAAGCTTAGCCAGATTATTAGATCTGAATGGCCAATTGTTTTAACCGATGTGATTCTGGCTCCCTTTTTGCCTAAATCTCCTGCAATAACTTTCAGGAGGGCTCCCTCTATGAAAGATTCCCTAGACCGTGCACAACCAGAAAACCAATCTAAGCCACCTTGGTTCCATAAACCTGGTTTTTTCAGATGCACCTCATGCCGTGCCTGCACATTTGCAGTCAACGGCACTGAATATACATCTGCATTCAGTAATCGGCCTATACCAATCAGGGAACATTTGACATGTCGCAGTGACTTCGTCGTATACAAACTGACCTGCACATGTTCACTATCATATATAGGGAGTACTAAGTTGCAAGCAAATCAACGTATCTTACAACACATCCGGGCAATAGTAAACTCGGACATGAATTACCCGGTTGCTCGCCATTTTAAAACTGTTCATGACAAGAAACTGAAAGACCTCACATATACCTTGTTGTGCTCAGTGGCTAATCCAGTTAGGGGGGGTGATCGAGAGAGACTTCTCCGTCAAAGAGAGGCCTATTTCATTGCCCTGCTTGATACCAGGTCCCCTAACGGTTTGAATGCTTTTGATGAATTGCACCATTACCTATAATTTTCAGTATGTTTTCTTTGATGCATATTATGAAATGTGTACCTTTGGTTATCCTTGAAGAGGGAGGGATATTTGCAGTCTCTTTTAGTTTTTTCAGATATTCTTAAAATGTAATAACAGCTGGGCTCAGTATAGCCAAGAATTCTGAAGTGTGTTTTGTGTCAAACTTCCATGAATGGAAGTCTTTGCCGCCATTTGTGTCCCCATATATATAACATCTTGAAGAATTTCTTTTGGTCTAAATTCAGTTGACTTGTATATATTGGCAACGTGTGATGTACTGTTGATGATGGTGAGGGATATGATGAATTTACATATCTTTAAAGAAAAATATTTCACTTCATTTGCACTTGCACAGTGATTTAGTGGTTTCATTTCCATCATGAATTTTTGTAATTTTTCCTTAAAGTAGATATGCTATATTATTCCTAATCGCCTATGAGCACTATGCTCTAATTCTGTTGCAAACTTTTCATTTATTTGTGGAATTTGTTTGTTTATGTATAGATCATCTCGCACATTATATTGCCAATTAATGTCGTTATTTTACCCTTACAAACTGTTTCTTTAGGTGTTTGGGCTTTTAATTGTATTTAACCCACCGCCCACTCCTGGCGCGTCATGTGACCAAGCCCCGTCCGCGGGGCGAAACGCGTCATGGAGGGCACTTGCTCTGCACTTTCCACTGCTAATTAAAAATGCACTGCAACAACTAACAACGTTGGTGTCTGGCTCATCTATTACCTAATTGAAGATTAAGGAGTTGTTTTCGAGGTCTGCGCTCGCCAAATACTGCGACCATAGCAGTTGGGAGTCTGCTGTTATATATATATATATATATATATATATATATATATATATATATATATATATATATATACAGTTAAATTAACCTGAAAGAAGACACGCTGGCACCAATACCGATGAAGAGCGTGAGCAAAAAGTGGACGCGAGTGGTGCAGCAGTGGGAACTGGAGCTGCTGGGACCTGTAGTATTGGAGCCCCAGACAAGGGGGCGGCACCTCCGCTTCCTGAGGGCTGGACTACATTTTCCAGTGGTGCACTGTTGGTTATGGCAGGGCAGGTTCTGTAACCCCCACCCCACAAAGGAAGTTCGGTGTTAGCAGTGGCAAGTGCTTTGTTGGTAACGCCTCATTGTCTGGGGAAACACCGAACCACCACGCTTCACGGGAGCAGCCTACCAGTTTTGGACCGTGAACTGCACGAGGGAACTGCCTGCACTGTTGGAATGTTCCGAGTCTGCAAATGTGGTGTGTGGGGGGGGTGAAGGTTCAGGCCAGCCGCTTTTTCCACAAGAACATCCAGGTGCATTGAGGGAGTATAGGCAGTGACCGCCCACTGGGGCAGTACAGACGCCTTGTGACTGCCGTTCCTGAGACCCGGAGTGCCGAGTTTTGGGATACTCCCTAGTACCTGTCAGGTGTCAGCAGCCAATCGCAGCAAGACATTTTGTTTAAAAGGTGGACATTGGCGAGCATTCAAGGATTGAAGGCATTTGAAAAAGTTTTATTACGAAACGCGTCATGCCAGAAAGCCGCGCAATAAAGTGTGCTGGACCAGGTTACCTATGTGTGGCTTTTTCTTCTTCCAGGTGAAGGGGATTTGGACTGTATATATATATATATATATATATATATATATATATATATATATATATACAGTTAAATTAACCTGAAAGAAGACACGCTGGCACCAATACCGATGAAGAGCGTGAGCAAAAAGTGGACGCGAGTGGTGCAGCAGTGAGAACTGGAGCTGCTGGGACCTGTAGTATTGGAGCCCCGGACAAGGGGGCGGCACCTCCGCTTCCTGAGGGCTGGACTACATTTTCCAGTGGTGCACTGTTGGTTATGGCAGGGCAGGTTCTGTAACAGAGGCCTGCAAAGCTCTGCGTGTGCATAGCAAGCGAGGGAGATGATAGACTCGGAGATATTTAAAAAACAAGCAGTGCAATTAGTGGCTCTGGGCTGACACCGTGCATTGTTAGAGATATCCGAAGCACCAGCAGAAACGCACAGACATGGGCTATTCAATGGACTGATGTGTATCCGATGTCTCAGAAAAGGCTGACATTTAATTAGACTGTATAATGGGGCTGCGAGCATTTCTTTCATGTGGGAACAATGCAGGTCGCCGAGTCCTATGCAACGCGAGGGAAAAGAAGCCAAGGAGTTGTGTGCCTGCGCGCCCGCGTGCCTCGGTGAGGGGGCTGGGTCTTGGATGCGCCGTGGGCTGCGCAGCAGTGGGAACGGGGGCTGTGTATGCGTTTGCGCCACGAAAGTGATTTAAAATAAGTGGGCACCTCAAGTGCGTGAAAAGAAGCCTGGGAGTTGTGTGTGTGCGCGTGCACCGCGAAAGTTATCGCGATCAAATTCACGCGATAAAGCCACTATGACAGCTGTGCACGTTGCACGCGCTTGTGCGCGTAACAGCAAGCTGGTGGCTGGTAAAAGCATGTGGGCATCACTTTGAAAACTCCTTTCTAAATGTCTCGCAGAGCAGCACATGCACTGACTCAGCGAGACCTAAAAAGGAGATGTCTTTGCGACCAGGAAATTAAGAATGGCACTGACATGCTGCTAGTTTTCTCCCTCCACATTGGGCCATTGTTTGGTTCTCCTTCCTGTGTCTGGTATGCTATAGATAATAGACCCCGAATGGGCGGGTCCACCGCCATGCAAGTGGGCAATCTCAAGGCCTACGGGCTAGCAGATCAGGAGCTTTTAACAGCAAAGCCAATGATTCTCTGCTATTGCATTCCCAGCAGTTCTTTCACCTTTGAATGGGGCGGAAAAACTGGAAGTTCGACAATGTCCGGTCTTCGGGCAGATCCTTAGCACCTAAGGCGAGTCTATAGCTCACTCAATCATTAAAAAAAATTAGCGGTACTGCAGTACTGCTGCAGGACCAACCGACCGGATATCACTATAATTTAATTTTTTATTTCTCAAAGACAACTAAACAAATTTACACCAAATAAAAAAGAATGGTTTCTGAGTAAAGATCTAGCTTTCTGCCAAATGTGCTGTTTTTTCTATATCACTTTCCAAAGTTCCTATGGGAATTTAAATGGGAAAAACACGTATGGGATCCTATTTTTTCTCAGGCTCTCCTTGACATATCACCCCAAAACTTTCCTGAAAGAACCTTAGGTGGATTAATATTTTTTTTTAGGAAAGGTTCATGCAGATTTGTCAAACAATACACATATTTTTACTGTTTCTCCTAGCATCATGTGCTTGCATCAACCCATTACTTCTTTCTTTGTGTCAACTACTCAAATCGTAATTGACCGTAAATAGTGTGTTTTGGCTGCAATGTACTGCATTTTTTTGCTGAAATGTTACTGTTTCTCTCAATAAAAATAAATAAGTCAGGTTTCAAACTTTGCTCCATTATAGAACAAATGTATAGGTACCAGAAAGAGCACGATCCACCCAGACACATGGTTTACTGGTCCAACCCGAACACAAAAAGGATTCTTGTAACTTCTTTTGATTCATTTGCCAATGTTTTTTAGATGTTTGCCTATGTGAAGCATGTTTTCCTTATGTGTATTTTGGTGTGGTTCTGTATTTTGGCCTGGTAGTTTGGTTGCAAGTTCTCAGCTTAATGCCCAGGGCCGGACTGGGAACCTCAACCGGCCCTGGCAAAGTGCTCGGCCCCCCCGCCCGCCCCCTCCCCACTTGGGGGTGGGGTGTTGGAGGTGCCCCAGAGCTCTTTGCGGGGCCGGTTTTTGGCCGATATGCTGCAAAAACGGCCCTGTAACAAAAATGGCCCCCAGGGGCCCAAAACCGGCCTCTAGCCATGCGGCGCACCTGGGGATTGCCCGGGGCCCGCTATGGCCAGTCCGGCCCTGTTAATGCCAACGAAGAACCACTTCTTTCAGCACCAAAGCTTTTCTCGACTTTGATCAAGTGATGGTCCTATTTGAAGAAAATGCTGTGGTTAAAGCTCAGTATGCTTGCTCCGGCCTTTTTTCTTTGTTTTTACTTGTGTCATGGAAACATGTTTTCCTCTTTTCTCCTCTCTTTGTCCTCTAGTATACAGCTGACTTTCTGAAGAATGCCAATAACATCACCATCGACCTGTCAGATTTTGACATGGTGAAGACCATTGCCTTCTTTTGGTTCGGCGGATTCACTTCCAGTGGAATGGGTCAAGTAAATTACCCCCAATTTGAAGCGGAGGTAAGCAACACAGAAAGGATCAGGGAATCAGAATTGAGGAAAAAGGAAGCAGCATTCGGTGAAGGGAAGTAGACATGATACAGGATCAGAGTTAGAATGAACGTTGAAGATGAAGAAGTTTTGTGGTAGCTAGAATAGGGGAGTCAGGATGTTCTTGAATTCAGGGAAGAAACCATCTACAGAGGGTGGAGAAGAACAGAACTGAGAAAGTGTGGTTGAATACGGATTCTCATGGCCATCCTTTAGCTTCTTGTCTAAAATGAAGAAAGAGTAAATTCAGCCCAACGTCCTCACCCTCTCTCACCAACTGCGACAAATAAGGCTGATCGCCAAATGCTGCAGCTACCAAAGACATCACTATAATGGAAAAGCCTTGACAAAATGGGTTCAAGTTGTAAAACACAAGTAAGCTGCATTAGAATAATCTTGCGTGCCACAATAATTTCAAGCCCTATTAATGGACTGTCAATGTTTATATGGTTATACCAACAATAATCATCAATTGACTACTTGCATATAATAATACACATATGCCCCATACCTGCGTTCACCTATTATCTACACCATTGACTGTTCGGTCTTGACATTGCATCCAATATTTCAGCACAGTGTTAAATTCCAACATCCTTAATATTTACGCTTGATGCTCTACGCTTTTCCTGGGCATTCTTGATTGATGATTTGGCTTTTGATTCCATCCCTCTAGAGCTACCACCTAGCGCCATGTCATCTGACCACCGACCATCAATATTCATGCTTCAGTTCATTGCTATTGAGGATGTCATTACAATTCGTTTGATTGAGGAAAGTAATGACTACAACTCAAAGGAAATATTAGGTTGTCACATGAAAGCCAAGAGCTAGGAATATAGTGTCCAGCTAGGTGATAACCCTACTCCCCTTGTGCGCTGTGCCTTAGATCCACTGACTTTTCTGTAAATATGTACACTTCTTTACGACCAGAAGGGGTCTCCTATTTGAGTCTCATGTCATTAGCTCTTGTCATATTTTGTGGTTTGTTGAGTCTCCCTGAGGTGGAAATGCACCATTTGATTTCGACATATTTCTACTATTGATGTATGTAAAATTCTCTAATGTGCCCTTGTCTCCACTGTTGTGTAAAACACTAAACTAAAGAGACAAGTCCTTTGCAAGATAGGAGTGGTGTACAGACGACAAGGGTACCAAATCAATGATTACACGGTGGTTGACAGATGGGAATAAGAGAATACCTTTGGAGGCTCAGACTGTATTCAAGGCCAGAATGTTTGGGAAGTTTAACAGAAGACTCCAAGCCCCCATGAACACCTTTTTCCAGTGCAGTTTGTCTTCCATTTCTTTTACATGCTATTGCAATGTTGTACTTTTGCTCAAGAATGCAGTAGATTCACAAATTAAAACCTGGAATTGAAACATGATGTCGCCGGTGAAATAAAGAAAGCTGTCAATCCTAATTTGAATTATGGTTGGGATACAATCCAATGAGGTATTCATAATGACCACGAGAGTAGGTCCTATCAAATCCAATTACCTCCTGCACAACACAGGATGACAACGCTGTGTGTGGTTTCCAAAGCTTATTGTCGGCCACTATCAAACGCGTTTCAACTTCACAGCAGTCTTGCTTACTCAGTGGGCAAGACTGCTGTGCAGTTGAAATGCATTTGATAGTGGCCGACAATAAATTTTGGAAACCACATACGGCGTCGTCATCCTTTGTTGTGAAGGAGGTAATTGGATATATATAGCACAAAATCCTGCAGTACGCCAGCGATCTCCAGCGCAGCAATTACAGGTACGAACCACTCAAGGTACTCCAATAAAGTTTCTCAGTGCTTCTTTTTATTTAAAGGCATCCAGTCAGTCCTGGCCAGTGCCCCAGCATATATATATATATATAAATATGTATATGCATGCTAATAACTATGTCTCAGTTTGACGAATCTTCACAAAACAATCCAATAAGTGCTCTTGTTTGCTTAGTTTGTGCATGGAATGTTTTGGGGTGCTCTGTCAATCTGGAGCTGAGAAAAAGTTGAGGTCCTAAAACGCAAAATCCAAACTAGTTTTCCATAGACATTTTTAAGAAGCACTACCACAAAAACTGCTTAACGGATTTACACCAAATTTGGCAGGAAGATAGATCTTGGTCCAAAAACCATGCTTTTTGTGATTTGGTGTAAATCCATTCAATATTTATATTTGTTTTAATCGTGAGAGGCTATTAAACCTATTTTTTTTAAATGGGCAATCCCATGGGAGGCACACTTCTGCTGGAGCAAGAGCTCTGTTTGGCTGCCTGCAACATGAAAAATGTTGCAGACAGCCATTACAGCTCTCAGGAACTTAGTCCCCTGTCCTGGGCTAAAAATAATATCAGGGGTGGGGTAGGAATATCCTTCCTCCCTAGGTCTTGTTGGGGGGCTCCAATAGGGCGCCCGAGCTAAAATAAATCTTTAAAGAAAATAAAGCCACGATCCACCAGGAGTCCAGTGAGAATCATGCGTAAGCGCAGCTTTCAAAAATTATAAAATGTCAGACAGTCTTTTACACTTTATTATTTGAACCCTCAGGGTGTGCCAGGGTCTAGGGGTCTTACTTTAAAGTATTTGGAGAGAGGGATCTGAGTGATGGCCTCCCTCCCCAAGCAGGTTCTGGCCCCAGGGGCCTCAATGAGTCTCCCGGGTCCCGATCCCCCAAGGGCAATTTTAAATAAAGGGGAGGAGGGCACGGAGATATTGCAGTGATGTTATCAATTATGTCATAGAAGATGTCATGAGTGATGGAATATGTGGATAATTAGCCTTGCATGGTGAGGGTGTGAGTTATAGTTACCTTAGGGCACAAAGGATCCATGAAGCAACAGGTTTTTGTCAGGCCAGGATATTTTTCATCTATGATTTTTCCTGGAAAACATTCCAATTGTGCATGCGAAGTATTTGAACATTTATTTACACTCTGTTCACCAGAGTGGGTGAGAAAATTGAACAGGCTTTGGGTCGCGTAACTAGTTAGCATGGAGGAGTCTCGTTCGTTATCGGAATTAACCAGACAAATTGCTCCACCAACTAAGAACGGCCATGCACCACCACCCACAGAATCGAGAAAGAGCTATCAATCTGTCAATCCTTTCTGTGTCCGGGCAACCTCACCCGGCCCAGACACGAAAAGGATTGACATATTGATAGCTCTTTCTCGATTCTGTGGGTGGTGGTGCATGGCCATTCTTAGTTGGTGGAGCGATTTGTCTGGTTAATTCCTATAACGAACGAGACTCCTCCATGCTAACTAGTTACGCAACCCCCAGCCTGTTCACATCTCTCACCCACTCTGGCGAACAGAGTGCAAATAAATGTTCAAATACTTCACATGCACAATTGGAATTTTTTCCAGGAAAAATCATAGATCAAAAATATCCTGCCCTGACAAAAACCTGTTGCTTCATACTTACCTTGGGGTGTCAGGGGTTGCACCCCCTGTCTAGGGCAAGAGAAAAAGAGAACACTACATGCTCATTCGTTGGAGAGTAAGGGATTGGGACCTTTCACCCCATCACTCCCACAAAGGATCCATGGTCCGTTTAAAAAAAAAAACAGTCTCCCATCTTTCTAACATATAAGCCCCCAGGGTGTGCCAAGGATTCGGGAGGTTGGAGAAATCTCCTTTTTGGGGGGAAGAGGGAGTGCAGATCTCCTCCCCAAGTCTTCTGGAGGCCCCAGGGACCCCTATCCCCATGGGCCGATAGTTTAATTTATGATGATGGGTGCACAATCCACTACAATGAATCTTACATCTAGAAACGGTGCTACTTTTTTACTCAAAGTACTTATTATTTGTAAACTCAAATCCTTCTGATTGAGTTTTATTAATAAATCTTAAGCTTCTTTCTCCATTCCCATCCAAATTATGAACAAATTATTGATGAAGTTTGACTAAATAACTATATTGTTTGAGCATATACCGACTTGGTATCGCTCCAAGCCACCTGCTCCTTCTACCAGCCCATGAACAAATTTGTGTAACTGGAGGCAGAGCAGATACCCATCGAGGTCTCTTGGAGTTGTGTACACAATCTCTCGTCAAAGAGAACATTTTTGTCTATAAGACACTATTTCATCATAGTTAAAAATCATTCTAGTGTGGTGGAAATACTGATGCCACGTGCCTTTAAAAGATATTCATTGGCCAGCATCCCATCCTCATATCTGATGAATTTGTACAATGATGTGACATCTAATGTAATGAGGTTCCCAATGTGTACATGCTATTTTATAGAAAAAATATTTTGTGCTCCAGATATAAGAATCAGTGAATGTACATGTGGCAACAGAATGGGATCTATATATTTTCCAAATAACTGTTCTTTGCTGAACGTATGATCTGGCCAGTGGCCTTATTGTATTACTATGCTCCTTCGGTAATAGAACATAGTCGGTGCCATTGGATTCTCAACCTTAAAAATCGATATTCCTCCTCCTTGATCAGACATCTATATAACCATTCCCTTAACTCTTCTAAGAACTTAAATTTCCCTTCTATAAAGTGTTCCTTCCATATAAGTTCTCTCTAAACATTCAAGGTCATGCAGTTGTCTATTGGCTTTATCTAAACACATTTGTCTTGGCCACAGTGGATCGATTCCCCCTTTGCCTGACTGCTTAATTACCAAATCTTCATCACTGCACAATTATGTAATGACTTTATCATATACATCTCGATTAGCTTATTTTCTTACACTTCTCACACTGTTTTCTACTGGTACTCAAATTTAGTTTATTTAAATTAGCAATCACTATTTGCTGGAAGCTGTCTAGATTATTGTATAGCAAGGCACATGTGGCAAGTAAATAGACAGACAGACAGACAGACAGACAGACAGACAGACAGACAGACAGACAGACAGACAGATAGATAGATAGATAGATAGATAGATAGATAGATAGATAGATAGATAGATAGATAGATAGATAGATAGATAGATAGATAGATAGATAGATAGATAGATAGATAGATAGATAGATAGATAGATAGATAGATAGATAGATAGATTTATTGTGGATATCTTGAAAGCCTACCGGGAATTTTCTATTCCACATGTCTATGAGCTCTAATTTAAATTCATACGAACTGTGACATTAGGATGAAGCGCATAACTAATAACAGTAATGGTTTCAAAACATTAACTTTTTTACCAATTAGATTATTTACTAAGAATTTACAGTAAGAGTTAGTTGAAAGCAGGCATAAAACATATTACACAGAAGGAAAACAAAAGGAACAAATGTAAAAAAGAAATAAGCACTCTAAAACAGGAAACAGCAAGAGAAATCTGTTTGTATTCAGACGAGAAAACAAAAAAGCAATGTGGCTGTGAAAGCCTGTGGGTGGAATTACACCAGAGTACTACTTCTTTGCAGTATAGTGCTTTTTTACCATAATGACAAGTCATGGTGTGCAATCACAATACTCATGATTGAAAGTGAACATTAGGGGTAGCCTCCTGACTCACCAGTCACAGTGACCATTCATGATACTACTGTATCACGGTTATCATTCGGAATACTCCATATCCACAATAGTTACAATGCTCATCTGCATTACTTTCCATTGAGTAAATATTCACAATAATAATGAGTTGAATGGATATTTATAATATTGGCTGTGATCATTCAAATTATACTCATCAAATTGATCATTCGCGATACTCCTGAGTAACAGATCTTGTTCACACTAATTACAGTCATCCTTCACATTAGTTCAGCTACAGCCAGTAGCCATGAGATGCTGATCTTGTTAAAGACAGTCACAAAGATCATTCATGACAGTCGCCAGCCACAGTGAGTATTCACAGCAGCCATCGAACACAGCTTCTTCATAATAGTCCCAGAGATCATTCAGTATGGTCACCAGTCATAGAGAATATTCACAACAGCCACGAACGTAGAGCTTGTCAATGATCGGAACAAAGATCCTTCACGATTGTCGCAAGTCATAGTGAGTATTCCCAATAGGCAGAAGTCACAGAAGTTCGATCAGGATGGTCACAGTGATCGATCAAGATACTGATGTGTCAATGATCTAATTCAAGATAGTCTGTAGTCATAGTGATCATTCACCATAGCTGATACGTCACATGAACACATGAAAGGCGCATATGGTGTAGGCTTGGGATGCTGGGACAACGTAATCAGGGACTCTATTCTGCTCGCTTGACCACTGACCTTGTTCCTCTCTTTTTACAGATCCAGGCCCCATTAGTGGGCACGAGCTTAGTGAATTTTGCGGCTCAGTTGGAGAGCCTTTCGACCACTCAGGTGAGTATGTGAAAGTTAATCAGAAAAAAGAGCTTTCAGGTTAATTTGAGAAAATCACTGTATATACTGATATTAGTAACCTTCTCCACCATATCCTGCAGGAGATGTCATGGTGAAATCTCAGTAGGTTTCCCAAGGCATTATTCCAATGATTTTCCTTATGTTATGAAACAAGATTGTCTTTCCCCCTCTCCTTGTCGTCTAGTACATTAAATGAATGTTTTCAGGAGAGCAACAGGAGTAAGTGGAACCCCAACAAGAGAGAGAGAGCTATGGAAATAAAGAAGGAGAGAGGGAAACGAAAAGGGCCTGGGACAAGATAGCAAGGTTGAGAAGGGCTTGAGAAAGGGAGAGAAAGGGAGATTAAGAGGGACAAAGAGATAGAGAGAGGAAAAAGAGAACTGAACGGGAATGAGAGAGAGGGAGAGGCAAGAGAGCGCTGGAAAGCCACGAATAAAGTGTTTATTCTTCATATATATTAAAAGAGACATGAACGCTTCTTGCAATACAAACTGACGAACTAAGAATTGCACGAATTGTGTCCTTCAGGGTCATAGGAGAGAAGTCCATCTGTTTAGAAATTAAAGAAAAAGTGGGAACATTGGGATTTAATGAGATTTACAGTGGTCAATGTGTTAAAAAGATAAATATGTGTAATTTGTACATTGCAATTTTTAATAGTAATCTATTGCAGTTAGCACTAGATACTTTCAGCTGCCCCTGGCATTTTGGTGAATTGCTGCCATGAAGGAAGGAAGGAACAAAAAAGAGCCGGATGCTAGTGCTTGTAGGTTTATTTATTCTGAAGACCTGGTCATTGGCCTACTGCATGCCTGGCGATGCCCTGGCCACTGTGGCTGTCCACCACATTGAGCGCTGGCTGCAAGACCTTGTTTTTATGTTCTGGTGGCAAGATCATTGTCAATCTTTCATGTAAGCTGTATCTGGGCTTTTTGTAAGACCAAGGGAACCAAGTGGCAATGTATGCTTAAAATATCACTTCCACCTCAGAAGCATCCAAATGGCAAAATAACTAATATATATCAATTATCAAGAATCCCAGCAAGTTCTTCTCAATTCCCTTCAAACATCCACTGTGCGCCGCCGCCTCTACTGGAGTATAAATCCACTTCACTGTACTGAATACGGTATGGCTCAGACCATTTACTTGCTGACCTAGCAGTTGAGAAAGGGACACATCTCCTAAAATGAAAACGGATCCTGGCTCCCCTTCAAATAAAACACTGCATTAAATTTACCCTGGCTCTGAGGGCCTTACCCCTAACCATACTGTACCAGAGTAAACAAATAAAGACATCTGAAATCTCCAGTGACTATGCAAACTAGCACAACTATGTCTGTACCTGGAAAAAAAATCACCGCAACTCTCAAAGGATTTCCACTGGTTACTAGTGGCACAAACAACAAAGTTCTAATGTCTTGTTAGTTTTCAAAGCACAAGGTCCTCGACTCAATCTACCTTCAGAAGTTGACACCCCATTACATACCCAATCAAACCCTTTTAATTTTTTAAGTTTAAATTTACTAAAGAATTTCAACAACAAATTATTTAAATAAACCCACTTTAGAAACATAATACAGCCATATAAAGATTTAAAAATTAATTTTCAAGAAACTATTAGTCTTTGCATATGTATCCAATTCATGTAGTCATCATAATATCATAATCAGTAGGTGCTGTAATACAAAAAGTAGGGCTTTATATCTAAGATTTTTTCAAACCCTCATATGAAGCCGAGCAAACCTGATCACATAAAAAGGCAAGTGACCCGGATAACCTTCATACTGTTTGAAGACGAGTCTCTTCATTGAGGCCTCCTCCTGGCATTCAGACATCACTATAAGCACATCCTTTCTATGTGGAACACTAATCCAAAGTCTTATTTCTTTGATTTGAGTCCAGCAGCAATCCCTTCGAAGGCACCCAATGCACTGGCAAAGGATCTAGCAGATGGACTGCATCTAATCTCCTCTAGCTTGTCTACTCAATGCATCATCCTTTAGCATTAACTCACATTACCACACTAATGATCACGCATAACTCCTAGTAATTTAATCTACCACAAAGAAACAGAAGCAAAAGCATGGAAATTGAACATACAATACTAATCCCAGTTACCCAACAATAATCAATAACTACTGGATTAACCCCTAATCTTGAGTTCCAGAGTATATTGCTACTCAACATAAAGTGCTTCAACGCCTCATTATGGGGTCTAAACACTATGAATTGCATTGCATTACAATATTGTATGGGCATTTGTTTTGCATATTGGAGTATATTCCTTGTTGCACAAAACTAGTCACTAATACCCCAAAAACCACATTACTATCTTCATGAATAAAATAACATATTAGAATTTCTACAGTGCTAGTAGAAAATGTATCCAATGTCAAGCCAAACCTCACTTACAATATAGATGTTTCTGCTGTTGCCTGGAAACTCTGCATTTGCTAATTAGTAATTTAGCAGTCTTCCAACATCAGTAAGTGAATTCTCAGACACAATGGGTCTCGAGTTGAAATGGGCAGTGTGCTATCATCACTTGGAAAATTGTTTGGAGTACACAGTTTTTGTGCTCTGCAAAGGTTGTGCAATTTGCACAACTTCACACGATAGAATGAAGTATCCCCACACAAAATGTTTTTTACAGGAGAATTGTTTTACAAAAATGTTTATTTGTAGTAGAAGTCATAGAGAAAACAGCTGGATAAGTTCTCCGATCAAAGTTTTTTCTGAATTCCCTAACACATACTACATGCATTTAGCAGATCTTTTATCCTTGTATATTTTTATTAATGTTTTTTAAACTTCGTGAAGCTTACTAAATTGCCAAAGTTACAAAAACATATTCAACAAGCATTGGCAAAGCCAAAACGGTCTCATCTTTGAAAGGTGTTAGCAGAACATGTGACTTTGCCAAGGCTTGTTAACGATAGTGAATTCTATTAACAACAAAAAAAGCCAAAATCCATCCCTGGGCATGGTAATGTATATGCACTCATGCTTCACCACACATGCGTGCATACGTCATGATGTTGCTGCCATTTGGCTTTTGGCCTCAGCTTGATTATGCAGGTGCTTGCGTACGTCACCCCACAGGCCAAGATTTGAAGCAGGAAGCAACACGGAGAAGTGGAAGAGAGAGCAAGAAAACACATTCACTTTCATGGATTGATAAAAGCAAAACAAAAAAAGTTTCATGAATGTAAGAATTAGAAGCATACAAGTCATCCAATCAAAAGAATGATAAGGAAGCTATGCTTCAGGCGAGGGAAAAGCACAAGAAGATGAATGAAAGCCATTGAATAAGAAACAAGCAAATTGGATTGTCAGGCAAGCCCACCAATGATAAGCAATGTACTGACTTTAGGCCAATTTTAAGTATTTATATTGTACTCAATAGGCTCAATAGGCTTTTGACAACAAACAACTAAATCTGTCTCTATGCAAGACCGAAAAAGTAGAAGTGGGCGTCATTTCATAACTCCCCCTTCCCCTAGTCTATGACTACATTATCCATTATGGTTCAGTCTCAGCTGATTTGGAAATATCAACATCTTTTGGTTCTATTTGGAAAATGGTCAACCTCCACCAAAAATATAAGTCTATAAAGTGAGTATGTTTTGTGAATTGGCTGACACAACACGGTTTATCAGCAATCTCATGCCTTTGCAGCTTTAACCATCAGTCTGGATTACATCCATTGCACCTTAGTCAACCAACTTTGCACTTTGATTTACACTGACTGGTTCAAAAACAACATTTTCACCAAAAAGTCATTGTTGTATTGGTTAGACTATGTAACTGTTATTTTCACGCCTTTTTGGTGCAAATGATGGTGCAAATTGTGCTGGCACTGGAGGCTGGTGCAGTATATGTAATGCTGCCAAGGTATGTGCCATTAAGGCTCTCCGGTGCCCCTGTTCTTGAGCTCTAATGTGAGCTATTCATGAGTTGAAAAAGGAAGGCGACATGAGGCAGGGAGTGTGCAAGTATCACATCGCTCTCATAGTTAGGTAAACGGTTCTAAAAGTTGGAGATTCATTTCCCCCTTCTAGCTGACAGTCTTTCCATCTCTCTCCCTGTGCAGACTGACCCCAACATTCAAAGCCAGATGACTGCTGAGGCGGCAGCCCTGAGACAACTTCAGGCCGTGGTGGTGGAGCAAGCAGCAGATGTGGTGAGTACGTAAGGTGTGATGACTGCAGGAGTTGTGGGCTAGCATGATCGCCTGCCCCCACACTCACCGTGATCTCTTCTTATGTGTGTCACATCTTGTCTTTAATAAGCCTGGCGTATTGTGCTCTGTTCATTCTATACAAGCGGAATGTTTTTTTTAATTTTATTTTATCACTTTATTTACCATTTTAGCACATCATTACAATACAAGCATAGTTGTTCACTGTCATTGTCACTATAATTGGAAACGGTAAAATGGAGCGTAATGCATCAATACAAAAGTCGACACGGCATGTATCTAATAGAATAAGAGACCCAACAAAGCATTTAAAATACAGTCACAAAGGCCCATCTCCTTTCACTGAGTGTAACCATCCTCCGTCCAGCAGCAGGTCTACGATCCCTCCCGTACCCGACAGTCGCAGGTGACGCCACATAGCCAAAGAGTCACGATCACTGCAGGGAGCAGCAAAGTAATGGAGGGTAAACATTTAGAAATAACGAAACTGGTTACCCCACCCCTGCCCCGTTTAAGTTGTGAGTCCCAGGCTTGTCAAACTATTTCCACATAAGACCTGTATGGACCCCAAATATCCTTGGGACAGGAGGAGCCAGGCAGTGTGCTGGAATATACTTCGCTATTAGTGTTACAATAAGCTAGATCATTCAGCCAACCTTACAAAGTGGGAACTGTCCTACGGCCCCAGTGAATAGCTCTTTCTCTCTTGGCCAGCAGCAAACTGAGGCATACAAATTTCCTAACGCTTCTGGGGAAGTTTACCACATAACCCAATAGTGCCACTTCAGGTGTTGGTATGAGGGAAAGCTCAGTCATGTCACCGAGGGCCCGATGTAGGTCGGTCGGTAACGGCCGAAAATCGGTATTTTCGGCCGTTACCGATCGGTATACATGATTTGACATGTAGGTGCACTATTTTACCGAATCGGTAACTTTACCGAATCGGTAAAGTTACCGATTCTGTAAAATACAGAATCGGTAACTTTACCGAATCGGTAAAGTTACCGATTCTGTATTTTACAGAATCGGTAACTTTACCGATTCGGTAAAGTTACCGATTCGGTAAAATAGTGCACCTACATGTCAAATCATGTATACCGATCGGTAACGGCCGAAAATACCGATTTTCGGCCGTTACCGATCGGTATACATGATTTGACATGTAGGTGCACTATTTTACCGAATCGGTAACTTTACCGAATCGGTAAAGTTACCGATTCTGTAAAATACAGAATCGGTAACTTTACCGATTCGGTAAAGTTACCGATTCGGTAAAATACCGATTCGGTAATTTTACCGATTCGGAGCCACCCATATGTAGGTGGGACTCTTCAGAGTCCCAGGAGCCTTAACGAATCGGTATTTTACCATCAAATCCTATTTGATAGTAAAATAACGATTCCGGTGTGCATGCACATGTGTGCATGCACACCTATGCCATGTGACAGGCAGACCTGCCCTTAGGGCAGGTATGCCTGCCACATGGCACCCGTGCCTGTTTTGGGGGTGCCAGAGGGTGTCAAAGTGACACCCCCTGCACCCTTGAGAAATTCGGTATTTACCGATTCGGTAAATACCGAATCGGTAATGTCCATTCATTCCTATGGGCTTCAAAGCCCATAGGAATGAATGGGCATTACCGATTCGGTATTTACCGAATCGGTAAATACCGAATTCATCCGATTCGGTATTCCAGCACATCTGGAATACCTACATATCGGACCCATTGATTTACCGATTTTAAATTACCGAATCGGTAAAATTCGGTAATTTAAAATCGGTAAATCAATTTTACCTACATCGGGCCCCTAGTGTTCTGTACACTATCTCCCAATATGGCTCTAGTTTTAGACAGGATCTTGTAAGGTGTGCAAAATCAGCGTGTGTGGTCTCGCATTTACGGCAGGTATTGGGTCTGGACGGATCCAGTCTATGGGCTCTGGCAGGAGTGAAGTATATCCTACGCAAGACTTTAAAATGTAGTAGTTTATGCCTGCTGTTTGTTGAGACTTCTTTCGTTACTGCGCAGCATTTAGCCGACTGGCCGTCTGTGATGGGGCGGCCTAAGTATTCCTCCCAATCTTTGCAGATCTTGTCATTGTTGACCGTTATCATCCGAGAACATGCCTTATACAGTTTAGGTATGAGGTGAACTCCAGTCTCGCTCTCAATGATGAGCGAGAGTGGAGTGAACGAATCCGGTTCAATGGGAAACCCACGCAGCGTGGCACGAAGGGCCGACTGAATCCGCCCCAGAACAAAGCTATATCTAAATGCGGCGTTGTGGAAGCAGATATCATCCGTCGCTGAGAAGATGTGCCCCTCTGGGTACAAGTCTCCCAGTTTGTTGATATCAAATTTGGCCAAAGTACGCTGCACCAGTCTTTCCCCTGTAATTGGCAGCCAGTGGGCATTGGGGACAGGGAGAGCCGAGGAATATAGTGTGGAGGTGCGAGTGATCGTTTCAGCTTATCCCAGGCCCAGCTTGTAGTGCAAACTGTCTGTATATCATTAGGATCTCTGGGGACGCCCTTAAGCAATACAGGGCTAACCGCTCAGGAAGGCTGAAATCCTCATCTGGGGGGAGAAACGGGATCCTGGTGGCAGGGTGGAACCATGCGAAGGTGTAGCTGCATTGGGCCACGCAATAGTACAGTTGTAGATCCGGCACACCATACCCTCCCCTCTCATACGGTATGGTGAGCACCTGCCAACGTATGCAAACCTGTTTGCTCCCACAGACCAATCTGATAAGGTGTGAACACAATGTCAAAAAGAATCTGTTCGGGAAGGGTATGGGGATATTGTTGAAAAGATATAAAAATTTGGGGAGAACCACCATCTCAAGAACCGCAACTCTGCCGGCGATGGACAGTGGAAGACTCAGCCATCTCTCCACTTGAGCTTCGAGGGCGGTGATTGCTTGCTCATAATTGAGGCGAAGAATCTGGGCGGTATAAAGATGGATGTGAATGCCCAAATACTTGACGGAGTCAGAGCACCATTCGAGGGAGAATGAGAAATTTCCTAGTTACCACAAAGGAAAGTTTTAATTCTATTAAGGAGGCGGAGGCGAGGATTTCGCTAGTCCTTTCTCCATTTTATTGGACAGCAAGTTAGAAGTAAGAAAAAACAATAAACCAAGGACTACCCAAACCAACATGGCAGCGGTAGTCATGGTAACATATCAACCAATCAGAGTCCAACAGTCAGCATATAGGGAATCCCAGCTGTTAGTCCTTCCTCTTTCTTGGGTGCTGCCGCAGGAAAAAAGTCATCCATCCACTAGTCCGCTTTTTGATCGGAGCCTAGGGAAGAGAAACAATGATAATAATATCTCGTCCAGAACAATGTTGAACAAGTCAAGAACATTGCAATGGAGTAAAAAGAACGAATTGCAGAAAAAAATTAAACATCATTGCACAGTTTACCAATGAGAACATTAATACATAGGAAAAAGATACTTCCCTTAGACGAAGTAAAATCATCATAGTCCAGTCTCGGGAGGGAAGGCTCGATAAAGCCTTGGTGGGAAAATCCTCGCCTCCGCCTCCTTAATAGAATTGAAACTTTCCTTTGTGGTAACTAGGAAATTTCTCATTCTATGTCAGGAAGCGGAGGCGAGGAATTTGCTTGTTCAAAGCTTACTCACGACCAACGATGCAGCCTCATGGATTGGCTTAAAGTAGAACTTTTTAAAAGTCGAATCCGAGGACCAATCCGCTGCATTCATGATATCTTCCAAGCGTCCACCAACCTGTACAGCCTTGGAAGCCATTGCACCTCTAGTGGAATGAGCCCCAAAGTCAGTGATGTTAATTCCAGCTTCTGACATAACCCACCTGACCCATCTGGCAATGGTGGGAGAGGAAACTGCCTTGAAAGGTTTCTTAACCGCAATAAGCAATTGTCTCTCGCCCGGAGGGCGGAGCTCAAGAGTAACATCCTCATATGTCTTGAGGCAACGAACAACACAGAGCTTTGGCGAATCTGGGAAAGCCGGGTAAGTTACTGACCTTGTATTACATTTAGTTCTTCTTGAAACAGTAAACGTAACCCCTTCTGGGGTAAAAACCCTGGCTGAGATATCCAGTGCACGAACATCTGAAGCACGCTTACATGAAATCAGGCAGAGAAGAATCGCTAATTTGGCTGAAAGTTCCTTGCGGGAAAGGTACTGATTATCCTGCCAGGACTTTAGAAAATTCAAAACCACATTAACATCCCATAATCCCGAATAACGGGGCTCTGGGGGGCGCGAAAGGCGAATACCTTTAAGGAGTTTACAAACCCAAGGATGCTCACCCACCGGAGAGCCATCAACAAGGGCATGACCAGCAGAGATTGCCGACCTGAAAGAATTAATGGTGCTGTACGCCAATTTCTTTTTGAAAAGATCAGCAAGGAAGTTAATCACGTCAGTGACAGAGGAGCCCATGGGATCCAGGTGCTTTGCCACACACCAATGAACCCATCTGTTCCATGCTGATCTATAACGTTTAGTGGTGTTAGGGGCCCAGGCTCCTCGAATGAGGAGCTCAGCGTCTCTCGAAAGCGAGTCACAAGACCAACGTCCCCTGAAATCCTCCATGCCATGAGACGTAGATGGCCCTGGAGAACCAGAGGATGCGGGTGACCCAAGGGATCCGTCAGAATGTGGTCGAACGACGGTAGCCGAAGAGGTTTGTCCCAGGACAGCTCCAGAAGAGAAGGGAACCAGCATTGAGCTTTCCAGATTGGCGTGATCAGAATCAGAGAAGCTCTCTGTCTGCGGACCTGAGCCGCCACCCTTTGAATGAAAAGGAAGGGAGGAAACGCATAAGCTGGAAACTGGGACCAGTCCTGTAGGAAGGCATCCACTGCTTCCGCACCCGGATCCGGTTTCCAGCTGTAGAAGCGGGGAAGGTGGGCGTTCCACCTGGACGCAAATAAGTTCATCACTGAAAGACCCCAAAGGTCTGAAATTCTCTGGAATACTGAATGATCCAGCCTCCAGTCGCTGGCATCTCGAAAATTCCTGGACTGCCAATCCGCTACTGTGTTCAGATCGCCTGGGAGATACTCCGCCGTGACAGAAATCTGGCGAAGAAGGCAATAGTTCCAGAAGTCTTTCACAAGATCCGCTAGGACCTTGGAATGAGTGCCGCCCAACCGATTGATGTACCTGACAGCAGTCGTGTTGTCCATCCGAAGAAGAACACAACACGAAACCCTGGTCGAGGTGAAGGAGCAGATTGCGAGCGAGCCCGCAAGGAGCTCCAAACAATTGATGTGGAGGTGAAGTTCCTCCTCCGTCCATCTGCCGCCCACCGAGAGGGAGCCGCAACGGGCACCCCAACCCTGGCGACTGGCATCTGACTCGATCACAAGATCCGGACGGGAACTGAAAATCGCCTTCCCGTTCCAAGCATCCATGTGATCTAACCACCAAAGAAGTTCCGACCGGGCTTCCAGATCTAAGGAAATCAGTTCCGAGTAAGTGAGACCCTTGCGAAGATGAAACGCCTTCAGTCTCTGAAGAGCCCTGTAATGAAGAGGGCCTGGAAAAATGGCCTGGATCGAGGAAGACAGCAAGCCCACAATCCTCTCCAATTGGCGGAGGGATATTCGATCCCGTCGGAGAACTTTGCGAATCTCCTTCTTGATCTTGGAGATCTTTTCGGAAGGAAGATGAAGCGTCGCATCCGTAGTTATGATCAGAAAGCCAAGGAAAGTCATTTCCTGACGAGGAATGAGATCCGACTTCTGGGCATTGATGATGAAGCCCAGAGACTGAAGAAGGGTTATTGTAACCTGAAGATGGTGAAGAAGGAGATCCTTGGACTGACTCATTAAAAGAATGTCGTCCAGGTAAACAATTAGACGAATCCCCAGGGTACGGAGATGTTCTACCACTGGGCGCAGGAGTTTGGTAAAGCACCAAGGTGCTGAGGAAAGACCAAAGGGGAGCGTACGAAATTCGTAAACCTGATCCTTCCACAGAAACTGGAGGAATCGACAATGAGGAGGAAAGATTGGAACCGAAAGATAAGCATCTTTCAGATCCAAGCGAACCAACCAATCGTTCTGCAACAGAAGGACTCGCAAAAGATGGATGCCCTCCATCTTGAAGTGTCTGTAAAACAGCCATTCGTTGAAGGAACGGAGGTTGATTACCGGTCTGAACCCCTTGCCCTTCTTTTCTACAAGGAAGATGTTGCTGAGGAAGCCGTTTGGGTGAAGCACCGAGGGGATGATGGCGCCTTTTTGTAACATCGACTGAACCTCTAAATCTATAAGTTCTTGTTCTGTGACAGAAAAAACTAGAGGGCGAGGACGAGAGAGTTGAACGGGGGAACCGTAAAATTCGATGTGAAACCCCTGAACAGTTTCTAGAACCCAAGGATCTGAAGTTATCGACGACCAGGCCTGGGGAAACAACGCTAACCTTCCCCCCATTTGAACCAGAGAGATGATATGAAATCTTACCATTAAATCCTCTGGAGTTGGACTGGTTTCCACCACGTCCTCTGCCTTGGCCTCTGCCTCCTCTGGAAGGGTAAAAGGTACCCTGTCGTCCATCATTCCAGCCGTTATTTCTTCTGGATTGGCCTCTATTGGGGCCTTGCTGGAACTGACGGCCGGAAGAGCGACCCCTGCCTCTGCCGGCCCCGCCAAAAACCTTTTTGGGAAAAAAAAATTTCATAGAAGCCTGAGCTTTGTCCAGAGCAGAAAAGGTTGCAACAAACTTCCCCAACTCCTTCACAAAGGGGTCTCCAAACAAAGCACCCTGCGCAATTGGGCCTGCCTCAGAAGACGACAACTCTCCTAGCTTTGGATCAATCTTAAGAAGCAAGGATCATTGACGTTCCGCCGAAAGCGCGCAATTGGCATTGCCAAGAAGGCACATTGCCCGTTGCGACCAACCAGCAACGTCATCAACCGACATCGGTAAGCCCGACTCTTTAGAACGTTGGGCCACTTCAATTATTTTAGTCAGAGGGCCCACGACATCCAAGAGCTTATCCTGACAGGCTTTCCATGACCTATCTATACCCTTTTTAGGGTCCTTGATATATTTAGCGAAGAAGGTACACAACTTGGGATCAATCTCAGGGGTGCATGCCACCTTAAAGGGAAGGGAAGGGCGTGGGCACTCAGAACGCAGGCGGAGGTGAACATCCTGAGGTAAAAGCTGTCGAAGCTTAGCTGCGACATAATCAGCAGTAGACTGCTCAGGAAACCACTCCGATGACCTGGGTCTACCAATAGTAGATGGGTCAAACATATTAGGAGGTACAAGATCACCCTCCGTAAGACTAGGAGCACTGGGCTTTGGGCGCCAAGACCTGCTCACATCAGAAAAATCCTCTGAGGAAGCGTCCTCATCCTCATCTACGTACTCGTCCTCCTCATCATCTCCCTCGATGGGGAACCCTTCCTCCGGGTCAAGGTCCTGGGTGGCAATACCACCAGTCTCACTGGGCGAGTCGTCCCCCCGGAAGGGTGCGCTTCTAAGGGTGTGCGCACTCTTACGAAAGACCTCAGATAATTTACTGAAGCCCTCCAGGTGCCCCGCGTCACGCTTCCTGGCCGTACGTGGTAGAGCACATGGAACACCACTGGGCCCTGCCCCACTGTCCCCAAAAAAACCTGTATCATTCTTGAAAACATGGGCTAACAGTCTATTTACACTGTCCTGCAGAGGTGCCAGAGCTTGAGCGATCGCAGAAGAGAGAAGCCTGTCTACCTCTGCAGGAGGGTGCGAAGGGGTCAGTTGTGGCTGATCATTAGGAGCCACCACCTCAAGAGTAGAAGGACCGGACTGCATTTTAGCAGAAAAACTGGTACCCATACACAAACACCCCAACTATATATAAGGGGAAACCCTTCACACAGGTACCACACAGGCTAACACCAATGAAAAAGCCTGAAACACAAAAGTTCTGACTGAAAATAAATTGAAATTTATAAAAATTCAGTCAGAAGATAATTCTTGCCGTCGAAAAACGGCGTCAGTGTGAGGGAAGAGGCAAAAAACAAATGAAGCGCAAAGCCTCAGCGTGTTTCTACTCAAGCGCGAAGAGCGCTGAGGAGAACAGCTGGTCGGCGTCAGAAGCCGACACCAAGACCGCGCACGCGCGAAGAAGAAACGCTCGGGCTGAAAGCCTACTGCGTTAAATACACAATAACACAGCCTACAACAAAGGCAAAGTCAAATTCTAGTCAAAAGATATCCAAACAAAGCTGTCTACACTCAAAATCAAAACTGCCACGACAAAGATCAAGCTGAAGTAAAACGTGACTTATCTTGCCAAGGCAGCAATGGAGAAAGAGGAAGGACTAACAGCTGGGATTCCCTATATGCTGACTGTTGGACTCTGATTGGTTGATATGTTACCATGACTACCGCTGCCATGTTGGTTTGGGTAGTCCTTGGTTTATTGTTTTTTCTTACTTCTAACTTGCTGTCCAATAAAATGGAGAAAGGACTAGCGAAATCCTCGCCTCCGCTTCCTGACATAGAATTCACATTCCTGTGGAGTCGTGCTGGAGGTTAAAGGGAAAATAACCACTTGCACCAGTCGATGCCTAGGCCAGAATGTTGACCAAATCGGAGAATCTCTCTGATGAGCGGTTCTAAGTTCACATGGGCTCTCTGACATAGAGGATGGTGTCCGCATTCAACGAGACCAGAAGGGGGCTGGTGTTGAATTGTAGGTCTCTCGGTAGATGCCTTTCCTGTAAATGGTGAATTAAAGGGTCCATGGCAAGTATAAACAAAATGTAATTTTTTTTTAATTGATACTTGTATAGCGCACTACTCACCCGCAAGGGTCTCAAGGCGCTTGTACGAATACCACTGTGGAACCCATCCTGGCTTTCCCTGTGAAGCGTCCACTCCTGGGCACCCCTAAGGTGGAGGCCAGGCATCCTTAGCGTTGACAGAGGACAGCCCTGCTGTGTGCCACGGGATAGAGGGATGGGTCGGGAGAGTGTGCCGTTCAGGTGAAGTCTCACCTTGAGGCGGCAATATAGAAGTGCAGTGGTGGCTATGAATCCCACAAGCATTCCCATGCGGCACATAACAGACACAAAGAAAGGCAACTCCAAGGAATCAAAGGCCTGGTCTGTGTCCAATAGGATTGAGGTGGCAGGGACCTCTGGGTTAATTCTGAGAAGGACTAAGAAAAGCGTCCTGAAATTCAATGAGGTAGCCGGTGGGGAACAAAGCCGGATTGGGCCGGCGAGATAATAAATTCCATCAATTGGGACAGGTGCATGGCAATGAGCTTAACTAGAATTTTATCATCCAAATTAAGTAGGGACAAAGGTCTGTAGGACCCACATAATAACGGGTCTTTACCAGGTTTGGGGAGGAGTATAACAACCGCTTCCTGATGTGTGGGGGGTAAAAATTGTTTCTCGAGGGCCTCTGCGTACACCTCGATTAGTTGCTGCGCCAGCAGATCTTTATATGCCATGTAAAACTCCCCAGTAAAGCCATCCAGCCCAGGGGCAGATGAGCATCGAAGGGTGTTAATGGCTCTGAGAACATCGGCCTCGGAGATCGGCCCCGCCAAAAAGTCCTACATAATTTTTTCTAGATAGGCTAATGCGATCTCAGATAAATAAGCTTCCTGTGCAGTGGTATCGCATCCTACTTTGAAAGTGTAGAGAGATGTAAAATAATCAAGGAATTTATCACAAATCTCCGAGGTGTCGGTGAGTACCTGATTAGTGGAAGAACGCAGCTCGGTGACATAGGCTTTGCTGTATGGGGGCCGAAGCATATCACCGAGCGGTTTGATATTTGCCTAAAAAGATTGTCTCACAATCGGCAGAATCCCTGTATTCAGTGAGGAGGGCCAAAAGTTTTCCCGCCATATCTGGGTTAGAAGTGTGTATCGTTGCATTGTCCAATTCTGTTAGGTCGCGTTCTAAGCGAGAAAGCATGTTGCAGAGGTCTTTGAGCAGCCCAGCATGTTTGGCAATGCAAACGCCCCTGATGTATGCATTGAAACCCTCCCACAAAACGTCCCAAGTGTCAACCGAGCCAGGGTTGATGGTGAAGTAGTCTTCAATGGCCTTGCGCACTTCAGTGTGGAAAAGGTCATTGTTGAGGGCGCAACTTGGGAAGCGCCACTACCGTTCGAAAACATTGGGTCGGGGGAACCTAAGGAGAAGCTTAACAGGGGAGTGGTCAGAGTATGTTCTTGGGAGTTTCACAAGTGAATGGAACCAGTTGGAGATGCTATGGGAAATAAGCCAATATTCGATTTTAGTCCAGGTGTTGTGTTGGCCGGAATAATGCGTGTATTCGGTGAGGGAGGGGTTGCGCATGCACCAAATTTTGAGGAGGTATAACTGCTCGCAAAAGTCAAGAAGAGCACAACACGGTTTAGTTCCGGGGGAGTTGGCAGTGCCATCTTATTCGGTGTTGAGGAAGATTTAAATCCCCCCCCCACCAATTATAAGATAGGATCTAACTTTAAAAGCTGGGCATGTAGGGAATGAAAATATTCCGGGATTCAGTGTTTGGGGCGTATTCACATACCAAAGCTGCGGTGTGACCCATTAGCGACCCAGTGACAATGGTGTATCTACCCTTGCTGTACAACTGAGCAGAGACTAAAGGGGACCCTTTTGTGAATAAGAATGGCCGTGACCCGGGCGTAATTGCTGAAGTTGACAAAATACCTGTGCACGCCCCAGCTTGAAGCAAAGCGTGTTGAGTCAGATTTAGGTGAATGCGTTTCCTGCAGAAACGCAATGTCCACGTTTTGTCGAAGTAGATAATAGACAACATGCCTTTTCTGACGATTATCATTGAGACCCCTAACATTCCAGGACATCAAGGACAAGCCAGAGGGACCATCTATATTACTCAGCTGAGTCATCTGGTTGTCGTGGCATAAATGACAGAAACAAGCACCAGAAGTTAAATGCGAACTGTGACAGTAAACATACCAGGAAATAACCAACAGTATCTATACAATAGCAATTGTCCGCCCCAACCCCCACCCGACCTCACTAAGAAAAAAGCAAGGCAGATCCACAACAGATAACAATATCTAAAGCACCAACTGACTTTACAGTGGAATGAGAAAACCCTCGAATGGTACATCGGTGCAACCAGAAACATACTCAAGGTGTACACCCTGTGGGGTGGTAACGCCACAACAATCAACCAGCTACTTAAAACACTTCAGAATGATGAGTAACATTATCCCAATACAATCCTGCAATAATGGAGAAGCAACAACCTGGTAGAGTCAGCCAGTTCCTGCACCAGAAAAGAGTTCCATGCTTATATTAGAGCTGCTGTGTGGAGGGGAGAGCCTAGCCCCATCTGCAACTAACTGATGTTTTGTTTGTATGCGTGGCAAAATTCCTGCACCTTGGTTGGGTTATCAAAAACGCGGGCCCTGCCATTAACATCAACTCTCAGTCTGGCTGATTATAACATGCCATATTTCAAACCTAAGTTCCTGAGGGTGGCCTTGACCCCATTGTACTTGTGACTACTGCCGTGTATGCGTGGGATATTGTAGCAGAGCTGGGACAGGTGGCGTAGCTTCAACGCCGCGCGGCCATCTTGGTCGGTGGCTTGGCCACACCCATATCAAGCGGAATGTAAATACCTATCAATGCCCTGGAGCAACTCTAACTCTGCTCATTATACTACCCTCTCTATGTATATAATCAGCTGTGGCACTGCTCACCATGCAACCATATCCATATTTATATTCCGCTCTAACCACACTCATCATTCTACCTTATCCAATCCTGTAACCATCTCTAATCCAGCTCATGATTCTACTCTGTCCATAACTATACCAGATATAGCTCTGGTCATTATACTACCCTAAAATAAAAAGATAATGGATGGAATGCTGAACAAATCAAACATTCACCCCCAGTCACAGACCTGGGTTAAATCCATTGTTTTATTGCACGCCATTCCAGTTTAGACCCAGCCATATGCAAATCAGTCTCGACGCTGCTCCCCATTGGAAGAGTCCAGCCCGAACTGCCTGGCCAGGTCCTCCCTGGACCAGAAACAAGCATTGTGGGACCGGTTTCAGGGTATCACCCCTCATCATCCAGGGTAGCTTGAATCTGGTGATGTAGCAAGCCGCTATACCTATAATCAGCTGTAGCAGTGCTCATCATTCGACCCTATCCATATCTATAATCAACTCTAACCACGCTTATCATTCTACCTTTCCATATCTATAACCATCTCTAATCTAGCTTATTATTCTACTCTGTCCATTACTATACCAACTCTATCCTTGGTCATTATACTTCCCTATCCATGCCTATAACCAGCTGCAGCCCAGATCATCATTCTACCGTATCCCTATCTATAATCAGCTCTACCTTAACCATGCCTGTAACCAGCTTTTAACCTGCTCATCATTGCAACCTATCCATGCCTGTAAAGAGGTTCTACCATGCTGAGGCTTCTAATGTATCCATGCCTATGACCAGCTCCAAACCTGTTCATTATGCTTCTCGGTCAATATCTATAACCAACTCTAACCCTTCTAGTCATTCTACCCCAGCCATGTCTAGAACCCGCTCTAATTCTGCTTACCATTACCTTATCCATAGTCATCACCAGCTCTATCACTGTTTGTCATTCTTCCCTATCCATACATATAACCAGCTGTAGCACTGTGAATCATTCTACCCTATGCATGACTACGACCCACTCTAACCGTGCATGTCATTCTATCCTATGCATTCCTACAACCAGCTGTAACCCACTCATCATTCTAAACCATCTAGGCCTATATAACCACCTGTAAACCTGCCCATCATCTTTCTAATTAATGGCATTATCAGCGCTAAACCTGCTCATCGATCAACCTGATCCAGGCTATGATCCATTCCATTAACTAGCTTTATCCTGTACATAAGTCTGCCCTTTCCATGCCCATAATCAACTATAGCCTCTGCCCTATCCATGCCATGGTCAGCTCTAACCTGCTCATCATCATTCTGCCCTATTCATGCCGATGATTAACTTTAACCCTGCTCGTTTTTCTGCCTTTCCATGTCATCAGCAGATCTAACTCTGATAGCTCTGACCTGGTCATCCCCATAACCAGCTCTAGCCCGATCATCATTCTACCCATTATGTACCCAGTGTTGGACTGGCATTTCAGGCAGCCTGTCAGTCTGCCACTTCCAGATGGGCCAGCTTGAAAGGGCCTGCATGTGGGGCTGTGTTTTTTTAGTCCTTTGGGCTGTGATAGGACCAAAAACACACAGCCCGCAGGCCAGTCCAATGATATCTATGACTATAATCAGTTCTAAACCTGCTTGTTGTTCTGTTTATTTAATTTCAATTATCACGCCCAGCTCTGCCCGTTCTTACACCCAACTAATGCCCAGAGTGAGTTACAACACTTGTCATACTTCTATTCCATCAGCATCTACAATGTCCTCCATCCTTGTCCTTATTCATCCAGATCATTTAGTATCTCCAATTCTGCCCTCTTTTCAGCCCTGTGTATCTTCCTGCCCAACTAATGCCCTCAATCAGTTCAAGCCCTGCTCTCATGCTACCACAATAACACCAATATTTAGCCTCAAGCCCCTTTATTGTTTTTTCTTTTCAAAACTTGTAATAAGCAAACACCTTGTTGCTCATTCTTTCGATTCAGTGCCCACCTTGGCTGCTAGGCGTTTCCCCCCCCCCTGTGCTGAAGGCTTCAGATCTTCATAGTTTCATGACGAGCTCAGCTCGTCATCAGCACAGCTCAACTGTGCATCATGACGAGCTGAGCTGGTCATGAGCATCGAAAGGGTTAAGTCTCTTGAAAGACTATAATTTGCAGGAGTATTCATGCTACTCATAATCAGTCCAAATCTTGTAATCATTCTGTCAAGTTCAAGTTTATTTCACGTTTATTCTGACCGTTGGTCCACAAACGATACATGTCTTAGTAAAACATATATCTAAAAGAACATTTCATTAACACACATAAATACATCCTAAAACATGTTCAATCTAAAAACGCACTGTTACCTAAATTGCGGGTGAACTATTTGTTAAAAGTCAATAAAAGGTATAACAAAAGGCCTTCACTCTTTGCATACATTTCCCCATAGCCACGGCAATATCTAGATGGATCATTTCAGTCAGCAGGGTCACAGCCTGGGCCCTTGTTTTATTCTCATATATCTTAAATATTGGTTTTAAGAACATAATACGTGAATCCAGGAACTTCATGCAATCAAATAAAATATGTAGCAGATCATATTGGGTGCCCAAGGAACAGGTGCATCTTCTTCCTATGTTATCAATCATTGCACCCTTTACCAATTTGTTTATATAACAAGGGTTTACCCCAATTCTTACCCTCAAAACCTCATTTTGTAATCGGCAATCCGGTAGCCTATCAATGTAGGGGAAGCATTGATCATTTTTCCATGCAGCAGTCATAAAACGAACTGAGGTTTTATTTGCAAGATAATTTTGGTCCTGTGCTTGAGATATTTCCTTCCCCAATAACCTAAGTGTCTTCTTATCAGTGTTAACCACAGAGATAGTGGGGCACACATTAACCTCCATCTTATTGCATAGCTTTGTCATAATCACCCTAATCTCTCTTGCCCATTTTAGTTCGCTATTCTGTATTTCGTTTTCACACCATCGAGATATTTTGGTGTTTACGCCTACTCCTAGGCGTTGCCAGAAGCGAAGTAGGCGCCATACCGGATAGAATACCCCATGAGGTCAATCCTAGTTCCAGTCTTACACCCTGGACCATTGCTGACAAGGGAAGTGTAAATAACTTTTTTAAGTTTTTACCTTCCTCGACATTCCAGTTTTCCTTGCCACTTAAATATACCAGTTCTGCGCCATACAAAAATTGTGGGGGTATGATAGCCTAATATGCTTTTAGCACTGGTCTATCGGACATTGCGCCATAGGCTTTATTAAACAATTTCAGGCTGCTGAAGGTTCTTAGTTTTGACACCTCTAGGTGAGTGTTCCATTTCAACCTTTTCACGAACCATAGCCCCAAGTATCTGTATTCTGTAACCGATTCCACTTTCTCCACTTTCTCTGACCCTATCCACCATGAGAACACAGTTTTCCTCCGGCCAAAGCTCAAGGTGTGATTCTGTCCAATCTTAACCACAATCATCTCCACCCCTGTTCAACCCACATCAGCTCAATCAAGTGCCACAATAATTACAATTAAGGTCCAGACCTATATCCAACCAGTGCTTAATTGGTGCTGATGTTTGCTGGTGGGCAGCACCGGCACTTATTTTTAAACATCAGCTCTTGTTTATGAGCGTGCACCACATGGTGGTACTCTCAGCTAATCCCTTAAGCTTGGCACACGTATTTAGCAATTCAATGTATAACAAAATAATAACCTGGTGACCTCCAATAGTCAAAATGTCACACTTGTTTAAGTGTGATGGCTGGTATGTAATGCTAGCATTGTGGTTCAGCAGTAGTGACACAAATATGGGTTGTGTCAGATGCAATGAAATACCTTGGCCCTGGCACTTATAGTTTTACAAACTACGCACAGTACTCAACCCTGCTCACCATTGTCAGTTGTCAATATCCAATTTCACTTTCAAAAATAAATTATATTGCTCCCCAATAAATGCCATATTTAGCTCCAGCCTGGCCCATGATTCTGCCACACCAAGGCCAAACTCAGCTCAGTCCCAGCTCATTATTCTTTCCAATAAATGAACATACTAAACTCTTCACCATTCATCTCTGTTGATAATTTGCTCCAACCTGCGTAATATTCTGCCCACTCGCTATCCTATCCATAATCAGCTCCAACATGTGCATCATTCTGCCCACTTACTACCCTTAAACAGCTCAACCTTCTCATAATTCTCCACACTCACTATCCATAATCATCTCCAACAGGCTCGTTATTCTGCCCACTCACTATCCATAATCAGCTCCAATGTGCTCGTCATTCTGCCCACTCACTATCCATAAACAGCTCCAACGTGCTCATCAGTCTGCCCACTCACTATCCATAATTAGCTCCAACGTGCTTGTTATTCTGCCTACTCACTATCTATAATCAGCTTCAATTTGCTCGTCATTCTGCCCACTCAAAATCCATAATCAGATCCAATGTGCTCTTCATTCTGCCCACTCACTATCCATAACCAGCTCCAACTGGCTCTTCATTCTGCCCACTCACTATCCATATTCAGCTCCACTGTGCTCATCATTCTGCCCACTCACTATCCATAATCATCTCCAACGTGCTCATCAGTCTCCACACTCACCATCCATAACCAGCTCCAACGGGCTCTTCATTCTGCCCACCCACTATCCATAATCAGCTCCATCGTGCTCATCATTTATTCTGCTCACTTACTATCCATATTTATTTAGAAAGGACAAGGGGACCCGATAATTGGCTAGGGACCACGGGTAACAATTCTATGAAGAGGAACAATGGTCCTTAGCAGACTGAAGAATGAAAAACGAAAATACAATATAGGCCACAATAGGCTACTATATGAATCCACAGTCCAGCCGGACGAGGAGTTTTATTCAACAATACTTAAGAATATAGTCAGATAATTCAGAAACAACGGTTTCTATAATAGGGCACACGCCTGTACCCTATATAGGAAAAGGAGTGTGTAGAACATTACAGATTAATCAAACAAAACATATAAACATAAATACATGCAAAAACTTTGAGCTGTAGTCACTCGCATGTATTATATTATGCAGCAAGTTTAACCAGAAATAGAAACCACACAGGTTAGGCACAATGGAAAACTGTGGTGCTATTTACAAGTGTCGACGTTTCGATCCCATCGCTCATTAATTCTCGGGATCATCATCAGGACCAAATAAATTACATTTGCCTGGTAAAAGTAATAATAGCCCGAAACAATTTTGGGCGCTTGTTGCAGCCAAGGAACAAGGCGCTGTAGCCGGCAGATGGTTGCCGCTTTTAAGAAACAACCCAAATGCGGCAGGCAGGTAGAAAACCTTGCGGTTAAGGGGATTTAATCTCCCGTATTATCCAGATAGTTATGAGCTCCCGGGGATCAGGATTGCTGGTCTCTATGGAGAGCCTGCTCAATTTTTGATGTGGAGGGCTGGAAACAGCAACGGGGTGTTGTCAACGTCAATGGCACGATGGCTTGTAAAGACCTCGTTATTCTGCTCACTCTCTATCCATAATCAGCTCAAATGTGCTTGTCATTCTGCCCACTCACTATCCATAAACAGCACCAAACGTGTTCATCAGTCTACCCACTCACTATCCATAATCAGCTCCACGCACTTGTTATTCTGCCCACTCACTATCCATAATCAGCTCCAATGTGCTTGTTATTCTGCCCACTCACTATCCATAATCAGCTTCAACGTGCTCGTCATTCTGCCCACTCAATATCCATAATCAGATCCAATGTGCTCTTCATTCTGCCCACTCACTATCCATAATCAGCTCCAACGGGCTCTTCATTCTGCCCACTCACTATCCATAATCAGCTTCATTGTGCTCATAATTCTGCGCACACACTACCCATAAGAAGCTCCAACGAGCTCGTCATTCTTCCCACTCACTATAACTAATCAGCTCCAACATGCTCATCATTATGCCCACTCACTAGCCATAATCAGCTTCAATGTGCTCATCATTCTGCACACTCACTATCCATATTCAGCTCCAATGTGCTTGTCATTCTGCCCACTCAATATCCATAATCAGATCCAATGTGCTCTTCATTCTGCCCACTCACTATCCATAATCAGCTCCAACGTGCTTGTCATTCTTCCCACTCACTATCCATAATCAGCTCCAACCTGCTCATCATTCTGCCCACTCACTATCCATAATCAGCTCCAACATGCTCATCATTATGCCCACTCACTAGCCATAATCAGCCTCAATGTGCTCATCATTCTGCACACTCACTATCCATGTTCAGCTCCAATGTGCTCATCATTCTGCCCACTCACTATCCATAATCAGCTCTAATTTGCATATCCATTCTGCATAATCAGTGTGCACAATCAGCTTGCACATGCTCATCATTCTGCCCACTCACTATCCATAATCAGCTCCAACATGCTTATCATTCTGCCCACTCACTATCCATAATCAGCTCCAACGGGTTCTTCATTCTGCCGACTCACAATCCATAATCAGCTCCATTGTGCTCATCTTTTATTTTGCTCACTCACTATCCATACTCAGCTCCAATCCTGCACTTCATTCTGCCCACCCACTATCCATAATAATCTCCAACGTGCTTATCAGTCTTCACACTCGCCATCCATAAACAGCTCCAACATGCTCATCATTCTGCCCACTCACTATCCATAAACAGCTCAACCTGCTCATCATTCTGCCCACTCACTATCCATAATCAACTCCAAAAGGCTCGTTATTCTGCCCACTCACTATCCATAATCATCTCCAACAGGCTCGTTATTCTGCCCACTCACTATCCATAATCAGCTCCAATGTGCTTGTCATTCTGCCCACTCACTATCCATAAACAGCTCCAATGTGCTCATAAGTCTGCCCACTCACTATCCATAATCAGCTCCAACGTGCTTGTTATTCTGCCCACTCTCTATCCATAATCAGCTTCAATTTGCTTGTCATTCTGCCCACTCAATATCCATAATCAGATCCAGTGTGCTCTTCATTCTGCCCACTCACTATCCATAACCAGCTCCAACGGGCTCTTCATTCTGCCCACTCACTATCCATGATCAGCTCCATCGTGCTCATCATTTATTCTGCTCACTTACTATCCATATTTATTTAGAAAGGACAAGCGGACCCGATAATTGGCTAGGGACCACGGGTAACAATTCTATGAAGAGGAACAATGATCCTTAGCAGACTGAAGAATGAAAAACGAAAATACAATATAAGCCACAATAGGCCACTATATGAATCCACAGTCCAGCCGGACGAGGAGTTTTATTCAACAATACTTAAGAATATATTCAGATAATTCAGAAACAACGGTTTCTATAATAGGGCACAAGCCTGTACCCTATATAGGAAAAGGAGTGTGTAGAACATTACAGATTAATCAAACAAAACATATAAACATAAATACATGCAAAAACTTTGAGCTGTAGTCACTCGCATGTATTATATTATGCAGCAAGTTTAACCAGAAATAGAAACCACACAGGTTAGGCATAATGGAAAACTGTGGTGCTATTTACAAGTGTCGACGTTTCGATCCCATCGCTCATTAATTCTCGGGATCATCATCAGGACCAAATAAAATACATTTGCCTGGTAAAAGTAATAATAGCCCGAAACAATTTTGGGCACTTGTTGCAGCCAAGGAACAAGGCGCCGTAGCCGCCAGATGGTTGCCGCTTTTAAGAAACAACCCAAATGCGGCAGGCAGGTAGAAAACCTTGCGGTTAAGGGGATTTAATCTCCCGTATTATCCAGAAGGTTATGAGCTCCCGGGGATCAGGATTGCTGGTCTCTATGGCAAGCCTGCTCAATTTTTGATGTGGAGGGCTGGAAACAGCAACGGGGTGCTGTCAACGTCAATGGCACGATGGCTTGTAAAGACCTCGTTATTCTGCTCACTCTCTATCCATAATCAGCTCCAATGTGCTTGTCATTCTGCCCACTCACTATCCATAAACAGCACCAAACGTGTTCATCAGTCTACCCACTCACTATCCATATTCAGCTCCAACGCGCTTGTTATTCTGCCCACTCACTATCCATAATCAGCTCCAACGTGCTTGTTATTCTGCCCACTCACTATCCATAATCAGCTTCAACGTGCTCGTCATTCTGCCCACTCAATATCCATAATCAGATCCAATGTGCTCTTCATTCTGCCCACTCACTATCCATAATCAGCTCCAACGCGCTCGTCATTCTTCCCACTCACTATCCATAATCAGCTCCAACCTGCTCATCATTCTGCCCACTCACTATCCATAATCAGCTCCAATATGCTCATCATTATGCCCACTCACTAGCCATAATCAGCTTCAATGTGCTCATCATTCTGCACACTCACTATCCATATTCAGCTCCAATGTGCTTGTCATTCTGCCCACTCACTATCCGTAAACAGCACCAAACGTGTTCATCAGTCTACCCACTCACTATCCATAATCAGCTTCAACGCGCTCGTCATTCTGCCCACTCAATATCCATAATCAGATCCAATGTGCTCTTCATTCTGCCCACTCACTATCCATAATCAGCTCCAACGTGCTTGTCATTCTGCCCACTCACTATCCATAATCAGCTCCAACCTGCTCATCATTCTTCCCACTCACTATCCATAATGAGCTCCAACCTGCTCATCATTCTGCCCACTCACTATCCATAATCAGCTCCAACGTGCTCATCATTATGCCTACTCACTAGCCATAATCAGCTCCAATGTGCTCATCATTCTGCCCACTCACTATCCATAATCAGCTATAACTTGCATATCCATTCTGCCTAATCAGTGTGCACAATCAGCTTTCACATGCTCATCATTCTGCCCACTCACTATCCATAATCAGCTCCAACATGCTTATCATTCTGCCTACTCACTATCCATAATCAGCTCCAACGGGTTCTTCATTCTGCCCACTCACTATCCATATTCAGCTCCATCATGCTCATCATTTATTTTGCTCACTCACTATCCATAATCAGCTCCTATCCTGCACTTCATTCTGCCCACTCACTATCCATAATCATCTCCAACGTGCTTATCAGTCTTCACACTCACCATCCATAAACAGCTCCAACATGCTCATCATTCTGCCCACTCACTATCCATAATCAACTCCAACAGGCTCGTTATTCTGCCCACTCACTATCCATAATCAGCTCAATGTGCTGGTCATTCTGCCCACTCACTATCCATAAACAGCTCCAACGTGCTCATCATTCTGCCCACTCACTATTCATAATCAGCTCCAACGTGCTTGTTATTCTGCCCACTCACTATCCATAATCAGCTTCAACAAGCCCGTCACTCTGCCTACTCAATATCCATAATCAGATCCAATGTGCATTTCATTGTGCCCACTCACTATCCATAGCATCTCCAACGTGCTCGTCATTCTGCCCACTCACTCTCCATAATCAGATCCAATGCGCTCGTCATTCTTCCCACTCACTACCCATATTCAGCTCCAACATGCCCATCATTCTGCCCACTCACTAACGATAATCCGCTCCAATGTGCTCATCATTCTGCACACTAACTATCCATAATCAGATCCAATGTGCTCATCATTCTGCGCACTCACTATCCATAATCGGATTCAATGTGCTCATCATTCTGCCCACTCACTATCCATAATCAGCTCTAACTTGCTTACCATTCTGCCTAATCAGTGTGCACAATCAGCTCCAACGTGCTCATCATTCTGCCCACTCACTAACCGTAATCAGCTCCAATGTGCTCATCAATCTGCACACTCACTATCCATAATCAGATCCAATGTGCTCATCATTCTGCCCACTCACTAACCATAATCAGCTCCAATGTGCTCATCAATCTGCGCACTCACTATCCATAATCAGCTCCAACATGATCGTTATTCTTCCCACTCACTATCCATAATCAGCTCCAACTTACTCATCATTCTGCCCACTCATTATCCATAATAGGCTCTAACTTGCTCACCATTCTGCCCACTCACTTTATAATCAGCTCAGACTTGCTCATCTTTCTGCCAAGTCATCTCCTATTAATGTCTAACTGACCTCATGATTCTGGTTAGTTCATGTCCACATTGGTCTTGAACTCCTGGTGTCATTCTGCATCAGTGTGCCCAAATTATGGCACAGCCATTCCCAAATTCCTCACATCTCGGGCTACCTTCCTGCCAGTTCAAATACACCCCTCAAGCAGGAATTGTTTATGTGACACAATCCCCTTTCATGACTGCTTCATTCTGCGGCTTCTGAAGCGGGGCCTGCTGCTTGCTGAGCGCCACCTGTCTCCACATATGAAAGATGTGCATCTGAAAAGTGTGAACTGTCAGTTTTTCACATTCAACACTGCCTATAATTGCCTCAAGCCTGAATTCTAAATCCGAAAATAGTTTTTCTAAACTTCTAAAGTAGCTGTCGGATAGAACGGTGGGAGCATTTCTGAGCACCATGGACGCCTCCTTTTTGCTGTAAGTTTTGTTGTACTGTTTATTATATAGCTGCATTCACCATCTCTTTTGCTTCTTGGCGATTGGGCAGTATTCTGGTGGGTTGTATGTCACAATTTCATTGCTGTTAATGACGTCCTACAAGAACATCTTAGTCAAAATACCGTCTACCATGATATCATCACGCCTAATATATATATATAGTAAAGTATAGGTTTACAAGACTGAAATCTGCATACATGTACCTTGACAATATATACCGCCAAGATCCGTATATTTGAAGTTACCTGTAGTAAACATGCACTTACTTGTATGTACTTAACTTGACAACATTGTAATATTCAATGTTTGGCTTACAGCATCTGTGTAGATTGGAGTTGCAGCCAACACAAACACCTCAGTGACATGCTGTGTGTGTGTGTGTGTGTACGTGCTGTGCATGCGTGCGTGCGTGCGTGTGTGTGTGTGTGTAGATACATAGGTGCGCAGACTACAGCTCCATCACGCCCTTTAAATGAGAAGCAATGTCAGGACCTAGCCCAATTTTTCTCTGATAAAATTGATAAATTAATCATTGCGATAGATAAGAACAATCGTGACACTACTTCGAAGGAAAAATGGGAGTACACTGTGACCATAAATCAAACCCTACAAAAATGGCTGCCCATTACAATCGATACTCTTATCTCCCTCAGGAAGTCGATTAGATCTGGCTCACCACAGGATCCCATTCCTATCAATATAATAAAACTATTGGATACGCCCGCCCTTGAAATTATTGCTGACACTTTAAATTCATCCCTGGAGTTGGCCACAGTTCCTACCCTATGGAAACATGCCATAGTGACCCCACTGTTGAAAAAACCCACAGCAGATCCGGAACAACTAGCCAACTAGAGGCCCATCTCACTCCTCCCAGCTTTTTCCAAATGTCTGGAAAGACATGTACAGTCAGCCCTTATTCTTTTTTCAGATGAAAACGCCCTTCTCCATCCTACCCAGTCAGGATTCCGAGCGGGTTTCTTCACAGAGACTGCCCTATTGGGAGTCTCTGAAACCATCAGGAAACTCCTCGACGACGGTCATGCGGTTGCGCTTATTTTACTCGACCTAAGCGCAGCCTTTGACACTGTGTTGCATAAAAGGCTACTCACCACGGTTGAAAAAAATGGAATCTGTGTAACTGCTCTGCAATGGATTAGATCCTTCCTGAGCCAATGTACATACCAAATAGCATCTGACGCTGCATGCTCTGGACATTTCAACTCCCCTCATGGAGTACAACAGGGCTCCATCCTCAGCCCGCTCTTTTTCAATCTATATCTTAGACCCTTAGCAGATCTAGTGGAAAAAGCGGGACTCACCTTTATGACGTATGCAGACGACTCACAAATTGTCTTTTCATTGTCTGAATCCCAATCATCATCTTCGTCCTCTTTTAAAGATGGTCTCCTAAACATCTTCAACTGGATGACAACTAACCAGTTGAAATTAAATGGAGACAAGACGGAGATCCTCCTTCTGGGCAAACAGCCAGAGCTCTGGAGTACATCACACTGGCCTGCCCAGATGGGTGATCTTCGAACATCAGTGCCTCATGCAAGAAATTTGGGAGTAATTCTGGACAATACACTGTCCATGAAGTAACAGGCGAGCAAAGTAGTGGGTCTCTGCTTTACCATCATAAAATGGCTCAAGAAGATCCTGTGGATGCTGCCTATCCCCATGCAAAAAACAGTAGTCAATGCCTTAATTACATCCCGGCTTGACTACGGGAACATCTTGCATCTGGGGGCAAACAAGGCAGTCATAAAAAGATTGCAGCTGGTACAAAATACGGCTGCCCGACTCCTTTGCCAAATACCTAAAAACACCAGCGTGTCCCCCTACTTGCGTGAACTGCACTGGTTGAGGGTGGAAAATCGTATTAGATTTAAGGCCTTAAACTACATGTTTAAAATCAAAGCAGGTACCGCTCCTAAATACCTTCAGACACTAGCTCATCCCTATATCCCAACAAGAAACCTACGGTCTCAATCAGCTGAAAAGTTCTGTGTACCTAGATTCAAGCTTTCCAGGATGGGAGGAAGATCCTTTGCCCATCAGGGTACCACTATCTGGAACTCACTACCACTTCGCATACGAAAGGAGGGAAGTTTCTCCAGGTTCCGTAAAGAGATAAAGACCTGGTTGTTCGATCAGTAACCTTGAACAACCTCTGCTATATTATTCCAACCATGATGCTGTGCTCTTAGGCGCCGGGAAACCCTTTTTGGGTAGCTGTTTGCGCCATATAAGTTTAAAAAATAAATAAAATAAAATAAATAAATACATATTTGGATGTTATCGCTTTGGGTAGCAGCAACATCTCCCATGTGGCATATATCCCTTGGTTTTATGAATAACGACCATTTGTTTTCTGTTTCAGGCAAAGATGAATGAACGCGTCAAGTTCCTGTCAGTCTTTTCGCCCACGGTGGAGGTACTAATATAATCAAGTGGTCAAAAGTTTCAGCTAAGAATTATTGATTTGTCTGTTATTCTGTTTACAGTTTCCTTAATTTTTTAACATGAAGATTAGTAGGCAGAAGACCCCAAAACAAAAGATGTGATGTATGATGATATGGGGTGTGTTCCTGTCAGTCTGAGACCTTTAATATCCCGAACGACCCTAGCATGAGTGGGTTCACCCTGAATATCAGCACCAGAATATCAATGGGACACAATATGGAGGACAGAATATTGAAAATCAAATTTCAACAGGTATAAGTCTAGATTTTCTAAACCTAACTCCACATCTAGGTACCTACATGATACAAATACCTTCAAGGTACTTAGATGTTGAGTTAGGAATAGTAAATCTATAATTCTCTATTTGAACTTTCCTTTCGTTTTTTTGCCCCTCGATATTTTGTCCTTGATAATAGGGTGCCACATTACTCTGGGGAGTCGATATTCTGTAATACAACCCCGTGGATAACCTCTGTGTCCTGGACACCAGCAATCAAACATATTCAGACAATGTGTTTTGGCTACAGGATGTGAGGTGAAATCCTTCCCACTCACACAGAGGTTAGTCAGTGGGTTCCGAGCTCCTACCTTTTAAATTGTCAATACTTTTATTACCTTGCTGTTGATTTCATTTGCCTTGCAGAGCCGTTTACCTGTACTTGCCCATAAGTGCCCTCATTCCCTGTTCCACCTTTCTTTCCAAAGCCAGTTGTAGTGAATGGAAGTGTGTTTCTACATTACTTCGGGTGACTAGTGCTGCAAGTCTGCAGACAAGTCTTGCGCTCCCCATTAAGTAGAGTGCCCATTTAAATTCATGAGAGCGCGGACACGCACCCACTGGCCGTTCTGTCTAAGAAGAAGACACCATTCTTACCTACACAAGAGAGCAGCTTCTTATTTGGCAAACAGCTTTAGGTTTCTGGCTTGTGTCTCCCCTATTGGGTTTATTAACCTTTATGAGGACAAGACTAGTAGCTGTTCATCATGTGGTTATAGGGTTACTCCTCAAAGACTCATCGCTAACGCACCTGCTGCTCATTTTAATTATACAGTGAGCCCTTGGCCCAGAATCGAGACTATCCCTAGTGAAACTGAATATAAGGGCTACTTGATAAATGCAAGACATTTAATTTAAAGTAAAGATGAATTTGCTGAGTTCATTTCCACTCATGACCCCGATTGGGTATTCGTAACTGAAACTTGGGCCAAGGGGTCATCTGGACTCGAATTGGTGGACGCTATACCTCCTGGCTTCATGATTCTCAGGCATGACAGACTAAGCAGAACAGGGAGTAGTTTAGCTATCATCTATAAAACTAAATACAAATGCCTCATTGAACCTCTTCAGAGTTCAATACCATGTTAAGCTAGATATTTATTTTAAATAAAAATATTGCCCACCAATTCATTTTCCAGGGTTCTAGTTTGTAGACCCACTGGATCTGGGTCTTCATTTACATTAGAACAGGCACACATAATGGAACCTTACCCTAGAAATGACAATGTCACTCTCCTTTGTGATTTTAATTTCCATCTGGAAGATAATACGTCCAAAGAATCCAGGGACATGATGGCGTGCTGTGGGTTGTCGCAGTTGGTCAATGCACCCACGCACATAGCGAGCCACACATTAGATGGGATCTTCTCCAGTGATAATCACCTTAGGTTCACAGAAACAATCCACTAGTTTGGTCTGATCACCTTGCGGTGACCTTTACTCTTGTCTGGCTATGTATTCTGGAAGATCCTAATGCTCACTCTCATAAGTGTCTTAAAAGGAACTGGAAAGGGTTCTCTGAAGAAACCCTATCTCAGGTCATTACAAATAGCCATTGGACAAGCCACGAGGATGCTAAATTATCAGCAGCAGAGCTCTCTTCTTGGCTCACCTCAGCAGCTGAAATGGTTGCTCCTATAAAGAACACACTCACATAGAGGAGGAAGCATACCTTCCTGTTGCTTTCAGAACAGCTCAGGTATTAAGACAGGCCTGCCGATGCGAGGAACGCACCTGGTGCAAAAGCTATAATCTGCAGGAAAGAAACTTATATAAAACCATTCTTAGGTCTTACAAAATGGCCATTAAAGAAGAGAAATCTATCTTCTGCTCAAATAGCCTCGTGTCTGCCAAATCCTAGAGAGAGCTCTTCAAATGGGTCAATCTGCTCTCTGCACCTAGTAAGCCCTCCAGCATAGAGGGCTATCAAGATTTTTGCAATTGATTGGTAAACTTCTCTCAATCCAAAATCCCAAATACCTATAAGAAATTGGACTCTCTGAACACAATACCCCATAACATCTACCCTGTGGATGCTCAGACCGAGCAAATTTCCTTAGATCCCATGGTCACTACTAAGAATCACCCAGTGGCATTTGCCTGCTTTACTCATCTTGCATCTGACAAAACAGAGCTTTCCCATCTCAGCATGAAGCTAGGATCTCCCTTTGAACCTTGTCCTCCTAAGATTCTTCAGCTTGCAGCCAAGACTATTGCTCTGTCCCTTACAACTACCATTAATACTACAATTTGCTCAGGGTGCTTCCCAAGGCTTTGGAAAATGGCAGCTGTAAAACCTCTGCTAAAAATACTATTTAGATCCTATTGACTTAAAAAATTACCAGCCCATTTCTCTGCTACCACCCCAGTCAAAAATGTTACAAAGCACCTCAGCTCACAGTTGATGGTATATCGTGAGCAACACGAACTGCTGGATGCCTCACAATTTGGGTTCAGAAGTAATCATGGAAACTGCATTAATATCTGCAGTCAACAACATTCAAATCATGGTGGATGCAGTGCAGGCTGCAGGACTGATCCTTTTATATTTGTCTGTGGCCTTCAACACCATCTATCCATCCCTGCTGGTCTGTAGGTTGCAGAATTTCGGAATTACAAGTTCAGCATTAAAATTGCTCACCTCCTTTTTTAGGGACAAATCATAGACAGTAATCTTTAATCAACACAGCTCAAAAGTCCACAACTTTGCTGTGTGGGGTCCCTAAAGGTTTTTCCTTGGGCCCTAAACTCTTCAACCTACATGTTTCCCTACTGGCAGCGCTTACAGGGTCATTTAGGGCTGCAGACCATACCGTACACTAATGATATGCAAATTATTATATCAATTGCCAAAGATACTCAAACTATCAACTCTAATTTTAAAAACTTCATGCAGTCTGTAGCTACTTGTATTGGTAAAAACAAAGTAAGACTGAATGGAGACTAGACTGAGGTCTTGATCGTTGATAGTCAACCCTCCATTTAGGACAACTCCTGGTGGCCGGAGATGTTGGGCACCCTACCCATACCAAAATATTCAGCCAATTTTGTTTGCATCCTCTAGGATACAAATCAGTCATTTAACCTTCTGGTCAATCAAACTGGATCGACATGCTTTTGGATTATCAGGATTCTCAGAAAGGTGTTCCCCTTACTTCCAATTTCTGCACGTAAACAAGTAACTCTGGCCCTGATTTCATCTGGGCTGGATTATTGTACTGGATTAAAATTGGAGATCAATAAATTTGCCACCGGCAAGCTGCATCTGGTACAGAATGAGGTGGTGAGACTGATCTTCAACATCCCAAATGTCAATCTATCTCGGCGGGGATTTCAGTGCTTCACTGACAGTCTATGAATAAGCAAATTATTTTTAAAGCTTCATGTATTGTCCATTTAGACACTGTATAACACTGGACCGAGAGGAATGAGAAAAATGTTTAATTGCTATATCCACTCTCGACATCTTCACTCTGCACACCTTAACCATGTGGTTGCTCCTAAATATCTAAAGTCTAGCTTGGGTGGCAGAGATTTTTCAGGTGCTGCAGCTAAGTTATGGAATTTTATTTGCTATCTGTCACCCGCCTTCAGATTCCTGTCCCTTTTTGAAAGGCCTTGAAAACCTGTATATTCACTCTTAAGTGATTCTGCCATGATCCCGTCATGGCTTTTATTCTCACTGTAGGTTTGTATGTAACTAATCCTTTCTTATGCGCCTTGATGCATTTGGGCATTAGTTTGTGCTCTATAAAACCACTTTCGTTCATTCACCTAGAAAAGCAGGGCTCAAAGTTGCAGGAGAGACAGCGGTACCACTAATTGGTGCATCAAAAGCCAGATGGCCCTCAGATACGGAGGCAGTTGTTCCAATTGAGTTTGGTCACAGACATTCTGACACAACAAAGCAAGAAAGTGGCAGAAATTCATAACAATGAACTTTAGACCCTGGCCTGTCTCAGATGTGCTGTGTGACCCTAGGCAACAACAACCACTTTTTTTACTCATGTACAATGCTTTCAACAGATGCCCATATGCCCATAGAAAGAGAAACTGAAGAAATGGCATTGCTTGGACGTACAGGTGCCACCAGGCTGTGAGGAGATGGTTAAGATCCAGGACTGTCAAAGTACAAGTCTATCCTCTTGGCTGCCCCGGAAAGTAACAGGCAGAGGCAAAGCCAATAGGGATGACCTATGATAGCTGCCTGCAGAGCTATAGCATTTGCCAATGCTTATTCACGTATGGGTGGTTATAATAAAAGTATGATAAAATAAATGTAATCATGGCAGCCCCAAGTCCATGCAACTGCACTGCCTGCATCCCAAAGAATGATAAAACATGCAAAAATAACCTTTGAATGTTCCTGTCCTGCTTTCCCTGGTAACCCACCACCATAATATTGAAACTTTGTGTAGTGCCCTACAACACCTTCAGTAGTTTGGCTTGCAGTCTCCGGCTCCATACGCCATATACTGGGGTTTGACTGGCGTCACTTTGCCTCTCCTTCCCTCTAACCCTCTAGGAAGCCAGAGGCCACCTTGTGTTGCGGCCTGCTCTTGTGTACCAAGCACTTTGCTCGTTTAACAGTAGTTTTAATGCGTTTCTTATCTGTCATTCTTTGGTAGACTACACATAATACTCTTTGGCGGTTTAACAGTGAACCCTGGGTTCCACATTGCTGACTCTACCTAATATCTCTTGGTGGTTGGGCAGACAAGGCTGGATGTAATTCTCTCGGGCAGTTTAACAGTGCATCTAATGGGTTTCTCATCTCATGCTTCTTGGTCAACTCCACATTATATTCTTGGTGGGCTCACATTGATTCCAGTGGGTTCATCCTCTATCCTCCTCACTCTGCATCCCATCTTCTTCTTCATTCCCCAGGTCCTCTCTCCCTTTTTCTAATTTTGTTCCCCAACTTTGGCCCGCATTCACTAACTTTTGTTCTACCCACTTTCTCAGAGTCCCCTCTATCCATGGAGGAGCCCTTGTCTGATCTCTGTGACCTCCCAGACTTCCTGACCTTCACTCTACCCTCGCTCTTCCACTTTCTTGCACCTTCTCTTCCTTTCCTGCACCGTTCTTTTCCCTGCCTCTATCCTGAGCATCCTGACTTTCACTTTAACCTCTTCCGCGCCCCCCCCCCCCCATGCCCCCCATGCCCCCCATGCCCCGAGGTCAATTTCTCTGTCCCTCTCCAGCATCACTCTTCTCAATTCTTCGAGCTAACTTTTGTTCTGTTTTTGGTCTCCAGTCTCTGACAACGAAGGCAATCGAAGACATTCAGCGCATAGAAACATTCCTGATTGTAGATCTACAGCAACTGCTACAAAATGTGAGTTCGTCCTGCCCTCTCCGCCTGTCCTTGTGACAGAAACCAAATATAGTGCAAGAACGTTACATCATGTGCTGATACAACCCTAATGGAGCACATCAACACTACGTACACCACACACCACCATGCGCACATTACACCATAGCATACACCCAGGTCACCATCTCTATTTACATCTCTATATACTGACCCTACACCCCACCTAAACCCTTACACCAAAAACCACCTAGAGCCTAGGTCACTACCAAGTCATATATTACCACCTACAGCCCATAGCACAAATTACACCTCACAACGTCACTATCTGCACCAAACACCACCATTTACACACTGCCCATATCCCATCACTGCTTACACCCTGTACTCTCACTCACACCTCTACACCCCCTACACAGAATGCCACTTACAGCCTAAATTACCACCAACGCATTAAAGCACCTCCTAAACATTACACCTCACCATATGTCGCCATCTGATCGCAACACCACCACTACACCTTCCCCTACCTGCGATCTACTCTCCCTTCCTACATCCCAACACCACCTACACCACACATCTCCAACAACTGTCACCACCTACACCATATGCCACCACCGGCACCCAATACCAATCAAACCTAATAGGGGGGTCAAATATTCCCAGGTCTAAAGACTGTGCTGCACCCCCTCCCATATCATCATGTGCATCTTATCACAGTGGAATTTTAGCCAATGAGAGCCCACCCATTCCATGACCTCCTTGAGGCACTGCTCAAACGGCATTCCCTATCCCTCCTGCCTATACAGGACAAGGCTGATTTGGATGTCATTGGCATACATAAAAAGAGGAGGCCATGGGAACAGGTGACATTGACTAGAAACTCAACATGCACTCTGAAATATCCATATCACAACCAGTACCCTTGCCCACCACCTACACACTATGTTGCATACACCATAAACCAACAAAACACCATAAACACATTATACACCACCTACAAATAAAATTAAACTGCCTAAACCATAAGCTGCATCCTAAGTCACCATTTACTACATCACATACACACTGGATCACCAGCAACAATCTACATGACCAGCTACACACACAAGCAACCCACATCCCACAGCACCTACAACTTATACCATATAACACCATCTTCACACTACACCATCTTCACCCTGCACTCCCACACCACCTACACCTTATACACGTCCAAATAAGTCCCAACTTCACCCTTACCCACAACCTTCACATTACACTAGCAGCACCCTGTACTCCACAGCGCCTACAACACACACTGCCAACTTTCAATTTCTCAATAAAATGAGGATAAGCAATATGCCTCGATTTTAGTAGAGACTATTGAAACCCTAATATCATGGGACAGAAAATCCTTAATACAATATGGAGGGACAAATTATTGGAAGGTAAGTGCAAGGAGGGAGGTAAGGATTTTCTATTACCGCCGCATCTACGTACCTAGAAGATATTTATATGTCCAAGGTTTGTATAATTTGTCAGCATTCTGCAACCTCCAGGTCATGTTTTAGCTTTCAGAAAAGTGTTGTATACTCAGATAAATAAATGATGTTGGTGGAATGACCAAGACTCAGTGGGAGTGGTTGGACCTTTGACGTGGGGAGTGTGTGTGTCCCTATTGGTGTAAACAAGGCCAGTGATGTGAGGAACAAGGCAGCCTCTAGTGGTTGGCCTCTGGCCCACAGGAACTGAGCTATGACTCAAGAAGAGCAGTGCATCTAAAAAAAATCCAAAACTATAAATCTTTAAAGAATGCTCTGTTTTTGTCTACCCCAGGAGATAGAGTGCTTCGTGAAGAAAGAGCTGGAATATTTCGTGCAATATGTCGATTGGGTTAACAGAACGGTGAGTATCGCTTGCTGCACACCTTTGCCGGTGGCTTGTTGGAGGGAATCTATACATATACCTGATTCAATACACTTTCTAAGTGTTTCATCTTTATTTAAATTATTTGTAGCGCAAAGATAGCTGGGGAACAAAAGGATCACTTGCACTGCAAATGAGAGCTTTTGCATATTTCAGTTGCACGTTTAGAACATTATTTCATCACCTTTATTACAATTGTAGGCCCTTGGCATTTAAGCGAGATGCTCAGTATCATACGATTTCAGTCAAGTGTTGAAGACAGGGTCTACAAGCCAGCATCGCAGCCTAGGTCCAAACCACCTCCCTCTCTTGACCATCATCCCCATTTTTTATTTGTAAACACAAACAATCAATCAATCAATCAAGAGTATTTGCAAAGCACGCTACTCACCCGCTAGGGTCTCAAGGCGCTGGTGGGGGTGGGGGGCTGCTACTGCTCGAAAAGCCAGGTCTTGAGTTGCTTCCTGAAGGGGAGATGGTCCTGGGTGAGTCGTAGGTGGGTGGGGAGGGTGTTCCAGGTCTTGGCCGCCAGGTAGGTGAAGGATCTTCCTCCGGTGGTGGTACTGCGGATCCGTGGGAAGGTGGCGAGGGCGAGGCTGGCGGAGCGGAGCTGGCGGGTTGGCGTGTAGAACGTGAGGAGATTGTTGAGGTATTCGGGGCCCAAGTCGTGGAGAGCCTTGTGTGCGTGGGTGAGGAGTCTGAACATGATCCTTTTGCTGACTGGGGGCCAGTGCAGGTCCCTCAGGTGGGCGGAGATGTGGCTGTGTCGGGGGATGTCCAAGACGAGTCGTGCTGAGGCGTTCTGTATGCGCTGGAGTCTTTTCTGTAGTTTGGCGGTGGTCCCAGCGTAGAGGGTGTTCCCGTAGTCCAGACGGCTGGTGACGAGGGCCTGGGTGACCATTTTCCTGGTTCCAGTGGGGATCCAGCGGAAGATCTTACGGAGCATGCGGAGTGTGTTGAAGAAGGAGGAGGTAACGGCGTTAATTTGCCTGGCCATCCTGAGGCAGGAGTCAAGGATGATGCCCAGGTTGCGTGCGTGGTCCATGGGCTTGGGTGGAGGGCCCAGAGCAGGGGGCCACTAGGAGTCGTCCCAGGCGGAGATGGATGGCTCGAGGATAAGGACTTCCGTCTTGTCTGAGTTCAGTTTCAGGCGGCTGAGCTTCATCCAGTAGATGTCTTTCATTCCGTCCTGGAAGCTGGCTCTGGCAGAGGTGGGGTCGTTGGTGAGGGAGAGGATCAGTTGGGTATCGTCGACGTAGGAGATGATGTTGAGGTTGTGCTTGCGTGCGATGGCTGCGAGGGGGCTCATGTAGATGTTGAAGAGGGTGGGGCTGAGCGAGGAGCCTTGAGGTACGTCGCAATTGATCTTGGTGGCTTCTGCGAGGAAGGGCGGGAGACAGACTCTTTGGGTGCTGTCAGAGAGGAAGGAGGTGATCCATTCCAGGGCCTTTCTGTGGATCCCGGCGTGGCGGAGGCGGGTTGTCAGGGTGCAGAGGCAGACCGTGTCGAACACAGCCGAAAGGTCGAGCAGGATGAGGGCGGCTGTTTCTCCGTTGTCCAGCAGAGTCCGGATGTCGTCGGTGGCCGCGATGAGGGCAGTCTCGGTGCTGTGGTTTGCTCGGAATCCAGCCTGCGATGGATCGAGGGAGCCGTTTGTCTCCAGGAAGGCTGTCAGCTGTTTGTTGGCGGTTTTCTCGATGACTTTTGCAGGGAAGGGGAGGAGCGAGATGGGGCGGAAGTTCTTGAGGTCTGAGGGGTCTGCGTGGGTTTCTTCAGGAGGGCACTGATCTCTGCGTGCTTCAAGCTCTCCGGGAAGGTGGCGGATATGAAGGAGTTGTTGATGATGTCCTGAAGTATGGGTGCGATGATGGAGTTGACTTTGTTGAAGATGTGGTGTGGGCAGGGATCGGCTGGGGAGCCTGAGTGGATGGTGTTCATCGTGTGGGTGGTATCTTCCGTGATGACCTGAGTCCAGGCGCACATGGTGGTGGTGGGGGGTGTAGGTTTGGTGGTGGGGTACGTGTTCTGAGCGCCGAAGCTGTTGTGTATGTCGACGAGCTTACGGTGAAAAAAGGTGGCCAGAGAGTTGCAGAGGTCTTGAGAAGGCGTGATGTCGTTGTCGCTTGCGTTGGGGTTGGAGAGCTCTTTCAGGACGTTGAAGAGTTCCTTGCTGTTGTGGGTGTTGTTGTCCAGTTGTTCTCTGAAGGATGACCTTTTGATGGTGCAGATCAGCTGGTGGTGTTAGCGGGTGGCGGTCTTGAGGGCTGTCATGTTATCCATTGACTGGTTGTGGCGCCCGGCTTTCTCGAGGTCACAGAAGGATTTCTTGGAGTCTTTGAGATCGTTGGTGAACCACGCGGCTTTTTTGCTGTTGAGGTTGCTGAGAGGGTTTTTCAGTGGAGCAAGGGTGTCGGAGCAGTCGGTGATCCACTGTATGAGGTTGCGGGCTCCTTTGTTGGGGTCCGTGGTGTTGGTGGGAGGGTTTAGGCGCAAGGAGGTGGTGAGTTGGTCGGTGGTGATCTTGCTCCAGCATCTTGGGGGGGGTTTGTTGAGGGAGGTGGTGGGTCGTTGTTTTCCTGAAGTTTAAGTGTACGCAGCTGTGGTCGGTCCAGTGGAGCTCGGTGGTGTGGCTGAAGGAGATGTGGTTGCTGAAGTTCTAGATCCAGATCCAGTGGCACACGTAGAAGTTCGCCGTTAAGATATCAGATACGTGGTCAAACATAAGGAGGCGGCAACTCAAAGATGACCGTATCAAGACGTTAAATTTCTGAACCGGCAATTCAACTGAGATTAAAAGACCTTACAGATTCATTCCAGGTCAAACCGTTGCAACTTTGCGAGCTGATTATTACAATAGAAGCATTTTACCAACCTGACAGCAGGACCGGTAGACAGCCACGCATCTTTAGAGGAAGAAAGAATCGGGTCTCGGTCGCTCTGGTACAAGTTGAGAAATATACCTAACGGAAGCCTCAACTTTGCATTAAATAAGCCACTGTCAATGTAGAAAAGAACAAGGCAGATTTCCTGAGGAAGGCGAACAGCCGAAACGCGTTGAAGGAATTAATTCTGCGTCTATAAATTAAGTCATAATCTGTGATGATATTTTTAAAAATGTATTTTATGTGAAATCACTGCAATGTATTATATGTAATAATGTCTTTTGTACCAAAAATTATAACAAAAAAGTGTGTATATATGTGAAAAAAAGAGAGACAGAAAGTTGGAGGAAAAAAATAACAAATATCAAATACAAAAAATAAATAATACATATCAGATATCAATGGGTGGAAAATGATTTACTAAAACATGCATGTCAAGGTTACTCATGAAATACCAGTACACATAACCCGGTGTGCTCATTCTTTTTTCCAAAAAGTTGCTGGAGGAGAAGACAGGGTCGAGCGTGTGGCCGGCGTAATGGGTGGGGGTGTTGACCAGTTGCTTGAATCCGAGGTTGGCGAGGTTGTCTAGTAGGGCGGTGGTGTTGTTGTCCTGGTTCTCCAGGTGGAAGTTGAGGTCTCCTAGGAGGATGTAGTCAGGGGAGGCGAGGACGAGCGGGCTGATGAAGTCTGGGAAGTGTGAGCGTGGCCCCGGGGGTCTGTAGATGAGGGTTCCTCTGAGGGTGGTCTTGGGGTCGGTGTGAATCTGGAAGTGCAGGTGCTCTGCGGTGGCGAGGGTGTCGTCGGTGTTGGTCGTTTTGCAGATAGTGTTTCTGTGGGCGATGGCGAAGCCTCCTCCAGTCTGGTTGACGCGGTCCCTCCGGATGATCTTGTAGCCGTCCGGGATGGTAATGGCGATGTCAGGGTCTGAGGAGGCGTTCATCCAGGTTTCTGTGAAGAAGGCGATGTCTGGTGCCATTTTGTCCAGAAGGTCCCATAGTTCGACGGCGTGCCTGTGGATGGAGCGGGTGTTGAGCAGGATGCAATTGAGGTGGTTGTTGTTGGTGGCTGTTTTGGCTGGCGCGGTGCAGGACCGAGTGCAGGTGAAGTAGCAGGCGTGGCAGGTGCAGGCTCCGTGGGTGTGTTTCGGGGTGGCTTGGTAGCAGGCTGGATGTTGTAGAGGGTGGCGTGGAGGGTGGCGGTGTCGTAGCTCAGTCGGGTAGGCTTGCTCTGGCGGGGTCCAGGGGTTCTGGCGCTGGGCGCGGTCCAGGCGTGGATGTGCGTAGACGGGTTTACCTTTGGCGTGCCTTCGTCGTGCAATCGGCGCGCCCGCTGCGCCTGGCCGCTGCGCGTACGCGCGGTCCCCCCCATTTATGGCGAAGTGGGAGGGAGGAGCAGCTGGGAGGCGGGAGCGGGGTGGCGAATGGGGAGTGGGGGACAGGAGAGGGGGCGGGCCGCAGGAAAGCAGCGGCGGGGAGCAGAGGGGGGAAAGAGCGGGAAAGCGGAGCAGGGGAGAGCGAGGGCAAGCCTGGGCAAGCCTGGAGAGCGAGGGCAAGCCTGGAGAGCAGGAGCCCTAAGGAGAGGCGGCAGCAAGAGGGTCAAGCAGGCAGCGGCCGCAGAATCCGGGCACACGGGGGCCGTGCGGTAGTGGAGTGACCGGGTCAATTACCTACAATACCCACACTGAGAAAATTAAGGAATGCACATAATGAGAGGACGGCCACTAAGCTATGGAGATCAGTGAGTTACTTCTGACATGCACAAATCTGATGGTACATGGCTAGGAACTTGTTACTCATGACCAAAGGTGGAGAACATAGCTATGTCTATGGAGATGTTTGTGACATGCTCCAATTTTTGAAAACTAGATAGCACAGAAGGTTATGATTAGACTTGAATGGTGGTAGATGGTAAGTAAGTACAACTGGATGCAGGGGACCTCTATCTAGTGCCCCTCAAGCCCTAGTTTTGTGCAAGTAACTAGTTAAAATCCAGCAATATCAGTTCCCTTTTGGTTGAGTTTTCTGACATGCTGGTCATTAGGTTCTGCCTTGAAGATGGGATTGTCCCAGAGTTTGAGTTCTTGGATCCCCACAACATTCTTCTTTGTTGAATCAGGCTGGAGGGTAGCTGATTGGAAGCCGCTTGCTGGGATATAACATAAGGAGTTTTTGTAGGTATCCTTGATTTTGCCCATCAAGGCTTTCGAACAGTACATAAGAATTTAGATGGATGTAATGGCGAATTTGGGAATTAACCATCTGAGCAACAGAAGCTACCTAAAATGAGCCAATATTTCAGAGAATGCGCCCAAGAGAATCCTGGTGTGGCCTGGTAAACTTCAGAAGGCTCAGTTGTTGTTGCTCTTCGGCGTCTCCCTCTTCCTCCTGGGTCTTCTCCTTCCTTCCCTTCTTGCTCAGCTTGCCTCTTATCTTTTTGGTGGTGGCATGGGTTCCTGAGGTCAAGAAAATCATTTCTACACTTTGAGGTAATAAACGTGGAAGAGCTGGAGGGGAAACTCTTGGTTGTAAGGTCAGATGGGCAGGTGGCAAGAATGATTCTGTGCAGGCCTTCATGGTTTTTTAATGGATCTAAGAGGTGGTCTTGCTGAATTAAACCTACTCAGAAGTATAGGAAATAGATGTGGTGATCAGTTATGACAAAATCTTAGTACAGCACCACGGAATCAATGTATGACTGTACTTTATTCCACCAATGTGCCCCCTAAAAACAAGGCGCTGTTACGACTTGCATGTGAACGAATGCCCACATGGTTTGTGCCACATGGTTGTCCACACTTGAAGATACCTTCTGGTACCTATTTCATGTGCTGCTGCATGTGCTTTAATGTTAAAAATGTTTGTGGCTTGGGACTTTGATGTTAACTGTGTGGTGCTGGGAGTCAGGACATGCCTTAGGGGGACTCAAGCGACATCTGTGCTTCAAAGAAATGGCATACGATAGTTACTTTATCTTTTAAGCTACTTTCATTTTCATAAACAAATAAAACTTCGGGATTTTGTTTAAATGTATATTTGAGTTTGGTGATTCTGATGTAGGAATCAAACAAGACAGAAGAGGAAAACAAAGAAAGCAAATAGCAAATGGCAGGCAGCAACAATGGGTCCCTGGAGACAATTTCTGTGCTGATGGTAAGTGGTATACCTGCTTCTCCGAAAATATCAGCAGGGGAGACGCTAACAGTGGAAATATAATGATCACGAAAGAAACAGATGTAGAAGAGGTATTTTTAGAAAAAGGAAAAACCACGGCAGAACTGCACAAAGATTTCAAATATAAACCAGCTAATAAGCAAGTGAGTGAAGGTAGAATAGGGAAGACAAGGTAGACAGCAGGAACAACACATGACGAGAGTGAAGTGGAAAGGGCTAACACAGAGAGGAGGTTGTCATGGAAGTGTTAGAGATTTCAAGCACTGTGAATAGTAGAGAGTGTGAAATGTGTTTGTGGACGTGTTTTTTAAAAAGAAATAAGAAGCTGCAAGTCTGTGAGTCACTGGAAACCTTTTGAAGATTTTAGTAAAATCCTGAGTTACACAATCTTATTGTACATGAACCACTTGTCACACCTTAACCAACAGGGGTGTATTATAGGCAGAGACCTGCATGGCTCGATGCTATCACAACCGCAGGTATGAGTAAATCATGTCAGATACTGCTCTCTGGGTTGACTGTATGAAAAATATTCAGTCAAGATCAACGGAGATACATATGGACTACATGAGGGTTGAGTAGAAGATGGATTCAACGTATGTGCAAGAACTCACGAGCTACAAAGGTGCCTCTTGATTGGAAGCTAGCCTGTTCAAATATTCAGTAAAGAGATACATAGGCTAGCATTCCACTGCCTCAGATTTACACATCCTTTTAAGTCTGGGGCAGCGTAAAAAAGCAATGGGTGTTGTGGTAAAACGCCCACAGGAAACACCCATTGCACGCCCCTTTCTCACATATACCTGTGGGAAAGAGCACCATATTTACAAAGCGCATTAAGCCACAAAAAGTGGGTTAACGCCACTTTGTAAATATAGAGCAGGGCATTGCGCCCAACAGAAACTTCGTTAAAAGTGAAGTTACTGTGGAGCAATGCCCTTGTAAATATGCCCCATTGTCTACAAGTAGATGTCCTACCCATCCAGGGAACTACCCTGAGAGGGTGGGAAATAGAGATGCCATGGAGTCCAGACTTGCTCTTTCCAGGTGCATGGACTGATCTCCAGGCTCCTTCATCGCAAAGAAGAGCGACGCTATGGGTAATGTGAAGTTCTGAGTGATCGAGCCTTCTGACGCAATTCTAGCACTAGTTCCGGGCAAAACTGTGTTCCCTCAGTTTCATCTGCAATCATGAGAACTGTGGGAATTGTGTAGGCAAATGGGATTAATACGGTGGTGGAACATGCACCCAAAGTAGCTATGCACCCCCTGTCTACCCTGGGGCCACTTATAAGGGTGGCCTCCTCCTATATGACCATAAAGCAAGATAAAATCTAACACCTTATCCTCAAACCTCAAACATACCTGTACATATTTTTAAGCTACAAACCTGGCAAAAATATTGTTGGCTATGCAATGAAGTGGCAAATTCACTATTTAGTGACAACTAAGAGCCTTGCGTCAAAAAGTTAAGGGATACAAATAGATTATCTGATTTATTTTGAACTATAAGCTTCTGTGTCCCATGCAGATCTTATAAAGCATATATAGTGCATAAGAGCAAGCAAGGAACGATGAAGGAGGCGGTAACAGAAACAACAGGCATAAGGTCTTTCTCATCTGAGGCAACCCCTCCTGCCCCACCCTCTCTTCTGGATGGAGAGACGGACCCTATAAAACATCCCATTTTGACTCTTCCACCTACAAGATGGGTCAGAATCCATACGCTTTAGTGTATTCACACTCTTCTCGAAGACATCTCCCCTGTCTATAGAGAAAAGTCAAACGTGGCGGGCATACTAGTGTTGTAAAAAAAAAACACCACATTAAAAAACATTAAAAAGATTATATGGCAAAAAAAAGACGAAGGAAACTGGATATCATACGAAATTTTGCCCAAAATGCTTAGGAATTAAAGCAGCCAGTCTCCATATGCTTTTATTAATGGTCATAGTTATGAACTGCAATACACCAGTCTTAAACTCTGGAAAGTCAGCCTTCAGAGACAGAATAAAAAATATATTCCCCAAAGCTGGTGCTCCACAACATAGAAGACATGCTCTTGAGTTTCAAAAATGCTTATTAGGCTATTTTTAGATTCATCGTATAGGTGCTGTGTTAGACTTGGCATCTTTTGGCATGTTTCCCCTGACTTTTTGCTTTCTGAACTCCCGGGTTTTACTCTGAGTGCCAGGACCTATAGATCAAATGCTGTTGGTGGGCTGCAGCACTGGATTGTGCCATCCACGTAAACAGTCCATAAAGTTTAACGCTGGCCTGCCACTGCAGAGCCTGTGCGCAGCCTGGGGTTGCAATGCCGACTTGGCAAGTGCCCACACTTGCAAGTCCCTAAACCTTCCCTTTTGTACATGTGAGTCACCCCTCAGGTAGGCCCAAGGTACCCACATGGGCAGGGTGCGTTGTAGGTAAAAGGCAGGACGTGCCCTGGTGTGTGTGGCATGTCCTGGTAGTGAATTACAGCCTATTTCGTTTTTCACTATTGCAAGGTTACCTGTTCTCAATGGGCCAGGCTGGGCAGTTTGATCTTTACTTCCTATGATCCTAGGGAACATTGTAGGACATGGTAGAAATTCGAGTTTAATATGCCTGAACTCAGAATGATAAAATACATCTTTAAGTGAACATTCTGTGTTTGAAAATGCCACTTTTAGAAAGCTGGCATTTTCTGACCTAACCATCCAGTCTGACTCTGCCAGCGTGTGTATTTGCTGTCTGGTTTGTGAGTGACGGGGCTGGGGGGAGACAGGGGCTTCAGCCAGGCTGAATAGGCACATCTACACCTAGATGGGTGGGAGGAGTAGCGGTGTATAGGGCTGAGATCACCTTACACAATGCTGGCTCCACCTCCTGTGGTGTGTCTGAGGACCCTGGCCCACACTGACAAAGAAAGAAGGTGCACCCTGGCTGAATGCACCCCAAACTGGTTTGAACTAGATCCAGGCCCCTCTGCCTTAAGAGGACAAAGGAATTGCTGGTATACATATTGGAACCCAAGCCCCACGACTTTAGATCTCACTGGAATCAAGGAACCTGCCAAGAAGAGGAGCTGGAAGAGCTGCCAGGAGGAGTTCTGCCCCTTTTCTGTGTTGTTGCTTTGTTGGGTTGGCCTGCAGCTGCTGCTTCTGCCTTGGGCAGTGGAAGGACTGGACTGAACTTTCTCTACTTGTGCTGAGAATCTCCAAGGGCCTGAAACTGAGCTGGCCTCCTGTTAAGAAGTCTCAGAGACTGCAAAGACTTCACCACCCTCTGGGAACCGATTCCTGCCAACCGGCTCTGTCGCTGCATTGCAACTTGCCAGCACTGCATTGAGCACCATCTCGCCCTGCACCGCCCACCTTGGTCTCACCGACGCCATCTGGATGATCGTCACCGAGCCGCTGCTCGCTCCACATCGAGGGACACCGCACCGTGCACCGCTGCCACTTTGTATTGCAAACGTGACGGATGCCAAGACTGACTCGCAACCGCCTTGTGAGTCACATTACGAAAGGTACTGTTAACGAGTCTATCCCGCTGTTGCTGGCCCTTACCGACGCGGTCAGCTAGAACTGTGAGAATCTGTTGTTTTCAGCATCGTGATAGGCTCGGACCGAGCTACCGACTCGTACGAACTGTGTTTTCAATGTAACTTTGCAATTTGAAGACATTTTTGCAACACAACTATTTTTAAAGTACTGTACTGTGGATATTTATCGTATTTGGGTCTTGTTTGAGTATAAAAAAATATTGGATATTTTTCTAAACTCGTGTGGTGTCCATTTGTAGTGCTTACACTGTATTACTGTTGGTTATATGCAAATACTTTACACACTGCCTCTGAGTGAAGCCGGACTGCTCGTGCCAAGCAACCAAGGGGGTTGAGCAGGGGTTATTTTAGGAGTGTAACTCCCTTATCCTGACTAGAGTGGTGGTTTCTGCCTGGCTTTGGTGCAAACCTTAGCCAACCAGAAATCCCAGTTCCAACATGCTGCATCTGCTGGTTTATTCATTCATGCTGTGGTTTCCCAGGAGCAGCTCTGATGTCTTATTCTTTCTCTCTCTCAACAGATCGTCCTAGAAGTAGCCACTTGTCGGCCAATATCTGTCTCGTTGGACAATGCGAGGGTTGCTCTCTGTGAAAATGTCCTCAATCCATGGGTAAAGAGATGAATGGATTCTCCTTGGCTCCTCTGACACTAACGTCATCTCTCTTCCTCCTACCCCCTGTTCCACCATTGTCACTCCACTTCATCTTGTTCTTTAACTCGTCTAACACCCTTTATCTCATTGCAGCCCACATTTATTCACTTCACTTGAGCTCCCAATAAAACTTATTGATACTGACCCAAATAAGGCTGATCAATGATGAAAACAGTGGTCTTTATCAAGCAACAAAACTCTGGAGGTTCCTTCCAATGAGGATGCACCATCCTCAATTCCTTATAACCTTCTGTCCTTGTTATTGAGATATCAACAATTATGATTAAGTGGGTTTATTTTAGAATATGAATTAATCCAGTATGTAAACAGAATACAAATAAGTACACAACATACAGCAATATGACGTGTAGATTGAAATGTCTCAATAAGCTTAGCAGTAAAAATTTTAGATACAGAATGATAACAACCACAACGAGAATAAAACAAATTGTCGCAAACAGGTGTTCATAAAGAAACTTCCCTTTAATATTCTAAACATAGATTGAGAACAGAAATTCAAAAAGGGGTTTCTATTCGGGGAGCATAAAAAATGTCAGTACAGAATATGAACTTCAGTAGAAGTTCAGGAGGAAATGGAAAGGTGTTCAGCATAACATTTTACACTTAAAGAAAAAGCTCAACAAGAGAGAGAGAGAGAGATCTGTTCTCTCCAAGGGTCAGGAAACATCTGACTAACTAACTATAGAAACACCAGTTAGATATAACAATAGATTCAAAACGTCTTTATGACCTCTTACACCACCATGAACCAACCAAATTGTTAACAGTGAGAGGCATCCGCACACAGCCTTAAGTTTCCCATCTCATCGAAACTGGGGCTGCAGAGCTCAACCTTGAGCTTCCCACCATCCTGTTACATGATAAATAGAAGGTCTCCTTTGACCATTATTTCTCTGAGTTCATTGCCGATTCCTCCGTGCAGGCCTCACTATCAGTTGTCTGTTACAAACAATAAGCCTTTCTCTAACTAAAGAGAAGCATGACACACATGCAAAAGGAAGAAAGAGCATACTGGCAAGGTTAAAACATATTTTTAGTTAGGGCCTAAAGTCAGGCTAAGTTAACTCAATGGTCAACATGAAACTTGGTTACACGATTATGCATAGACATGGGCATATTGAGAATATATGTGAGACGTAAATATAAAAGAGACATGGTTACAGTGGGTAATTTGATTGTTTATACATTTATATGTGAATCCCTAGTGTTTACAATGATTGCATATTAGAAATCAAGTCACAAGTTGGATATAAATATCGTAAATGAATATATAAATGTATAATTGTAACATATAAACGGTGAAGCGTAAAGTACGCTGCTCCACAGCTGAGCAGTGAATGTCCCTGTTGTTCTAGAACTTCGACTGGTTGTGTTTGGGACAATGTAGTGATATGCCCGTCTCACGTAGAACTACTTCTGGTTGTATTTGAGAATAGGCAGTCTTCAGAATCCCTTGCAATAATGTTTGGGAAGATACAGTGACATATCCTTTCTCTCATACAGACTCATTTCTATTGCATTTGGTATGATGTTGTGAATTGCCTCATGTCCTGTACATCTCTTGCTTCTATTAGTTAATTTTCGGTTGTGGTTGGGATGTCGCAATGAACGGTTGGATGGATGGTTTTGTGACGTGTCCCTTTCCATCGTCTGGTTATATTTGAAATGGTATAAAGCACCTTCTGGTTGTGTTTGGGATCGTGAGGTGACTTATCCTTTCACTCTTGCAAAGCACCTTTCGGTTGTGTTTGTGATGTTGCAGTGCCTTGCCCTTTCTCTCTTGCAGAACGTCTGGTTGTATTTAGGAAGGCACAGTGAAAGTGTAGAAGTGTGTTCTTTCGATAGTAGAGCATCTTCTGGGTGTATTTGGAATGAAACAGTAATGGGCCTCTTCTTTTGTGGAGCACCTTCTAGTTGTGATTGAGGTGGTGCAGTGACTTGTCCCTTCTCTTGTATAGCAACTTTGTGCCGTTCCTGGCTGATGCAGAGATGTGTCCCTTCTCACTTGTAAACTAACTAATGGTTGTACTTGGCATGGTGCTGTAACTTGTCCTTTATCTTGCAGAACACATTCTGGATGTCTCTGAGATGGTACAGAGATAAGCCCCTCGTCTTGTAGAGCACCTTTTGGGTGTGTTTAGTTTGTAGTACTGAAGTATCCATTCTGTATGAAAACCTCTAGGGATGAATCTGGGATGGTATAGTGTCATTTCCCTTCGCCTGCAGACTGCTTTCTGATAGTGTTTGGGATAGTGTAGATATATTTTCGTTTTCTCTTGCAGACCATTTTGTTATTGTGTTTGAGATGGTGCAAGAACATGTCCCTTCAGCTGTGGAGGGCATTTTGGTTGTCGTTTATAGTAGTGATGTATCCCTTCTGTTGTGAAACATCCTGGGGTGTATTCGTGAAAATGTGTTTTGAAAGCTACCTTGTGGTTGTGTTTGAGACAGTACAGTGGCTTCTTTATTCTCATGCAGACCACCTTGAAGTTGTGTTTGTAGGGTACAGCAATATGTCCCCAGGGTTGTAGGGCACCTTCTGGCTGTGCTTCAGTAGTTGCAGTGCTGCATTCTTTCTTTCTTGCAGAAGCTTTCTGGATTTATTTGAAAGGGGAAATTACATTGACATGTCCCTTTTCTGTTGTTGAAGGCCTTCTGTTTCTTTTTAGGATCGTGTAGTAACATAGCCTTTCTTTTGCAGAGCCCGTCCTGGTTGCGTCACGCGATGATTTAGTAATACTTTTCTTTCACAGAACACATTCTGGTTGAGTTCAGGCTGGTGGATTGACGTTTCCAATCTTTCTTGCAGAATGCCTTCTGGTTTTCCTTGGGATGGTGCACACTTTTACTAATCCCCAGCATCATCTTTGCTGTGAAAACATCAAAATATTTTCGACCGATTCGGAGACGGTTAAGGTGAGTTAATATTTCATGTTCTTTTTACGTAGTTCGTGTTCCACAGGTATTGAATTGACTTTGTGCTTTTGTATTCACATACCTTAACTGTGTGTCTAATATATACATGTCTGCCACCACCTCTTACCCAATTGCCTTACAACATGTCACCAGTTTGTCTATTTCACACTTCCCTTTCTCCTCTCTTTTAGGGATGTGCAAAGTTTTTTTTTCTGCCAGAAAAGTTTTGGGAAGTTCCTTATCCTTAGGAATATTGGAATTCCAAATTTTGCATAAAAACTGCACCGGCAATTGTCCCTTGTTCAGATAAAATCGGGAGAAAATTATCAGGAGGAAATGTGTGCAAAATCGGATGCATGCTGAAATTAGTGCAGTAAACACTGTGCTTGTAATGCCAAATTTCACCACACAAACTTGATACAGGAGGTATCTAGTGACCCTTACCATGGGTTAATGCTATGTGCCAGGTGTGAGGATAAATCCATGCATCGTATCGAAGCACTCGTAATTGAGGCCTAAATCACTGATTCACCAGAAAAAGTCATAAATCTGCACCTAAATGGTTATGCCTTAGCTTGGTGCAAATTTAAGCTTATGCTCAATACATCAAGTGTTCTTGGAATATGAATAGAAAGAAGTACCCCTTGTAGGTGTCCAGGCAAACTGCAGGAAAGGAAAGCTGTTTGGTATTCCTGCTTCCACACGTTTTGACATTAACAGTGCTATAATTGATTTGTAGCCTTTCCAGTTTGTACAAGGACTTTATGCCGCAGATCTTATGCTGTTCAATAGATCCTTGACAGTTTGATGTTATTCGTATCTGGCCTGTACCATGTATGTCTTTATTATGCTTAAAATCTGAAGAAAAGAAACTGGTTGAAAACAAAAACATCGCTTTAATTGTATTTAGTGTACACTTACGTTGTGTAAACGTCAGTACATCCGTGCAGTGACGTGTTTTTTTTTTGTAGTTTTCTTTCCCCAGTGAGAAAATATTCTTTCCTAAAGAGAAACGCCTTCTCCTACACCCTAATTCTTAGAATGGATCCTTCCCACTCTTATCCTGGAAAAAGATTTACTCCTGCTTGCCAGGAGTATTTCTCTGACCAATTCCAGGGTGAGAATTGGTCAGTGGCGTGTTTACGAATGGCCACAAACTAACGAGTTAGTGTGGGAACTGCACAAAAACAAGGCTTACCGTAACTTGAAAACTCTCCTCCCCTTGTGTGACATTTACGAGTTCAGAATCCTAAGCAAATCTGAGATAATTTTCAACAAAAGTAAAAGGATTTGTGACTTCAAATTTACTTTTTGTTACTATCTTGCACTTGTAGACACATCCACGTGTGCTTGTTTTACATGAGCAAATGGCTTTCTTTATAGGGTCCTAAATGTTTTCTGCCAACAAAATCTTCTGCAGAACAATTTTGTTAGCACTAAATATAGATGTATGGGACATAAGCTGGTGCCAAATGTCACAATTATCACACAGATACATGGACATCATTTAGGGGTGCCAGTGGTGGTTGCAGCTTCTACCCTTCTTTAGCTCTTTGTGACCCCTGGCACTGCATTACGACCCCAGCCTCAGAGATGGCAAAATAAGTGTGAAGAAGACAAGGTAAGCTTTGTTTTCATGATCACTCGTTACTACAGCTTCCACTGGGACCAGGGCATTACCCTTTTGGGTTTTCAAATAAATAAGTACAGCGCTGAAATGCACCTTCTTCTAATTAAATAAAAACTGAAATTAAAAAACCAAGCACACTCTTGAACAAGTTGTTGCCATGTTTGGTTACTGTGAAGTTAGAGGCCAAGTCACAAAAAAGAATGAAATTTGCACTCGGAAATAAGGATTTATGTTCTAGTAGAGATTCCCTACTTTTTGGAATTCACAAACGAATCAAGGAATCAACGTGGAACGCTGAGAGGTACGGTACCTCCGTAATGGCAGAAGAGCGTCTCCCCACAGCAAACAGATAATGAATAAAAGGATAATAACGCTTGGTTATTATCATTTCATTTATCGCTCTCTGAGCCGCGATGGAGTCTAAGAAGCAAGTATAGGGCAGAGCGGGTCGAGCATGGCAGAGAGGAGTAGTGTGCACTTATAAGTGTGCATGTCGGTTTAGCGGACTGTCTTAGGCTGGCCACACAGATATGCGCACTTATGTTTCTCCAACTCAGCTGTGTTGCACAACCAGGTTGGAGAAAAGCCACAGGCTCCCAAGCACTGTCTGAGCAGCAAACGAGGCCGCTCAGACCAATTCTGGCTCTGCTCTCATGCTAGGTATAGCAGGAGAGCAGGGTCTGGATTGGGTGGGGAGCCTGTGCTTTGAATCCCACCCATTTCCGGGCCAGACGAGAGGAACAACGAGGCGACTGGCAGTGTTAGTGGTAGTGGAGCGGCAGGTAAGTCTTTTTATCTTTATTTTATTCCCCCCCCCATATCCCTCTCCCTACCCTCAGCCGCCCTACGACTTTAGAGAGGAAGCAGCCGTCACTGACGCTGAGTCTGGCACAAGTTTCCATACAAGTTCCTTGGTGATGTCACGTGATTTCCTTGTTGGAAATGCATTTGCTCTGAACGGAGCTCTCTGGGGAGGGGAACTCCGAACAGGGGATTGGCTTCCCCAGTGCAAATTCAATTTTTTTCTTTTTTTGTCCACAGGAAAAATAATTTTACCCCGAGGAGAAGCCCCTTCCCCTGCTTCCCCATCAAATCTGGGGGTGGTCCATTTCCTTTACCTTTCTGTAAAGAGTTGTATTTCAACACTTGGCTTAAGTATATTTACAACGCTTTTCAGGTTGGAAAAGACAATGATATTAGTTTGTAAATGCCCACAAACGTTCTTGCTTGCGAGCATTTAGAAACGTGTGCAAGGCAAATTTGGTTGTACACATAAGTTTATGCCCAAATGTACATTTGTCAACAGCCTAAAATGTTTGAATACCTTCCCCTGCGTGCTTTGTAAGAGTGATAGTGCCGTACAACTGAAAACAAATTAAAATACATTAAAGAATTATTTAAGACAGTTAGATAATTGACATCCAATATGAGGTCCAGATCAATTAATACAGTGGGATACAACTTCTACTGTTTTTTTAAAAAATCTCGTTTTTTGCCTGTCTCTATGATTTATCAGTACTTTTGTTGGGCTGTGTACTAGTGGAACAATTAAATCATCAGTTTGTGGTGTATGTATAATTTAGGTGCCGTTCTTTGTTTTGAGGCACTATAGCCTCCTATTTAAACAAACACAATTTTTCATGTCAGACAAAAAGAAATGAATAATCTTCCCATAGCATATCATGTTAACATCCTAATTAAAATATAGGTGGTATCTAAAATAGACATTTATCTGTGTTGTCTTGCCATTTTAATCATGTAGTAATTACGGAACTTTAGCGATGTCAATTATTGTAATAGCATCAGGGTTAAAGTCATATTACTTCCTGGGTAGATTCAGTGTCAAAGGTCACATTATATACCTCATGATGTTCCTGAGGCAAAAGTGTGTGTGATGACACTTCTTCTACCTCTGACTTTTTGGTGAATTGATGGCCGTGCTCAGCTGTGGCAAAGAGGAAAACCTTGCAATCATCTCACACTTCTGATCCCTACGTCTCCGTGTTGTCTCCTAATAACACTCTTATCTATTCATCCTCTTACTAGCAAAAATGCTATTTCTTTTGACTTAGATCTTCACTGTTGTTGCTTCAACCCCACTTCAACACCCAAGGTCTTCCTCTCATCTCGTTGCTATCTTTGCAAATCATTCCTCCCTCTCAGCCCCTCTCCTTCACATCCCTGCTCTCTGTTTTCTCTCCGCAGCTTCCATTACGCAGAAGAGGAGCATTTGCATTTATTTAAAATCCCTCGTGTGACATCTGTAGAATTGTGAGGCCTGTTTCTGCCAACAGAAATTGAGGTGAGGACTGTGTCTACTCCAGTCTCCATTCTCCTTTGGGTGAAACCTCACATGTTTCAAAGGACGCCTGTTCGTCAGTTTCATCGGGGTCCACATCGAAGACATCACAGTGACCCCAACCTTAATTCTCCACAGAAGTCCCCGAACTTGGGCATCCCGGGGCCACAGTTTACAGATGTTAAAAGAGTCCCCACATTCTGGCCCTTTCGTATATCTGAATGTGCCTCCAGGCTTTGCAAAAACTTTCCAAAGAGGGACATCAACTGCTTCCTGCTCAATATCACAGAAACCAAGCCGTGACTTTGACCAGGGAAACCCTCACACATATCACAGAGTTCCTGATACCATTCTGTGCCTCTCAAGCAACAATACCAGCCACATAAAGTTCACAGGACTCCAATGTTATAGAGCAAAATCCAGGATAAGTGTTTGGTGTCAAGTCACATGATAAACTTTCAAAGGAGCCTGTCATCATGACCTTCAATGGGGCCCAATACTCACCTCAAACCAAAACCTGGGCTCCATGTGCCTCAGACACTAACTGACAGATTTCTCACAGGACCCAGAACTGGGCTTTTTTTTCAATCAATCAAACATTTCTAAAGCGCATTACTCACCGAGACGGTCTCAAGGCGCTGGTTTGGGTGGGGGATGAAGCAGCTACAGATTGAACAGCCAGGTTTTGAGACGTCTCCTGAAGGTCCGCAGGTCCTGGGTCTGTCACAGGTGGATGGGGGGGCATTGCCATGTCTTATCAGCGAGGTAGGAGAATGATCCGCTGACGGTGGTCGTTCGGCGGAAACTGGGACGGTCGCGAAGGCGAGGTCAGCGGAGTGAAGCTGGCGGTTCGGGGTGTAGAAGATGAGTCCATCGTTGAGGTATGCTGGGCCGGCATTGTGGAGTGCTTTGTGAGTGTGGGTGAGAAACTTGAAGGTGATCCTCTTGTTGACCGGGAGCCAGTGCAGGTCTCTCACGTGGGCGGTGATGTGACTGTGGCGCGGGAATCCGAGGATGAGGCGTGCGGAGGCATTTATATGCGTTGGAGTCTTTTCTGGAGTTTGGCCATGGTTCCCGCTTAGAGGGCATTGCCGTAGTCCAGCCTGCTGCTGACGAGGGCTTGGGTGACCGTTCTTCTGGTTTCATTGGGGATCCATCTGTAGATCTTACGAAGTATGCGGAGGGTGTTGAAGCAGGAGGAGGAGACAGCATTGACTTGCTGGGTCTTAGAGAGTGTTGAGTCTAGGATGAACCCCAGGTTGCGTGCGTGGTTGGTGGGTGTTGGGGCAGCTCCCAACGTGGCCGGCCACCAGGAGTCGTCCCATGTGGAGAGGGTGGAGCTGAGGATGAGGACTTCCGTCTTGTCAGAGTTCAGTTTCAGAAGGCTGGTCTTCATCCACTCGGCGATGGCCTTCATTCCCTCGTGGAGGTTGGATTTGGCGGTGGCCGGGTCCTTGGTGAGGGAGAGGATCAGCTGGGTGTCATCGGCGTACAAGATGATGTTGAGGTGGTGCGCTCGGACGATGTTGGCGAGTGGTGCCATGTAGATATTGAAAAGGGTCGGGCTGATGAATGATCCTTGGGGTACGCCGCAGGTGATCATAGTGGCTTCGGATCGAAATGGGGGGAGGCGGTCTCTCTGCGTTCTGCCGGTAAGGAAGGAGGTGATCCAGTTCAGGGTTTTGTCATGGATCCCTTCATCATGGAGGCGTGCGCGCAGGGTGTGGTCGAAGGCGGCAGAGAGGTTTTTGAATCCAATACTGGCCTTAAAGATATCCCAGGTGCCCCAACACCCACACACACCACATGACACCTTAATTTTGTACCTCTCTGGGGTGGTACACCAGCCTCAGAGGTCACCTTCTTAGCATCTGCAGGAAAGCTTGATCTAGAAATTTGGATACCTGCAAATGGATCCATAAAGCTGACCTGCCCTCGAGAATGGTACTTACCTATTCCTAAGGATACCCTTAGCCTAACTCACTTTTGACGATGAGAGATCTGTCCCTAAATATTCTGTTATACTGTCTTATTCTTAAGGATCTTGTAAGACTGGTCTTCTCATGTGAATCTGTAAGTCTGAACTGCCCCCAAAAGGTTTCCAATTCAGGTGATATATCTCTGAGCGTCTTTTGAGGCTGTCCTATTCATGTACTGTTGCTGGACCTGGTTGTTATAACCCAGCAAGTGTGGCCTGATCCTTAGTGTCACGTGGGGATGACTGACCTCTTAGAATTCTGCATGCTTGTTCTGTTATTAGGGATCATGTGAGACTGTGCTATCCCGTAGTATCCTATCCCCTGATATTCATGTTATTAGGAGGCTCCTGTAGATCTGACGAGGCTGGTATGCATCATGGATCGTGTACGGTTCTCCTTCCAATTAACCTAGAAGGGCCTAATAAAGGTTCCTTGTCCAGTTGGCATTAACCCATTATCACATAACTCAAGATCCACCAGCAAAAGTGTATGAAACAACTCCCTGGGTAACCAAGAAGAGATGTAAAGAAAATGAGAAACGGTGTCTTATCTGCATCTTTTAAAACTATTGGGGCATCTATGCTGCCTTTCTTGCGTTCCTCAACTGAACTGTCTTATTTTAATGATGGCAAATATTGGTGTGAAAATATTGAGAACACCTGAAAATGCACAAATCTTAATTCGTATCCACCATGCACTACTCATGCCCTCTAGCATGACATTATCTATGAAATTAAATTATATAATTGATCGATAGTTGCAAAATATGACTGAAAGCCTCACCATGTGCCCAACTAATACTGCAGGCAGCCGAAGTACATACAGAGTCAGTTCTGTGAGATCTAGCGTTTTGGGTTTACACAATAAAAAAGGAACAGCTGCAAACTATCAAAGTTCATGTACAGCTACAACATAAATGTGATGCCCACACCAGAAGCTTATCGTCTCAGGCTGTGTGCTGCAGGTTTCAGACAAAAAGGGGATAGGTGTCAGGTGCAGCCAACTATCTCTCCTTACGCCCATCCGCAATTAGTAACATCCAAAAGGCCAACTCCAATAGATGTGGAGACTAAGGGCCTGATTACAAGTCTGGCGGTGTGGGAGTGGGCCGCCACACCACTGCCCCGCTCCCACACTGTCAAACCCGTCGATTAGGTGTTTTCTCCTGGTCTGGCAGATAGTGCTTTCGTTGTCCCTGGCAGTGAGCCTTAGAAAGTCACCAAAATTGGAATCCCAAAGCAAGTTCCTGCACGCATGGGCTGTTAAGTCCATGCTGTGCAGGAACTGGGGGTGCATGCATACAGGGGGGCACACCATGTGCCCCTCTACATGCATCCCCATGGCCCCCTAGGCAACAGGGATCCTATAGGGCCTCCTTAGCTTCCTCACCACCACACTTTTCATGACCGGCTCACCACCATTGAAACTGTGGTGGTGAGGAAACTCATAATATGCTTGGCAGTGTTACAGTGCACCACCAGCATATTGCAGGCCTCAGACCGCTGCAGGACCAACAGGGATCGCGAATCACTGGCGGTAGCAGCGGTTCCGTGGTGGTCTGACCACCCAACTCGTAATAGGGCGGTTGGACAGCAGGTGCGGCGGTATCCGCACCACCACCATGGGTTTGGCAGTCCATCAGACCGCAGAACTCATAATCAGGCCCTATTTTGGAGGTGTAATTTTTACAGTTTCACCCTGACATAATTAAACCAACCCCAAAAAATTCACAGTACTAAATATTGCCAAAACAATATCCAGGACAAAAATATCGACTCAGTATACTTTCTATGTAAAATACATAACATTGACTACAAAAAAATTGTGGAACAAACTATCATCATTAAACAGGCAGGGATATCAAATGTAAAATATTTTACATTATATTAACTTTAAAAATATATATTAACTATAAAAACAATATTGCATACAAAATATATGCATTTAGAAAATATATAATTAATTCTATGACTCAAAAACAAAATTAACATAAATGTAAACAATAATAAACACAATATGGACATAAACATGAATAATTATATAAAAATGCTAATAATAATTACAAATAATTAAAACACAATATATTACCAATTATTAAACATCCCATACATTAAAAATATCAAAAGTAAAAATAAACTCCCAAAAATAAAAATGTACAATAAAACAATTGATGCTAAATTAACGTTTAAAATTAAATCACCAAAAATATATATTAAAACATTTTTCTAAATTCAAAGAAAAAATAAAAAGACTTGAAGGGGTCATATCTGCTCTTCTATTCCAACCTGAGCAACAGCAGAGATAGTGTTGGACTTCAGAATGATCAGATTTACTATTTTAACTGCAGCCTGAGCGACAGTAAGGAATGTGCTGTACTTCACAAGGGTCATATTTAATATTCCCACTCAAACCTGAGCAGCAGTGGGGAAAGGGTTGGACTTTGGAGGGGTCAAATTTTATATTTATTTCCACACCTAAATGAAAATTAAACAAAGATACAATTAAAAAATAAACATAAAACATATTTTAATAAACATATTTTTACAAACTTTAAACAATATATAATATTTCTCACATAATACAATCTCTCTCTCTCTCTATATATATATATATATATATATATATATATATATATATATATATATTGAAAACCAGTCCAAACATCCACATAAAGAATGGCACTGACTCCGTGAATTATAATCCAAAGAAACTTTAATGGTCTCAGTTGCTGCTCAGACGCGTTTCGGCGGTTAGCTCCCGCCTTGCTCACTACATCTGTAAACTTATTGTGCTGCTATATATACATATGCTTCTGTACATACAAACAGGCTGCTCGTTTGGCAGGTTTCAGCTTGATTCCGTTGCCATGGTGATGCTCATGGGTTACACCCAAATGACATAGAAGAGTTATTTGCAGACTTTTACCATAGTCATGGTTACTTTCTTTCTTTTCTAAGCATGTACACACAAAATTTCTAAATTCGGTGAATGTAATCTATTGTGTGTTATATATACGGTGAATCAAAATTAAGAAATGTAGATTAAATTAAACTATAAGAAAGCATAGAAAATGTGACTATACATGCCTAGATTTTACAGACACACAGAAAAACATTAATGTGCACATGGTCTCTAAACTATTCCACAAACCTTACAATTTTACATCATTACTATGTATGCTGAGTGATTTATAGCGTCTAAAACAGTCGCGCACATTGATCCATTGGTACTGCTTCTGGTGCGCATCAGTGGGGCTACTCAAGGGGCTCAAGCAAAATCATGACCCCCTAGTGAGCTATATCCCTATGTAGGTTGTGTCAAATTTGCTCCTGCTGGTACAGTAACTGTATCGGAGCTCACTCCTTCCTCTCGCTGACTATTTAGCATGCTAACTATGTCTCATCTCCAAGTGGACCTATGCTTCTGACGCCTTGGTGAAGCGTGCATGTTGTGTGATCAAAATAATTGAATTAACTTGCCTATATGTATGACCCTATGATGATTCGTGTATTACTTTACCGGCTCTCGGCTACGTGTGTTCGTAAGGGTTGCTGTGTGCGTGTCTAGTCCTCAGTGTCGGACTGATTAAAACCGGCATATAGTCAAAAAACATAAAAGTTAATAATTAATACCATGAAATGAAAGAAAAAGTCACAGTCTTAAGTACCATGTGGTGCCCATATGTACAATATGGTGGTGACTATTTACAAAGTGAGTTAACAGATGATAACAAAATGGTACTTAGGTTTGGGATTTAAGGCAGGGTTGGGTTAGAGGTGAACACTGATCGCTATCTTGGAATTTAACAGGATAATGTACCTTGACTCCAACCGTCGTAGGGCTAAGAGACGGTTCCCTCCCCTGATGTTTTTGGGTACATTGTCGATCACAAAGTATGACAGAACTTGGGTCTTACCTGCGTGATCTAGGTTGATATGCCTTGCTACCGGGTAAGCCTGATCTTTGTTAATTATCGCACGGAGGTGTTGGAGGATTCTAACGTGTACTGGGTGGATGGTGCTCCCCACGTACCGTTTACCACAAATGCATACTAACACATAAACAGTGTATTCTGTGTTGCATGAGTGTAGGTTCCTCATGGTGAAAGGTTTATGTCTTGATGGTACTGGTACATTCGTGGTGTTGATCCCATGTTTGCATGCTTTGCATTTCATGCACTTTTTAAACCCCTTTTGATTTTGTAGCCAGTTCGGAGGTTTTTGGATGGTTGGGGCGTTGCAAACCAATTGGTTTCGCATGGATTTGGCTTTTCTGAAAGTGATCGAGGGTGCCCTCTCACACATTGCGCCTATAGTTGGATCATTTTGCAATAACGGCCAGTGTCTGCTCAGGATTCTTTGGATTTTAGCATGATAAGTATTAAACCCTGTGATTAGTCTAGGTGGCTGGCGTGTTACAGTCCTACTCTTAGCAACAGGGTGCAGGGGAAAAAGCAGCTCTTTTCGCAGTTTACCCATGCATTTCTTCTCAGCGTTTTCGCAGGTTTTACTACTGTACCCCCTCTTTTTAAGCCTGGAGAAAAGGTTCTCTTTTGCTTCAGCCAAACCTTCACTGGTGCTACAGTTTCGGGTCATCCGCAGACATTCTGTGTATGGGACCGACTCTTTCAGTTTGTGGGGATGAAAACTCTGTGCGTGTAGCACTGCATTACCTGCAGTCGGTTTCCGGTATGTGCGTGTTTGGATTCTGTTGTTGTCAATGTACAACTCTACGTCTAGAAATTGTATAGAGGTGGTGCTCGTGTTGCATGTGAACTTCAAATTTAATGCATTTTCATTTAGCTCTGCGACAAACTTTTCAGCATTTTCCACAGACCCCTGCCACAGAATAAAGATATCTCCAATATACCTTTTGTACATAATTACATTGGTGTTCATTATTTCTGCTTGCACAACCTCCAACACTTGCTCCTCCCACCAGCCCATATGCAGATTCGCATAACTGGGGGAGAAGGAAGTGCCCATGGCTGAACCTTGCATTTGTTTGTAGTGGAGTCTATCAAATAGAAATGTGTTGTTTGTCAAACACCATTGGGTCATTTCTAGTAGCATTTTAGTGTGGTTATACAGTTCTATGGGTCTTTTTCCGAGAAAGTATTTAAGTGCCTTTAGACCATCATAGTCTTTTTTCCACTCTACATCAAATATTTTGCACAAAAAGTCTCCAGTGTCTTTTATGAAGGCTGGCAGTTCATTTACTATCGGTTCAAAAAATAATCCACAAAAATACTAGTGTTCCCAAATAGACTCCCGATAGCGGATATGATTGGCCTTCCCAGGGGTACCTTGTCATTTTTGTGGATTTTGGGTATTAAGTACAACTGTGGGGACACCGGATAGTCTGTTTTAAGGAATTCGAATTCTTGTTTATTCAACAGACCTATTCCTTTCCACCGGTAGAGTTCATTGTGGTATTTTTCTTGTATACCTACAATGTGAGTAGGACTGATCCTCGTATAGCACTCATGATCCTGGAGTTGCGAGTGCGCTTCCTTATTGTACATTTCTAGTGGCCATAGGACAATGTTGCCCCCCTTGTCCGACCACCTCACCACAATGTCAGGTCTCTTTTTTATTTTCTCCATTAGATTGTCGTATTGCATTCTCTTATTGTGATTTTGTCTCACAAATTTTTTGGTGCTCTGAAGTGAAAGTTCTTTCAGATCTTTGATGACATGTTCGGAAAAAAGGTCCAGGCCGTCTTTCGGTAGTACTGGCATGAACACCGATCTTGGTTTGAAGCTAGTTCTCACCGTTTGGTAGATATCGAGATCTGCGAGTGCTGCCACCGTGCCGGTTGATACTAGGTCTGTTTCTTTCTCTAGTTCCAAATCTATCAGGTTCCGTAGCATCTCCATGTTTGCTACGCTGAGTGTTTGTCCTTGCTCACAAGTCGCGGTTGTGTCTTGGGCTCTGTTGGTGGTGTTATCATAATATTTTTGAAGTTTAAGTTTTCGTACATAAAGAAAAAAGTCTATACTGATTTGTGCATAGTCAAAGTTTGTGTTAGAGCAGAAGGTTAGCCCTAGAGAGAGAATTTCTAATTCCTGAGGTGAAAGCTCCATGTTGGATAGATTTATTACTGTGTTGTCAATGTTCACTAGTATGTTTTGACCCATTATCGGCGTTTGTTCCTTCTGTATTTGGGCTTTGTTTCATTTTGTGCCTGCTTTGCCCCACCGTCTGTCTTTTCTTCGCCTGCTTTTTGTTTTTGATATTGGCTCTGATCTTTCTGTCCCCACTCTTGTCGTGGTATTCGGGCCGGAGTGTTGTGAGGCGCTGTGCCCGTACAAAAGCAAACTCTTGTACAAGGGTGGGTACAGGGCCTGTCGCCCCACCGCTGTGGTTACTTTCCGTATCTGTTTCATACTCCGTGCTTATTTCATTTTCGCTTTGCTCCGCTGATGTGCAAGGGCCACTTGCGGTTGTTGCCTTTGTTTGTTTACTTATTTGATCATACTTTCTGGCAAACGTATAAATCCTGCCATTCATGTAGTCATTTCTATCCCTCTGGAATTTAATTGCCTTTCTTTCCTTGATTTCTTCTTCATGTTTGGTAGTCTGACTTTGATCTCAGTCATACCTTTTGCTATCTCTTCTTTGTTTTCTTTTGCGTCAAGTTCTTTAAGGATTTCTTCTATTCTGGTAATTATTTTGTTTCTGTCGCTTGCTGCATATTTAACCAGAATTCGTAGCATATTTTGTGATGACTGTGCACTGTTTTCTGCCCAGTCTTGTAACATTTCTGGATCTGGGTTTTCGTACGTCGGAGCCACCGTAATTCTTAGCCCCCTGGGTACTCGCCCAACGTCCAGGTATCTGGTAAGAGACTTTACCTCCCACCACTTAGCCACCTCTTTTTTCGCAACTTCTCCAGTTCTGTCAATAGCGTTTTTGTGTTGTCTTTCTCCGTTCCGTGATCCTGGGCATTAGGTTTGTTCTTTACGTTTTTGCCTGTATCTGAGTCTATGAAGATACTTAATGCTGCCTCTTCCGTTCCCTTTCCCATTCCGCAGCCATACTGAGACTGTACACAATGTTATTTGGAAAAATTCACTGCCTGTATGTATTTGCTTCTACACCGGGGCTCCCTCCCCCATAAACCACTTTGCCTGCCCGCTCTCTAACTCACACAGCACTGCGCCGTCTTACCTGGCAATCTCCGACTACTTTCCAGCGATCGCTGATCCCCAGGCAGTCAGCCTCGTGCCGGTTTGTCAGATTACTCGAGTTTACAGAAGTGTTGGTTCCGGGGGGCGCTGCGTGTCTTTTTTGCCAAAAGAAAACACCAACAAGGATCCTTCAAACACAGCGCATCCAAACAATAATACTTCAATATTAAGATTACCACATTAAAATTTAGGATTAAAGATTAAATAATAAGACTCTTCTCACCCTGCTACCTTAAAAACCCAACATCAACGAAACAAATAAAATAATACCAGAAAGAAATAATAGTACACAATAATTAAAAAGTACTATGAATGTACCTATTATATACAAATACTAAAACATAATAAAATTAATTGATATAAAAACATAAAAAATTATATAACTTATGTGATCAATATTTTAATTAACCAATCAACAGTTTTACAATAGGTTACCAATAAATACAATTTGTGACTATTAAATGTATACCAAAAACAAATTTCATATTCAAGTTAACAAATTAAAGTTGATAAAATATTACATTAATTTTACACAATTGTAAAATATATATTAAAATACTTCCCACCCTATCAACCCAACAACCCGCGAATAAGTAACTCCATTCAAATCAAATAACAAAAATCTTTAACTATATTATCATGAAAGAAATTAAATAAACTACACTAAAAAGTATTTCAAATAATTAACATTAAAATAATAACAACAGAAAAAGTAATACAACAAAAAAAAACTATATTAAACAAGCAAATTTAACATTGAAAAAATTATATTCTTATCGGCAATTTTCTGCCCCATGATACTTTTGACATTACAATATTTTTTACGCAATATTTGTTTCTAACAATTTTTTTGCAAAACTATTAAGGTTAAGGACATGTGCACCTGAGCCTCAATTGCAAATATCATTGAGCCATGTTCTGTTGCTTTCAGTTAAAAAGTTCTTGCTTTTGAGGAAAAGGTTTGTTTGCAAGATGTGCCCACAACTACACCATGGCCCAGTTTCTACTTCATGGGACCTCTAATGACCGTATGATTACAACTTTGGTGGTCCTACAGTGGATGGTGTAACAGAGCGACAATGCTCTGGTGGTGCCACCTGCCAGATTACGAGTAAATTCCTGGTCTGGCGGGCGGTACTGCAGCGGCCTAAGCCAGCAGTCTGTCACGCTCATTGAAGAGCCTGACATGCTGACCGCCGCTCTCAGAGCGCTGACTGCACCTTCCTCCATGATGTCCCATATACGCCACACCGAGCAGGAGGGGGGGGGGCAAATCCAGGGGTGCACTACATGTGCCACCCGCATGCACCCACAGCCCCAAATCTGTCAGGGGGCCCTAACAGAACCCATTTGTTGCCATTCCGCAACCACCCTTTTCATGGACAGAGTTTACAGCAGTGAAAAGGGCAGTGAAATGGCAACTCGAAATATGTTCGGTGGTGCCGGCTGCGGTACCACCAGCATATCCCTACTGGTGATAGACCATCAGTCCAGCGAAATCCTTGATCCTGGCAGTGCCCGTGGTCTCGTAGTGGTCCAACCGCCGCAGTAGTAATACTTCGGCTAGTCCAGCAGTGTGGCAGTCCTCGGACCCCCACTACGGTTACAGCGATCCTGCGTTACTTGTAATGAGGGCCTAACTGTTAACAGCAGCCGTGGCAATGAGGGCTTAAACTACCTCTTTGCAGAAAGATTTAGACTGCCATTTAAAAGTCTACCTCTCCAAGATGTTTCACTGGAGGTCGAAATCAGTAAGACTCTTTCTTGCCACGGAATGAGCAAAAAACAATAGCAACACCAAGCTTCAACATGAGAGTAACTAAATATTTTTCTGTTAGAAGGCCTATACTTGGAAGGGGTCTCCATTCAACAAGTGCAACGTCCGTTAATACTGGTTCCCCAAAAGAAGGGAACAATCACCATGTCACTATACTACATAAACCAGATGGTAACAGGAAACTCCCTCTCATCCCTACTGAGTGCCAGCCATGTGCTTGACCAAGCAACTAGTTTGAGCCAAATACACTTTAAGGAGCTTTGCCTTGATGGTATCTGGGTCAGCTTTGTCCGGACATCGGAGGAGCTTGGATGAAGCACTTTAATCCTCTATCTGTTTGTACCTAGCTTGTAAACTTATAACATAAATCTACATGTTTGGCTAAATCGTGCAATAAGAATTAAAACATGTGGCTACCTTCTGAAATCTTGGCATGTGGTTATCTTCTGGCATTTGAGCACGTGGGTACATTTGGGAGTCTGAGTATGATGTCATTTTAATGTCTTGAATTCTGGAAGAAGATCACGTGCCCAGATTTGGAGTATGTGGCAATCGTTTCTGAATTTCATGCTTTTTGTTGATCTGATCATGTGGTCTCCTTTACTTTTGGATTATTAATATGGAGACACTGTCTGCAATCAAGACATGTAGCTATATAATGGAATCTGGGTATATGGTCAAATCCTGAAATCAGAGCTTATGGCTACATTCGAAGTATATGGCCACTCCTAGAATCAGAACACTGGGTAACATGACCTCCTTATAACATAATCCCGGGGTCACTTGCATGCTGTGTTTGAGCACCTGTCACCTTATTATATGTGATCTAAATATATGGTCACCTTTGAAATCTGTATCTGCGGTCATATCTGAATCTAAGCATGTGATCATGTTAACATCTGAGCACAAGGTCGCTTTGGGAATCAGACATGTAGTCAAGCTAGGAATCTGAGCATGTGGTGGCTTGTGAAATCTGAGCATGTGGTGGCTTGTGAAATCTGAGCATGTGGTCACTTGTGAAATCTAAGCATGTTATTGCTTAGTAGAATTTGAACTTCTGTCACCTCTACACACTGGAATGTTAAAAAGTACTCACGTTAATGTTTATTAATCTAGATTGTTGGCACCTTGAACTCTGAATTTCTCTTTATGTGATTCCATACCATCCATGAATCTTTGCATGTTGGAGCACTTGGGAATGCGGTGCTCTAAGAATCTGAAAATGTGTTCACCTTCTCCTTAGCTATGTGTACGCAAGACAATTTTTCTTTCTTATGGAATGAACAAGTGATTATCTTATTTTTTTTCTTTTCACAGGTCGCCATCATCTACTGTAATTGAGACTCCACTGTCCACATGAAGTCACTACTCCTAACATCAAATATGCTTAGCTGGGCTCTAAGTTCCTCCACAGATATTAAGAGTCCTGAATACAAGGGATATTCCCACAAAATTCTTGCACCATTAATATTCACGACCAGAGAGGGGACTTCGCCAAGACTGCATGAATAGAATTTCTGCTATTCACCAAATACTTCCCAATGTTTCTTGTCCCACAGCATTAAAGCAAGACTCCAACGATGATTGCATGCATGGATGCTGTACATATTCTTCCATAGGACTGAGCATTCACCAAGGCTCGTCGAGGACTAGTCAATAAAGATTGTCATGTTTACTATAGAATCACAGTTCTGAATTCAGTTGGATAAAACTTTAAGAGTACTTCAAGCACTTGAGCAATCAGTCCACTTCTGCATGTACGCATGGGAATCAGTGTTGTGGACTTTTTTTTTCATAACTCAGTCTCTTCTTATTTTTTATATCTTTCCAAACCAATTTTTTCTTGGAAACTGGATAAAGAACAGTCACTGGTTTGAAGATAGAACTTTAAAGTTAAAACTAACCAAATGGTTTTTGCATTAGTAAAAGGCATAGCCTCTTGGTGAAGAAGATTGCAAGTGAATTGATCAACAGTTAAATTAATACATTATGGCTTTAGGAGTTGGTATGGCAGTGGTCTGCAAGTGTAAATTGTCTATACAACTGCCAATGACTTTGTAACTTGAGAAAATGCCTTTGAGTTGGTCTATTTAAGTAGTTTTGAACCTTTGTATGCATAGTATTTGCAATGGAAACAAATTTACTTTAAGAACCCAACAAGTTTGGCTAAGGCCAAAAGAGAGTGGAACCCCGAGGAGCAGAGCCCAGAGGAGGAGAACCATGAGGAGCGGACTAACGGGGAGCAGAACTAGGAGGAGTAGAGTCATGAGGCGCAGAGTCACTGATAGTTTACAGTCTGGTAGTACATATGAATTTATTACAACATCTTTAACTAATTTCTCTGACTTACTTTATTGGTCACAAACACACCACGTTTTAAAATAGCTTTGAAGTTGAGATACTATAGTGAAAACCATGTGTATGGAGCAGGTCTCAGGATATAATAAATTATATAATAACATTACGACAGCTGAAGTGGTTATTTCACTTAATCGCAATCTTCATACATTCTCTCAGATGTTTATTTGTCTCTTTCAGAAAACTGTATGTAGCCTGGTCATAGATTATTATACTAGTAACATTTATCAATGTGTTATTGCTGCAGAGATCCTTTTGTATCCCACAGGTCATTGGTTTGTGGTGTCGTAAGATTTCTCACACAGTTAATGTATTTGTCGAAGAGCCCTTAAAGGCACAATTTACAACTGCAGTAAAATAGTTAAGTGGATTATGTATCCACTGCAAACATTTATTGTACTATGCAAGAAATACGTTTTAATCCTTGGAGGCCTTACCACAATCTTTCATACTTCCACCTTTGATAAAATTGAGTACCACTGAGTTGGGTAGCAACTAACAAAAATTATATACCAAAAACAATGTAGTTTGCATTATATTAAGAATATATTCTCGGCCATGGACATTATTAGTATAATTGAGCAATATAAACATACATAAATGTAATAAGTTACATATAATGTCTACCGAGTAGGCGTGTTATTTTTCTTGGGAATCAGACACACCAGAAAGATGCGTGCCTCCCTGTCCTTAATTGCTGTACACATATCATCACATACTGTTTCTCAGTTTTCTTTTGAAAGGCCTTTGTTCTGTTGAGAGCTTAAGAAATGGAACCGCTTTCATATCTCTGTTCTTTCTGATGTCTAACTAATGAGGGACACTACAGGTTCATCTTTGTTTCCTCTGATGGGCTGCTGAGGCTGTACACAACGTGTGGAGATGCCTACCTGGATTCCTTTGATATTTGGCTGTCCCCTGTCAGGATATTCATTGGGCATTTGGAGCTGTGTGCTCTGGCGGTAGAAGAAAAGAGCCAAGCAGCTCAGTATTGCACAACACACACTAAATGTGTGCAAAGCTGTGGCGCTTGCATGCATGTCATGGTGGCCGCAATGAGCATGTTACACTGGGACTATGCAGGGTCAATCCTAAAAACAACCTCAACCCTCGCCCTGGAGCCCAGTTCCAGTACTGGGATCACGTGGAAAGCGGCTCCATGAGTTTCTACTTAGTGTCAGCACAGTTTGCGCACAGCCAACTGGTGCAAGAAGCCCTCATACCCAGAGTCTAACTGACAGGAAAGATTTGGAAGGGCTATTTCCTCACTGCAGTAGAAGTCTGATCGCACTGTAGGCAGAATGTTCGGAGAAAGTCTTTTTGTAGATAACAAATGTATGTCTCAGTTCAAGGTACGGGTCCCAGCTCACCCTATCATTTAATTGGCAAAATCATCAGAATGTAGCTATTATGGCACACTAGCACTGGAGAATCAATCCCTACAAAGATGTCAAGTATTAGGTGATAGAACCGAAGGCCTATCGCAAAGTAGATATCTTCCTTATGACTGGGAGCCCAGGGACATTTAAGTGAGGCAATCAACTCAGACATTGTTCACCCCAAATGTTAAAGACATTCAGGGATAGTTGTTGACTATGTTGTCTATTTGGACCAGGAACATAACCACCTTGTTATCTAGCTTGGTCTCAATGTCCGCAAATCCTGATAAAGAGCTTAGAATTCCCATGTCAATATAAAATATAGTAACTCAGCACTCCAGAAGGAAAGGTATTCTGAAATAGCATTACTTAGATTATAAATATAGGTCAACCATGTATTTTTCCATGTCATACAATAAGTCAATCACATTATTGTCCACTCTTTTATTGACGATCTTCTTTTAAAAACATTTTTGATTTTAGCCATAGCCAGCACGTTTCGTCCCTCTTGGGACTTTTTCACAGCTCAATCCAATTCCATTAACAAGTGTTTGTTGCAATTTGTGGTCCTACAGTAACATGTAGGGATTTACTTGTATGGCCTGATGAGGAATGTTGTTCCCTTTCGATGTTTTGTGCAGCATCCACTTGTCATATAATAAAATCCCTTCCCTAGAATTTCATCCTGTTGGAGAATTGTTTTTATTTACAGTTTCTCAATACAGCACAAACCTTTCAAAGAAATTCTTCACGGAGCGCAGACCAACAATTGAAAGAATGCCAGCAAAAGAAATCAAAAGCAATAAAATTATACAATGCAATCACTGAAAACAAGACACGTTATTAAAACATTTGAGAAAATCCCAAAGTACAATATGATTAAACTAAGCAAACCAAAACGCTTTGAGTTCTCTTCTGAAATGAAAAAAAGGCAGGATGATAAGCGCAAAGTTTTCCAAAATTTCGCAGATCTACAACACCACTCTTGAGAATGAATCTGGGCGTGCTGGTTTTTGGAAAACCAAGACTCAGTAAGTCTTTTTGCCTTATGAAACAAATGTCCTCAGGGTCCATCATTTTAGAATCAGACCAGCTTGCACTTCATGTCATATTCAAGCAGAGCCAATGAAATACATTTCAAATGGGACTTATATGATAATTATTTTCGGGCTTCAGCACTGAGCCAGGCTGTAGAGAGGACTGTTTTTGTAACGAGAAGGGCATAGTTAGTAACCTTATAAGAATCTCATTTTTTACACAAGACCAGCACCTGAACCACTGAGTGGAAACATTACGCCGTAAGAAAATTTCAGATCATCTTGGGTACATGAGTTGAATGTGAGCGGATTTTTTTTTAGCAGTATCCAAACAGAGCTAAATTTTAAGGTACAAAATGAAACCTAATGATTTTCAACCATTTTCAAAATAATATTACTTGGGTATTCTAAAAATTGTGTTGTAAATATCGCCATGCCAATTTGTTGTATCCAGACTGCTGACTAACACAATATCGTGATGGTAAGTGTATTGAGGTAAGCATAGATTTAGTATTTTTAATTCTATATCTTTTCACCTAAACAATATATATCTTCAAGGTACGTAGATGTGGACTCAATAATAGGAGGTCTCTGTAGACCTGCCTTTACTATATTGTAGTATTTGACTGGACTGGAGACAATATTTTGAAAGGATGAATTCTGTCACTTTATATCGTGACCTCTATCCTGTTACCTCTCACTAAGACTGCAAGCCATGCCTGGATTCTTTTTTAAGAAATCTGCTTTCACTTTTAGATAGGTAACTTTTCAAGTGGTGGGTATCAGCCAAACATGACAGGTCTGGACATTGGAAGATCATCAACATACTGATGAATGAAGACCCTACAACCAGCCACACAAACTCCTACCATCTCCATATGCATGTTAAAGACAGTGGGTCATAAAGCAGAGTCCTCGTTCACCTGTCAAACAGAAGCAGGATGGTATCATGCAAAGGACCTCACTCGTTGGTGGCATGTGGCAGCAGAGAAATGGCAAGTCTGAGTCCTGGCATCCTCCTTTCCGGTGGTGGATTATGGTCAATGCCAGGCAGGGAAGCTGGGGCAGATAGGAACAAAAAGAAAGCTGCAGCAAACTTAAAGCAAATCAATTGCAAGTATGCACTGCCTGTCTTGAGTTGTTGTCACTACTACAACATTGTATGAACCTTTCGACACTTTCCCAAACATCTTTTTCCCCAGACAGCCACAAAACCTCTGCCCCAGTCCTATGATTAGTTAATGCTGGACCCAGGTGACCCTTGTGAGCATTGTTCATGACTTTTTCCCTGAAGCATATTTTCATATTGACAAATAACACCATTATTTAACGTCAACTCATCTTTAATCTTCACAGTTGGACACTTTGGGATACACTCCTTACTTCTAGCCACACAGACACAATAAGTATCGTTCCTGTTTGCTGCACCAAATCTGCTTCCAATCATTCTGACAGCTTTTACACTAGTATGCCGAGGAAATACCGGTTCACATTCATGCTCAGGCAAATAGGGATTTTTTTTGCACTTTAGATCTTCCTTTTGACCACATCAGTGGGTTATTTTAGGCCCCTTAAATCTGGAAAGTAGAAAGTGGCATTGCATGTTTTCGGCAGAGTGATTTCACTAACACTACACTTTCACTTCACATCCTAGTATTCTAAGAACAAAATAATGTTAAAGCTCATTCCATTTTAAAAAATGAACAGCTGTTTTTATAATCGATATGGATTCTGCACCTCTTTTACCTTTAACTATTCAGTTTTTTTTTATTTATGCTGTGTTCAGTTTGAAAGTTTTCAGCACTATATTTACCTCTGCTCCCAGGTGGATTTTCTGTCAGATTTTCACATCCAGGAGTTCTAATCCAATAAATCACTTTAGGGTTACAAGGCCCCTGATTGATAGATTCAATCAGGGAGAGTCAGGAATCTGTAACCACAAGTGCCGCAAAGCAGAGGCAGAATGATGGAAGAACTGAATTTGAAGCCCCAATATTCATGAAGTGAAACCCCAGAAAGCCAAGAACTGAAGCCACCACATGGTCAAACAAGCATTATTAAATCCATGAGGTTTCGCCTATGTGATTACCAATAATGTGTTTATTTGTTGTAATTGTAGTTTAGTGAATAGTTGTGCAATGTAAGTTATTAAAAGTCTGTTGAAGTGTTATGACTTGTGTTTTTAAGAAAGGCAATATATTGTGTTGTTACTAGTTTTATTATAAAGTGGGGAGCTTAAGTAAAAGGTGTAGTACTGTGATAAAAATACATGTACCTGATATGTAGACTTGAAATTGGTGCAGCTATGGGGAGAATAGGTAAAAGGTGGATGGAAAACCAAGCACCCATCACCAGCATCATTAGCAATATATATTTAGAAAGTTAAAAAAAGGCTTCATACACTTCTGAAAGAAATATGTCTCTGGAGCCATAGAACTAGTGTTTTAAGAGGCTAAACACTCAAAGAAAGGAAAAGTCAAGGAAAGAGACAAAAGGTGAAAGAGCGAAAGGGAAGGAGGTTGGGAAGAATCAAGAAAATGAGGGACAATTGGAGTTGGGGAGAAGAAAAGGGGCAGTAAAGAAAATAAAATTGAAGTAGGCGAAGCATAAAAAGAGGGTTGGAAGGAAGGGAGGGAGTAAGAAAGAATGGGAGAAAAAAAAATAGAGAGGAAAAGGAGGAAGAGAACCGTAGGAAGGGAGAAAAAATGGAGAAAGGCATGGCATTAGAACTGTAGCTATTTGTATTCTCTTATACATCACAGGTTTGGTACGGAGTTCCTCAGGGGGCATCGTTGAGCCCAACTCTGTTCAACGTGTTCGTCTCCTCGTTGGCAACCATCGGCAAAAAGTGGGGTGTCGAAATGTGCTCCTATGCGGATGACACCCAGCTGATGGTTACCATTGATGAAAATGATGACCCAAAAACTAGATTGACGAACTGCCTAACTGAACTGGCAATTTGGATGCAGGACCATTGTCTTAGACTTAATGCTGACAAATCTGAAATTCTACTGTTCGGCAGAAGCACACATGTCTGGGACAACAGTTGGTGGCCTAGTGATTTGGGCTTGCTAAAAGCTAAAAATTTAGGAATAACACTGGATAAAGATTTATCCATGAAATCTCATGTTTCCATAGTTTGCGGCAGAGGTTTCGGCCTCTTGAAGATGCTTAGACGACTATTCCCTTGGGTTCCGACGGATTGCAGGAAAACATTAGTCCAATCACTATTGATGAGTAGGTTGGACTACGGTAATTCACTGTTTGTGGGAATGGCAGACTACCTATTTTCCAAATTGCAGTTGGTTCAGAATGCCGCTGCCAAAGCCATCTGTAATAAAAGGAAATACGACTCAGCCAAAAAATGCATGCGTGAGCTCCACTGGCTCCCAATGAGACAGCGAGCCATTTTTAAACTGTTGTGTATTTCTCACAAAGTACTTCACGATACAGGCCCCATCATCCTACATGACAGGATCAGATTCCATAAACCCTCTAGAAACCTACGATCTATGACGTCAGGAAGAGCATCTATCACCCGAGCTCGGACTGTCAGGATGGGAGAGAGGGCCTTCTCTCACATTGCCGCAACAAAGTGGAACGAGTTACCTCCTAAACTCAGAACTACTGACTGCTTCCTTTCATTTAGGAAACAACTAAAAACATTCCTTTTCCCTAGGCCAGATCAATAATTTCCAATTAGTGCTGTCGTCAAGTCACTTGCAATTCTTTCTCAGCGCCGTGATGTCCTTTCAGGATGAATGTTAGCGCTTTACAAATAAAATAAATACAAATAAATACAAATAAATAAAATCAATTTGAATCCTGGCAAATCCACCCGGCCTTTAGTCCTTTCAAAGTAGGTAACATTTCTAGGAGGGTTGAGCAAATGTTTGCTATTGACCCCACCAAAGCCTGTGATAACAATGTTTGCCCTTAACTATAATCAGTTTACCAGGGCCGCGTGCCCCCAGCCTTATCCACTTGCAGTTTCAACCAACCTCAGGAAATGGACATTATCTCTGTTTCTATATGCCTGGCCCTGTGGTTCAGTTTCGGTTGGAGCAATTTCGTTTTAAATGTTAGTAAATTGAAGCTAGAAAAGCTCATCCTAAGCAAATGTTCTGTGTAAGTTAGTAATTGGATATGCTTAAAATAACCATGGCACTCTGTAGGGAGCCAAGCACTTGAGGAGGCCGCAAACACAAATGTTGCCTAAAAGCGCAGGGACACGTTTCCTGTAGATGGGCTGATCAGCATTTAAAATGTTACATAGGAAATGATGGCAAATAATACCCACCATTGTTAAGTAGTGTGCACCAGGGAGCTCCTGTTGACCCTAATTAGCTCCAAGTTTGGTTTGCATTGTCAATTCAATTCAATTCAAATAATCTTTATTTCGATCATAAAAGATCATAAAAGATGTACAAATAATTTTCATCATTAAAAACATTATAAAATATACTATGGAGTTTAAAAAATTACCCAGACTCATGATTACAATCTGATTACTAGGAAATACATTTTGGTTATAAAAAAGAGAAGGAAATGTTCATGCAGCTTTAGTGTTCCTGATAATTATTGCACGTAATCGCCACATTGCCGTCAGGCATTTTGCCATTGCAAACACTGTTGGAGGCGATAAGTCTGTTTTGAGGACTCTGTAGGCCGGAGCATAAGTTCGGAAGCCGAAGTTCCTTAGATGAGGGACCAACCAATAGCTCCTAATTCTGCTGTAGGCTCTGCAGAACAGGACCACGTGAAGATCACTTTCCAGTTTATAGTTGCATGCTGGGCACACCTCTGAGTCCAGATTACCTTCCCAAGATTTAGTAAGGGACCTCAGGGGGAGAGAACCGTACCTCCATTGCATGTAGATCTTCCGTACGAACACAGGCGTCATACCGTCTAGAACATATTCGGGACTATAGGAGTCTTTTGTCTTAATGAATGTGTCGGTTAGGGATCCTTCCCGGATAGAGTTCATAGATTTCTGAAGCATAACGCTATAAAATAGATTTGAGAGTTCTTTTCTAGAAAGCCTTATGGACACTACTTCTGGGTTGGACCTTAACACCTTAGGTGCGGCGCAAATATCCCTCCCCAGTGCTGCGCTGTCCATTGGAACTAGTGCTGAATGGACGTCCAATGGACGTGCGCAGCACTGGGGAGGTAGTGCTGCCGTCGGCCAACGCCCCGACACAGCACTTAAGAGGTTAACTCTAGGACTCCGAGGAACGTACACATGTCCCTAATGTACTTTATCCACGGGATTTTGGTGGCATAGGTTGATCTAAGGAGTTCCTGCAGTTCATTTCTGTAATGTGCCAGATCCTGACTGCTCCACAAGCGCCTCCAGTAGGTCAAGGGTTTAAGGCCCAATTCCTCCGTGATTGGTCATAATGCCAAGTCCATTCTTAGGGGGAGAAGAGGAGTGCTCGGGGGGAGGCCAGCCAGTTGTCTTATGAAATTATTTTCTGCAACCTGTACGGTATCTAGCGGTATGTGTCCCCATAACTCACCCCCATAGATAATGCCCCCCGGGCTTGGGCTTTATAAATATGGATGGCGGGTGCCAGTGGACGAAGAGGTGATTTTTTGGCGATTCTTGTGATGGCACCTGCCCTCTGAACTAGTTTTGTGGTTGCTTTTGCTTTATGTGGCAACCAAGTCAGGTTCTGGTTGAGGGTTATGCCAAGATATTCTATTACATGGACTCTTTCTAGGGTTGTGGATCCTAGGCGGGGATTTGGGCAGCTTTTGGGTTTGGGGTTAAGAATCATAAATTTGGTCTAAGAGGGGTTTATTTCTAGGCCCCTTTCATTGCAGAACCCCAAAAACCCATTCAGGACCCTCTGAAGCCCCATTAGTGTTTTTGACAACAGCAGGGTGTCGTCCGCGAACATGATCGCTGGAACCCTGCTGCTGTTTAATTGTGGTTCATCGATGTTAGGGATCCTGTTCAAGTGCTCTATCACCCTGTTCACGAATAAGCAAAACAGGGTCGGCGCCAATACGCAGCCCTGCCTTACCCCTCTGCGAACGGGGAATCTGTCTGTCAACCTGCCGCCCTTTCCATATCTAACTCGGGCATAGTTGTCAGTGTGCAGCCTGATTAAGACATGGAGGATGTCTCCTGGGACGCCCAGGTCATTCAGCACCGCCCACAATTTAGCCCGGGGAACTAAATCGAAGGCGGCGCGGAGGTCCACAAAGACCGCATACAGTGTCCCACCTTCTAAGAGCACCATCTTCCAATATATAATATTCAGTCTAAGTATTTGGTCGACTGTTGAAACTCCCTTTCTGAATCCTGCCTGGAGAGGGCTTAAGATCTCAGTCTCCTCCATCCAGCTTAGCAGCCTGTTGAGGATTAATCTGCCAAACAGCTTTTGGGATACATCAATGAGGCTGATTGGGCGATAGTTGACTGGGAGCAGGGGCGACCCCTTTTTAAATATCGGGACCACCTCCGCTCCCAGCCAAGTATCTGGTATTTTCATTCCCCCCAGCACTGCATTGAATAAGACCATGAGGTAGGGTGCCCAGATTCCAGGTTCGTGCTTAAAAAGGTCACCCGCACCCCATCCAGCCCCGGTGCCTTTCCAGAGGAAAGCCCTGCTATCGCCATCCTAATGTCTTTTATAGTGAAGGGGTCGGAGGTCTGTCCATCAGGGATAATGGGCAATGCTGCTTCTGTCCCCTCATTCTCTAGAGAGTATAACTGCTGGAAATGTTTTTGCCAGACATTTGCGGCAATATTGGGTTCAATTGCCGTGGGGAGATCCCCACATCCATGATTAATTATTCTCCAGAATCTACGGGAGTCTCTTATTGCTAAGGACTCCAATAGATTCTCCCAGTGCAGTACATCCCACTCTATCTTAGCATTGGCTATAAGTGTTTTATAGGCCTTCCTTCTAGAGGAGATCTCTTCCCTCGGGCCTCCTGCTTTTATAATAGATAGGAGGTCGTGTTTTGCAGCTCGACAAGCACTATTAAACCAAGTGCCTTTATTCAGTCCCTGGGTTCTAGGTGGTCTGGTGCTGAAGAGGTCAGCTTCAAGCTTCCTGATTAGATGTTCGTGTACCTGTGCGAGATCCTCACTAATTTCCTTTGTGGAGTCTGAGTTCCATAGGTCGAAGGCCTCCTCTAGGGTTGGAATGATTCCAGTGTATAGGGAGGCTAACTTATCTGCGCTGGAGGCAAGCTTTTCCCATCTTATCCTCTTCCTTTTGTTGTCCAGGAGGTGTCCCTCTCTAGGCTTTTGCTCACTTGGCGCACTCTCCTCCAAGCAGGGGATGGCAAAATCTAGTTCTAAAGCATTGTGATCACTGTCCTGTCTAGGCGTTACTCTAAAATCCATCACCCTTTTCCACACATGCAACTGTACCAGGAAGTAATCTAGTCTGGATTGCCTCCCGACTTTATTAAACGTACATTTGCTCGGGATATCAGACCTAGTGCGGCTGTTACAAGCTCTCAAACCGTGGTTGAGATTTAGTGTATTTATTTGAACGGCCAGCGGTGTCCATGCTCTAGGAGGGGGGGCCTCTGTTGGAGGAACCTGCCAACTTGAATCCTCCTCTAGGGAGGGTCCATCAAGTAATCCAGGTAACGGTTCAAAATGCGAATTAAAGTCCCCCCCTATTAGGTATAGTATACCCTCTGGGATGGTTTCTAGAAGCCGGGACAGTGCCTCAATGGTTTTGGAGGTGGCAGCTATTGGGACTGGCCTAGAGTAAATATTTATTACAAGTAATTTGTAAAGTCCCGGCCATTCGAGTAGAACAGCCAGTATATCATCCGAATCCACAGTATATCGTAAGGCTGAGCAGCCTAGGTCAGAAGCCACCCAGATTGCCAAACCTCCAGAAGGTCGGCCTCTCCCTCCCCAACTAGCTTGTATCGAGAATGTCTGAAAACCCCTGTACATGGTCTCCTCCCTTGCCCAAGTCTCTTGAAAGAGACAGATACTTTTTGAATTTATTAGTTCGGCCCATGAGTCCGAGTCTATTTTATTGGCCAAGCCTGCCAGATTCCATGAAAGCAGTTTTAATGTTTGAGGGACAAGGTGCCTCAAACAGCATCGTGATTTGATTAGGCATTTGTCCTATATGGGCTGGTCGGGATAACCTCTGTGTCTGCCCATGACCCCTGAATGAACCCTCCAGGTTGGTTCCCCTTTCTTCTCTCTGTTGGGAATGACCTAAATTTCTAGCGGGAGAGTTCTCCTCCCCATAGGTGGAGTTGGGGGTATTATGAGTGCCTTCATCATGCCCTGATGTTTGCCTATATGCCCTTTCTTCAGGGGCCAATTGTCAGTCCACCATTTCAAGGCAGTCGTATCGGTTGAAAAGCGGTAGAAACGGATGCTGGTAATGTCTAGGGGGCCATGGTACTTCTCTTTCGAATCCACCCGTTCCCATTCCTCTTCTATTTACAGTCTCCCACCCTTGGAGATCATCATAAGTTGGGGGGTAGTCAAGCGGTGTTCGCATTTGGTTATAGGGGATTCTCCTCCCTCCCTGATTACCCCCCCAATTTCCCTGTGAGTTCTGATGGTACCCTCGTCTCTGATCATTGGTTATGTGAGTGTTTGCTGGGTAAAAGAGCGAAAGAGGGAGTGGGTGGATGTTATTCCCCTCGTCCTCTAGAAAGGAGCCAAAGATATATGAGACTGTTCCTGGTTCTTTGAAGCTCACCAGTATACAGTCACCACTAATTGTTTTAGGTCTCTTTCCTACCCACGAGACTCTTCTTACCATGCGAATGTCGCTGGTCATACCTCTGGGAAATGGTCTATGTGTGGATAGCCAATTGATTACTTTGTTTTTTAATGATGCGCCTGTCTCGCTAGCGGCCGATTTTAGTTCAGGTACCCCAGCTAGAATGACGGTATATGGAGCTACCTCTGGCGGAAGATTAACAGTAACTGTTTTTTGTGATTTTGGCACTATGTTATTGAAGTCCTGCGAATTTTGATTAATAGTTAATGAAGATTTAGGTGGACTTTTATGTTGTAAGTGAGAATGCGTGGTATCAGTGACTGAAGATGTTTGTTGTGCACTAGGAGGTTGCTTGTTAGGGGCGCTAGAAGGTTGCTTGTTAGGGGCACCTGCTGGGGTCGCAGACGTAGGTGGTTTGGCTTTTAAGTTCAGTGGTTGGTGATTGGGTGGTTTGGAGTTTTTGGTACCGGTTGATGTTGTTACGGCCTCGTTGCTATTAGCGAGTTTCGGAGGGTCAGGATTCTTTTTGTGTTTCGGGTCAGTATTAGGGGCTATAGGACAAGGAACCCCAGGTTTCCAACAATCCATGAACTGTGTGGCAGTTTTCTCAATTTTAATTAGTCTCGCTTCCATTTTCATCAGGCGGGCTTCTAAGGGACTTAAGATTGACTTAAGGAGGTTTCCTATGTCTGCTAATCTTATGTCCACTTCAGCTGACTCGGTATTGTGTTCTAGTGCAGGAACTGGCAGATCAGTGGTAATGTTACTGGCTGGTTCCGGGGGAGGGCCATTCAATGTCACGGATGGGGATCTATCCTGTGTAGTATTGCCAATGCTGGATGTATTGTGTATTACCCCTGTCTTTGGTTTTTTTGCCTTCCTTTCCTTGTTGCTCTGTTTCCCTATTTTTCTTTTTTGAATTGCACCCTCCCTCAGACCCCGATCTGTGTTTAGTAGCCCTGTTAAATTAGGGGTGTTTGTTATGAGTGGAGGTTCTTCCCTCGGTGGGATAGTGCTTTGTGTAGTTAATTCAGTATCTTCTCCCATGTTTGATATGTTTGGCGGTTGCGTGATTTGTGTCAATGGCAGTGAGAGAAGACTCATGTCTTCAAGGTCGCTTAGGGTTCCCTCTGAGAGATCTATGCTGGTAAGTGGCTGAACCCCTCCGCAAGCTCCAAGCTGCGAACTGTCTATATTCCGCCTGTCCTCAGGAGTTTTTGCCATCGCTATGATACCCATAGACGACCTCCGGACCCACTCTATTTCTTGCGAAATGCGTCTTTCTAGAAGAGTGATATCATCGATCAACAGAGATCCCGCCTTGAGAAAATAATTATCGATTTTACCTTGGGTAGGAGCGATTGTCGTAGGTCCAGTGACTGCCAAATTAGCTTTGCTCCTCGTCTCCATTTTACTCATAGTGAGCAATATGTCTTGAGGATGCAGGCAGAGGCCAGATGATCGAATGAGGGGGACAGTCAAGATTTAAAAGGGGTGGCCCGGTCCGGTCTCTAACGTTCTCGAACAGCCTCAAACGGCCCGCTCTTTGCCCGGTCTTCACCCGCGCGCGTCCCGCGTTTGCGCTGATGGGCGGGGTCAAGTAGGAGGAGGAGTGAGCGGGAAGAGGCAGCAGGTGTGCGCGATGGTCCGGCTCAATCACCTGTGGGCCTCGCAGTCCCGCTACCGCTGGAGTAGTCCTCTGCCTGTGCTCGGGATCAGGAAAACCAGGAGTGGAGCACGCCGGCTCCCGCTGTCACACACACTTCCACTGGAGCAATCCGTATTGTACAGAGAATCAGCAAGTCCCGCTTTTGCCTGGAAACGACTTCGAGCGGCACCCGCGGAGCGGGGGCCGCGAGTCGTATATGAGCGCCTTCAGGGAGGAGTGGGCGGGAAGAGGCAGCAGGTGTGCGCGATGGTCCGGCGCAATCACCTGTGGGTCTCGCAGTCCCGCTCCCGCTGGAGTAGTCCTCTGCCTGTGCTCGGGATCAGGAAAACCTGGAGTGGAGCACGCTGGCTCCCGCTGTCACACACACTTCCACTGGAGCAATCCGTATTGTACAGACAATCAGCAAGTCCCGCTTTTGCCTGGAAACGACTTCGAGTCGTATAGGAGCGCCTTCAGGGAGGAGTGGGCGGGAAGAGGCAGCAGGTGTGCGCGATGGTCCGGCGCAATCACCTGTGGGCCTCGCAGTCCCGCTCCCGCTGGAGTAGTCCTCTGCCTGTGCTCGGGATCAGGAAAACCCGGAGTGGAGCACGCCGGCTCCCACTGTCACACACACTTCCACTGGAGCAATCCGTATTGTACAGAGAATCAGCAAGTCCCGCTTTTGCCTGGAAACAACTTCGAGCGGCTCCTGCGGAGCGGGGGCCGTGAGTCGTATATGAGCGCCTTCAGGGAGGAGTGGGTGGGAAGAGGCAGCAGGTGTGCGCGATGGTCCGGCGCAATCACCTGTGGGCCTCGCAGTCCCGCTCCCGCTGGGAGTAGTCCTCTGCCTGTGCTCGGGATCAGGAAAACCCGGAGTGGAGCACGCCGGCTCCCGCTGTCACACACACTTCCACTGGAGCAATCCGTATTGTACAGAGAATCAGCAAGTCCCGCTTTTGCCTGGAAACGACTTCGAGCGGCGCCCGCGGAGCGGGGGCCGCGAGTCGTATATGAGCGCCTTCAGGGAGGAGTGGGCGGGAAGAGGCAGCAGGTGTGCGCGATGGTCCGGCGCAATCACCTGTGGGCCTCGCAGTCCCGCTCCCGCTGGAGTAGACCTCTGCCTGTGCTCGGGATCAGGAAAACCCGGAGTGGAGCACGCCGGCTCCCGCTGTCACACACACTTCTACTGGAGCAATCCGTATTGTACAGAGAATCAGCAAGTCCCGCTTTTGCCTGGAAACGACTTCGAGCGGCGCCCGCGGAGCGGGGGCCGCGAGTCGTATATGAGCGCCTTCAGGGATGAGTGGGCGGGAAGAGGCAGCAGGTGTGCGCGATGGTCCGGCCCAATCACCTGTGGGCCTCGCAGTCCCGCTCCCGCTGGAGTAGTCCTCTGCCTGTGCTCGGGATCAGGAAAACCCGGAGTGGAGCACGCCGGCTCCCGCTGTCACACACACTTCCACTGAAGCAATCCGTATTGTACAGAGAATCAGCAAGTCCCGCTTTTGCCTGGAAACGACTTCGAGCGGCACCCGCAGAGCGGGGACCGCGAATCGTATATGAGTGCCTTCAGGGAGGAGTGGGCGGGAAGAGGCAGCAGGTGTGCACGATGGTCCGGCGCAATCACCTGTGGGCCTCGCAGTCCCGCTCCCGCTGGAGTAGTCCTCTGCCTGTGCTCTGGATCAGGAAAACCCGAAGTGGAGCACGCCGGCTCCCGCTGTCACACACACTTCCACTGGAGCAATCCGTATTGTACAGAGAATCAGCAAGTCCCGCTTTTGCCCGGAAACAACTTCGAGCGGCACATTGTTATTATTCCTTGATCTCCTTGTATTACAATATTTTGAAAACATTTTACTTTTCTGACAGTGCACCACCTTGACGGAAGTGCTGCCTCTACTTTCATTGGTGGTCTCTGGTATCATGACTTACAGATGGGGGGTTGTGCTCTTCTGAACTCTCAGACATCTGAATGCTCTCTGTTGTAAATAGGATGGTCATAGATGACAGGATACTTCTAGTTGATTACATGTAGATTTATTGTAGGACACAGCTGAGTACACAACCTCGCCAGCTGACCAGAACATCAACTGACACAAGGCTGAGAAGGTGAAAACACTAAGGAAGGACTAAAGACTACAGTCAGCCTTATTACAAAAGAATCAATGTACAACACTCTCCCTGCCTAAAGTCCAGTTAAGCATGTCATAAATAAGATGACCAAGCTCTCCTTAACGGAAGTATACATGTATGTGAGGAAAAGGAAAAAAGTGCACATGACTTGAGTGACCGAAGGGGGCGTGGCTTGGGCGCCGATGGCGATGGTCGCCTGAGAGCTCGGCTCCGGGACTGAGCCCGGGATTATCCTGTAAATCAGAGGCTGCGGGGCACCCCAGACCCCGCATTCTGCTGAACGGACGGACGGAGACCTGCCAGGGCCCTTGCCGCGGCCTGAACGAGTGGTGATCCGGCGTAAAACCGAAGTTTGCGGAGTTGCGGAGTGCGACCCAACATGGCGCCCGGACTTCATTGTCCCCCTGGCCGGATCCATTGAATTGGAGGAGCGTCGCCGGCGGCGTCTCAACCCCGGCTTTGCCATTCCCCGGTGATCTGTGTTCTGGATATCGGTCAGATTGGACTTTTTACAACGAGAATGCACTCGGTTGGGTGACTGGGCGGATGCCCACGCTATAGTGGATCCCGCGAGCGGACGTCTGGTGGTCCAGGTGGTGGCCCCACTCACGACACCGCACCTAGCTAACTTTTCCTGGCCAGTCCACTTCCATGGGAGGCGCGACACTCTGGCGCCACAAATCGTCCGGTGGAGTTGGTGACCCTCACCCCGGGACTTTAGCGGCTGTGCGGGCCTGCCCGACCTGGCGGCGGTTGTCTCCGCCCCCTCATCGGTGCCCTCGGACGCCGTGGTGGTGGCGCGAGCCGAAGCGGAGAAGTTCCCACAGGCCCTGGAGAAGGAGATCTCCAGTACTCGATTTGAGGTCCAGTAACCGGGAGAGTCGCAGCCGGAGCCTACACTCGGAGACGCCTGCTCCTGGACCAGCACGGAGTGCCCCCGGCGACATGGGGAAACCTAGAGGAGCCAAGGGGACTACCCCAGCCGCCTCAGACTCGGAGACCCAGGACAAAGAGGAACGTGGGGACCCCGAGAGATCTGGTGGTGCATCGATGCAACAGCAATTCGACCGCGTCCTAGAGGCGATAGCGACCACGCGATCGGCCCTCCAGCAGGACATTGCCCAGGTAGCGACGAGCCTAGGTCTCCTTAGAGCGGACCACGGCAAACTTTCGGACCGGGTCAAGGAAGTGGAGAGCTCGGTGAAGACCTTGGAGCCGGCGCAGCGAACCTTGGCTGCGACTATGAAGGATGCCTTATCCCGGATTGCGACCCTGGAGCAGAGAGCGGAGGATGCGGAAGGCCGCAACAGGAGGAACAACATCCGTGTGGTGGGCCTTCCGGAAAAGATCGAGGATGGCGACATGGTGGCATACTTGGAGGCCTGGCTCCGTGACACGGTGGCCCCGGAGGGGCTATCCTCCTTCTACACCTTGGAGCGTGCCCATAGAGTCCCCGAGACCAGTGGTGGCGCGGTTATTGCACTTTCGGGACAGAGACTTAATCCTCAATGCCGCCAGACATAATGGTCCATTCAAAGTGGCGAACAGTCAGGTGAACATCTTCCCGGATTACACCTACGAAACTCAACGCAGGCGGTTCTCCTTCCTGGCGGTCAAGCGCGAGCTCCGGAGCGAGGGCATCCAGTACTCGCTCCTTTATCCTGCAAGGCTCCGCATCATTGTCGATGACAAGACTCAATTCTTCGACACCCCGGAGGATGTCTGTGCCTGGCTCGAGCTTTATAGAGCGGGGAAAGACGGCTTCGGCTCCTCATCCCAGCAGGCGGAGGAGCCGGAACAGAGACGGCGATCCAGGAGGATTAGGAGTCGCCGCGGCCGCTCGGGGGGGCCCTCAACTGCAGAGACGTCGACGGAGCGGAGGGGAGTGCTGGAGGTGTTATCTGCGTTGTCTGGCTCACGGGACGATGCCATTGAAGAGGAAGCAGACCCGGGTGACGAGGGGGCACCATCGGATTCCGAGGACTCAGTGACTGATAGCGCCCATACACCGGTGATCACACCGAAATCGGTGGAAGACCTTCTGGATGGACAGGGGTAACGGGGTGAGCTACCTCATTTTGGGAGGGGGCCCGGCAGGGGGGTGGCGGATGCCGTCAATTGATGCTGACAACGAGGGCAGGGAGGGTGGGGTGCCCTGTTTTTGCCCCGAGGGTCATCGGCACTGTTTTGGGCTTGTTTTAGTCCTGGTAGCCTGAGCGTCGAGGGCCCACTGCCTCCGCCCGGCCCGCACCTGGCCCTTAAGGCCTTCCTACGGTGGCGACCGCAGGATTAGTAGGGGTTATTGGGTTGTTGGAGCGTATGGTTTGGATGGGATCTGGATGGTGCTGTTTGGGTCCTGTTCTGGGGAGGGTGGGTGGGGGTCTGGTTCGTTCTTGGGTTGTTCGGTTTTGGTTGGGGAAAATGGCCGCCATCAGTGCTGGGATGAATGATGTCCTTTCTTTGTTGGGACCCAGAGGGGGAGACTTTGCGAGAACAACATGGGACAATGGCTGATGTTGCTAACTTGAAATGTGTTACTTGGAACGTGCGGGGGCTTCATACTATGTCCAGGCGCCACAAAGTCCACGCTTATTTAGTGCGTAGGGGAGTGCAAATGGCGCTGCTGCAGGAAACTCATCTGAACAGGGCGGAAGGGGCGGCGCTACAGCGTAGATGGAGGGGGCAGGTCTTTTGCACATCGTACTCCGCGTATGCCAGAGGGGCGCTGATATGGGTTAGAGCTGGGGTCCCCTTCCAGGTCACGAAAACAGTGATAGATCCAGAGGGGCGTTACGTGGCTATTTCGGGCACTTTGGGAGGGAGGGACTTGAACGTTTGCTGTGGCACGCCGGCTCCCGCTGTCACACACACTTCCACTGGAGCAATCCGTATTGTACAGACAATCAGCAAGTCCCGCTTTTGCCTGGAAACGACTTCGAGTCGTATAGGAGCGCCTTCAGGGAGGAGTGGGCGGGAAGAGGCAGCAGGTGTGCGCGATGGTCCGGCGCAATCACCTGTGGGCCTCGCAGTCCCGCTCCCGCTGGAGTAGTCCTCTGCCTGTGCTCGGGATCAGGAAAACCCGGAGTGGAGCACGCCGGCTCCCACTGTCACACACACTTCCACTGGAGCAATCCGTATTGTACAGAGAATCAGCAAGTCCCGCTTTTGCCTGGAAACAACTTCGAGCGGCTCCTGCGGAGCGGGGGCCGTGAGTCGTATATGAGCGCCTTCAGGGAGGAGTGGGTGGGAAGAGGCAGCAGGTGTGCGCGATGGTCCGGCGCAATCACCTGTGGGCCTCGCAGTCCCGCTCCCGCTGGGAGTAGTCCTCTGCCTGTGCTCGGGATCAGGAAAACCCGGAGTGGAGCACGCCGGCTCCCGCTGTCACACACACTTCCACTGGAGCAATCCGTATTGTACAGAGAATCAGCAAGTCCCGCTTTTGCCTGGAAACGACTTCGAGCGGCGCCCGCGGAGCGGGGGCCGCGAGTCGTATATGAGCGCCTTCAGGGAGGAGTGGGCGGGAAGAGGCAGCAGGTGTGCGCGATGGTCCGGCGCAATCACCTGTGGGCCTCGCAGTCCCGCTCCCGCTGGAGTAGACCTCTGCCTGTGCTCGGGATCAGGAAAACCCGGAGTGGAGCACGCCGGCTCCCGCTGTCACACACACTTCTACTGGAGCAATCCGTATTGTACAGAGAATCAGCAAGTCCCGCTTTTGCCTGGAAACGACTTCGAGCGGCGCCCGCGGAGCGGGGGCCGCGAGTCGTATATGAGCGCCTTCAGGGATGAGTGGGCGGGAAGAGGCAGCAGGTGTGCGCGATGGTCCGGCCCAATCACCTGTGGGCCTCGCAGTCCCGCTCCCGCTGGAGTAGTCCTCTGCCTGTGCTCGGGATCAGGAAAACCCGGAGTGGAGCACGCCGGCTCCCGCTGTCACACACACTTCCACTGAAGCAATCCGTATTGTACAGAGAATCAGCAAGTCCCGCTTTTGCCTGGAAACGACTTCGAGCGGCACCCGCAGAGCGGGGACCGCGAATCGTATATGAGTGCCTTCAGGGAGGAGTGGGCGGGAAGAGGCAGCAGGTGTGCACGATGGTCCGGCGCAATCACCTGTGGGCCTCGCAGTCCCGCTCCCGCTGGAGTAGTCCTCTGCCTGTGCTCTGGATCAGGAAAACCCGAAGTGGAGCACGCCGGCTCCCGCTGTCACACACACTTCCACTGGAGCAATCCGTATTGTACAGAGAATCAGCAAGTCCCGCTTTTGCCCGGAAACAACTTCGAGCGGCACATTGTTATTATTCCTTGATCTCCTTGTATTACAATATTTTGAAAACATTTTACTTTTCTGACAGTGCACCACCTTGACGGAAGTGCTGCCTCTACTTTCATTGGTGGTCTCTGGTATCATGACTTACAGATGGGGGGTTGTGCTCTTCTGAACTCTCAGACATCTGAATGCTCTCTGTTGTAAATAGGATGGTCATAGATGACAGGATACTTCTAGTTGATTACATGTAGATTTATTGTAGGACACAGCTGAGTACACAACCTCGCCAGCTGACCAGAACATCAACTGACACAAGGCTGAGAAGGTGAAAACACTAAGGAAGGACTAAAGACTACAGTCAGCCTTATTACAAAAGAATCAATGTACAACACTCTCCCTGCCTAAAGTCCAGTTAAGCATGTCATAAATAAGATGACCAAGCTCTCCTTAACGGAAGTATACATGTATGTGAGGAAAAGGAAAAAAGTGCACATGACTTGAGTGACCGAAGGGGGCGTGGCTTGGGCGCCGATGGCGATGGTCGCCTGAGAGCTCGGCTCCGGGACTGAGCCCGGGATTATCCTGTAAATCAGAGGCTGCGGGGCACCCCAGACCCCGCATTCTGCTGAACGGACGGACGGAGACCTGCCAGGGCCCTTGCCGCGGCCTGAACGAGTGGTGATCCGGCGTAAAACCGAAGTTTGCGGAGTTGCGGAGTGCGACCCAACATGGCGCCCGGACTTCATTGTCCCCCTGGCCGGATCCATTGAATTGGAGGAGCGTCGCCGGCGGCGTCTCAACCCCGGCTTTGCCATTCCCCGGTGATCTGTGTTCTGGATATCGGTCAGATTGGACTTTTTACAACGAGAATGCACTCGGTTGGGTGACTGGGCGGATGCCCACGCTATAGTGGATCCCGCGAGCGGACGTCTGGTGGTCCAGGTGGTGGCCCCACTCACGACACCGCACCTAGCTAACTTTTCCTGGCCAGTCCACTTCCATGGGAGGCGCGACACTCTGGCGCCACAAATCGTCCGGTGGAGTTGGTGACCCTCACCCCGGGACTTTAGCGGCTGTGCGGGCCTGCCCGACCTGGCGGCGGTTGTCTCCGCCCCCTCATCGGTGCCCTCGGACGCCGTGGTGGTGGCGCGAGCCGAAGCGGAGAAGTTCCCACAGGCCCTGGAGAAGGAGATCTCCAGTACTCGATTTGAGGTCCAGTAACCGGGAGAGTCGCAGCCGGAGCCTACACTCGGAGACGCCTGCTCCTGGACCAGCACGGAGTGCCCCCGGCGACATGGGGAAACCTAGAGGAGCCAAGGGGACTACCCCAGCCGCCTCAGACTCGGAGACCCAGGACAAAGAGGAACGTGGGGACCCCGAGAGATCTGGTGGTGCATCGATGCAACAGCAATTCGACCGCGTCCTAGAGGCGATAGCGACCACGCGATCGGCCCTCCAGCAGGACATTGCCCAGGTAGCGACGAGCCTAGGTCTCCTTAGAGCGGACCACGGCAAACTTTCGGACCGGGTCAAGGAAGTGGAGAGCTCGGTGAAGACCTTGGAGCCGGCGCAGCGAACCTTGGCTGCGACTATGAAGGATGCCTTATCCCGGATTGCGACCCTGGAGCAGAGAGCGGAGGATGCGGAAGGCCGCAACAGGAGGAACAACATCCGTGTGGTGGGCCTTCCGGAAAAGATCGAGGATGGCGACATGGTGGCATACTTGGAGGCCTGGCTCCGTGACACGGTGGCCCCGGAGGGGCTATCCTCCTTCTACACCTTGGAGCGTGCCCATAGAGTCCCCGAGACCAGTGGTGGCGCGGTTATTGCACTTTCGGGACAGAGACTTAATCCTCAATGCCGCCAGACATAATGGTCCATTCAAAGTGGCGAACAGTCAGGTGAACATCTTCCCGGATTACACCTACGAAACTCAACGCAGGCGGTTCTCCTTCCTGGCGGTCAAGCGCGAGCTCCGGAGCGAGGGCATCCAGTACTCGCTCCTTTATCCTGCAAGGCTCCGCATCATTGTCGATGACAAGACTCAATTCTTCGACACCCCGGAGGATGTCTGTGCCTGGCTCGAGCTTTATAGAGCGGGGAAAGACGGCTTCGGCTCCTCATCCCAGCAGGCGGAGGAGCCGGAACAGAGACGGCGATCCAGGAGGATTAGGAGTCGCCGCGGCCGCTCGGGGGGGCCCTCAACTGCAGAGACGTCGACGGAGCGGAGGGGAGTGCTGGAGGTGTTATCTGCGTTGTCTGGCTCACGGGACGATGCCATTGAAGAGGAAGCAGACCCGGGTGACGAGGGGGCACCATCGGATTCCGAGGACTCAGTGACTGATAGCGCCCATACACCGGTGATCACACCGAAATCGGTGGAAGACCTTCTGGATGGACAGGGGTAACGGGGTGAGCTACCTCATTTTGGGAGGGGGCCCGGCAGGGGGGTGGCGGATGCCGTCAATTGATGCTGACAACGAGGGCAGGGAGGGTGGGGTGCCCTGTTTTTGCCCCGAGGGTCATCGGCACTGTTTTGGGCTTGTTTTAGTCCTGGTAGCCTGAGCGTCGAGGGCCCACTGCCTCCGCCCGGCCCGCACCTGGCCCTTAAGGCCTTCCTACGGTGGCGACCGCAGGATTAGTAGGGGTTATTGGGTTGTTGGAGCGTATGGTTTGGATGGGATCTGGATGGTGCTGTTTGGGTCCTGTTCTGGGGAGGGTGGGTGGGGGTCTGGTTCGTTCTTGGGTTGTTCGGTTTTGGTTGGGGAAAATGGCCGCCATCAGTGCTGGGATGAATGATGTCCTTTCTTTGTTGGGACCCAGAGGGGGAGACTTTGCGAGAACAACATGGGACAATGGCTGATGTTGCTAACTTGAAATGTGTTACTTGGAACGTGCGGGGGCTTCATACTATGTCCAGGCGCCACAAAGTCCACGCTTATTTAGTGCGTAGGGGAGTGCAAATGGCGCTGCTGCAGGAAACTCATCTGAACAGGGCGGAAGGGGCGGCGCTACAGCGTAGATGGAGGGGGCAGGTCTTTTGCACATCGTACTCCGCGTATGCCAGAGGGGCGCTGATATGGGTTAGAGCTGGGGTCCCCTTCCAGGTCACGAAAACAGTGATAGATCCAGAGGGGCGTTACGTGGCTATTTCGGGCACTTTGGGAGGGAGGGACTTGAACGTTTGCTGTGTGTACGCTCCTAATATAGACCAGACTGCCTTCCTTTCCAGGTTATCGGGCTCGTTGGCCCACTTCTTCTCCGGGCCCCTTCTGCTCGGGGGAGATTTCAACTCAGTAGTGGACGTAGACACTGACCGCTTGCATCCACCCCTTCCCGATTCTCCGGTTCGTCGCATGGCTAAGGGTCGTAAGGACTGGCAGACCCACTGGGGTCTGACGGATATCTGGAGGGCGCACCACCCCACATCTAGGGACTATTCATACTTCTCGAGCCTCCATGAGTTGCATGTTAGACTGGACGGATTTCTGGGCTCGCCCGAACTGGTCTCGGCAGCGGTCCGATCTGAATACTTGTCCAGAAACATTTCAGACCATAACCCCCTCCTGCTGGACCTTCGCTGGTTCCCTGGGGCGCCGGCGGTGCCCACCTGGAAGCTACGGCCCGAGATTCTTGAGGACAGTGTTTTCAGGGCGGACCTAGGTGATAAGGTATCAGAGTACTTTGCGTCCAACGGCGGCACCGCGAGTACAAGAGCGTTAGAGTGGGACGCTTTTAAGGTAGTGGTGAGGGGTTACTGTATTTCTAAAAAGGTAGGCATGAGGCGAGTTATCCTAGCTGACCTAGATGCAGCGGACCGGAAACTCCGCGAGCTGGAAATTCGCCGCCCCGGGCGCCCTGAATTACAGGTACGCACGGCGGAGGCGAGGGAGAAGGTGGCGGCGGAGGTCGAACGGCTTCGCTGTTTTGACTACAAGGCCTATACGGTCCGGTCCATCGCGGAGGGGGATAGATCGAGTGCGTTGCTGGCATGGTTGGCCAACCCTACGCGCCAGTCCTCATTGACGACAAGTATGCGTAAGGCAGACGGAACCGAGGTGTACACTCAGCCGGAGATTCTCAGCTGCTACCGGCATTATTACGAACGTTTGTACCGCAGTCGCTCAGCCCGAGACCCTGACCGGCTCAATAATTATTTACGGCCACTGGAACTCCGAACAGTGGAGCAAGAAGTGGCGAAAGCCCTGGGGTCCGACATAGAATTGGGAGAGATCCGCAGTGCCATTAAACGGATGGCGAGGAATAAGACCCCGGGCCTGGACGGCCTGCCCGTGGAGTTTTATGCAGCTTATGCTGACCTCCTAGCCCCTAGGTTATTGGTAGTCTACAGAGAGGCGAAGAGGCTGGGGTGGCTCCCGAGCTCGATGTGTGAGGCGTTGGTGGTTCCTCTCCTCAAGCCAGGAAGGGACTCGTCCGACCCGGGGTCTTACCGTCCCTTATCGATGCTGACGGTTGACTATAAAATACTGAGCAGTATCTTGGCCTCGAGGCTGCTGGGACACATGAGCTCCCTGGTGCATGAGGACCAAGCAGGTTTTATCCCTAGGCGTAACACGACTATGAACATTCGCAGGTTGTTCCGCTTGCTAGGGGAACCGTTTGTGGATGCCCCGTCCCCGGTTGTCTTATCGGTGGACCTAGAGAAGGCTTTTGATAGCCTGGAGTGGGACTACCTTTGCACTGTGCTACGGAGATTCGGCCTCGGTGAGGGCTTCGTCAGATGGACCACGGTTCTCTATGCCTCTGCATCGGCCAGGGTCCGAGCGGGACCACTGATTTCCTCACAATATCCGGTGGAACGAGGCACGAGGCAGGGGTGTTCGTTGTCCCCACTTCTCTTTGCGCTGGCGGTGGAGCCACTCGCGCTGCATCTTCGATCGGGAGCCCACTATGCGGGCCTGTGGACGCCTTCGGGCCCGCACTACGTTTCGCTGTATGCAGACGACCTGTTGCTCTTCCTAGAGGACCCGCTCGACGCTTTACATGGAGGGGCGACGGCGCTCACGGAGTTTGGGGAGGTCTCGGGCCTCCGGGTGAATTGGTCCAAGACCTGTCTTTTCCCGGTTCGCAAGGGCGCCCCCGCCCCTACTCTAAGTAGGGAGATCAGATGGGAACCCGACTGCTTTAAGTACCTGGGGGTATACGTCTATCACGACCCATCCGACCTCCTGGATGGAAACATTGCCCGCAGCACTCGAGCACTTCGAGGCTGTATGGACTTCTGGGCCACGCTACCGCTCTCGGTGGCGGGGCGGATCGCTCTGCTTAAAATGGTGGCGCTTCCCCGGCTGTTATATTATTTCCGGACACTACCGATCTGGGTCCCACCGGCCACGTTTCGACTACTAAGATCTATGATAGTCGGATTCCTCTGGGGCTCGGGCCGCCGTCGGGTGGCCCTCAAGACCCTGATGAGGCCGAAAGATGAAGGTGGGCTTGCGGTGCCGGACTTTGAAAAGTATTATCTGGCGGCGCAGCTCCAGACCTTCACCCAGGAGATCGCCCGGGAATTCCGGGGCCCGGAAGACAGAAGGGGGACGGGCATGGCCAGGCATGTTCTCTCCTTCATAGCGCTGCGACAACGTTTGGCCCTACGGGACTTTTCGCTGGAGGAGCGGACCGTTCGCCTGTGTTGGAACCGAGCTCACGCCCGAGGCCATCTGAGAACACCGTATGCGCCCGAAATACCTTTGGGGATGCTGACGGCCCTCCCCCATGGAGGCGATTGGTCACGATTGGCGGCCTGGGAGGACGCCGGCTTACAGCTAGTTGGGGATCTGTATGAGAACGGGGCGCTCTTGCCCTTTCAGGAGCTTATTGATCGCTTCGAGATCCCCGTGGCGACTTTCTGCTGCACTCGGCCATTGTCCGAGTGATCCAGGCGCACTGGAAAAGCGGGCAGGAGGAACCCACGTTATCTCCGGTGTGCCAATACGTGATGATGTCTGCGGGCACGGTGAAGGCGGTCACTTGCCTTTACGGTAGACTGATCAACGAAGGATTGGCTCCTCTCACTACTTTGAGAAACCGCTGGGAGGAGGACATTGGCAGGGAGATCCCGGAGACGACCTGGTCCCAGTTGGTGCGGCGAGCCTGGAAGGGCACACGCCACGCCCGTTTTCAGCTGGTCCACTATTACGTGCTCCATAGAGCATATCTGACCCCGGTGAAAATTAGGCGATATTTTGCCACGAATTCGGCGGATTGCCCTAGGTGCCCAGCTCAGGAGGCGGACCTCCTCCATATGCTATGGGCCTGCCCGGGATTGTCATCCTACTGGGTGGAAGTGGGGAAGACCCTGGAGGAGGTGACGGGGAGGTCCTTATCATTTGATGCGGCGGTGGGACTCCTGCACTGGTTCCCTCATACCCCCAAGAATAAAATTTCCAGCAAATTTATCGACCTAGGGCTCCTCCTTGCTAAACGAGAGGTGACCAGGAACTGGAAGGCACGAGTTGGTCTGACAGGAAGCCGATGGCACAGCGAGCTCTTGAAGTGGGCGGCGGGGGAGAGCACGCTGAGATACCAACTGGCTTGGAGGCAGCGTAATGAGAAGGCGCAGGAGGCAGCGTTGGAGTGGGAAACGTTAGTGCAGGCCCTCAGGGATTATTGCGCCCCCAGCGACTCTGAAGGTGAAGAAGCGACTCGCCCCATGTCCCGATAAACAATTGCACTGTTAGTCCTGTTGCTTTCCCCGTGGGTCCCATAGCAGATCCTGTTGCGGTGGTTACCAGGCGCTGATGGAGGGGTTGGGTGGGGTTTACTTTGGTTAGTAGTGTTTTGAGGGTGGGGGTTTTCCTTTTGGGTTTATAGGCTTGTTTGGAAAAGCAGATGACGGACAGTGGATCATCCGGACCAGCTCTGACATCCTTCTGAGCCCCCATTGAATTTCGCCGCCCGACCCCAGGGTTGTGGGCCGGATGGCTGTGTAAGAAACTTACGGTGCGGGGACAGAGGGTTGTATTTCGCTGATATTGCTTGGGATATAATGCTGGTCGATTTTGTAACGATTTACTGATTCCTGCAATAAAAATATATTTAAAAAAAAAAAAAAATGACTTGAGTGACCAATCTGCCTTCCTTCCTTCATTGGATGGTTGACGTTCTGAGTGAGGATTTATATGTCAACAGCTGTTTTCCACTTTTCGGCAATCCTAGGATTGAGTGATGGCCAAGAGACTTAAAGTCAGCTTTGGTTGCATGTGCCTGTTAAATAAAGATCTACATGGATGCACTGTACATGATAGTGCTCTGTCACAAGGGAGGGACCCAAGTCTCCACGCAAGCAGAAAGCGCAGTGCTATGTCATGCTTTACCCCTCTGGGTTTTACAATGTTTGAAACACTGGGCGCTAAAACTCAACTTTTATCTAAAATTTCGCACAGTGAGGCAGTCAAACCGCTCACAGGGAAGGAGTCCTTTTTACTGCGCTCTTGCTATGGAGACTGCTAACCTGCTGCATCTGAAGTGACTGTATTGATGCAGAGTCTCATTCAATACTGACAACTGTTCAGTGTGTGCTGATGAGCTGGAGAAGGATGCCGGGTTTATATCACTGCACATGGTCTACGTGAAGGAAGCCTTAAACGCGGTAAACATGTCATTGGTAACATACTGTAATAATGAAACGGAAAGCTGCAGAAAGTATTCTGTTGCAACCTCCCGAAAGCTGTGCCTGGAACCAAAGTATCCTCTGCCGCCACCCCTCCTGGCATACTCTCCTATAAGCACCAGCACCTCATGTGTCGGCACCGCTCCTGCCGTTACAACAGCAAGACAACAGAGAGTCAAGTGGGAAATCCGCTCCTACACAGCAATATTGACTCCGCAAAACAACTATAGGCCAAGGCACCTTGAAGCAACACAAAACGCAGCACTTAAAGCAAAAGCGCAGCAAAAATGCAGCCATGGGCTCCTCAGGAATGACCATTACTCACCGGTAATATTCATTACTCCAAGTCGTAGCCCTCCCTGTCCCAGTCCTAACTACATGAGCATAACTCCTCCAACCAGAAACTCCCAAGCAACTAAAAACCCATCCCTTCCCTCCAGGCCACACCCACACCTTGAGGCTTATAATCAAGTGACCCACCTATCCACATCCTATACCACCAAGCACAGGAAGCCGAACAGGGAGGGAGGGATGGGAACCTGGACTGGGAGGGGATGGGCTATGACTTACTGGTGAGTAACCGGCCATTACCTCCTCGTCATCCCTCCCCGCCCCAGTCCTAACTACATGAGCAGATACCAAAGCAAGAATCGGCTTCACCCAGTAGTAAAACCAGACTTTTATAAAGCACAGCAAAAGTCACACTACCGGAGCAGAACGCAACACAGCGCCCCCAAACCCAGCAGAACCAGTGCCACCCACCACCAAATGACAATGGGACAGAAAGGGGTGAGAAGAACACCAAGCAGCAGCCCTGCAGAACACGGGCACAGAGGAAGCCACTTGAAAACAAGCCCTGGAAGCAGCCACCGCCCGCGTCCAACTCTCCTGAACTGACCCAGGTGCCAACACACCACAAGCCTCACAGGCAGCCCCCACGGCCCACCATGGCCAACGACAGAGGGTATCACCAGAAGGCTGCAGACTTCGACCAGCAAGGCCAAAGGTCACAAAAAGGTAATCCACCTTACGAAAAGGGGTAGTACACAGCAAGTAGACCACCAGAGCCCTCCGAACCTCCAAACAGTGCAGCCCCACCTCAACCACCTAAAGAGGACTCAGACAGAAAACAGGCAAAACCAGATCCGCCGAGCAGTGAAAACGAGGAAGGGACTCTGGAAACAATTGAAGGATCAGGCCGTAGAATCGCCTGATCAGGAAAAAAACGCAAAAGAGGAACGAACAAAGCAATGAGCCCAACTCCACAATTTGCTGAGCCGAGGAAATAGTGCCAAGACAAAGCACAATGAACGGCAAAAGCAGCAAAGAAACCTCAAGAAGAGGCTGAAAGGGAGCCCCCTGCAAGGTCCCCAAAACCAGAGGCAGATCCCAACGAGGTGCAAACGACCGAATGACAGGCTCCAGTATGCAACAACTCCCCAACAAGCAGGACACCAGGGGAACCACCGGCTCACAGACCGAGCCCCGAAAGGTCCGTACAGCCGCCAACTAAGATCACAGGGAGGACACAGCCAGACCCAAGTTGAAGCCATCCTACAAGAAATCCAAGACATGCACCGGATCAACTCCCAACAAAGACCAACCCCGTGACATACACTCAGTACCTCCACGTCAGCGATCCAGAAAGGAAACCCAATGTCTGGCATTGGACCCGCGAGTGGAAAGGGGCTGACCCGTGAAGAAACACAGACACAGAAGGAGAACACTCCAAAGTCACGAGGCACACCAGTACAACAGGCAACCCGCCAGTCGCAGGCAGAACAGAAACCCCCGAGATCGAGGGGGAAATGATAGGGGACAAGGGACCACTGGCAACCACCAGCAAGGCCCCACCTGCCAACCTCAACAACAGAGGGAACCAAGGTCACCAGGACCAATCCAGAACTACCAGGACAAATGAGGCCCAATCCAGGTTGACCTCAAGCAGAATCAGAGCAACGGGGGAGGGCAAAAAACAGCCTCCCCGACCCCTCGGAAGGACAGAGCACCCACCCACCAAAACATGGCAGATCGAAGCAGAGAACAAACCCCACCCTCAAGGTGTTCCCCAGAGCAGCAAACAGGTTATCTACTTGAACCCCGAACCGGGCCATCAGGCAAGCCAACACCACTTGTGTCAGGCACCCCTTGGACAGGAAAGGAAACACCCCCCCCTTTCACCGAGATCCAAACTCTCGTCAGATGAAAAGAACCCAGAGACAACAAGACCGACTCAGGCAGATCAGCCAAGCCAACAAGAGGGAAGCCACCATCAAACTCCCAAGGTTTAGGACAGAACACACCACCACCGCTTTGAATGATAACACCAAAACGACCCACCGGAGGACTCGAGGCAGAAAAAGAGTCAAGGCCAACTGAACCGCCTTCAACTCCCTTCAATTCAAAAAAATTCTCTCCACCAGCACAGACCATAGCCCTCAAACTGACTCCTGAGCCAACAACTCCCCCAACCCAGTACGCAGGCATCGGTCATCAAGACCAACCTCCCCGGGTACACAAAGGGTGAGCCGTGCAAGAGGACCTGATCCTCCAGCCACCAGGACAACACCAGGCCAACGGCAACATCCCCCGGAATCAACAGTCCTTAAACCAGAGACGTCGGAACCCAACGCCCCAGGGCATGAGTCACCAGAGGATACAAGTGCAAACAGGCCCAAGGAACAAACCGTACAGTAGCAGACAACAGCCCCGAACACACAGCCACAGGCGAGCAGAGGAAGACTGAGCCCCCAACACCCTGCCACGTCCGCGCATCAGAGACAGACTGAGAGTCACCAACAAGAAGACCCACCCCACTTCGGTGATGAAAGCCCCCCAATGAACAGTAGTTCCAGAGAGGGGTGAAGATGGGATGACTCCAAGTTCAGAACCACCCGAACTGACGAAGGAGCAAGCAAACATTCCAGGAAAGGTCCTGAATCGGAAGGAAAGAAGAGAAGAAACAACCAAATGTCCAAGCAAGGGACCACCCTTTTGAAGGACCGATGAGGGATACACAAGTTCACCGCTCTAAAACCAGGAAGAGGACGGCAGCCCCCAATCGGCTACAGGATCAGAAACAGGATTGAGAAAACACCCCAACTCTGTAGACACACAAGCCCCACACCGCAGCCCCTTTGGAAGCCAAGACCAGAACTCTGTCCAACAGAGCCTGACACTCCATCCAAGACCTGGGAACAGGGGTAGAACTGAACACATCCACCAGAGGAACACCAAATTCGTTCAGTAGCCCAGCTGGACCACCCATAGGACCCACTGACTACGAACAAACTCCTCCCAAACAGGCAAAATTGCGAGGCAATCCCCAAAAGGCATCCCTCAACGACCTCCCCACAGTCACGACCCTGAGGGACCTGGAGAAGAGGAAGCACCCTGTCGACCCCAGGACTAGTGGAAGGGAGGAACACCCCGGCCATGGCCCCCACCACGAATGGGATGGGCGGCCAACCAAAACGGAAATGCCACCCAAAAGCTGGACAACAACCTGCAAACTTCCCCAACTGAGAAGAGTGGACCAGAGCCAACAAAGTCTAAGCATCCGCCGTTTGCTGAAGCAATCCCGCCAACGGAACCTCAAATAAAGAAGAGCCTGTGAAGGGAAGCAACTTCACTGCAGCCTTCATAGTAGCCACCGCACACCAAGGCACAAGCCACAATAGCCACAGAGCAGCCCCTGAGTCCCCAACCGCCCCAAGGGAATCGAAGGACAAATCCGCCAAGAAACGCAACTGCAGTGCCAACACAGACAAAGAGTCAGAGGGATCCATATCCTGCAATAGCTGCTCAGAAATACCCAGACAGACATTCAGAAGCGACATAACCAGATAGCTGGTGTAAGACGCAGACCAAACTGCAAGATCAGAGGCAGCAGAGAAGCGCCTTAAGGCCCCCATACATTGTTTGAGCCAAGGACAAGAAGGACCGACACCACTGACACCACCAGGCTCCGAGCCACCACAACAGCCAGCAGGAGCCACCATCTTCACAGCCGGGAAAACCTCAGTGAACCCCTGGAAAGGAAACCACTCTGCCAGAAACCGGGGAAAGGCAATATTGGCAACAACCTCCCCACCCCCACAAGCACATGTCCCACAGAGCTATGAATAGGGATACATTCAGGCCCCAATAACCAGAAAATACAAAAAAAAGTGTACTAACGTTCCACCTACCAAGGGACCAGGGAACCTAAGTTGACCCAAACACGCAGCAGAACATCGTGAAGGTCAGCCTCCTGGACAAGCTAACACATCACCACTACACCTGAAACCATGTCAGGATATAAAAGTAAAAAGCTGCACAATATTATTCCAACCAAAAACTTTTGGCATCATTGGCAGGAATAGAACCCTCGACATAGATGAGCCTGAGCCTCCAGAGGCATAAGATATTAGCGCAGAGCAATGGTACCTAGGTTCAGCAGAGGCAATCTGTATATCCACCAGGGAAGGAGCAGCGGAAGACGCAGCTACCAACACCTCCACCACCCGATCCCATGATGAGAACAGGAGAACAGAGAACCTTCGTCCCATAAACACCCAGACCAAGCGAAGAAAGACTTAAGGGTCAACCCGGGACCGCCACCTGGACCCACTGCCACAGGAACCAGTGTACACCCAGGCAAGCACCCCACACACCAGCTCACAGCAGTTAAAAATGTCTTTGCACATCATCATATTTGAACACTGCAATATGCTGTGAGTACAATTTAGGCTGTATACAAGGGTAACAGAATGCATACGCAGAGCCCATTAACTTCCCGAAATCTCCACCCAAGAGAGACAGAGCCTCACCCTTCACGAGGAAACGGAAACCCCCAGCGGTACCAACAACAGACAGCCTTAAAAAGAGCGGGCTCAAATGCCTCCACAGAACTGAGGGCGTCCACGAGGCACAAACTGCCTCAAAGCAAATCAACTCCTCTACTCGAGTCTCAACATGAAAAGAACATCATACAAACCCCAGTACTGCGGTATGTGTGAAACTGACGCACCCAAATGCACCAGCATCGCTATAGCCACAGATTCCAAGGAATCAAGCCGAGACAAGAGCCTAAAACAAAGAGGAACACGGGCGCAAAAATGAGATGAGCACCGAGCCCCTGTAACAGACCTCAGAGGAGGAGCTAATCTGCCATGCCCCCGGCGTGCACAGAAAAGCCAGCCGCGCCCAACACACCTCCCCTCCCTACCCAGGTGTTCCCGCTAGAGCAGAGAATGAACCCGGAAGAGGGGAAGCCGAAGCAGGGAGCCACCACCCCACACCAGGCAGTCTGGACCCCCCAACCCCACATTCCCGCTAGAGTAGGGGCTCAAATATACCTGAATCCCAAAAGGCACATAGGGGAATCAAACGGCCGCCAAGCAGACCGATCCACACTCACCTTGCTCAGGAAGTATACTACGCAGAAAAAACAAACAGGATGTGGATAGGCGGGTCACTTGATTATATGCCTCAGGGTGTGGGTGTGGCCTGGAGAGAAGCGTTGATTTTTAGTTGCTTGGGAGTTTCTGGTGGGAGGAGCTCTGCTCATGTAGTTAGGACTGGGACGGGGAGGGCAGCAAGGAGGAGGCAATTCCCGTTACTCCTTGTTGCCAAAATATAATAAGGAGATGGACAGCTGAAGTAAGGTAAGTTGGTAGTATATTCCAAGAAAGAGGAGCCCAGTTCTGTGACCGGGCATTTGCAGGTGTTCTTGTTCAGCCAAATAGATAGTGGAATTAGAGACAGAGATGGGGATGGTGATCCTGACTTACAGGATAGGGGTGAGGCTCGGGGGGTACTGCTGGCCATCTCATTGTCTACTCGAGAGCAGGGATGCAAAGGGCTCTGTTGTTAGACTCAGATTACCATGTTAGGCCTGCACCTGAGAAGGTATCGTTTTTGGAGTCTTACTATTTCGAGAGTTGCCGGGGGGCAAGTGGACGGAGCGTTGATATTTCCCCCTTCTTTTTCTACTTTTAGTTAACTCAATTGGGGCGACAGGCACTTCGCAAGTTCAGACTAGGCGGTTTCACGCCTAGGGGGCAGAGTAGCAGGGTGGCGGGAGTTGGGTGTTGGAGGTGGGTGGGACACGGGCGTAGGGGTAGATGTGAAGGGGATGTATGTTTGATTTTTGTTAGAGTTGCTACTTCGGCAAATGCTATAATTCGCATGAGCAAAGCTATGGACAATGCTTATCGTTGTGATGCATATGCAGTGGGATAAAAGTGCTAAGGTCCTGAGCTGGAATGTCAACAGGCTTGGAGATAAGGTCAAACGTAGTATTGTTCTCCAATATATCAGGAAGCAGGCACTGATGTTGTCCTGCTCCAGGATACACACTTGATTGGTAGCTCATGAAAAGCACTATGTAGAGCTGGGTATAAGTTGGTGGCACATGCAGCGTTCACTACAAGATCAACAGGTGTGGGTATAATGTTGAAAAACACCTTCCCCCTCAGTGTAGACAGCACTTGGGCGGATGACAGGGGTCGCTATGTAGGTATCACTGGGTCCTAGGAGGGACGAACTGTTACACTAGTTTCCATCTATGTTCCGCCTTGCCTCCAGACGACCACATTCCAGGACCTGCATACCACTATCCTCTCATTACCTGAGGGAGTGTTATTGCTGGGAGGAGATTTTAATTCCATGAGTTCGGGTGCACTTGATCTTCACCCTCTGCGTGAACTAGGGCCCTCACATAGATGGTTACCCGCCTTTCTTAACGCCATGGGACTAGTTGACGGCTGGCGCACCTATAACCCTGAAAATATTCAACGCGCGATTCCCTCCAGGGCTCACGGCAGCCTATCCAGATTAGATTATATCTTGATCCCCGCCCCCCAAATTTCACTCATCCACGATATCAGGCACCAAGCTAGGGGCATCTCGGATCACTCACCACTATGGGTTCATATACTCCTTGATCAATCTAGGGTGGGTAGGGTAGCCCCTATTAACTCCTGGCACCTTCGCAACCCAAAAATCCGTCAAGTCCTCACTAAGACAGTAGGCACATATTTCGCTGAAAACTTGGGTACGGTGAACTCCGCTCAGACACTATGGGAAGCATTTAAGACGGTGGTTAGGGGAGAGACTTTGTCTCTGATATCAGGACAAAAGAAAGACAGATATAAAAGAAATTGCAAATATGGAGGACGAGATCTATCGCTTAGAGGGAGAGATGGAAACGACAATCACACCTGACTCGACTCACTTATTGCGACTTAAACAAGATGAATATAAGGCGCTAGTTACAGGAAGGGCGAAAACGCTGGGGAGAGTAAAAATCAGTAGAATCTATGATCTCGGGGATAAAGCTGGGAAACTACTAGCCTGGCTTGATAAACGCGATTGGGCAAGCAGATTGGTCCCAGTCCTATACGATGCTAATAATGTTTGCTTGACTGATACCCAAGACATAGCAGACTACTTTACTGGGCATTTTGATTTAATATACACCGCAGTGGCATCTTACACCGAGGATGAATCTTCTGAACTAATACGGGATATCAAACTCCCCACTGTTTCCTCAGAGGATCAGCGCCTTTTAGACAGCCCCCTGACTGTAGATGAGATAGCGCAAGTGATCAGATCACTACAGTCGGGACAAGCACTTGGCCCGAACGGCATCCCTGTAGAATTATACAAACTCAGCTCCGAAAAAACTGTCTCTCAAAAGCATGTTTGAAGAAAGCAGGGCGACAGGAGTGCTTCCACTTGACCCACGTATAGCTACCATAGTAACCATACACAAAGAAAGCAAGCCCAAAACAGCCTGTGTCTCTTACAGGCCGATTTCCCTCCTTAATGCCAAACCAAAGATCCACGCTAAAGTCTTGGCAAATCGTCTCATTAATGTAATATCGGAACTGGTACACCCGGATCAGTCCGGCTTCATACTGCATGGGAATACCGCATTAAACCTGCGCCATGCCCAAGGTGTTCTCGGCAGAGTGGGCGCAATCCTTGAGCCGGCTGTCCTTGTTTCCCTAGAGGCCACTATGGCATTCGACACTGTTGGAGCTGGCCCTTCTTGCAGGGTTATCCCCAAACTTTTTGCTTCTTCCTCCCTTATTTTACCTGACCTGTTGCTGTTGGCAATAGGACTCTGCGCACTTTACCACTGCCGATCAGTGCTAAAGTGCATATGCTCTCTGTGTAACTTGTTGTTGTTATTGGTTATCCCTGATTGGCATATTTGTGTTACCAAGGAGTCCCTAGTAAAGTGCACTGAGTGTGCCAGGGCTGTTGATGTCAAATGCTACTAGTGGGCCTGCAGCACTGATTGTGCCACCCACATGAGTAGCCCTAAAATGGTGTCTCAGGTCTGCCACCGCAGTGCCGGTGTGCAGTCTGTGAACTGCCATGTCCTCCTGGTCAGTGTTCCCACTGACCAGGCCTAACCCTTCCCTTTCTGTACACATTGGTCAGCCCTATGGAAGGCCCAAGGTACCCCCTTGGGCAGGGTGCAGTGTATGTGAAAGGTAGAGCATGTACTGGTGCAGGTGGCATGCTCTGGTAGTGAATTACAGCCATTTTCGTTTTTCAGTGCTGCAAGGCTATCTTGCTTCATAGGCTATCATGGGGGATGATGGCTACAGTGGCTACCAGCATATCTTCCCATAAGAGCAAGATAGGACATAAAAGTCTGGTATCCCTGAACTCAGAATTTAATAACACATCCTTGAGGAAAGGTGGTTTTGAACTCCTGTGTTTGAGAATAGCACTTTTAAATAGTTGCTGTTCTCTTGTCTGACCTTTCTGTGTGCCTTGGCCTGTTTGTGAATTGACTGTCTGGTTTGAGAGTGACAGGGGCTGGGAATTCCCCAGGAGGCTGGCTGAGTCAGCCCTAGGCTGAATGACTGCATTTGCAACTTGAGTGGTGGGAGGAGATAGCACCTGGACCTGAATTGGGCTGTGCCTGCCTTCCACAATGCTGGCTCCACCTCCTGCAGGGTGGCTGAAGACCCTACCCCTCACTCTGAAAGGAACGGAGAAGCCAGAAAACCAAAGTGCTCAAGGAACACCCAGAACTGGTTCTGACCGGGCTCAGGGCCCACTTGCACAAAGAGAACAAAGCCTTTTAAGTGTATAAGTACAGGACCCCTGACAACAGAAAATTAGATCATCCTGGAATCAAGAAGGAACCTCTGCCAAGGAGAAAGCTGAAACTGAAGAAGGAAGACTGTCCTGCTGTTGCTCTGCTGGACTGACCTGCTGTTGCTTTGCTGCCACGGAGAGGGGAAGGACTTTGCTTTGTGCTGTGTCCCCTTGCTTGAAGGAATCTCCAAGGGCCTGAGAGAGAGCTGTCCCCCTATTATGAAGCACCAGGAACAAAAGGACTTCACCCCCAGCTTCCCTGAACTCTACTGAGAGAGTTCTGTCCTTCCCGGAGTGCGTGGCCCATGTGTGGTGCCTCTGGAAGTTGTACCTGTATTGGGAAGCTGGAATCCAAGCTTTCTGCAAGTTTTGTCACAAACCCGGCGGAGCGAGGAAATTCCCGCCGCTACGAAGACCGAGATCCAGACGTCGCACCCTTCGTTAGCGGGAAGATTTTCACCGCTGCGAACATCTTCGCAGAGCTTGTCGCCACTGGGTGAGATCACTGCATCACGTCGCTGCGAGAATCGTCGCAGAGCCATCGCATCGAGGAACTGCGAGAGGAAGATCGCCGCTTGACCGCACATCTTCGCCCCAGAGATCGTCGTAGCCCCCGAGAATCATTGCATCATGCCTTTGCGGGAGAAAACTTCCTAGGGGAACCTACGCACCGGTATCCATACAAGTCATCGCCTTCCTCCGCATACAGAACGGATTCATCGCAACACGTCCGCTGCTGCAGCGGGCTGTCGCTAACGCCTACCCAGGGTCTCAGGAGCAACGCATTACTTGTTTTTCACCGCTATAGCTTCTGTGCTTGGAACGTTTTATCGCTAACAAAGGTACTGTGGCTAAACATGACGCAACTGTGATCTTTTCACACAACTGTGGATTATTTTATCGCTAAACCTAAGAACTCTTTTGCAACCATATTCTTGAACTATGTATGTTGGATTTTTGTTGTTTGGTCTTGCGTAGTTTAGATTAAATACCTTTATTTTTCTAAACTGTTATGGAGTCAGTTTGTGCTGTTTTCACTGTGTTACTGTGAGTTTTGGTACAAATACTTTACAATTGCCTTTGATAAGCCTTGTCTGCTCGTGCCAAGCTACCAAGGGGGTGAGCAGGGGTTATCTCAGAGGGTTTCCTCCTTACCCTGACTAGAAGCAAGGGTCCCTATATGGACAGTGGTACCTACCTCTGCCAACTAAAGACCCCCAGTTCTAACAGACACTATTGAATGGCCTTCCCTCATTGCGGTCCTTCGAAAGCTAGGGTTCGGCCAGGAATTCATACGATGAGTTTGTCTTCTATATTTGGAACCAATGGCGCAAGTCGTGGTGAATAACAAAAAGTCGGACTCCTTTGTCCTCCACCGGGGCACCCGCCAACGATGCCCACTCGCTCCCATTCTCTTTGCGCTGGTGCTGGAACCGTTAGCCACATGGATCCGCCAAGACCCAGTTGTTCGTGGTATGCGCTGGTCATCTGAATGAGAGGACTACATCTCACTTTACACGGACCTCATGCTACTCTATTTAACGAAGCCCATAAAGTCTCTAATTGCGGTTCTAGACATCTTAGCCGTGTTTGGTAAATATCCTGGTTTTAGGATTAACTGAACAAATTCCCACCTCTATGTCCTTTGGGGAGGCCCCCCTCTCTTACCCTGCAACTTTCCTATTCAGATTAGCACCTATGGGTTCAAGTGCCTGGGTATATTCCTCTCCCTGGACCCTGCACTCCGATGTGAAAAAAATCTTCTCCCTCCGTTGATCCACCTAAGGCGAGACATTGCCAGCTGGAAGTCCCTTCCCCTCTCCCTAATGTGTAAGGCAGCTCTTTTTAAAATGATGTCCCTACCCCGTTTTCTTTATGTTTTACAGAATTCATTTGACCCAGTCCCCTCAAAATATTTCAAAGAAATTGAAAGCCTTCAGAGAGACATGTTATGGAATGGTTCACAGCGTATTGCCCTGAGTAAACTCACGCTAAACTGGTACGATGGCGGTATCAGTCTACCTGACATTAAAAAATATTACTGGGCTGCACACCTGGCGGACATTAACCATAGTACCTATGGAGACCTCACCAACCCAGGCTATCAGATGGATAAATGGCTCCTCCCTGGAAGAAATTATAACCGATCCCTTTATTCAACACCAACAAGATCCAAACTCACTGGGCCCACAAGACACTCAGTTAAGGTATGGCACACAGTGAATAAATCTCTGGGGTAGGAAGGTAAATTAACACTGGCTACCCCCTTATGGGACTCTGCACAACTTGGCAATCTGTGGTCCTCGAAGAGATTTGATAAATGAGACTTGATTGGCATATCACATATCAAAGATTTATGGGTCCAGGGAGGAGTAAAGCCGTTTGCTGCCCTTCAGACTCAACACAAACTCGCTGATGCCGAGCTCTTTCAATACAATCAGGTCAGTCATGCACTACACTCCCTCATCCCTAGAGGAACGTCCTTTCCCGACTCATCACCTTTAGAGGACAGAATATTAGATGGCCATGTCCCAGACAAGACCATTTTGCTAAGTTACAACAAATTGATACATGGTCGACCCTCTTTTAAATCTGAGGCAGAAGTGGGTGGACGATTGGGATAGAAATAGACGATGAGGACTGGCAGGAAGCGGTTTCCTCGCCCCGGGTGGTAGCCCGATTACGGCTAGTCCAGCTTAAAGTAGTGCACAGAATATATATGACTGGCCCCTGGTTGGTATTGATGGGAAGAGCTAAAACAGGGAACTGCCGTAGGAAATGTGGCCTCATTGGTACATTTATGCACATTATGTGGGAATGTTCTCTAGTCCAACGGTACTGGAAGGAGGTACACGAAGTGATGAGCACTGTCTTGACAGTCACGATCCACCCGGAGGCACGTAGATGCCTACTAAACATATGGGAGCCAACTGATCTCAACACTTACAGAAGACAATGAGGAACTTTGGGCCTCATGCTGGCAAAGAGAAACATCGCTCAGGCCAGGTGTGCGGCAGGCCCGCCAACTCTGGAAGTGTGGGAGGGTAATATGGACTGGTGTATGTTCAGATAAAAGACAGTGTTCACCGCCCGAGGATGCCCCAAGAAATGGGCCCGCATTTCGTCACAGTGGAACTCCCATCATGGAGATATCTGCACTCCCCCACAAAGTATTGAGCTTGACAAGCTGCCTCTCCTTTAAGTTTTTCACTGCATATAATTTGCTATTATGCTGCCTTGTCTGTCATGAAAATATCTGTATTGTACTGAAATCACTGATGCAATGCCGAAGATTGTTTAATAAAAAGTTTTATAAAAAAATAAAAAAGAAGAGATGCTGGTTCAAGCTCTTGACCCATGCCTATAAAGCCCTACATAACTTAGGTACACACTACATGAACCACCGCCTGATATTTCACCAGCCATCTGGAAACATTTTTTCCCCCTCACCTCACCCTTGCACAGACTCCCTGCATCTGCCACAGTTGCACCAGAGGATGTTCCTTCTCTCACCTCACCGCCAACGCCTGGAACACCCTCCCCCTTCACCTTCACACTGCACCCTCCCTGAACCTCTTCAGGAAGGAACTCAAGACCTGGCTCTTTCAATGAAACCTGCTGCACCTCACCTGGAGACCCCCAGGGTGACAAGCCACGCTCTACAAATACATTTTGATTGATTGAATAATCCGAGATGGGATCCTCTTAGTCGTTATGCAAGAACATTTGGTAGAGAAAAAGACATTAATTGGGGTTAAACTCATCAGTAAATGGGGATAAGAGAACGTCACGCTTAGCTGATGATACCTGGTACGTTTTAAAGCCGCTAGATTGGTCAGTGTTCTCAAGTGAGGTAGATATTCCAAACGTAAACTTCCTGGGCTCTGATGGCCTCTATGCCATGTTTGTTTCTACTGAGATAGGGTGGATAAAACTTAGCAGCAACTTACCATAAGTACTTAAGACTTTCAGGTCACTTCTTGGATATTGGCGATGCTAAGGCCTTCAGGTCTGTTGTCTCATTCATTCATCATTTTAAATGTGCTAAGTTTTCCTATTGTAAATTATAGTTCTTAATTTTAGAGCTGGCGTTAGCCAAGACCTTTTGATTTTACTAAAATTATATGTACAATATACTTACTCTTCATCCAGTGGTCTGTTGTTGTGCCATTCACATTTTGCAATGGCCCACTACAGCATAGAGCATGGGCCAATGACTCAGCCTACTTCAGAAACAGATTTACCACCCTTTGAGTGACTGCACTTTGCTCTTTCACAAGGAGCACATCCATATACCAGTTAGTACCTTTCAGTGCCAGTGTTTTCGTTTTTACTTCATAGCTACTTTAGTGTTCCTATGTGCTTAGAGCCTGAGCTGAAAGCATGACGTGTTATACCAGATGTGAACACTGGCCACATGCCACACTCTATCAAATCATATCTCCTGCTATTGCTGTTGTAAATACCTTTTGTATTCTCCTCTGTTTATCAGACTCCTGGCGTTTCACAGCATAGCAGAATAAGTTTCAGCACTTGTAACACTTTTTGTTATTATTTTTCCTTCTTTCTTTCCTTTTTCCTTCTCTCTTTCCTTCCTTTTTCTTCTCATTTCTCTTTATTTTATCCTTCCTTCTTTCTTTACTTCCCTTTATTTTTCCTTTCTTTTCTTCTTTGTTACTTTCCTTCGTTCATTTTGTCTTTCCATGCTTTTTTCTTTCATTCATTCATTCTTTTGTTATTTCTTGCTTTCTGGCTAACCCGCCACCGGAACCAGGGATCGAACCATGAATCCTGTGGTCCAGAATCAGGCACCCTGGCCACTGCGGCACACCTCTTCCACAGGTTAGCAGACAATACCAGAATTCTTGACTTTGCCAATGCTTGCTTATAGTTCAGCTCTGTTGGGCATTGGCTTTTATCTCGTGAGGGTATTGTGTCAGGTGAGTCAGAGATCAACACAGAAGTAAGCCCTAAGTGCTCGATCTTGCCACAAATTCAAAAATAAGGTTTACATAGCGAATACTTAGCCAATTCACTTAGAGAAACATATATCCAATGACCTGACAATACAAAGATAAACTACAGCACCTACCTACCATGCATGCCACCAATCAACCTATGGCTGCTCTGGGACTCGGAGAGAGAAACAGCATCATTAACCCCTATGGAGGGCTATGGGCGGGTTTGCAAGTGCCAATAATGGTTTATAGATTATAGTACCTGACTTTCACAGAACTATAGTGTAATAGTGATAGCAAGTGCTATATTAAACACAAAGTTATTTCCATGGACATCTACAAGCTTAACTCTGCCACTGTAGGCATTTGCCTGCCAGAATGGTTCTGATGTATGAGCTCCTTAGATAGGGAGGAGATGTGTATAACTTTCAACAGGTGATCCTGTGGCATGGATTTGTCTGGCTGCGGATAATACTTTAGTTCCAAAACAAAAGATAGAGACAACAACACGTTCGAAATTATTTTTAAATAATTCAGCTCTCTATCCTAATTAGGTTCTCATAATTTCTGCACTCCCCCAATCAAAGGTGTTCTTATGCACCCTAGATCACTGGAATTCGATGCGAAATACAATCTTTTTAACAAAATTGTACGACTGAAATAGTCTGTAGATGCATTTCTACTGCAGACGTATGTACAACGTCATTCTTTATTTAAAATACCACAAGAAATACCACGTAAAGAGGCACCTCATGCTCTGCTTTCTGCATAGTAGCCATAGAAACGTAACATAACATACAGTGCGTACTTCTCCTACAGGAGGTAGTCATAGAAACGTAACTTACATTAGAATGTAAATGAAAATGTCCATTTTTAAACCACAGTTGGTACAGACATGTAATTTATTGTGTGAGCTTCCCTAGTTGTTGGCAAATAAGTGATTGGCCCAGGATCGCACAGACTTGTCATGAAGTTTTGTAGCTATGTTTCCTGGTTCCTCAATAACTGGACCAATGCTTCCAGAGATCTTGCACCACACTTCTACACAGTAGTAAGAAAAAGCCCACATTTTTAATGCCAGGTTAATCCTAGTGGATTGTCTGACATTGCATCAACAGAAACAATATTGACGTACACAGATAGAACCCAAAAATATTGAAAACAAAAATATTGCAACACTATACTTAAACAGTAAGCACAGAGATGATGATGAAGATAAAAATAGTGTGTAAAAATATTTAAAATGCAAGAATATCGTAAACAAAGCAATAACAAATATTGCCTAAATATAAGGGGCTTCTTGCACGCTTCCAAGACGCCATCTTAGGTTGCGTGCTAGTGTTTTAGGAAATTGCTTCTGCACGCCTACTTAAGGCAAGGGATTTTAGCGCGCAGCCACCTAGACTGAGGACTGTTAGTCGCTGATCACCGCGCTTGGAGAGGAAGGTCCCTTCACGATATTTACTATCTTCGCCAAATTGTTTTTAAAATTAAGTACGTGCTTATGGTGCTTACTGTAAAATCGTTTCTTTAAGACGTTTTAATACATTTGTCGTACCTGTTCAAGTCCGCATACCCACACTCAAAACATTTACTGCATAGCTCACTGCTTTAGCGAGAATCCTTGGCCCCCTCGCTCCCGGTCGCCATCTTGTGTGAGGGACCAGGGGCTTCTTGCATGCTCCCAAGACGCCATCTTGGGTCGGGTGCTAGTGTTTTAGGAAATTGCTTCTGCACGCCTAAAGGCAAGGGATGCAAGCGCGCAGCAGGCGCGCAGCACGCGCGCCAGAGGCAAGCCCGTCTGCGCCCGTCCTAGCACCGGCCGCACCTAGCGCTAGCCACACTGCCCGACAGAGGCAGATCAAGGCAGGATAAAATGTTCCAAGGAGAGTTTACTTTATATCCGTAAGAGGAGAGAGGAGGAGACGTCTCAACAAACTATGGACACGGGTGGTAAAAACAGTTTCCTCAACTATGGGTTGGTAAACTGCAGGTCTCTGATAAAACATCACTTGGAGATCGCCAACATGGCAGAGGATAAGGACTTAGATGTTCTATTCCTAACAGATGAATGTGGTTGGGTGTCGCACACTTTCAACTGATTACTGAGTTTTATCGATATGTGTGCTGCTCTGTATTAATGCCTGCCAAGCATTGATGAATGAACTCTGAATAAAGGCCTAACCCCACATGGGCTGCTAGGACTACAGTGCGCACTACTGAAATAACATTTAAACATTCAATAAACTTTTCATATTAGTCCAACGTGTATTCAATGCTTTTCATTTATTTTAAATCATCAGTAGAATCCCAAAATACTATGCATAGGATCAAATCATATAACATTTACAATATGCATTGTTTTTAGAATGTTTCATGAACCACCACCCAATGCATTTCGGGACGTTCTTGTCCCTTCGTCAGGGGTTCCAATTTTCAACTTCGTTGAAACAGCCAGGCAGGATAGTTTGGAGCTACTCAGAGTGAATAATAGGTACAGAGGATTCTTCGTAATAGACAGACTATATAGGTTCGCTTATATAGAGTGGTATCATCGTTCTTGATTTTGCATGGATCATTTGACTACGACGTTCGTCTTTTTATTAAGTTGAAAATTGGAACCCCTGACGAAGGGACAAGATCGTCCCGAAATGCATAGTATTTTTGGATTCTACTGATGATTTAAAATAAATGAAAAGCATTGAATACACGTTGGACTAATATGAAAAGTTTATTGAATGTTTAAATGTTATTTCAGTAGTGCGCACTGTAGTCCTAGCAGCCTATTCCTAACAGAGACATGGACAGGCGCGTATTCCTTGGTGGAATTAGGCCTGGCATGCCCGAAAGGCTATAACATTTCCCATAAATCAATGGCTGTGGGGAGAGGAGGAGGGCTTGGGATGTTATATAAGGAGAAGTGGGACTTTGCTCCCCTAGAGATAGAGATGATTCCAGGAAAAGAGATAATGTTTTTTTTCTTTACAGGAGGTCAGAGAGAGGTTAATTACAGGGATGGTCTGTTACATGCCTCCAGGATCGGATACCCATTATCAAACACTACTTGATGCTATTTCTGATCTGGCCCTTACCCACTCTAGAATCATCATACTTGGTGACTTCAATCTGTGGGAGAATGGGACTCTTGACAATCATTTAAGAGACCTAAAGCAAACGTGCGAGAACTGCAATCTTCAATTGGTTCAGAATCCGACGTACTAGGGAGGACATGTTTTAGATCTCCCATTTGCTGATCAGTCGAACACTAAGATAGTGGATTTACTACCTCTATGCTGGTCGGACCACTTTCTAGTTCACTTTCACATATTGATACCGCAGCAGGAGGTTAATAATAACTGTCGGACGACTTACTGACTTGGAAGAGAATGGGCCAAGCTAAAAAAAATAGGATACACCTGACAATCCCTAATCAAAATCTGTTTATCCGCACGAATTCCATTGATGAAAACTATCAAGTATTTTGTAGCTCTATAACCAGCTCTCTGGACAACATAATCCCTATAAAGAGACTCAAAAACAGAAAAAAAGCCTCAGCTCCAAGGTTCAGTGAGGAACTGAAATCGTTAACACTGAGTTGTAAGGAGGCAGAGAGAAAATGGAGAAGGGCATACTTAGAGACGGATAGAAAGGAACTGAAATTAATACAGGCCAGTTATACCCAAACCTAGCCCTGAACCCTTAAAATACCCCTGTACCCCAAAACCCAAACCTACCCCTGAACCCTAAAAACACCCCTATACCCCAAAACCCAAACTTAGCCCTGAACCCTAGTAATACCCATGTACCCCAAAACCCAAACCTATCCCTAAACCCTAAACCTACCCCTGTACCCCATAACCCAAAACTATATCTGAACCCTTAAAATACCCCAAAACATATACCCCTATACCCATACTTACCTTATCCAAACATTAAAAAAAACATACTTTTACCATTCATGCATTTACAAAGAATTTCGTTGTAAATGTATGCGTGGTAAAAGCATATAAAATGTAATGCCATGCCTTATAATGGCATTGCGGAGTCAGGTACTTTCGTAATGAAAGTATGCTGAGTGATGGAATGCGGAAAGAAAGTTGCGGAATAATGGGTGTTTACCCCCCCCCAATCTCCCCCCCCCCCCCCCCGGTAAGTGCATTGGTGGCACAGCGGCCCACATCTCCAGCAACATACTCATATTTTTTCACCACCGATTTGAAAAATGCGCAGGTCTCTCCCATTGATGGCCAGTACTGACATACACTTTTAGACACACCTCCCGCCTCAAGTGCTAGAATTGCAAACTTTAGAGCTGGGAAACTACGTTCGAATCTGGGCATCAGCTGAACATCCTGTGATTCCAGGCAAATCGCTTTGTCTCCCCGTGCCTACCACAAATTAATGTGTTCTTCTGTAATGTATATTTGGCTCATGCCATGTTGTCGAGTTCGCGCTATATAATATTGCAAGGAAAAATAAAGTAGGGAAACTCGAGTTCACACACTACTGAACGCGCAGTCTTAAGTGCATCAGCAGTGCACTGTGAATCGGAGCGTTTCACAGGCATGTCGCAGATCAGAAATGATATCAAAACGAAATCCTACAAAACAATATACTACTGGCCGGCAGCAATTCATACCCGGACAACGTCGGGACGAGCTGCTAGTAGTAAATGTAAGGGAAACAGATGACAAAGACAAATTAAGATCTTTCATGGACATGGTGGAATACTATGCAAAATTTGTCAAAAATGTTGCACATAAAGTTGAACCATTGAGGAAACTATTGAGGAAGGGCAAGACATTTTCATGGGGAACTGATCAAAAGAAAGCCTTTAATGTGATTAAGGAGAACATTTTCAATGCCAATATTTTAACTTGTTTTCTTGCACATTTACCTACCTCTTTGACTGTGGATGCCAGTGCTGTGGGCATTGGAGCGGTTTTAACTCAAAAACATGCCGGACAGGAAAGAACCGTTGCCTTTGCGCCTATCTCCCTAACCGAGACAGAGAGAAATTGTTCGGTTGTCGAACGTGAGGCATTGGCGGCCGCATGGGCAACTAGGCACTTCAGGGTTTTCTTGTGGGGTCTCACATTTACCCTTAGAACTGATCACAAACCATTGTTAAAAGTGTTGGGTCCTGAGGGCACTTAAAACTGTTCAGGCAGACTTGCTAGATTAGCTGTTAGTGTGCAAGATTTTGTGTGCAGAGTTGAATAAGTACCTGGTTGGCGTAACAGCATTGCAGATTGTTTGTCCAGGCTGGTGGATACCAAAGTAATTTCTAATGACTTGATTACGGAAAGTGTTGTTGCTTGTTTAGGCGATCTCTATGAAGATTTAGCTAGGGCCATTTAAAAAGAGGAATGATTGGAAGGCATGAGGAATGATATGATTATGGCAGGTGTTGTTAAGATGATCAGAGAAGGTGTATCCAGGGAGAGTACTGTATTACCTGGTCTTAGACCCTTTGTACGATTACAAGACTAAATTTCCACACAAGGTGAATTTATTGTGTTGAGGGGTGAAAAGTATATACCACCAGAGTCTCTCAGGTCTTGTGTAATTGCTTTGGCCCATGAAGGCCATATAGGCCAAACCTTAACTGCAAGACGGTTGAAAGAAAGATTTTGGTGGTCAGGAATGGATTATCATGTGAAATAATGGGTGTAGAACTGTGTGAGTTGTAAAGAGTCTGAGAAGAGGTTACATGTGGGTGTGCACAACTCCTCTGTTCCTCAACATGTGGTAGGTGAGGAAGGTGTTTGGCAGAAGGTTTGTATGGACTTCATTGGTCCATTTAATGAATTGCAGAAAAATTAGAAATTTGCCTTGGAATTGGTTGATTCAGCCTCTAGATGGGTGGAAGTGACTTTCATGAGAAATATCAATCCACAATCCACCATCAAGGTACTCAGTGAGATATTCCGTAGGGAAGGCATACCTGCTACACTTCTGTTGGTTAATGGTGCACAACTTACTTCAAAGGAAATGGAGCTTTACTTTGAGTATGAGGGTTAGAGACACTTGCGTACATCCTTATACAATCCACAAAGTAATGGTTTATGCAATAGAGTGAATAGGCTTGTAAAAGGTACTATGCAATTAGCATTATCATATAATGTTTCAGTACAACAGGAAATTAGTTTAGTTTAGTTTAGTTTATGGCATTTGTTAAGCGCTTGGTTGCACAGAGAACAGTGCGTCCCCGCGCTGACAACCCTACCTACATCTCTTCAGCTTAGCTCACAGAGGGTGAGCAAAGGGACACGGGCGTACTATGCTGAATTTATCATAAAGAAATGCTTTGGGCTTACCGCACTATGGTGCATCAAGGTATGTCTAAATCTCCTTTTGAACTAGTGAGGGGCAGACAAGCTGGTGCAAAGATGGTTCCCACTTGGCTACTTAAGCATCAGTTAGAGGTTTCTCCCTCTCTATGTCATCAAAACGATTTCAAGGGCAAAAGAAATGTGTGCCCTGGTGATCTAGTAAAGTTCAAACCAGGCGGAATACATAAGGGTTTTAACAAGTTCAGAGGTTTTTTCCTGGTGAAGTCTGTGGGACAACATTATGTCAAACTACAAAATGGTCAAACGTGGAATCTTAGAAGAGTAGCGTTGTACCAGAAACAAGGAAACATTTTGCCTAATATTCCTTCTTTACAGGTGACACATTCGTTGTCTGATGATACTTCTCATTGTGGTGATGGGTGGCCTGTTCATAAATGCAGATTACCTGCCTATTTAAAATATTTTTTTATAGATTTTATTGTACAGGAAAGGAGTGGGGTCATGCCTTGTTATTGTTGTTTTTGCTTTGTGTCTTTTATCACATGTGTTTTAACACTATTTTATGATGTACTTTTCCTCATTACTTCCTGTATTATTTGGAAGGAAAGGGGATATGTTATATTAATTATTAGCCTATGTTGCTACCTCAGATCATACTGGCTCACGGGGCTGCCTGGGCTTGTGGTCAAGTTGTACTTTAATGCCTTGAGCCCAGGGTTCCATGATTGAGCCGTTAGAGAGTAGCGGTTTCTTGACTGAGCTGGTCGGGTTGTTCCTTACGAGCTTAGAAATAAATGCTTCCTTCAACTTACGACAGACTCCGGCTTAATTATTTATTACGGCCCAGAACCAAAGACTCAGCTGAGAGGCCCATGAAGAGGCAGCTAAGGAGGGTCTGTGCTGCTGAAAGGGGACCCTTGTGAGACACCGTTAGGGCCGCTGTAGAGTGTTGATAGCCCTGACGACGCTCCAGTAAAAAGAAGAGCCGACGCTGTTCGGCCCCCCCTTCAAAAGTGACTTGGAGCAGGGATAACTGAAGCCGGTGGCCACCGCAGTCAGGCAGTGGAAAGTAGGAGGTAACCTGAGGACGATGCGAGAAGGAGCACGCACCCCAGAAGTGAGGAGAAGCGGCACTTATGAAAGGAGGGGAGCTCACCTGTGATTGAAGAATGGAGGGCTCTGTAGCGAACAGGGAGCCGGGAACGAGGAGGAGGCAGCTGAGCGGCCCAGGCAGACCGGAGGAAGTATGCCGAGAGGGAGGCAGCCAGCCATTGCAGGGGGAGGCCGCAAACACAGAGGATGTCCTAACGCATTTGCAGGGTGAGTGCAGGCCCATGGAGAGTGAGAACGGATGGGGCCGAGAACGCCGACTAGGCAGAAGTGGGCCTCTGGTAGTCGGGGAGGGAGACAGCCTGAAGAGTGGAGGCCTACTGCGATAGTGAAGACGGCCACAATACATGGGGCAATTGAGAGCAAGAAGCAACTCCTTGAGGGGAGCAGAGTGACACATAGCAGAAGGTCTGGATAATGAACAGCTGATGGCCTGTACAAAGAGAGGGAAAATCCTATAAGCCTGCGTCTGCTAGAAACTCTAGGTGAAGGTATCCGAACACTGTTAAAGCCCTCAATCAACAAACACAAAGGAAAATAGGCCCTTGGATCCAAGAATTGGAGGAGTGGGCCAGATAAATAGTGGGCCAAGAGAACCCCAAGCGCACACTACTAAACTGCCACAGGTGAGAAGCTGCACTTAGAGAGGAGGTCTACAAAACTAGAGGTGTGGCAGGATGATTTTCCCAGTGAAGGCACCAGAGATATCCAAGGACAGTGTGCCTCAAGACCAAGGAATCACAAAGACAGAGACCACCCAAAGAGGGGGCAGAGGTCCCTCTGCCCCCTCAGAACAGGCTCCCAACGCAGAAGAAACTAGTTCACACTTGCTCGGAATGTGAAGAATATCCAAAGACGTAGCCAGGACAACATGGATCCTGGCAGGAGACAGGAACAAAAGGACGAGGAAGATGATGCCGGGGAGCGACAAAGAAGTTGGCCCAGACCCGTCACATATTGGCAGACATCCCACAAGTGATCACAGCATCTCACAAAGCCCTTGAGACTAAGATAGAAGCCACAGGGACAGACTTGATCCTACTAAAGGACGACCATCGCCGTCTTGCAGAAAGGTTAACATACATTGAGCACACAATGGCAGACATCCTGTCAGAGGTAGCAGAGTTGAGTATATCCTTGTCAGAAGTAAGGGCCAGGATGAGACCCCTGGAAATGAGGGCAGACGACAGTGAAGGAAGGTCCCGTAGGAATAAGATACGAATTGTTGGGAGACCGGAAAGAGAAGAGGGCAGCAACATGGTACAATATCTTGAGAACTGGCTGAAGACAGAGGTGGCCCCAGAGAGCCTATCACAATTCGATGCACTGGAGAGGGCATATAGGGTCCCGGCATGACCTCCAAAGCCGGGTGTTCTCCCGCGCCCAGTTGTCGCTCGCCTGCTCCACTTCAGGGACTGAGACATATTCTGTCAAAAGCCCGACAGACCAAAAACCTACAAATTGGACATAGTAAAATCATGACATTTCCGGACTTCACAATGGAGGTTACAAAACAGTGTGCCTCCTTTCTGGGCGTGAAATCGCAAACAAAACAGGTGATGGACAGAATGTAGATCAATGTCACACATTCACCCCAGTCCAAAGATCTGGGCCCAAATCCATTGTTTTTTTGCACTCCACACCACCCTGGGTTAGACAATGGCGATATGCAAATCAGCTCTGACCCTGTGCCCCATGGGAACAGTCCAGTCTGAACTAAAAAAGCCATGTCCTTCCCAGAATGGAATCAAGCATCCGAGGACCGGACCGGTTTCGAGGTAACACCTCTCATCAGCCCGGCTAGCTTGACTCCAGTGGTGTGGAGTGCCTGGGACCCACGTCTGAGCATCCCCAGCGCACTTATGGCAGCAATTGCAAACAAAACAGGTGATGGACAGAATGTAGATCAATGTCACACATTCACCCCAGTCCAAAGATCTGGGCCCAAATCCATCGTTTTTTTGCACTCCACACCACCCTGGGTTAGACAATGGCGATATGCAAATCAGCTCTGACCCTGTGCCCCATGGGAACAGTCCAGTCCGAACTACAAAAGCCATGTCCTTCCCAGAACGGAATCAAGCATCCGAGGACCGGACCGGTTTCGAGGTAACACCTCTCATCAGCCCGGCTAGCTTGACTCCAGTGGTGTGGAGTGCCTGGGACCCACGTCTGAGCATCCCCAGCGCACTTATGGCGGCAATTGCAAACAAAACAGGTGATGGACAGAATGTAGATCAATGTCACACATTCACCCCAGTCCAAAGATCTGGGCCCAAATCCATCTTTTTTTGCACTCCACACCACCCTGGGTTAGACAATGGCGATATGCAAATCAGCTCTGACCCTGTGCCCCATGGGAACAGTCCAGTCCGAACTACAAAAGCCATGTCCTTCCCAGAACGGAATCAAGCATCCGAGGACCGGACCGGTTTCGAGGTAACACCTCTCATCAGCCCGGCTAGCTTGACTCCAGTGGTGTGGAGTGCCTGGGACCCACGTCTGAGCATCCCCAGCGCACTTATGGCGGCAATTGCAAACAAAACAGGTGATGGACAGAATGTAGATCAATGTCACACATTCACCCCAGTCCAAAGATCTGGGCCCAAATCCATCGTTTTTTTGCACTCCACACCACCCTGGGATAGACAATGGCGATATGCAAATCAGCTCTGACCCTGTGCCCCATGGGAACAGTCCAGTCCGAACTACAAAAGCCATGTCCTTCCCAGAACGGAATTAAGCATCCGAGGACCGGACCGGTTTCGAGGTAACACCTCTCATCAGCCCGGCTAGCTTGACTCCAGTGGTGTGGAGTGCCTGGGACCCACGTCTGAGCATCCCCAGCGCACTTATGGAGTGAAATGGCAACTCAGGAAACTACGGTTAGCCTATGTAATGATGCTTCCAGCCCAACTGAGAGTGGTCTCACTGACGGAGACCCATTTTTTTCATACGCCCCAAGAGGCGTGGAACTGGTTGGATACTGTCCAGATAAAGAGATCACTGGAGAACTCCCCAGGGGCAACCTCCAGGAAGCAGCAAAGAGCCCCTGTTAAAGCCAGTACACCATCAACATCCCGAAACTCTAGCTAGGCGGAGGACTCTGACACAGACCTTCCTAAAGTCACCCCTAAGTCGGTTAACAAGCTCATCTGATTGCAGGACTACAAGAAGGGCATGTGGAACTGAACAATGACTCTTAGCTATTGTATTGTATCCTTTTGACCCTGCATAAGGGGTAAACAAAAACGCTGGTGGAGACAGTCAATAATAAAGTGAGGGAGATGGGGGTAATTCACCCACATTTATGGAGGGGGGAAGAGCCGGGAGGTGGGGAGCCCAGAGGTGATAAGTCAAAAATGTGCCCCGGAATACAGCTGTGAAGGTTCTCTGTTAAGCGATAGCGAGTGGTATTGAGTAAGCATGGGGGAAAAATCCATTCCGCTTGCGGATTTCACGGATTTTCGGTAAATTCGCAATCCGCGAGATTCACAAATTTCCCGCAAAATCCGCGAAAGTAACGGATTGGGTCAAAAGTTCAAGCTGACTTTTGTAACTCTTTTAGAATGGCGCCGGCAAGCTGCCAGAGCCATTCTAAAATAGTTACAAAAGTCAGCTTCAACAGGAAGCTCTAATAGATAAAGTAAAGCAGGTGCTGCTCAAATTCAGTTACACAATCATTAATCACCCCAAACTTGGGGTGATTAATGATTGTGTAACTTAATTTGACCTTCAACTGGAGCACCAGCATTACTTTATCTATTAGTGCTTCCTGTTGAAGCTATTTCTAGCTATTTTAGAATGGCGCTGGCAGCTTGCCAGCGCCATTCTAAGTGGGGCTGAGGGCAGAAGGGCACAAATGTGGGACAGAGGGCAGAAGGGGACAAAAAATGAGTGGGGCAGAGGGCAGAAGGGCACAGAAACGAGTGGTACAGAAGGCAGATGGGCATAAAAAACGAGAGGGTGGCAGTAATTAAGCAGGCAAAAAAAACCAGCGAAATTGCAAAGCGCCTCGCAAACACCAGCGAACACGCAAAGCGCCTCTCCAACACCCGCTAACACGCAAAAATAAAAAAATCCCCAAATTTGAGCGAATTCGCGAATTTTGCAGATTGCCAATTCGCAAATCCGCAAATTCGCGAATTGCCAATTCGCAAAATTCGCCCATGCTTAGTATTGAGTTTGGATACGTATTGGATTGTCACCTGTCCTGGGGAAGGGATGTTGAGGAATTTGTTTTTCAAAGTGTTTTCAAGTTGGGACCAGGCATGCCTGGGCTAGAGTAATCATTAGGATACTGCTGATACCATCCTAAAGGGGGCCGCCGTAGATGTTAAATTCCTCTAGTGAAATGTGAGAGGAATGCACACCATGACTAAGTGCCCAAAAAAAACATGCATACCTGACTAGGAGGGGCGTACATATAGTGCTGTTGCAAGAAACACATATCACTACTAAGGATGGGGAGGCCCTACAGAGAAGATGGGGAGGTCAGGTATACTATACAAATTATTCGGCTTTTGCGAGGGGAGTGCCTATATGGGTAAGAGCAGGAGTCCCCTTTTATTGTAATAGACACATAGTAGACCCAGAAGGCCGATATGTAGTCCTAATAGGCAAATTAGACGGTAACGACATAACAATTTTTTTTTATTTTTAATATACGTTGTGTTTTAACTTATGCCAGGTGTTGTTAAGCGCTCTGATACCCAAGGGTCTTGTTCGCGCTATAGAAAACTGTCAATAAATAAATATATATAATACATGGGCTGAATACAGATCAAGCCTCCTTCAAGTGGCTCTTTCAAGAAACTTGATAGGTTGATAGGTTCGGTGGTACTTGGTGGGGACTTTAACTGCATCACAAATGTTGAATTAGATCACTCCCAACCATCCCTGAGGGATTCCTTCGTTACCCGAGCAGCCGAAGCCTGTAGAGCATGGCAACACCAGTGGGGCTGATATATACTCGGAGGGCATTTCACCCAAGAGACAGGGATTACTCACTTTTGTCATACCTGCATGATCTGCACGTTAGGCTAGATGTCATACTTTGCTCCCACGACGTACATGAACCCACAAGGACAAGCGAGTACCTAGCCCGAATGATTTCCTACCACAATCCCTGTTGGTAGGGCTTCGGTGGACAAGAAAAAGACCGAGCATCCCCACGTGGCGACTAAGGCCAGGAAGCCTTGGAAGACCTGGTCTTTCAGGCAACAATAAGAACGGAGTTTATTGTAAATCTGCCCCCAGGTACGGACGGCCTCCCAGTCAAGTTTTACTCGATGTATGTAGACATCTTAGGGCCGCGGCTGGAGGAAGTGTATAACCAAGCAAAACAAAGGGGGTCACTACCAGGGTCAACTAGAGAGACATTGATTATCCCGCTGCTAAAAATAGGTAAGCCAGCAGTGGACTAGAAAGCATAAAGAACACTCTCCAGGGTAAATTTAAATTATAAGGTGTTAGCAACACAGCAATGAATATTAGAATATTAATACGTATCCTAGAGTCAGAATCCTATGATAAATATGAGGCAGTCATATTTGCGGTCGATATTGAAAAGGCCATTGATAACCTAGAATGGCCCTACCTATTCAGGGTAATGGAGAGATTTGGCTTGGACCTAGTGTTTGTAAAATGGACTTTTCTACTATAATCAGATTCTAGGGCTTGAGTCAAAACTGTGGGACTGATATCCAATGCCTTTCAGGTGGGCAAAGGAATGCGGCAGGGGTGCACTCAATCACCACTGTTATTTGCTCTGGCCATGGAGCCCCTCGCAGACAGGTCCAGAATGGGTCTGCACTATAGGGGTTTGGAGGCGATGGGCCGAACCCAGCATATAGCGCTATATGCTGATGACCTATTACTCTTCCTTCAGAACGAGAGAGATGACCTGTTGGAGCAGGAGATCTTCTTACATCTTTGGTAAGAGCATGGGGCCTTAAACTTAACTGGGGCGAGAAGTCGCAAATGGATGCCAATGTTTTGAAAAATTGATCTTACTTTTTGATGTTGAGTATTGTAGCTTTGGATAAAGCGAGATCCCTGTTCTAACTGTGACTGATTTTTTTGCCTGGGAATAACAACTGTTCTCTAGGCTTTTTATTAGCTCTAGTCTTTGCATCCTCCCAGACTTGTTAGCTGTAGCCATGTGCCGCAAATCTATCACTAAAATCTTCTTGTGCTTTATGAAGCTGATCTGCATTACTACAATTTCTCCACATGCGTACATTTTCAGCTTAAGCAATGCTGTTCTTAATTGTGTGGGGGTGGAAACTATGGGCATGCAACACTGTATTTCCCATTGTACTTTTACGGTACGACTTAGTACGTAAACTTCCATTCTCTACATACAACGTTAGGTCCAAAAATTGTACCTCATTTTCACTAATGTGTGATGTAAAGTGTAAATTCATTTTTTTATTATTGAGTCTATCTACAAAATTTTCAGCTGAAATCTTAGTGCCTCGCCATATGATAAATAGATCCGCTATATAGCGTGACCATAAGACCACATTCTTTGTAATTCCTTCAGCATAGTAATAAGCCAGCACCTGCTCCTCCCACCAGCCCATATGCAGATTCACATAACTGGGGGCGAATCAGGTGCCCATGGCTGTCCCTCTAAGTTGATGATGCAAATCTGAACTATGAAGAAAGATATTATTATACAGACACCAATGCAACATACTCAAAAGCATCTCAGTATAGTAATATAGAGTTAATAATTTTGAGCTCAAAAAAACTCTACTGCTCGGATTGCATCAGAGACAGAGGTGCTCGTATAGAAAGAAGATACATACAATGACATCAGGATGTAATCTTCCTCCAAATTCATATCGTAAACTTTCATAAAAAAGTTCCCAATATCTTGAATAAAAGATGACAAATTCCTAACTGAGCCCTGAAGAAAGTAGATTTTGATGTATTTTCAAACAGACGCACTACAGCCAAGATGATTGGATGGCCTGGTGATTTACTCAAATTTTTATGTATTTTCTGTATTATGCACAGAATGGTTGTAGTTGGCAAATCTATTTTAAGGAACAAGAATTCAGCTTCTGTAATAAACCCCAAAGATTTCCATTTGGACAAATCTGAATGGTACCCAGTAGTTTCATCTTGGCCAGCTCTCTTATTTATTTTTAAATAGCAGTCGCTGTCACTCAATTGGTCATTTCCGCTTCACGATACATATCAATAGGACAAAGGACAATATTACCTCCTTTGTCTGCCGGTCTCACTACTATGATCGTGAGCGTAGCCTGGTCACTAAACTTCTGTATCAAATCTCAAATGGATCTACAGATGCATTAATATATTGTGCCGCATACAGTTTCTTAAGGTCTAGTACCACTAAATCTGAAAACATGTCTATTGAATCCCATGGGACCATGGGCAAAAAAAGTGACTTAGGTTTGAAAGGTTTCACTGGCCTATCAAAAGCATTGAGATTGAGAGTGCCCATTTCCTCCTGCTCATGGGGATATTTCTGCCCAACTAACTGCATTCTTTTTATCAAAGAATTTGGTAAATCTGAAATTCTAACAAATTTAATGCAATCAATTCTGGTCTGGACATAGTCCATATTTATTGGGGAACATAATGACAGTCCAGGGGCCAGAATCTTATTGTCCTGTTCATTCAGTTCAAAATCTGATAAATTCACTATATTAGTGCTTTCTGGTCCATCTCTTATTTCTTTTTCTGAACAGATTTGGTGTTGCCTCTTTCTCCTAAAGTGCCTGTTCTTCCTCTGCCACCTCCCCGAACATTTCTGTCCAGACATCCCAACGGTTTGAGGTTAGTGTTTCAGTCCCAATGTAAAAAACGTAGCTCATCCTCCACCGATGGTATCATTGGCAATTGACGATTATCCTCATTATCGATGTCAATCTCCAAACTCAACTCTGAGCTTGTTTCATAATGCCTCTTGGCAGCATTACTGTGTGGGTTACACAATAACTTTTTGTGGCGTATATTGTCAAACTGTTTTGAGAACAGAAAGATCTGACCTCTCTGATGATCAAGTTTATCCCTTCTGAATTTGATAGCCTTTCGATCTTTAATATTTTGTTCATATTTTTTCACTCTCTCTTGGATTTCTGACTCTAATTTCTTAATAGTTTCTTGTTCCGGTAGTTTGTTTGATTGTTCAGTTAGAGTATCTATTTATTTCAAAAGACCTTGGGGGTCCATTTCCTCATACTTGATCAAAATAGCCAACATTCTTTTAGATGATTCTGCATTGTTTTCTACCTACTTTCATAGCATATCAGGGTTGGGATTCTCATAGGTGGGAGCTATGAGTATCCTCAACCCTCTTGACCAACTTCCAAAAAATGTGGTAAAGATCTGCTCTCCCACGATTTTGAGGTTTCTTTTTTAATTAACTTCTCAAGTGCCTTGAGTATGTCTTTGCACTTTTTTGGTTTGTTTATGCTATTTCCAATGCCCAAAACACTCATCTCCTCTTCAGCATCCACATTGCTGAATACTTTCTCTGCTGCACTTTCCCATTCCTTCAGCCATTCCATGTTCAATGCAATAATTAGCCACTAACCCTGTCCTCTTGTGGCCCCTTTTGCAGACAAATGTCGCTATCCTCTCTACCCGCTGCTTTCAAGATTATAAATCTTGGCTTACCGTTCACCCGGAGATGCTCCGACTTTTGTTTTCATGGTGCCAAGATAGTCTTGTTGTCCCTCAGTTGGTGAGGCTCCGTGTTGTGTACGGTGTACAGGGTTTCCCTTGCGCCGATGACTGCGGTGCTCCAAACAGAGAGCGCTGGCCGAAATTCAACACCAGCTACGAACATAAATCTTCAGCTTGCCTGTCTTCCAATAAAAACAGGCGCCAGCACGCTCTGGCTCACTTATCAAAAGAATTTTATTGTTGCTACTGGTGACATGTTTCGACCGCCTCCGCGGACTTTCACAAAACCAACTAAGTTGCCATATTGCTTTCTTTTTATACCAACAATGATGTTTTAGAAATACGATTATCGTTGAGTTTAACAGAATTTGGAAATAACTTGATCACTCGGAAAAGTCCCAAAATAAAAATGTAATAACATTTTCTCTGTAGAAGTTTAACCTTCACCAGAATAGTATCGGACCATAACCCGTTGATAGTTACTATAAAACTGGATAGGGGTGGTAGCAGGGAAAATACTTAGACCTTTGAAATGGCATTACTTAAGGATGATGAATATGTTAAATATATGAATGTTTGGATAAGGGTATTTTGGGAGATCAATAGAGGAAGCACATCTTCGGGCATAGCTTGGGACGCATTTAAGGCAGGAGTCCGAGAGGAGACGTTGAGTTATACGCTTCATAAACAGAAACAAGAAAAGTCCAGAGTAGAGGAAATAGTTAAAAAACTAGCCAAGGCAGAGGAGAATTTAAACTTAGCAATCCAGCAGAAAGTACGTCTGGAACCATTTCTACTTAAAATAATTTCGGATAAAGCCGAAGCAGTAGAGGGCATTGCAAGTAAAGCAGCAGCTAGCTATCTAGTTAAGAAAGAAAGGTGCTATGAGTTGAGTGAAAGGGTGGGACACATATTAGCAATTTGCACTAGGCAGAAACTCTCTGCAGGAGGAATAAAGACGATCTCAGACAATGGAGGTAACGTAGTATCTGATTCAGGGGGTATAAGGGAAATCTTTAGACAATTTTATGCAGATCTATATGGGCTGGAAACTGGAAGTGGTGTTGCGGATATACAGGGATGCCTTAAACATATTTCACCACCGATCCTCCCTGAGGAGACGTTCGACTTAGACCCCCCGATAAACTCGAGGAGGTTGCCTTAGCACTCGAGAATCTTCCCTCGGGAAAGGCGGCTGGCCCGGACCAGATTCCTGCTGAGTTTTATAAGGTTTTCCAAAGGGCTCTCATATCTGATATCCAGAATACTGTACTTCAGGCACAACAGGGGGACTCTATTCCAAACTCCTGGGGGGGCCGACATTGTAGTAATTTTGAAAAAGGGCAAACCACCAAAAGAACCGGGATCCTATAGGCCCATCACTTTGATGAACGCTGATGCTAAGATTTTTTCCAAAATTCTTGCTACAAGGCTTGCTAGAGTGATCAAGGGTATGGTTAGCCCTACGCAGCATGGTTTTATGCCAGGGAAGGGTACAACACAACACGTAAGACAAGTTTTTACCCTGTTTGACGCCACGGGAATCCCAGGGGACCCTATGGCTGTTCTACTACTCAACGCAGAAAAGGCGTTCAATAGGGTCTCCTGGGACTACTTGTGGATGGCAATGAGATTGAGTGGTATAGGAGAGGGATATGTCAAGGCCATTCAGGCTCTGTATAAGGAACCTACAGCCCGGATTAGAATTAACAGAGGGTACACCGCCCCGGTGTATATTATGAGAGGGACAAGGCAGGGCTGCCCCTCCTCTTCCGCTTCTGTTTGCGTTATACATGGACCCTCTATTACGTACGTTAGACTCCAACTCAAGGATCCCCTTGGTAAAAATAAATGGCCAGGAGTTTAAGACGCTGGCTTATGCGGATGACGTGACAATTGTCACTCCAGACCCCGTCCTTGCTATCAGGGAAGTCGAAACCAAAGCCCAGTTATTTGGTCAGGTTTCAGGCTACAGACTTAACAGGGCTAAAGCCCAGATAGTTAAAAAAACAAATACAGACTGTGACGATAGCCGCGTAGTCGGCTCTGCTGTTTATTTTTGGATCGATGTCTCAGCAGATCTGGATAGGGTTGTGGAATGAAATATGGTACCCGTGATGACCAAAGTAAGATCTGATCTCGAGAGGATGCATAATCTTCAGCTATCATTAGAGCGCCAAATGTTATTAAAATGATAATTTTGCCCAAATTTCTTTATTTTTTTAGGGCAATACTGTTATTTTTTTAAGCTAAATGGTTTTCTGCATTAGAAATAATATTGAATAGATTCATATGGGCACATAGCAAAACAAGGAGGGCATATAGATTTATCACTCTTCCTAGGGATAGAGGAGGATGGGGAGCCCCGGACTTCTAGATGTATTATTTGGCCGTTGCACTGCAGTACATGCAGGGATTGATAGGGGGTGGAAGGGGAGACCCGAAAATTACCCACACTTCCACTAACGTCTACGCAACGGTGTTGGGGGCAGACGCAGAGAACTGCTTTCTTAACTGCACTGACTTCACCTACTATAAAAGAACAAGATTTAAGACAGTACACGCTGCTTACAAAATTTGGGCAGCTTTCTCAAAAAAATTTGGGCTGGGGAGGTTTAACAGATACACTCGCTTGTTTAAAAATACATCCCTCCACGGGAGATATTCGCAGACTCCGTCTGGCAGAATGGAGGGAAAAGGGGATTTTGAATATAGGCGATGTTGTTGGCCTTGGTGGGATGTTGCAATTCACGGAATTAGAGGCTACATTACGCATTGATAGGAAGAGCTTTTTCAAATATTTAGAGGTACGGAGTTTTATTTGTAACAAACATGGAGGGGCCGCAGGGTTTAGTAACAATGGAATCTTGGACAATATTGAAAAGGGTGGGGATTGCACAATTCGTAGATTCTATGCAGACTTGGCTGCAGCTAAAGCGGATGATCTAGAGAAGCATGGAACTAAATGGTCAGAGAAACTGGGTATTGAGCGAAACCGGTTTCAGGAATCATTAGAACTGGGCTGGACGATCCTATGCTCGGCTGCACTCCAGGCCCAGCATTATAAGACACTATGGGCCAGATGTAGCTCACCAAATACCGATCGGTAATGGCCGATTTCGGCCGTTACCGACCGGTATTTGGTTTGTGACATGTAGGGGGCCTGAAATGTACCGATTTGGTAAATTTACTGAATGGGTAAATCTACATGTAGGTGGCGCTGAAAACAGTGCCACAGGCCCTTTAGAATTCGTTATTTACCATCAAATACTATTTGATGGTAAATAACGAATTCCTGTGTACATGCACATCTGTGCATGTATGTGTGTCACATGGCACACAAGCCTGAATCAGGGGTGCAACAGGGTGTCAAAGTGACACCCTGTCCCCCTTGTCAATTTGGTAATTTTACCGAATCGGTATTTACTGATTCGGTAATTGCCATTGGTTCAATGGCAATTACCAAATCGGTAAATACCGATTTGGTAATTACCGAATGTTGCCGAATTGTTAATTTATTTGGTAAATACTGAATCGGTAAAATTCGGTATTTACCAATCGGTAAATACTAATTACCTACATCGGGCCCCTAGTTCCCTTTACTTCACCTCCGCCAGAATAGCTTTGTGGGGGGGCCCTTCAGTGATCACCTGCCCATGCTGTGACCCATCTGAGGTGGATATAATCCATATATTTGCTACCTGTCCGCAGCTCTATACACTTATTAGGGATATTGAACTATTCTTTGACAGATCTTTAGGGATCAAAACTACTCTGTCTCCAGTTTTGATACTACTTGGGGTTTCTGCAGACCTGGATGGTCCCCACGACGAGTTTTTATTTGTAGCCATGGCGGTCGTCCGACTCTCTATAGCCAGGGATTGGCTGGATAAAGTACCCCTACACTACAGCAATGGCTTGCAAGTCTTTTGGTTGTGTATAACCTAGAAAAGGGAATATACGCTAAGAAAGGGAAAAGGAGGAGATTTCTTGGGGACCGATACAGAGGTGGAAGGAGGGTATGTGAAAGGGTTGAATGTATGTAATGTATAGTTTGTGTAGGGACAGCATCCTTGAATTGTTTAGGAAACCCCGGTTGAGATGGATTTTTGTTCTTGAGCCCTGTTTTGATTATGCTTTCTGTTCTGTGTTGTATCACACAAAAACTTTTTAATTGAAATATATATTTTTTTTAAAGAAGTTTAACCTCCACCAAGTCCCCAACTCTTACTTTAGTATGACTTACAGCTGTTCGTGTGTCAAAGTTTTATTTCCCATTCCTAACTCTTGTTGAGATATCTTGTATTCACCCTTGTCAGGTAACACACTCATAGAATAATTACATAGCATCCATGCTGGTCTTACCATTGTGTTAGGCACCCTTCCCTTAAATAGCTCAACCTGTGACAGAATGATGTGTCAAGCAATAAACTTCGACTCACTCAAATACATCTTTTCTCCCCTCCTTGTTTTGTGTTTTAGAAATCTGAATAGAATCTTCTAATACTCTGTTGAATCTCTCTATCATTCTATTAGTTTCAGAATGATAGAGAGAGCAATGATTATGTCTAACCCCCCTGAGAGACAAGAATTCTTCATTTCTCTAGGCACCAGCTGAATACCATTGTCCGTTCATATACAGTCCAGAAGTCCTTCTCTGCTGAAAACCTCTTTGAGAAAGGCAATTTCTTTACCCTTCTCACACTTTTTGTGATGCATCTTTATGGCCAGCGTGAAAACATATACATTAGCACTAAAACATGTGACTGACCAGCCTTTCCTGTGACTGGTCCTAGAAAGCCTAATGCTACTTCCTGTCACACTTTTTCATGGGTGTCTCCCCCATCATTGGTTGGACCTCGTACCCCTACATACAATACCATCACTCGCAGACAGTTCGTCCTTCATGTTCCAAAACTTCAAACTATCTTCACTCACACCCCTTTTAGAGTCCCACCCTTTTCTGACTAACTTCGTCACCCCCTTTAAAGTTACATCCTCATTTAAAAATTATTTCTATTCCAACACACTAACGACACCATCAGTAACTTCAGACACTTTTCAATCACCTAAATCCCAAATATTATCTTCCTCCTCAATTTCAGAATTAGTCTGTCCTGGAACTAAGCGTGATAAATAATCGTCTACTCTGTTCTCTGTCCCAGGAATATATTTTACCCTAAAAATATATTCTTATAAGGCTCCAACCCATATGCAAATATGGCCCAATTTTATATCAAAACTTCTAACCAAATATATCTTCGAGGGGCTTATGGTCCATCATCACCCCAAAATCCATCCCCCTTGAGAAATATCTTCAGTTTTATTATGGCCCAGTTAGTACAAAGGGCTACCCTCTCAATTACAGAATACCAGCTTTTGGATCCCACCAAACTTCTAGAAATTATCATTACGGTCCTTTCTACCCCCTACTTTTCTTGCTTGAGCAACGCACCTAACCCTTTTGAGCTAGCGTCTGTTATTATAATGGAATGATCTCTGAGATCAAAGTTTTGTAAAGAGGAGATGTTAGTAAAAGCAGACTTCATGTCTCTAAATTCAGTTTCAAATTCTGAGGACCATATAAACTTCACACCCTTCTTTAGCCTCATCCCTGCTGATGATATCCTTCTCCTGTGCTGGGCCCTAATGTAAATGGGTGTTGTCATGACGAGCTCAGCTCGTCATGGGCACAGCTCCACTGTGTCCCATGACGAGCTGAGCTCGTCATGAGCATCGAAGGGGTTAACAAAGACCTCAAGTTATGGGTATGACTGACAAAAGATGGAACACATTTCTTGTCAGCCGTTCTGATCTGAGGAATGTTACCAATTCATCCTTGTTATAGGGAGCATGCTGGTTCTCAATGATATGAATCAGTGCCTATTCATACCATCTTTAGTCAATTTATGACCCATGTATTCCATTTCTGTTTGATTTAATTTACATTTGTTCCTTCTCAAGGTAAGACCCCTCGTTTGAACCTCTCCAAACCTGACCTCAATCTATAGACATGTTCTTCTTTGTTCGATCCATATATCAACATCTCATCCTGATATATCTATACCCAGGAACGTTTTCTGGAAACACCTTCCATAGCTCTTTGGAAGACCATTGCAGCAGAGTTAAACCCAAATGGAAATCTGGTGAATTTGAAATAAATAAAAGGGCATGATAAAAGAAGTGAGCTCTTGGTTTCATCATCTAAGCAAATCTGATGATTTGCTGCCTGAAGGTTTAAGTAGAAAAAACTGCAGCTCCCTCTAACTGGACATGCATCTCTGAGATGTTCAGGAGAGGATACTTGTTCACCACTATTGCTCTGTTGAGACTCTTTAAGTCCACACATAGGCATATATCGCATGACTGTTTGCATGCAAGTACCATTTGCATAAGCCATCCTGTTGCTTCAGTCTTAAATATTATTCCTTCCTTCTCTAATTTAACAAGTTAAGCCAGCATGTGATGTTTCAGTGTAAATGGTACTCCAAGCAATTTACACTCCACAGGGGACACTTTATCTTTCAGAATAATCAGACAAACATCCCAATTTTTCTTCAAACACAAATTATGAGGAATGCTATTTTTACCCTTCTTGAACCAACCCTGCCATATCAGGAGAGAGTTTCAAAATAACACATGGCTCACTGTTAGATTCAACATTCTGGTGGAACCAGCTAATGATGCTGCCCCCTCTACAAGAGACATATTTTCCCAGCTTTAAGTCATCGTTGAACTACCCTAGTAACTTTATGGCTGACCACCGTAAGCTAGGGGCCTGCTGTCAGGTTTGAAGAGTTTGACTCACCCCTGAAGAGAATTTTTTGAGTATCAACAGAGTCAAACAGCATGTCAACATATTGTCCATTAACTCTGACTTTACCAACAGGCCCTTAAGTACTATGTTGCCCAATTTGAAGTAACACCTCCCCACAATGCAGGTCCTCATACTCTATATCATCTTCATCATATACTGATACTTCTTTTACTTGTTTGACTTCACTCTTGTTTGGGATGACCTGCTGTTCTTAACCACGTTTCCTACTTTGCCACACAGAGACATAACACTTAGCTAATAAGGTAGGACAAATCTTGTCATTAGCTAGATGTCCAGAAACACCACCTCAAAAACACTTCCAACTGAAAGGTTTTCTTTGAACAGAAGGATCATTATGCTTTGACAACATTTTGTTTACCACATGTACTTTTTGTAGTGTGGTAAAATTATGTTCTTTCTTTATAATATCAATACAGGATAATGAGTGTTCACCCTATTTAGCGATCAGTGATACCTCATCAAATTTTAGATCATCCTTTCGCCATAATTCATCTTTGACCTTTTCAATGTTGCTTTCTAACAAGAATTAGTTGCAGATGTCTTCTTCTACACATAGCTGCTAACTTACGGAAACTTGTAACATAACTCTCTACAGATTCCTGTCTTTTTTATCCTCTTACCAAAATGATGCCTCTCTGGGATTGTACTTACTTTTAAGAGATAGTGTCTGTCTAGTTTTTTGATGGAAAGTTGAAATTCAGTCAGCCCTTCTGTTTCACCACCTGTAATTTCTGGAAGATGTTCAAACACTTCTTGACCCTCCGAGTCTAACCGGTTGAGAAGAAAGGTGGTACGCATAGAGAGAAGCATGATAACAGCTTCCCTCTAAATCCCACAAGCATCAAGATTATGTGCTTTGTAGAGTTGACATTCAGAAAATAAACCACAGAAAAGTAAAACCACACATAAACGATTTGACTCAGGTGAGGTAACGTTCGGGATAGGAAGTGTACAGAAAGCAAGGCAAGTCATGTTGTAAAACTAGAAGTGTTCACCCAATTAACAATGTCTTTTCTAACTAGACATGCATCGCCTAGGTTGCTGTGAAAATCTGGTGTGCATCTTTCACTATATTTTGCATGTCCTGCCTAGTGTGTACAAAATTGAGATTTGAAAGCCAGTAACTATCATACAGGTTGTGTCACACTCACAACCCATTCAGTGGTACTGGGCCACACAGACATTACTGGGCCTAAACCATGGAAGTTGAGTCCTCCTATCACTGATGTCCCAGACCTAAGCTACGATGGCAAACAAAAACTGAGCGCAAAGTACACCTCTTTAGTACTTCACTCTAGGGTAGTAAGGTAAACAGTCCAAGGCTTCCTGGGGGGGGGGGGGGGGGCGGGTATGGAATTAGAGACTCACACAATAGTTCCTTATGATGAATGCCCAGACCAGCACTTTTACTTCTGAAGGTAAATAATTTGAACATAACAATGATGCCACATGACACAAAAATATTAAATACAAGTAACTTGGGGTATAACTACAATGCCCAAGAAAGATATTTAAAACAAAATATTAAGAGAAATTCCCAGGTGCAGACTCACAGTAAAGGATGCAAGCAGATTGCTGGGTCAATGACCACTGGGTTAACTTCTTGTGCATGTTCCTCTTTCGCTAACAGTTTTGAAATCAGAACAAGGAGTGCCTTTGGAATCTCGAAAAATGTCAGTGCCTGCAGATTTACCAGTGTGTTGCTGTCCCACTGGTGCACAGTAGGTCTTGGGATGACCTTGGTATGCATTCACTGTGTTAGACCTGAACCCTTCAGGTAGCGTTTCCCTAAAAGTTTTGATTTTTCCTCCTGGGTGTTGCTGATTCTCTTTAGGTGGCCTTATGGCCTAGGACACTTTCTCACTGTAAATACAGTGTGAAAGTGTGTGTGCCTTCCTACACACAGTAGTGTTAAATATGTGTCCGAAATTGTAACTAAATCACAATTAATGCTGTGTTAAATAATCAAACCAAATTTTATATATCAAAATTATTCATAGTATATACAATAGTCATGGAGTTTTTTTCATAACGGTTCCTCCAAATAGAGTGAAAAGAGAAGTGTTTGTAGAAGTGCTCATGTGCACATTGATCAGAAAGAAGAAGAAAAAGAATTATTAACTGTTAACACACTAATCATAATTTAACATCCATGGCTATGAGAAATTCGAATTGGCCAAAGCCAAGAAGCCTGTCTAAGAGGTTTATACACTAGTAATGTTCCTCATTCAAGATGATGGTGACTGAATTAAAAATACACCAAAAATACACCAAAAATACAAAGGCATATATATATTCAATCCTGGCTTAGAGTGTAAATGTTGTCGCTGTTTCGACCCGACTCTTGATTGAAGTGCATGAGGGTCTTCATCAGGACGGTAAATGGTGGGATGATTTAATAGGGCAACCTCAAAGCGGTGCAGCTGCACCACAGGTTGGGAAAGGAGTTCCATCTCGATACGCCCCTCCCTCTTGATCAAAAGTAAGATATTCAACACCTTCACCAATTCAATCTCATCGTGTGGAGCCAATCTCAGCTAGATGAGTCAGATATAGTTATCCATTAATGGGGGCCTGTGGTTCCTGTATTGATCAGAAATTCAATTTCAAGAAGGCCGTACAAGATGCAAGAAAATAATTCCAAGGCAGCCACATGTAAATAAATAAATCATTGTGGGAGCTCTCCTGAAGTTCAAGGCAGAGTGTCCATGCAGGTTGACACAAAGTGGTAAAGGCTTTGGATAGCTTTCTTTTGATTAAGAGGGAATGGTGTATTGAGAGGAAACAGTTTAAATATGTGTTCAGCTTGACATTGCAGACTAGGGTGCACTTTGCATTGACGGTGCTCTCAAATATGTGCCCAGACTGCCATTACAGGCTGTTGTGTGCTCTGCACTACATATGCTCTTAAATATGTTTCCAGCCTGCCTTTGCAGGCTGATATGTGCAGTTGTTTGTTTACTCAGACTGGCCTGTGTGTGTCACTAGCTATCATGAAAGGACCTTTCCCTTTCACCCGATACCTGAAGCATGGTGCCCTCTCAGGTGCGCACATCATCTGCTGGATTCCACCTGGTAGCGCAACGTGGGTGTGAAACTAAGAATTGGGCCTGGTGACCAGATCGCCTTGTGCAAAGCCCATGAGTCTGACCTGCACCTAAGGAGTATGGTCTCCCAATGGTGGGGTCCTTGGCATGCATAAGCATCTAGTTGGGTTGTAGCAGATTCACCATGTGCAGGACCTAACATGGCCTGCTTTGTCAATCATGCTGCATCTCTCTTGGGTGACATGCCGAGTGCATGTTCATTGCATGCGGTGTCCGAATATATGTTGCGGCTCTTGGAGGCAGGGGCGTAACCATAGTAGTGTCTCATTCTAACTCGTGAGGCATTGTGAATTTGTGCCTGTTTGTGCGACTGGAACTGTCTAGTGCACCGGACATTGCATCTCATTTCCAGGGAGATGCGAATTTGCAAATCTTCAATCTTGTGAGTTACTGGAGCTGCCTGGTGCAGCCAAAATCAACATTCACAAGTCCTTGTGCTTCATTTCCAAGGAGGCACGGACTTGGTGTTACCAGAATGGTCTGGTGTGACATGTATCATTGTACACCCAACGTTGTGCCTGGATTTCCTGGATTGCCTTGGTGTGACTCTGAAAAAAGTGTACCTGACGGGATGCCTCCTCCTTTTGAGAGCCCCCCCGTTTCATTCTCCATTCATCTACTGTTCCCTTACTTGGCCCTCAGCATGGTGGACCAACTGCCCTCTCCTGACCTGGCCTTCCTCAATGACACTGTGTTGACAGGTAGGATTGGCCAGCTCGGGCCTGGGTGGTTAGAGTGACTAACAAGGCTGGAGCAGTGCTTCAGAGAATTAGCAGAAAAGGGTAACGACACTGTATTACCCCCTTGTGTTTCGCAGAACTGGGCTGGTGCTGGAAGGCCCTTAGGGACCCCTTTGGTATGACTGTCCTCTGCCCACGGTCCGTGTCTGCTCCGCATCCTGTGGGTGAACTTCTCAAGTGGCTGCCAAACCTCTTTTACCTTTTTGCCTAACCCCACCTGCTTCCTGAGAACCTGATTAAGAGTGACTACAACTGGGTGTATCTTAGTGTCAAGGGGTAGGATCGGGGTGTCTCCAATCTGTCGGTGTAGGATAGTCGGGTAAGTTGGAGGGCAGAGGGAGGCTCAAGCCACAAGGTCTGCAGAGTGTAACCAATTGACCTGCTGGGTATCAGTTGCACCACATTAGGATGCTAGGTGCGTGTGAGTGAGTGCTGACGTATGGACTTGTCTGATATCCGTTGCACCGCATAGTGGTCTGGAGTGGGTTTGTGTGTGTGTGTGGGAGTGACAGTGGGGAACTGCCTGTGATTCACAACACTGGACGGAAGTTTGGCTGATATGTTGATTTCCTGCCAGAAAAGCATTACATTTGACATGGTTTTTTACCCGTCCAGCCTCAGCCCGCAGTGCTGCTAAAAAGTGGGATAATTTTGTGTTTGTACATATTTCTGATATCGTTGTGAGCTGGGGTGAACCTTCTAGCTGTGTAGTATTGAACTATAAGAAATGCTACGGTGGGCCTGGGATGGACAACGTGTTGCACTGCATAAGAGTGCTGGGGGTGTAGATTAGAATTTTTCCCAAGTGCATATACTGCTGGTGTCATTTGAACACGGCTGGGCTTAGTACTATTAGTAATAATTCCAAATGTGTTTTATGCTCAGAAATAGATGATGTTCATGATGTGTTGATTATCATGTGTGTTGAACATAAAGGGTATTTGCATACATCATATGTGAAGTCTCTTTTGTGATGCTCAATGTACTTACTGTGAGTGAGTGTTGTGCCAATGCTTTACACATTGCCTCTGTGGTAAGCCTGACTGCTCAGTGCCAAGCTCCCCAAGGGTGAGTGGCCAACACAGTGTATGGAATCACCTGCCTCTGCGGCGGTTCCACCAAGCATATTACTGCCTCCTGACCACCTCAACACCGCCAGGGAACCACCGCTGCAGCGGAACAATGGCAGTCCTACTGCCCTTATTGTAATAAGCCGGTCGGGAGATCACCCAGCCTCCATGTATGTGGCGGTCCGTGGACCGCTAGACTCATAATTAACCCCTAAGTGTTATAAATAGGAGCTTTGGATGATTCCACAATTCACAGGCATTGTCTGAGAGGTCTCTTGAGCCCACTAAGCACAGGTTACTCTAGGCCTCACTCACATAAGTACATCGTTCAGCTCTACCTGTGACCCCAGTTCGAGGCCCTGTGCCCCTGCCACTAACACCGGGTTATTTGCTATTTTTCCTTTTCTGCCTGTTAGACTTCGTTTTTGGCTGTGAATATCTCCTTTATCGGCTGTGTATTTTGTTATATTTAGATATGCTTGTTGCATAACTTGTAGAACCTTATGTTCATCATAGAACTGCTTCTGCTCAGGTTCTCTAAAGTGTCTGGTACCTCGCAGGCGTAGTGAGAGGAGCGGTGGCTTTTTATGCTTACAATAAAACTACGAACTCACTTATCCTGCCTACTTCGTCTATTTCTTGCCGAAGACACCACATTTATTTTGGCGAAGAGGTGTTTTGCAGCTTTAATCCACTGCCTCGGAATGATTTCTGAAGCATAGAAACGCATTGGAGCTGACATCGCAGCACTGCACATCAAAAATCGGATTAAAGTGAAATATGCTGATAATGCGCATATTTCGAAGATAAGAAATTTGGAGTCAAGACATCATAGAGGAAATCATAATCTTCCTCACCTCCTCCAGCGGCTGTCTTATTTTGAAGGGAAACAAAGTTTTTCTCCAGTGGCAGTGACATCGGAAAGGTGAGGAGGTCTTCGTGTGGATTCTAGTTGTGGGATGTACTGTCTTCTCCCGTTTTCTCCCACAAGTGTCCTGTTTGGTCTTCTGCGGTGCTGTCTATCGTGCCTGCAGTGCTATCTGTATGCCTGAAGTTTTCAACCGTCGAGACCCTCCTCCGATGGGCGCAAGGACTGAATGGTGACATAATCGAACGTGAAGAGAGACTCAGTGAGCCTGTAACTGTTACGTCTTTTCTGACTCCTGCATGTCACCCTGCGGCGTCTGCGTTGAGCGCGTCTGACATATGCAGATCGAGCCACACTTACGGAAGTGGAACTTTAAGCTGTGAACTTCACCGCATTAATTGAAAGGGCTAAAGCGTGTTTCCTTCAGTTCTTAAAAGGGATTTCAACAGTACAGTCACTCATGAACGTTACTATCAAGGATTTTATTGCAGTATTCTGGTAACTGTTTTGTCGCATTGAATTGCGTACTTTCTGTGGTGCTTGCTATTCTCTTTTTCTTTTCTTCATTTTGTTTTACATATAGTGTGACATATTTACATATTTCTTTAAAGTGTGTTGTTATTGCTTGAAGGTGAAATCTATGTTGTAATATTTTCACTTATAGCAAAGCAAAACATTTTTTGAAGCATTATGCAATCTGAGAACCAACCTCCACCCTTTTTGGAAAGCCCTGGTACTCCACAGATACAATGGAGACAATGGTTTGACGCTTTTGAGACATATATTGGGGCAATAGGTGCGTCGCGATACAGGGCTGAAAGGAAAAAATATTTATTATTAAATTGTTTAGGGTTTGAGGGGAGAGAAGTGTATAAACACTTACCTGATTTGGTTTTGAATGAAGGTGAAGTGGTTGATGAATATCAAGAAACAGTTAAAAAACGTGTCATCAAGTTTGATGTTCAACCAAGTTTAGTTGTGGTGAGGCGCACATTTCTTAAGAGAGCACAACTACAAAGTGAAGATGTGGATACCTATTTAAGTGCTTTGCGGAAATTGTGTGCTGAATGTCAGTTAGGGGAGTTTCGTGATCAGTTAGTTAGGGATCAGTTTATTGCACATTGTAGTGATAAGCATATTCAGCAAAAATTACTCACTATGGGCAATCCCACACTTGAAGAAATTATAAAAGTAGCAAAAAGTCTTGAACTTGCTCAAAGTTCGATTAAGGAGTTAAGTGCTGTGTGTGCTAACAAAGACGGTGTAAATGTTGTAGTTTCTTCTGTCTCTAAAACTAGCATTTCCAAAAAGATAAAGTTAATGAGAAAGGGGGTTTCAAGAAAACCAATATATGCTACAGATGTGGTTACTCTCCACACAGCAAAGAAAATAGGTTTTGTCCTGGGAAGAATGCCAAATGTTAGAAGTGTGGAAGGGTTGGTCATTTGGCGAAAGTGTGTCAAAGCAATGTGAGTAAAGCTAAAAATGTCAATTGTGTTTTGGAAGATGAGCATGTTACTGAGAATGAAATTGTTCAAAATTTTAAGGACATGATAGTCACTGTCACAGATGACGATGTTGTCTCGGGTGATCCCTTAGAGTGTACTGATCCCTATGTGGATATTTTAGTCGGTGATATCTGTTTAAAGCTTCTAGTGGATTCAGGAGCTAGAATTACGATGATTACCTCTGAGTTATTCAAGGAATCTTGGCAGGATAGAAAATTGTTTCATCCGGATAGAGCATTCTAGTATTTAAGGGCAGAAAAATACATGGTAAGATTTATGTAGCAGTACGTGGTCTCAATATACTAGGTTGGTACCATCAGGGACTTTTTGGGATGGTGTTGAGACCAGGGGCTAAAGAACAAGTGTTAGTGGTGCAAGATATGCCTGATTTGTTAAGTCTTGAGAAGGAATTCCCTGGTGTTTTTTCTGATTCACTTGGGAAAATTACTGGTTTTAAGCATAGGATCAAAGTCAAGAGTAACGCTGTACCAGTTAAACACAAAGTTAGGTCTGTTCCTTTTAGCTTGAGGGCAGATCTCAAGACTGAGTTGGAGAGATTAGAAAGAAATGGCGTCATTGAACCTGTTGAGTCTAGTTTGTGGCTTAGTCCATTGGTGGTCGCACGCAAGAGGAATGGTGAGATCCGCTTATGTATTGAACTCAGGAGTCTCATTAAAGAAATATGGGTGGATGCTCATCCTTTTCCTAAAATTTGAGACTTGTTAGAAGAATTAAGAGACGCTCAGTGGTTTTCAAAGATTGATTTGGCTCCAGCCTATCACCAAATCTTGTTAGATGAAGACTTGAAACACTACACTGCCTTCAATTCTCCTTTTGGATCGTTCCAATTTTGCAGAATGCCTTTCGGGCTTGCCTCGGCAGCCTTAGTTTTCCAAAGAGTTATGCAGTTTGTATTAAAGGACATAAAGGGAGTAGTTATATTCCAAGATGATGTGTTGATTTTTGACAAATTTCTGGAGCAACATGATTTAACTCTCAAATTGGTTCTTAAAACATTTGAGGAGAAAGGTATTGTTGTGAAAAAAAACAAGTGCGAGTTTTGGAAGAGGGAAGTTGAGTTTTTAGGACATTTAGTTTCTGCCAATGGAGTCTCTCTCAGACCTGGCTTAGTAAAGGCTGTAGTAGAATGTCCTACTCCCAAGAATAAAGATGAGCTGCGCTCATTCTTGGGATTATGAAAATTTTATTCGCAATTCATTCCCGATTATGCATCTAAAATAAAGGCCCTTTCCAACATGCTCAGGTCTAGTATTGCTTTTTTGTGGGATGAGAATTGCCAGCAAACTTTTGACTTAGTCAAGTCGGAGAGGACCAATGCCAAGACCTTAAAAGCGTATGACCCTAAAGTTAGTTGTACCATCACGGTTGATGCGAGCCACTATAGGCTAGGTGCAGTACTCACTAAGAGAGTAAATGATGGAGAAGTTACCATTAGCTATGCCTCCAGGGTGTTAAGAGATCCCGAAGTCAATTATTTGGTTATCGAAAAAGAATTATTAGCGTGCTATTGGGCTTGCAAGAAATTTAGAACTTACGTTTGGGGAAGAAAGTTTCTCATCCAGACAGATCATAAGCCTTTGGTTTATATTTTAAATGGTGACAGAATCAAGTATGCTACACCTCGAATTGCACGTCTCACAACCAAACTTTTGCAATATAATTTTGAAACAAAACACATCCCAGGTAAAGAGAATGTTACAGCTGATCTTCTTTCTAGGCTTCCTTTAGAGGATGATGAACCGGTAGATCTGGATGAGGACAAGGAAGATTGTTTAATAGCAGCGATTGATGCTGTTGCGAATGTTGTGTGCAGTGAGAATGAGTGGAATAAAGCTATGGTCATTGATGCTACTCTTGAAAAGGTCAAACACTTTATTATTAATGGTTGGCCAAGAGAGAAGAGTGTGCCCTTTAACATTCAACCCTTTTGGAAAGTCTCTGAAGACCTATCCATTGAAGATGGTGTCGTTATGAGAGAGGGCAGGTGTATTCCTCCTATCAAGTTAAGAGTAAAGTTGATTGATTGTGCGCATGAAGGTCACCTCGGCATCACCATGACTAAAAGGAGAAAAGAGCTTGAAGACCTCTACTCCACCTCTTCAACCCATAGCTTTCCCTTCTAAACCATGGTTGAAAGTTGGCATCGATTTAGTGGGACCGTTCAACTTTCTTCCACATCATCTGCATTTTGCCTTTGTTTTAATCGATTTTCATAGTAAGTGGCCAGAAGTGAAGTTCTGTGCAAATCCTACTGCCAACAGTGCCATTCTATTCCTCAGAGAAATGTTCATGAGAGAAGGGTTCCCCGAATCGTTAGTTTCGAATAATGGGGTACAATTCATTAATCATGATATGTCCGTGTTTTTGTCTGAATCTGGAGTTAAACATTTGAGGCGTTCTATTGGACATCCTCAAACTAACGGTCTTGTTGAGAGAATAAACCGTGTAATTGTGGAGTGCATTAAATGGGCGAAGAACAACAAGTTTGATGTAGAAAGTGCTGTAAGATCAATGTTATGGTTTTATCGCGCAACTCTGCATTCCACTACCAGGATTGCCCCTTTTGTTTCTCTCAGAGGGAGAATACCAACTTCTACTCTCTACCCTGCATGGTTATTGAGAACAGTCTCTCAAAAAATCAATTGTGGGATTGACAATTTGGCGTTAGAAACACGTGCTAGAAGTGCTCAAAAAAATGGCTGTTAGATAAAATAAAATAAAATCTGCTAAAGTGATTGATGTTTCTCCTGGTGATATGGTCCACATCAAAAATTACAGGACAGTCAAGAAAGGTTGTGACACTTTTGGTGAAGCCGTCTGTGTTGAAAAGGTTTGTGGGTATGCCGTCATGGTCAAAGGTGGGCATTGGTGGAATCTAGGTAAAATTGTCAAAGTCACTACTGGAAGTAACCATTCTCCAACTTCTATAAGTTCTACCTTGAATGATACCCAAGCCATGTGTACCACTCTTGCACTAGATGTGTGTCCTATAAGAGGGGGTCAGAAAGGGATCTTTCTGTGAGAAATTTGAATATCACTCCCATAAGGAAATCTGCACATGTGACCCGTCTTCCTTGGAAGTTACCATAAACTTTCTCAGAATATTGATTTTGGAATGTAATTCTGCTTAACAGGTTCCTGTACTTTCAACCTGTTGCTGTTGAAAATATTTGAAATGTAACCTTGCTTAACAGTTTTATTGTTTTTTGTTTTTTTTTACCTTTGTTTTTTTTACCTTTTTTGCTTTTCCCTTTACTATCAGTATGTCTTTTCTTTTGGAAAAAAGAGATAATGTTGTATTTAGATATGCTTGTTGCATAACTTGTAGAACCTTATGTTCATCATAGAACTGCTTCTGCTCAGGTTCTCTAAAGTGTCAGTTGGTACCTCTCAGGTGTAGTGAGAGGAGCGGTGGCTTTTTATGCTTACAATAAAACTACGAACTCAACTCACTTATCCTACCTACTTCGTCTATTTCTTGCCAAAGACACCACATATTTCTTCTTCATTCCTTACTTCTGCTCTTTGTTTTTTGAATTTCTCCCTATTCTCCTTTTCTTTCTGCCTTTCCTGTTTCTGTTTCCCTTTTCCTGTGCCACTGCTGCCCCCATGGCCCCTCCTGCTCATGCGTGTTCCCACTTCCCAAGTCCGCCTCCTAGCTGCCCCGCCCCGAACCACTACTTAATGGCGGACGCTGTGCGGCCGGGTCGCTGGCATGCCAAAGGCAAGCCCGTCTGCGCCCGGCCACGACCCAGCCACTACCAGTGCCAGGAACCCTGATACTCTGGCCCACCAGCGACGCAGCTCCTCGACTCTCCACGAACTCAACGTCGGCAAGAACAACAACTGCACGCTCTCCTCACCACTCGACACACACAGACCCTTCACCTGCCATAACAGCCCCCTTTTTTTCACCTGTTCCTAGACCGAGGACCCAACAGCTCCCTCCATCTACAACCCCACTGCACCCCAAACCTTGCAATGCATCCTCCACAACGTCCGCTCCTTCCACAGACATATCATAGAAATCTGGGACCTCCTCAACAGCCCCTCTGCGGATATCCTTTTTCTCAACAAAACCTGGTCGAACGCCTCCTCCATACCAGACATCGCAATCGCCATCCCCGAAGGATACAAGTTCACCTGTAAGGATCACCCCAACTGTCCTGGGTGAGGCATCGCCATCACCTACAAGGCCAACCACTGACTTTACACCTACATCAACAGGCCCACAGACCTGATGGAACACCTGCAATTCAAGATACAGACCAACCCGTCCATTACCCCCTGAGGCACCCTCATCTACTGACCTCGCACCTTTCTCCGATTCCACTAAAGGCATCATCACGCTGCACGCCATCACCTCCACCAACTACAAGCTGCTTGAATACCTCAAATTCCACCTCGACAACCGCCAAGACCCCAACTCCACCTCCCTCCTGGACAACCTCCACATCATAGGACTCAAGCAGATCATACCAGAACCAATGTACACAGCAGGCCACACACTCGATCCCATCTTCACAGCAGGAAATTCCATCACCTTCAGCCACACCTCTGAACTCCCATGGCCGAACCACGCTGTGTCCACCTTACCTTCAAAACCAACATCTCTGCCAGATGTTCACACCAGCTCCAGCACAGGAATTGGAACAAGATCTCTGACGACCAGTTCGCCGCCACCTTCAGCAGCTCTGTCCCCACCGCCACAGATGATGACCCCACCACCCCTGCCCGCACTCTCCACAACATGATCACCGACTGCACCAAAACCATCCCCCCATCAAGAAAGCCTCCAACCCTCATGCAATGAAAGCCAGCTGGTTCTCCACCGAACTCTGAGACTCCAGGCGCACCTGCAGACGACTCAAAAAGCTATGGAGGAAATCCAAAATCCCAACAGACTTCGACAATTTCAAAACAGCCACCACTGTTCATCACAAACATATCAGACACTCTAAGAAGAAAGCTCTTCTGCACAGAATCTCCACCCATGCACACAACAGCAAGGAACTCTTCGGCATCATCAAAGAGTTTTCCCAACCCAACAGCGAGTCTACAGACAATCCCACCCTCTCAGGACCTCTGTGACAGACTCAGCTCTTTCTTCCATCACAAAATCAAGACCATCTATGCCAACTTCAACGACAACAACCTCCACGAGGAACGACCTCCCAACGCTCCCAGCACCACACAGCCGACACTAGACAGCTGAACCACCCTCAGCATTGAAGACACACTGAGAATGATGAATTTCACCCATTCCAGGGCCCCACGGATTCCTGCCCCCACCACATATACCACAGACATCATCGTCCCAAACTTCAACAGATCATCAACCGCTCCTTCAAGACAACCTCCTTCCCCGATGATTGGAAACACGTCGAGGTCACCCCTCTCCTGAGAAAACTCTTGGTAGACCCCACCGACCTCAAGAACTTCAGACCAATCTCCCTACTTTCTTATCCGGGCAAAGTCATGGAAAAAGCTGTCAACAGTCAACACACCACCTTCATAGAAGAAAATAACATCCTTGAATACTCCCAATCAGGCTTCAGAAAGAACCACAGCACTGAAACCACCCTTCTCTGGGCCATGGACGACATCCACTCCCTCCTCGACAGAGGAGAAACTCTGCCCCTCATCCTCCCAGACCTCTCTGCAGCATTCAACACTGTCTCTCATTGCACCCTAGCCCGCAGGCTCCATGACGACTGGATCCTCTTGTTCCTCTCTGGCAGAGCGCAATGGGTCAGACTCCCTCCGTTCGTCTCAGAACCCACTCCTACCACCTGCAGAGTCCCTCAAGTGTCATCCATCAGCCTGAACTTGTTCAACATCTACATAGCCCCGCTCGCATTCATCGTCAGATCACACGGACTCAACATCACGCAGACGACATCCAACTCATCCTCTCCCTATCCAACAAACACAACTTTCAAGACGGAAGCCGTCGCTAGATGGATGAAGAACAGCTGCCTTCAACTCAACACGGACAAAACCGAGGTGTTCATTATGGGCCCACAGCGCGACACCTGGAACGATACCTGGTGGCACCACACCCACCCCCACAGACCACACACACAATCTCAGAATCATCCTGGACACCTCCTCCAGCTACCACACCCACCGCCTACTCCGAAAGACCTTCAGATAGATCCCCCGTACACAGGAAAACCCTCACACATGCCTTCATCAGCAGCAGACTGTACTACTGCAAAGCACTCATCGCAGGGATCAATAAGAACGTCCCCGCAAGCTCCAGGACATCCGGAAAGCCGCTGCTAGGCTAGTCCTCAACCTACCACGCTACTGCCACATCAGCCAATACCTACGGACTCTCCACTGGCTCTCCGTTGAGAAGAGAATCACCTTTAAGCTCCTCACCGACGCTCACAAGGCCCTTCATAACACTGGACCCGCCAACCTGAACAAACACCTAACTTTCCACGCTTCCCAACGTACACACCGCTCACCCCAGCTCTCCCTTGTGACGGCACCTCGCATCAGGAAAACCAGAGCAGGAGGCGATCTTGCTCCCTTCTCGCTGCCAAGACATGAAACTCCCTCTTTCTTCACCTCTGACAGACTCCTTCACTCTCCAAGTTCTTAAAGGACCTCAAGACCTGGCTCTTCGATGGAACTCCGTGACCTTGCCAGGATCTGCGCGCCACTCCCTCCCTCCTCCTCCCCTCAGCGCCTTGAGACCCTCTCTGGTGAGTAGCCAGCGCTGTACTAACACTTGATTGATTGATTGATTGATTGATTGATTGATTGATTGGTTGGGCGAAGGTATTGACTAACGTGGCCTAGTTATCAATAGTCAAATTAGATTTATCATTGCACTCCTGTGTTCAATTGCATGTGATCAACAGTTGAAATGTTTAGGGTACTGGTGGGGTTTCACACATTGATCCAAGGTGTCAGCAAGATATTCACCAATGCACTATATAATACTTAGTGCTTAGTACTCTTTATGGTCCCTTATGGGTTCCAGGGATTATGGCACCTTACTATGCATTATTTTTCCCAGCAGGCAATCACAACGCGGTTGTTATAACGGACCGCATTGTTTCAACGCATACCATTACTCCGCAAGTCATAACAATGACTTGTTCTAGGGGGGGCGCTGGATGTTGGAATAGTATAATTTACTATTCCAACTCCAGTCTGTGCAACAGTAGGGAAGGTGTTGGATTTTAAATCCAACAACTTCTGACCCCTCCACAAGTTGTTGTTCCGACTTGCGGAGTAATGGTATGCGTTGTTACAACGCGGTCGTTGTAACAACAGTGTTGTAATTGCCTGCAGGGTAAAGGATTCGTGGTAAACTCAATCGTATTCATATGAGTTATTTTTGATCTTTTGATGTTGTCATTCGAATCAAAACATAACATAAAGAAGATCCCCAGAGCAATTCATAATGCATTTGAGATGCATGGTCCTTCATCAGAAGGGTATTTGTGCTATAAAACAAAAGAAAATAAGGCAGTTGAATACATTTATGTTTACATTGATTATATGTGCAAAGTGAGTGGACCTTGATGTTTTTATATATAACAGGTACCCAAAAAAAGGGCTTTTAGTTAATTAATTTGCTGCAGGAATTTTGGATGGTTATACCCCTCTTTATCTATTGGATAATTATATGATGTGCCTTCCCGAATATATCTGTAATCAGGTAAATGTTGTTTGTTTAAAATTTCCAAAATGTTTAGCGTCAAGAAAATGGTATACTATGAAATGGTGCTCACCCGTAGTTTCCAGTATATAATGGTATGATCAAGTGAAATGCGTTCGATTTCTTCCTATGATTTCATCATATAACTTTCGTTATCTTGATAAAGATATTTAATGGCTCTGTGTGATTCGATCAGTAAACCTGTGTCGATGCAAATGATTATGCAGTTATTTTCGGCAATATGGAAGCATCCCCAAAACAGAATAACAGTAAAAAAACTTTCCAGAAAGCTTAGCGGAAGTTATGGGTTGCATGTCACGTAAAATGTATTGGATTCCTCCTGTGATTTAATGATATGAATCTCCCATTCATAAATGGAAATACTTTGTTTCCTTGTGCCATTCAAAGGGTAGACCTAGAGAATGCATATGTAAATGCTGTTTATTTAAATAGCCACTTCACACTGGAAAATAATAGTAAAATCATCTTAAACAGTGGCTTACCGAGAGTTCATATAATTATCCAAAGGATAAAGTGTATAGTAACCATTGTAAGATTCGATTCATGGGGGGGGGGGGGGGGGGGGGGGGGGTTGCGGGGCGTGGCTTTGAGCGTCAAGGCGGCGGTCGCACTCTAAGGGGCCCATTAGGATGGCGGGCGGATTGCCCGCCATCCGCACAGAAATGATCCCCCGCCACATTAGGATGGCTGGGAGGTCCGCAGCAGACGGAAAGACTGTCCGCCGCTTTTCCGCCTTGGTCGCCTTGCGACTGGGGTGGAAAAGGTCTAATATGGTGGCGGTGTCTATCAGACACCGCCAGCCATATTAGGATGGGCTTTGGGGAATGCCTTTCAGTGGCGGCAATGCCGACACGGAAAGGCATGCGGAGACTCCCTGCGGGGGCCCCTTGTGGGCCCCCTGGGAGTCTGGGGGGTGGGGGGTGCACATGGGAGGTACCTATGGTTCCCCCCGCATTTCAAAGTGCAACATGGCAGGCACCGCGCGGCGCCTGTCATGTTGTGCTTTGAAACGCACAACATGCTTTTTTAGCATTGCGGCGGGCGATGCTTCCAGCACCGCCCGCCGCAATGTTAAAAATGCGGGTTGCACCCGCCACTGTGGCGGGTGCATCCTAATTCCAAGGATGGGACCCCCGCCCTTATGGCAGGCGGTCCTGTTGTCCGACAAGATGGCAGGCGGACAAAGTCTGCCCGTCATCCTAATAGGCCCCTTAGAGTGCTCCAGACCCCTACATCCTCCGCCCATATCCTGAGCTTCCCTTTGTCATCAAAAGTCATCAGAACTGGCTCACATGGTATGGACAGTACCTGCAGTGGACCAGCTGGAGGAGAGCCATCAACTGGCCATTCCTCCTGGCACCGCGCCAACATTGCCTCGAAACCCTGTTGGGTGTTGCCCATCCGGCAGTTTCAGCGGTAAGTGAAGACGCCGTAGCGGGGGTTACCCAGGCCTTGGGCAGCCTCTCAGATAGTGGTGCGGAATCCAGGGATGAGAAAAGGAGCCGCAGTGCCCAAGAAGGGCAGGGTCTGACTGCAGACTGAGGAGTCTTTTCTGACTCCTGCATGTCACCCTGCGGCGTCTGCGTTGAGCGCGTCTGACATATGCAGATCGAGCCACACTTACGGAAGTGGAACTTTAAGCTGTGAACTTCACCGCATTAATTGAAAGGGCTAAAGCGTGTTTCCTTCAGTTCTTAAAAGGGATTTCAACAGTACAGTCACTCATGAACGTTACTATCAAGGATTTTATTGCAGTATTCTGGTAACTGTTTTGTCGCATTGAATTGCGTACTTTCTGTGGTGCTTGCTATTCTCTTTTTCTTTTCTTCATTTTGTTTTACATATAGTGTGACATATTTACATATTTCTTTAAAGTGTGTTGTTATTGCTTGAAGGTGAAATCTATGTTGTAATATTTTCACTTATAGCAAAGCAAAACATTTTTTGAAGCATTATGCAATCTGAGAACCAACCTCCACCCTTTTTGGAAAGCCCTGGTACTCCACAGATACAATGGAGACAATGGTTTGACGCTTTTGAGACATATATTGGGGCAATAGGTGCGTCGCGATACAGGGCTGAAAGGAAAAAATATTTATTATTAAATTGTTTAGGGTTTGAGGGGAGAGAAGTGTATAAACACTTACCTGATTTGGTTTTGAATGAAGGTGAAGTGGTTGATGAATATCAAGAAACAGTTAAAAAACGTGTCATCAAGTTTGATGTTCAACCAAGTTTAGTTGTGGTGAGGCGCACATTTCTTAAGAGAGCACAACTACAAAGTGAAGATGTGGATACCTATTTAAGTGCTTTGCGGAAATTGTGTGCTGAATGTCAGTTAGGGGAGTTTCGTGATCAGTTAGTTAGGGATCAGTTTATTGCACATTGTAGTGATAAGCATATTCAGCAAAAATTACTCACTATGGGCAATCCCACACTTGAAGAAATTATAAAAGTAGCAAAAAGTCTTGAACTTGCTCAAAGTTCGATTAAGGAGTTAAGTGCTGTGTGTGCTAACAAAGACGGTGTAAATGTTGTAGTTTCTTCTGTCTCTAAAACTAGCATTTCCAAAAAGATAAAGTTAATGAGAAAGGGGGTTTCAAGAAAACCAATATATGCTACAGATGTGGTTACTCTCCACACAGCAAAGAAAATAGGTTTTGTCCTGGGAAGAATGCCAAATGTTAGAAGTGTGGAAGGGTTGGTCATTTGGCGAAAGTGTGTCAAAGCAATGTGAGTAAAGCTAAAAATGTCAATTGTGTTTTGGAAGATGAGCATGTTACTGAGAATGAAATTGTTCAAAATTTTAAGGACATGATAGTCACTGTCACAGATGACGATGTTGTCTCGGGTGATCCCTTAGAGTGTACTGATCCCTATGTGGATATTTTAGTCGGTGATATCTGTTTAAAGCTTCTAGTGGATTCAGGAGCTAGAATTACGATGATTACCTCTGAGTTATTCAAGGAATCTTGGCAGGATAGAAAATTGTTTCATCCGGATAGAGCATTCTAGTATTTAAGGGCAGAAAAATACATGGTAAGATTTATGTAGCAGTACGTGGTCTCAATATACTAGGTTGGTACCATCAGGGACTTTTTGGGATGGTGTTGAGACCAGGGGCTAAAGAACAAGTGTTAGTGGTGCAAGATATGCCTGATTTGTTAAGTCTTGAGAAGGAATTCCCTGGTGTTTTTTCTGATTCACTTGGGAAAATTACTGGTTTTAAGCATAGGATCAAAGTCAAGAGTAACGCTGTACCAGTTAAACACAAAGTTAGGTCTGTTCCTTTTAGCTTGAGGGCAGATCTCAAGACTGAGTTGGAGAGATTAGAAAGAAATGGCGTCATTGAACCTGTTGAGTCTAGTTTGTGGCTTAGTCCATTGGTGGTCGCACGCAAGAGGAATGGTGAGATCCGCTTATGTATTGAACTCAGGAGTCTCATTAAAGAAATATGGGTGGATGCTCATCCTTTTCCTAAAATTTGAGACTTGTTAGAAGAATTAAGAGACGCTCAGTGGTTTTCAAAGATTGATTTGGCTCCAGCCTATCACCAAATCTTGTTAGATGAAGACTTGAAACACTACACTGCCTTCAATTCTCCTTTTGGATCGTTCCAATTTTGCAGAATGCCTTTCGGGCTTGCCTCGGCAGCCTTAGTTTTCCAAAGAGTTATGCAGTTTGTATTAAAGGACATAAAGGGAGTAGTTATATTCCAAGATGATGTGTTGATTTTTGACAAATTTCTGGAGCAACATGATTTAACTCTCAAATTGGTTCTTAAAACATTTGAGGAGAAAGGTATTGTTGTGAAAAAAAACAAGTGCGAGTTTTGGAAGAGGGAAGTTGAGTTTTTAGGACATTTAGTTTCTGCCAATGGAGTCTCTCTCAGACCTGGCTTAGTAAAGGCTGTAGTAGAATGTCCTACTCCCAAGAATAAAGATGAGCTGCGCTCATTCTTGGGATTATGAAAATTTTATTCGCAATTCATTCCCGATTATGCATCTAAAATAAAGGCCCTTTCCAACATGCTCAGGTCTAGTATTGCTTTTTTGTGGGATGAGAATTGCCAGCAAACTTTTGACTTAGTCAAGTCGGAGAGGACCAATGCCAAGACCTTAAAAGCGTATGACCCTAAAGTTAGTTGTACCATCACGGTTGATGCGAGCCACTATAGGCTAGGTGCAGTACTCACTAAGAGAGTAAATGATGGAGAAGTTACCATTAGCTATGCCTCCAGGGTGTTAAGAGATCCCGAAGTCAATTATTTGGTTATCGAAAAAGAATTATTAGCGTGCTATTGGGCTTGCAAGAAATTTAGAACTTACGTTTGGGGAAGAAAGTTTCTCATCCAGACAGATCATAAGCCTTTGGTTTATATTTTAAATGGTGACAGAATCAAGTATGCTACACCTCGAATTGCACGTCTCACAACCAAACTTTTGCAATATAATTTTGAAACAAAACACATCCCAGGTAAAGAGAATGTTACAGCTGATCTTCTTTCTAGGCTTCCTTTAGAGGATGATGAACCGGTAGATCTGGATGAGGACAAGGAAGATTGTTTAATAGCAGCGATTGATGCTGTTGCGAATGTTGTGTGCAGTGAGAATGAGTGGAATGAAGCTATGGTCATTGATGCTACTCTTGAAAAGGTCAAACACTTTATTATTAATGGTTGGCCAAGAGAGAAGAGTGTGCCCTTTAACATTCAACCCTTTTGGAAAGTCTCTGAAGACCTATCCATTGAAGATGGTGTCGTTATGAGAGAGGGCAGGTGTATTCCTCCTATCAAGTTAAGAGTAAAGTTGATTGATTGTGCGCATGAAGGTCACCTCGGCATCACCATGACTAAAAGGAGAAAAGAGCTTGAAGACCTCTACTCCACCTCTTCAACCCATAGCTTTCCCTTCTAAACCATGGTTGAAAGTTGGCATCGATTTAGTGGGACCGTTCAACTTTCTTCCACATCATCTGCATTTTGCCTTTGTTTTAATCGATTTTCATAGTAAGTGGCCAGAAGTGAAGTTCTGTGCAAATCCTACTGCCAACAGTGCCATTCTATTCCTCAGAGAAATGTTCATGAGAGAAGGGTTCCCCGAATCGTTAGTTTCGAATAATGGGGTACAATTCATTAATCATGATATGTCCGTGTTTTTGTCTGAATCTGGAGTTAAACATTTGAGGCGTTCTATTGGACATCCTCAAACTAACGGTCTTGTTGAGAGAATAAACCGTGTAATTGTGGAGTGCATTAAATGGGCGAAGAACAACAAGTTTGATGTAGAAAGTGCTGTAAGATCAATGTTATGGTTTTATCGCGCAACTCTGCATTCCACTACCAGGATTGCCCCTTTTGTTTCTCTCAGAGGGAGAATACCAACTTCTACTCTCTACCCTGCATGGTTATTGAGAACAGTCTCTCAAAAAATCAATTGTGGGATTGACAATTTGGCGTTAGAAACACGTGCTAGAAGTGCTCAAAAAAATGGCTGTTAGATAAAATAAAATAAAATCTGCTAAAGTGATTGATGTTTCTCCTGGTGATATGGTCCACATCAAAAATTACAGGACAGTCAAGAAAGGTTGTGACACTTTTGGTGAAGCCGTCTGTGTTGAAAAGGTTTGTGGGTATGCCGTCATGGTCAAAGGTGGGCATTGGTGGAATCTAGGTAAAATTGTCAAAGTCACTACTGGAAGTAACCATTCTCCAACTTCTATAAGTTCTACCTTGAATGATACCCAAGCCATGTGTACCACTCTTGCACTAGATGTGTGTCCTATAAGAGGGGGTCAGAAAGGGATCTTTCTGTGAGAAATTTGAATATCACTCCCATAAGGAAATCTGCACATGTGACCCGTCTTCCTTGGAAGTTACCATAAACTTTCTCAGAATATTGATTTTGGAATGTAATTCTGCTTAACAGGTTCCTGTACTTTCAACCTGTTGCTGTTGAAAATATTTGAAATGTAACCTTGCTTAACAGTTTTATTGTTTTTTGTTTTTTTTTACCTTTGTTTTTTTTACCTTTTTTGCTTTTCCCTTTACTATCAGTATGTCTTTTCTTTTGGAAAAAAGAGATAATGTTGTATTTAGATATGCTTGTTGCATAACTTGTAGAACCTTATGTTCATCATAGAACTGCTTCTGCTCAGGTTCTCTAAAGTGTCAGTTGGTACCTCTCAGGTGTAGTGAGAGGAGCGGTGGCTTTTTATGCTTACAATAAAACTACGAACTCAACTCACTTATCCTACCTACTTCGTCTATTTCTTGCCAAAGACACCACATATTTCTTCTTCATTCCTTACTTCTGCTCTTTGTTTTTTGAATTTCTCCCTATTCTCCTTTTCTTTCTGCCTTTCCTGTTTCTGTTTCCCTTTTCCTGTGCCACTGCTGCCCCCATGGCCCCTCCTGCTCATGCGTGTTCCCACTTCCCAAGTCCGCCTCCTAGCTGCCCCGCCCCGAACCACTACTTAATGGCGGACGCTGTGCGGCCGGGTCGCTGGCATGCCAAAGGCAAGCCCGTCTGCGCCCGGCCACGACCCAGCCACTACCAGTGCCAGGAACCCTGATACTCTGGCCCACCAGCGACGCAGCTCCTCGACTCTCCACGAACTCAACGTCGGCAAGAACAACAACTGCACGCTCTCCTCACCACTCGACACACACAGACCCTTCACCTGCCATAACAGCCCCCTTTTTTTCACCTGTTCCTAGACCGAGGACCCAACAGCTCCCTCCATCGACAACCCCACTGCACCCCAAACCTTGCAATGCATCCTCCACAACGTCCGCTCCTTCCACAGACATATCATAGAAATCTGGGACCTCCTCAACAGCCCCTCTGCGGATATCCTTTTTCTCAACAAAACCTGGTCGAACGCCTCCTCCATACCAGACATCGCAATCGCCATCCCCGAAGGATACAAGTTCACCTGTAAGGATCACCCCAACTGTCCTGGGTGAGGCATCGCCATCACCTACAAGGCCAACCACTGACTTTACACCTACATCAACAGGCCCACAGACCTGATGGAACACCTGCAATTCAAGATACAGACCAACCCGTCCATTACCCCCTGAGGCACCCTCATCTACTGACCTCGCACCTTTCTCCGATTCCACTAAAGGCATCATCACGCTGCACGCCATCACCTCCACCAACTACAAGCTGCTTGAATACCTCAAATTCCACCTCGACAACCGCCAAGACCCCAACTCCACCTCCCTCCTGGACAACCTCCACATCATAGGACTCAAGCAGATCATACCAGAACCAATGTACACAGCAGGCCACACACTCGATCCCATCTTCACAGCAGGAAATTCCATCACCTTCAGCCACACCTCTGAACTCCCATGGCCGAACCACGCTGTGTCCACCTTACCTTCAAAACCAACATCTCTGCCAGATGTTCACACCAGCTCCAGCACAGGAATTGGAACAAGATCTCTGACGACCAGTTCGCCGCCACCTTCAGCAGCTCTGTCCCCACCGCCACAGATGATGACCCCACCACCCCTGCCCGCACTCTCCACAACATGATCACCGACTGCACCAAAACCATCCCCCCATCAAGAAAGCCTCCAACCCTCATGCAATGAAAGCCAGCTGGTTCTCCACCGAACTCTGAGACTCCAGGCGCACCTGCAGACGACTCAAAAAGCTATGGAGGAAATCCAAAATCCCAACAGACTTCGACAATTTCAAAACAGCCACCACTGTTCATCACAAACATATCAGACACTCTAAGAAGAAAGCTCTTCTGCACAGAATCTCCACCCATGCACACAACAGCAAGGAACTCTTCGGCATCATCAAAGAGTTTTCCCAACCCAACAGCGAGTCTACAGACAATCCCACCCTCTCAGGACCTCTGTGACAGACTCAGCTCTTTCTTCCATCACAAAATCAAGACCATCTATGCCAACTTCAACGACAACAACCTCCACGAGGAACGACCTCCCAACGCTCCCAGCACCACACAGCCGACACTAGACAGCTGAACCACCCTCAGCATTGAAGACACACTGAGAATGATGAATTTCACCCATTCCAGGGCCCCACGGATTCCTGCCCCCACCACATATACCACAGACATCATCGTCCCAAACTTCAACAGATCATCAACCGCTCCTTCAAGACAACCTCCTTCCCCGATGATTGGAAACACGTCGAGGTCACCCCTCTCCTGAGAAAACTCTTGGTAGACCCCACCGACCTCAAGAACTTCAGACCAATCTCCCTACTTTCTTATCCGGGCAAAGTCATGGAAAAAGCTGTCAACAGTCAACACACCACCTTCATAGAAGAAAATAACATCCTTGAATACTCCCAATCAGGCTTCAGAAAGAACCACAGCACTGAAACCACCCTTCTCTGGGCCATGGACGACATCCACTCCCTCCTCGACAGAGGAGAAACTCTGCCCCTCATCCTCCCAGACCTCTCTGCAGCATTCAACACTGTCTCTCATTGCACCCTAGCCCGCAGGCTCCATGACGACTGGATCCTCTTGTTCCTCTCTGGCAGAGCGCAATGGGTCAGACTCCCTCCGTTCGTCTCAGAACCCACTCCTACCACCTGCAGAGTCCCTCAAGTGTCATCCATCAGCCTGAACTTGTTCAACATCTACATAGCCCCGCTCGCATTCATCGTCAGATCACACGGACTCAACATCACGCAGACGACATCCAACTCATCCTCTCCCTATCCAACAAACACAACTTTCAAGACGGAAGCCGTCGCTAGATGGATGAAGAACAGCTGCCTTCAACTCAACACGGACAAAACCGAGGTGTTCATTATGGGCCCACAGCGCGACACCTGGAACGATACCTGGTGGCACCACACCCACCCCCACAGACCACACACACAATCTCAGAATCATCCTGGACACCTCCTCCAGCTACCACACCCACCGCCTACTCCGAAAGACCTTCAGATAGATCCCCCGTACACAGGAAAACCCTCACACATGCCTTCATCAGCAGCAGACTGTACTACTGCAAAGCACTCATCGCAGGGATCAATAAGAACGTCCCCGCAAGCTCCAGGACATCCGGAAAGCCGCTGCTAGGCTAGTCCTCAACCTACCACGCTACTGCCACATCAGCCAATACCTACGGACTCTCCACTGGCTCTCCGTTGAGAAGAGAATCACCTTTAAGCTCCTCACCGACGCTCACAAGGCCCTTCATAACACTGGACCCGCCAACCTGAACAAACACCTAACTTTCCACGCTTCCCAACGTACACACCGCTCACCCCAGCTCTCCCTTGTGACGGCACCTCGCATCAGGAAAACCAGAGCAGGAGGCGATCTTGCTCCCTTCTCGCTGCCAAGACATGAAACTCCCTCTTTCTTCACCTCTGACAGACTCCTTCACTCTCCAAGTTCTTAAAGGACCTCAAGACCTGGCTCTTCGATGGAACTCCGTGACCTTGCCAGGATCTGCGCGCCACTCCCTCCCTCCTCCTCCCCTCAGCGCCTTGAGACCCTCTCTGGTGAGTAGCCAGCGCTGTACTAACACTTGATTGATTGATTGATTGATTGATTGATTGATTGATTGGTTGGGCGAAGGTATTGACTAACGTGGCCTAGTTATCAATAGTCAAATTAGATTTATCATTGCACTCCTGTGTTCAATTGCATGTGATCAACAGTTGAAATGTTTAGGGTACTGGTGGGGTTTCACACATTGATCCAAGGTGTCAGCAAGATATTCACCAATGCACTATATAATACTTAGTGCTTAGTACTCTTTATGGTCCCTTATGGGTTCCAGGGATTATGGCACCTTACTATGCATTATTTTTCCCAGCAGGCAATCACAACGCGGTTGTTATAACGGACCGCATTGTTTCAACGCATACCATTACTCCGCAAGTCATAACAATGACTTGTTCTAGGGGGGGCGCTGGATGTTGGAATAGTATAATTTACTATTCCAACTCCAGTCTGTGCAACAGTAGGGAAGGTGTTGGATTTTAAATCCAACAACTTCTGACCCCTCCACAAGTTGTTGTTCCGACTTGCGGAGTAATGGTATGCGTTGTTACAACGCGGTCGTTGTAACAACAGTGTTGTAATTGCCTGCAGGGTAAAGGATTCGTGGTAAACTCAATCGTATTCATATGAGTTATTTTTGATCTTTTGATGTTGTCATTCGAATCAAAACATAACATAAAGAAGATCCCCAGAGCAATTCATAATGCATTTGAGATGCATGGTCCTTCATCAGAAGGGTATTTGTGCTATAAAACAAAAGAAAATAAGGCAGTTGAATACATTTATGTTTACATTGATTATATGTGCAAAGTGAGTGGACCTTGATGTTTTTATATATAACAGGTACCCAAAAAAAGGGCTTTTAGTTAATTAATTTGCTGCAGGAATTTTGGATGGTTATACCCCTCTTTATCTATTGGATAATTATATGATGTGCCTTCCCGAATATATCTGTAATCAGGTAAATGTTGTTTGTTTAAAATTTCCAAAATGTTTAGCGTCAAGAAAATGGTATACTATGAAATGGTGCTCACCCGTAGTTTCCAGTATATAATGGTATGATCAAGTGAAATGCGTTCGATTTCTTCCTATGATTTCATCATATAACTTTCGTTATCTTGATAAAGATATTTAATGGCTCTGTGTGATTCGATCAGTAAACCTGTGTCGATGCAAATGATTATGCAGTTATTTTCGGCAACATGGAAGCATCCCCAAAACAGAATAACAGTAAAAAAACTTTCCAGAAAGCTTAGCGGAAGTTATGGGTTGCATGTCACGTAAAATGTATTGGATTCCTCCTGTGATTTAATGATATGAATCTCCCATTCATAAATGGAAATACTTTGTTTCCTTGTGCCATTCAAAGGGTAGACCTAGAGAATGCATATGTAAATGCTGTTTATTTAAATAGCCACTTCACACTGGAAAATAATAGTAAAATCATCTTAAACAGTGGCTTACCGAGAGTTCATATAATTATCCAAAGGATAAAGTGTATAGTAACCATTGTAAGATTCGATTCATGGGGGGGGGGGGGGGGGGGGGGTTGCGGGGCGTGGCTTTGAGCGTCAAGGCGGCGGTCGCACTCTAAGGGGCCCATTAGGATGGCGGGCGGATTGCCCGCCATCCGCACAGAAATGATCCCCCGCCACATTAGGATGGCTGGGAGGTCCGCAGCAGACGGAAAGACTGTCCGCCGCTTTTCCGCCTTGGTCGCCTTGCGACTGGGGTGGAAAAGGTCTAATATGGTGGCGGTGTCTATCAGACACCGCCAGCCATATTAGGATGGGCTTTGGGGAATGCCTTTCAGTGGCGGCAATGCCGACACGGAAAGGCATGCGGAGACTCCCTGCGGGGGCCCCTTGTGGGCCCCCTGGGAGTCTGGGGGGTGGGGGGTGCACATGGGAGGTACCTATGGTTCCCCCCGCATTTCAAAGTGCAACATGGCAGGCACCGCGCGGCGCCTGTCATGTTGTGCTTTGAAACGCACAACATGCTTTTTTAGCATTGCGGCGGGCGATGCTTCCAGCACCGCCCGCCGCAATGTTAAAAATGCGGGTTGCACCCGCCACTGTGGCGGGTGCATCCTAATTCCAAGGATGGGACCCCCGCCCTTATGGCAGGCGGTCCTGTTGTCCGACAAGATGGCAGGCGGACAAAGTCTGCCCGTCATCCTAATAGGCCCCTTAGAGTGCTCCAGACCCCTACATCCTCCGCCCATATCCTGAGCTTCCCTTTGTCATCAAAAGTCATCAGAACTGGCTCACATGGTATGGACAGTACCTGCAGTGGACCAGCTGGAGGAGAGCCATCAACTGGCCATTCCTCCTGGCACCGCGCCAACATTGCCTCGAAACCCTGTTGGGTGTTGCCCATCCGGCAGTTTCAGCGGTAAGTGAAGACGCCGTAGCGGGGGTTACCCAGGCCTTGGGCAGCCTCTCAGATAGTGGTGCGGAATCCAGGGATGAGAAAAGGAGCCGCAGTGCCCAAGAAGGGCAGGGTCTGACTGCAGACTGAGGACCCAGCTGTACCCGCGCCCGAGACCCCGGGAACGGCGGTCCCAAGCAATGCGAATTCCGAGCTGAAATAACCTCAGAAGGACTCCGTTGTGAGGTGACACCCTGGGCTGCTGTGCCTGCTAAGGAAGACAACACACCGGCCACTCCCTCAATTGAAGGCATCCCCGGGGCTGCTGAGACCACCACCCATCAAGCCAGAGTGAGATCAGGCTCGCAGACCGGGAGTCTGACAGGCCCGTAATATGAAGGGTGATGGTGTAGGGTAGTTCCTATTTTCCCTATAGGCCCTGCGCATTGGAATAACATAAACAGAAGTGTAGACGTAGGACTGAGGTCTTCTAGGTCTCTACTGACTATGTTAGACTTAATTTAGGTTTGCGCCAGCTAGCTCAGAGGTCACTGAAAACTTTCTTGACTGAATAGGAAGTGATCAGCTTCCCTGGCTCAGACAAGAAGGGATTCAGCTTCCGACAACCGCATAAACATGACAACTTTGCTCCTCAGAATAAGAGTCAATCTCTAGAGTCGTGTGAAACAATAGACAGCTATTTCACTCAGTCAGTTGTGCAGATTTACTTTCACCAGAGTGCAGAGAATAGAGAGACGGGTGTTTTCAATAAAAGATATTATTTATTGAGCAGTCTTCCTTCTCATGCAAGAGAAATGAATTGCCACAATTGCAAGACTTGTTATTATGAAAAGTGCGTACAGTAAAAGGAGTATTACTAAATAATACTGTAAAAGCATTGATATGGTTTCTTAGCCATAAGATAGTTAAAATTAATAAAATATATACATTCATATATACATTGGCTAACGACCTCAACTGGTGCTTCTAACTACGGCTACCCCGGTGTACCTGACCTAAGCCTAATACTTGGGAGGGAGTAAGTAAGTAGCAGTTTAAGTTAAGTTGGTTTTGCCAAGAGTTTGTTTCAAGAATTCTCTCTAAGGGTTTAGTCAGCACCGTACCTCTGGAATAGAATGCAGGAGGTCTGGTATCTCCTTCTTAGGACCCGATATCCCAGTCACCCGCAAGGGTAGGCTGGAAACGCCGGAGCTGGATTTTCTCGGCAGGAAAAAAGACAGCGTCTTTCTCAGCGCGTCAAGGAGGAGGGGCAGCGTCCGTGGGCTTCTTGCATCTGCTGGGCTCTCTGCAAGAGGACAGCTGTTCTGCTCCAGTATTCACCACCACCGTGTGCTTGCTTAAGGCAACGTTGGTATATTTATACCTGAAAGGTGCCGAGTTTGACGTAAGTTTTTGGACATAAGACATCAATAAAGATGTCACTAAGAACTGGTCGTTCTTACAGTGCTCGCAGGAGTTCTATTACCAATCAAAACAAAGCAAGCGGGGCTTTCCCAGGTTGCTGGGGGTTTGGTATGTCGAAAGAACTCGGTGTGCTATCTAGGAATCTAAGAAAGTGGCTTCTGCTGTGTCATGGACTGTCATGGACTGCAGAGGCAAGTTACTGAAATATGGCTCTTGATTGTTATGCCATTATAGGGATATGTATTGATTATAGCCGTATAGGGGCATGGGTCACAATATTGATCGGGGTCCTAGATAAAACACATCACCCACTCCACGAATTTATGTCCATCAAATTACTAAAAACTAAAGCAATAAGAAGCACGTGTATTCCTACCCACCCAAAAATACATTTTGCATTTGAAATGGTGTACATGAAATACATGAAAATGAATAGGTACTGTACGTCATCAAGCATAGTAATCATTCAAAAAATATTGCATATGCATTCAGTTGAACGATTTTGCGAAGAATTGCACATGAAAAGTCTCTAAATACAGAAAAGAAGGGCGAGACTATTTCATCACATAGTAAATACAATTGCTGTAAAATGTGCTAAAGGCTTAGGTAATATTTTGTCTCTAGATCTACTAAAAATAGAAGCTGTGTTCTTTATGAATAGTTCTACTTTAAGCAAAGTACGTGTGCCAAAAAAAAGTAAATATTTTGGAAATGTTGGAGAAAAAAAAAAATTTTCATGGTGAGCGGGAAAAAAAAATAGTTCAAAACGCTTTTCAGTAGCTTTTGTTTATCAAAGCTGAAGGCCGAATTCAGAGTTCATGGGAACGCTGTGTGCCGGATTGCTTTCCCAAAAGTTATTGTTTCTGTTCAGGCGAGAACATCATTTCAGACAGGCTCGCTAAGAATTGGTCTACATATTCAGGTGACAGTTCGACCAAGTTCGATAATGCTGTAACTTGGCAGTTGTGAGAATGATTGCTATCATCGATTTCAGGATCAGAAATGCTCACAGAAGGTCGTACCTGGGTGATGTTGCTTTCATTTCTAGCTTCACTGCCACCACCTAGTCGTAGCGCAGGAGTCTCAACGAATGCCGTCATCAGGATTGGTAACCGCTGGGGACAACACGATGCGTGAGCCGTTACTGGACTTAGCAAAGTATCGACGTCCATTGGTATTGCTGATGGTAGTGCAAGACAGGTGTCTAACACGCATTTCTCTCTGCATAGCATACATCGAAGCACAGGTAAGATGCAGGTCTGCCATATAGGTCTGAATGAAAGAAACCAGGTCATATTCAGATCTCTTAGCCGGGCTATCCCAAGGACTTTAGTTATCCGGTCCCAGTAGCGTATTGCTAGGATCGTTTCTTCCATCCTTGCCAGAGTCATGTCTGCGTTTTGGTTTGCCATATCGGAGCAGGAGGGTCAAAAATAAAATACCTGCTACGAGTCCCAAAAGTAGTGGTAGGCCGCCACAAATCGAATGTACAAAATTTGGAAAGATACCCAGGACTGCTTCAAAGGGTGTTAACAGTCCCGAAAAAATTGTCTTAAGTACACTCGAGATACCACTGGCATTCGACATATTTAGGATTTGGCTGAGCATTTCTGTGAAATGCACCGGGCAATTTGTTGATAAAAGTGTATGTATCTCTGCCGCCTCCCTTGCAACTTGGAGATCATACGTCTCTTTTGATGACGAGATGGGCACTGTTGTCTGCAAAAGCACAGACTTCATTCTGCTTAAAGTATCAATTCGTATAGAAGAGATATTCAAACGAGGCCAAATCGGAGCCACTGAGTCTCCAGGGCCATTTGGATACAATGCTTGTATACAGCAAGTGACCATGTAACTCACGCTTAAGAGATATGCTTTCCCTGGCACCAAGCCACAACAGCTGTGATCCGTTATTAGAACGTAACTCCTGTTAGAAAGTTGACTAAAGAATGGCTCTATTTGTGCTGCAGGTGTGCCATGCTGGTGTCATGAAAGGTTATTTGAAGTACCCTCACAGGCCCCATGTAAGTTAATACCTTGGCACAAAAGTATACCGCTTAGTGAATGTTTACACTCATTACCACTAAGAAATACATTTTTGTTGTTGTCACTATAACATGCGTGTGTATAAGGTAATTTCCATGATGACTTAATGTATCCTTTACCCAACTTTTCATACTGGCCTGCCGGTATATACTCAAGGCAATTTTTAAATTGGAAAGTTGTTATCGGAATTGTGATTATCCCGTGTATTATCCATTCAATGACAGGTCTTTCTGACATTGTCAATGGTAATCTCTCAAGTTTTTCGATGCTCAGGATTGTATAGTCTGCTCCTTTCTGTGCCAAACTGATTTGTTTATCAGTAAGGTTAAAGATGGAAAACAATTACGTTGTGTTGATTAAACGCCATGGCACATAGCCCGAACGGAGATTTTGCAACGTCCAGCCTAGCTGTACTATAGAACGCAATTGGGACTGGCCATGTTGTAACATTAGCAAATCCTGGTCTATAATATCAATTGCAGATGATACAATACTGTCCAGTGAATATATTCTGGAGGACAGAGTCAATAACCCATTGTCCACAACAGAAAGTGATTTTTCCAAATTAATACGATCAATTTCTCGTATTTTCTCGGCTGTTTCAATTTGAGTTTCTTTCCATGCCTCGTTGTATGCAGCATATATGCTGGCCGCTATGAAACGTTTTTTTTTTTTTTTTTTTTTTTTCAAAAACATTTATTGTACCTTCAAAGTTACACAGCGGAATGCCTACAACCCCACGGGCTGGCCGCTATAGCAATTCGTTAGTCATATTGCAGCATTCAAATTTTTTTGTAGTCATAGCCAGTACTTGAGATAGAGTCGGAAATGCCACATTTAAGAGGTACAGCATATGCATTGTAGTCCCAAACTGTATTGGTTTTTGGTTTTCTATTTTTTGAAAAAACAACAACAAAACAAAAACAAACCAAATTAGCGGAATCACAATGCGATCATTCGTTGATTGTGTCGGTCTAGTTTCGCTTCTCCCTAAAATGTATTCCCTCAGTGTCTTCCCCCACGCCCACTGTCTTGTCCAACATGAGTGTCCAATGTGTAAGTGTTCTCAGCCTGACCATGTTTCCATACCTTCCCCCTACTGCGCCTCTGTGTCAACACGCCATCTAGCAGTTGCCCCCGTGTCCAGTGCCTCCCCCCTCAATGCTGTCTAATAGGAACATTAGCTGTCTTCCTCTTCCCCATCTGACTCTTCCTGTTCCTCCTCTGCCAAGGGCTCACAAATCTCCCCTCTGTAAATATTCCATTTAGTCCAGATTTTATTCCACTTCCCCGGGCAGGCCCGATTGGAGTAGACCGCCCTTTCTGTTATCATCGCCCTATCCATATTCAGGCACCATTGTGTCTTGGTTGGTATTTCTGCTGCTCCCCAGTGCTGTGCAATATCCCTTTTGGCTACCATCAATCCCGCCGTTACCCAGAGTTGGCCATGTCTGGAAAGGTCAGTGGGTTCCCAGATATTCAGTAGGCACCGCTTCGGCTCAGGTAGTAATGATACCTCCAGTGTTTGTGATATTTTGCGTAGTATTTGTTTCCAATATTCCCGGATCTGGGGGCAGTCCCATATGGTGTGAAAAAATGTGCCCTCTTCCCCACATCCACGAAGGCAATAAGGGTGTTGTGATCTATGGATGCGATGTAGCATAGTTCTTGTGTAGTAGACCCTGTGCAGTATCTTAAGCTGTACAAGTCGCATCCGAGCCGAGATGCCCACCGCCTTAGGTGACGCTATCGCCTCATTCCATTCGTGCTCGTCCATCTCACAGGTGTCCCCCTCCCATTTCTCCTTTAAGGATTGCATTGGGTATGGTAAGTTGTTGAGTAGTTTACGATATGTGAGGGACGTTGCCCGTTCAGTCATGTAATCAGTGAGTAAGCGGTCTTCCAATGGGGAAGATTCCGGTAGATCTGTGTGTGGGGGCAGGACAGCGAGTAGTGCGTGTTGTATCTGAATGTATCTGTAGAGCTCTCTTTCACTCAGGTTGTACAGTTCTCTTGCGAAAGGTATCACCTCTCCCCTCTCCCAAAGGTCTCCCACCGTGGATATCCCTATAGTGTCCCAATGGGAAAAGCCCCGACTATTTCTCATGTTGCCCAAAGCTCGAGTATCCCATAGTGGGGTGAGATTCATTATTTTCCCCTTCCAGCCCAGAGCCGCTGTCGAAGCATGCCATAGCGTCACTGTGAGTCTGGTGGGGCCCATCAGTTTGCATATTTTGCGTCGGTCATACAACGGAGCCAACATGCTATTGGTACCTAGTTGTGCCCTATCGGCCTGAAAGGCTGGCTCAGTTTGCGGGGTATGAAGCCATTGGTTAATGGGTTTGAGGTGAGCCGCCCAATAATACAGTTTCAGATTAGGCAACGCAATGCCCCCGTCGTACCATCCTCTATGTAATTTGGGCTGTGCAATGCGCGCTGGTAAATTACCCCATAGGAGATTGGAGACCAGTGCTGCCACTTTTTGAAAGATTCTTGGGGCCACCTGGTAGGGTGTGTTCTCAAGAACATACAGAAATCGGGGTAGCGTAATCATTTTATATAATGCGGCCCTGCCCAAAAGTGTTAGTGGTAGTCCCGACCAGAACTTGACGTCCTGTTTAAATCTTTCCAGATGGGGATTCAAATTCTTGTCCATGAATTCCGTAGGGTCTCTAGTTATATGAATACCTAGGTATTTAAAGGAGGAACCTGCTACCTTCAGAGGGCAGTCTGCAGCGAGCGCTGGGAGCTGCCCCTTCAGGACATATAGTTCCGACTTGCTCCAATTTATCGTGTACCCAGAGATCCTCCCATGATTATTGCAGAGGTGTAGTAGGGCCAGCACCCCACTGTCTGGTTCCGTGAGATACACCAACATGTCGTCTGCATAGAGCGACAGTCGGTCCTCCCAACCCTCCTTCCAACGTATTCCCTTCAGCAAGGGTGAGGTTCTAATAAGAGTGGCAAGGGGTTCTAAGGAGATCGCAAACAACAATGGTGAGAGGGGGCATCCTTGTCTCGTGCCTCTCCCTAATGAGAATGTTCGCGAGATATGCCCGTTCGCCACCACCTGAGCAACTGGGTCAGTATACAACAGTCTAACCCATGCGATGAAGCGGGGACCGAACCCCAACCGCGACAGCACCTCAAGCAAGTAGTTCCATTCCACAAGGTCAAATGCCATCCTTGCATCAAGGGCTAATACCACTGCCTGGGTTGCGATTGAGTCCGCCCTGGCCAATACCCCATGCAGCCTACGCAGGTTCAACGCTGTGTTTCTGTGGGGCATAAATCCGGACTGGTCCGGATGAATAAGGGAAGATAGATGCGGCAAGAGCCTGGTTGCCAGGAGTTTGGCGAGGATTTTGGCTTCTGCATTAAGCAGTGAGATGGGGTGGTAGGAGGAACAGTCCTCAGGTGGTTTCCCTGGCTAGGGGATGGCCACTATCGTCGCCATCCTCTGGTCTATCGGGAGTGTACCTTTTTCTAGACAGTCCCTAAACATTCCTAGTAAATGTGTGCTGAGAGTTGCAGGTGTTGCTTGGTACCATTCTATAGGTATGCCGTTGGGTCCAAGCGCCTTGCCCGGATTTAGGGCTTCAATTGCCAGTTGGATCTCGTCCGCCGTAACTTCTGCCTCTAACTCATCGGACATCTCCATGGATAACGTTTGGACCTCTATTGGTGCTAGTGCTTCCCTAGCCATCTCAGGGGTAATCACTTTTTCAGGGGTGTAGACCCCCTCAAAGTGAGCTGCAAGCTGGTCTACTATGTGTGCTGGGTTTGTGTATACCTTCCCTTGACTATCCCTTAATCGTTGGATTCCCTTGGAGTTTCCTTCCCGTTTGTCCAACCAGGCAAGCATTCTCCCCGCCTTGTCTCCCATCTCATAAATTCGATTCTGAGTGTCAGTTATTTGTCTCTTTACTTGAAAGCGCAAATGATCGCTGTACAACCGCTGCTGAATGTCAAGTGCGTGTAAGGTGGCCTGAGTTGGGTGTCGTTCGTGCGCTGCTGTCAAATTTTGCAATGTTAATTCCAATTTGGCCAACTCCTGTGTTTGCTCCTGTTTGTGTCTCGTGATTGAGCTTATGGCTTGTCCCCTCAAGACCGCCTTATAGGCTTCCCAGAGCACCTCGGGGGAGCGCACCGAACCAACATTCTCATTGAAGTAATGTGTCGTTGCTCTTTTAAGAGCCTTACGGACTTGAGGAATCTTTAGATAGGTAGCGTGTATAGGGTATATGCGTTTACGGGACCTCTCTTGGGTGGAGAGTGTGAGAGTGATTGGGGAGTGGTCTGAAATTCCCCGGGGGTGGATCTCTACTGTGTCTATAAGTTGGAGTGCATCACCTAGGGTCAGAAAATGGTCGAGTTTCGTCATACTGCAGTGGACTGCGGAGTGAAATGTATATTGTTTTAGAGTAGGGTGGAGGAATCTCCACACATCAGTAAGGCCCATAGCTGTCAAGAAACGCTGGAGGCGGGGGGTCCCTGTCATGAGAGACAGTGTCGGGAACCTATCAAGCTGTGTGTCCAAAATGGCGTTGAAGTTACCCCCTAGGATAACCTCTCCTTCAGGTAGAGTCAGCAAAAAGTCACCCAGCTTCGGAAGTTGCACCGAGTGTAGTGCTGTTGGGATATATACGGACACTATGTTAAGAAGCCTACCTTCCCATTGCCCTTGTAGCGCGGCAAAGCAACCCTGATCATATACCTTGGTCTGTAAAGGGATGAACCGTGAGGCCCTCTGTATCAGAATACCAGTCCCTCTAGATCCCGACGTGAAACCCGAGTGTACTATCATCTTGTATCCTCTTCTATCCATAGCTTAGGTAGCCCCCCCCGTCAGGTGCGTCTCCTGCAGCAGCGCTATGGTGGGTTTCTGTCTCTTAAGTGCGGTCAACACCAGGCCCCGCTTCACCTTGTCCCCCAGTCCCCGTACATTCCAAGACAGTAACCGCAGGGATGAGCGCTGTGTCTCCGAGTCTATTCCCCCTGCCTCAGGGACCGGGTTCTCAGCCATTTGGGATTGTGAGGTCTATGGTGCGATAGAGTGAATGTGAGTCTTGAGTGTGTGGTCCGAGCTCAGTCAGTAAAACGTCGAGGGGTCTAATCAAGGAATCAAATCGTTGTCCAACCCACCAATCATCTGGAAATTTAGGCGAAAACATAACATTCTTCATTGACCGTACATGTTTATTCCTAACTGGCAAAACAATCCCTTCCCTGTTCCCCCCTCCCTGCACCCCGGCCTAACGGACTTTCAACTGCCCGCCCCCCCAACTGAGCAGAGTGCCTAACCCATCCCTCAACCAGAGTACTTGCGTGTAGGGGGAGAGCGTCTCTCCGAGCAGGCGGCATCCCTGCATGCTTCTGGGGCCTGCTCATGCCAGTGTCCGTTCGCAGCTATCATACAGTATTCCAATGTTCGGCAAGTATTGTCCTTCCAGGTCCTGGAGATCGAGTCATTCTTCTCCACCAGCGCCGGCAGAGCCGAGGGGAGGAGAGCCCCCCGCTCCCCCTCGACCCGATGTCTGAGAACCAGTTCTACTATCGTCTCTGTGGCTGTAGTTGGGCTTATGTGATCTCCTTGAGTGGTCTGCCATGCGCCAACCTTCAAGCCAGTCTCGGGCCGCCTCCGGGGAATCAAAAAAACACACTTTTTTGTCCGCCACTACTCGCAGCCGGGCTGGGAAGAGCCTCGAATAGGGCAGTTCCTTCTCTCTCAGCGTCTTTTTAACCTCAAGGAACGTCCTTCTCTTCCTTGACACCTCAGCCGTGTAGTCTGGGAAGAAGGCAATCCGAGAGTTCTGGATCTGAATGGCAGGTGCTACTCGTGCCGCTTGTAAGATGGCATCACGGTCTCTGAAGTTGAATAACCTTGTGAGTATTGGTCTTGGCGGACCTCCAGGCTTAGGTTTTCCTCCCGGGACCCTATGCGCCCTTTCCACCGAAAGAAATTTGAGAGTCCCTTCGGTTGGAGCCTGGTTTTGACCAGGTCCTCCACGTAGAGGTCGAGAGAGCCCGTATCTTCCGATTCCGGCACGCCTAAGATTCGGACGTTGTTGCGTCGTGAGCGCCCTTCTTGGTCATCCAGTTTGTCCCTGAGTAGTTTGTTATCCGTTTGCAGTCTTTCTACAGCCGTTTGCAGTTCGGACACATCCTCTACTAAGGATTTGGTAACCACCTCAACCTGCTTGACCCTCTCGTTGATTTTCTGGAGGTCCGCCCGTATCAATGTTACTTCCGCGGCCGTGGCGCCCACCGTTGCTTGTACCTGGGCCATCGCTGCCAATATATCCTCAAGTGTGGCCTTTTTTGTTCCCTCTCCATCCGTTGTCTTCCCAGTGGGCTTGCGTTGGTCCTGGGGAGGCGTCTGCCCCCCATAAGCAAATTTGTCCAATTTTGCCTGTGTTGTCCCATGTTTGGGTCCTCTGTTGGACATGGTTCTCTTCTTACAGGCGGTTCAGACCCCCGCAGATATGATATATCAATGCCCGTGGAGAGCTGATCAAGCGTCAACCTGCAGCGGTCCGTGCGGCGATTGCGGCGGGTCCGTTACTACAGCCCGGCGCCAGTGCCCCCCATTAGGCTCTTACTGTTCGAGTCTGTCTCAGGTGTCAATCGGGGCTTATGCAATATATTTCCGTAGCTGAAGGCAAGCCCGAGTGTAATTTGGTGTGCGCCTTATAGTTTCTGTGCTGGCCAATATGACTACCGGGGTAATATGTCGAGCCCCCGCCGCTGTAGTGATCACTTCCAGATCAATTAAGGTGCATTTCAGTCTCCCTGCATCGGGTGGTAATACCTGTCAGACTTGATGTTTCCGCTCCCCTCGGCTGCACCCCAGCTCTCTCTGTGCGCCAGTGCTCGAGCCTCTTCTGTAGAGTGGCAGGGGGGGGAGGAGGGGGCAACGTACAACTCACCACCGGCTCCGCTGCCGGCCGCCGCTCAATCGGATGCTTCCGCTGCTCTTCGTGCACACTCCGGTACGCTGCCCTCACTCGCAGCGCGGATGACGGGACCCGACGATCTGGACGGACCCGGCACTCAAGATGGCGGGGTCGTCTCCCAGGCTTCGGTCATCTTGTTCTCCTCCCTCCACACCGGAGCTAGTGACGCGCCGACCCTCGCAGGGCCCAGCAGGTCACCCCTCCGACTTCCGGGGCTCAGGATAAAGGTCCGATTACCGACAGGCAGGTCCTCCGCGGGGCCGGCACTTCCGCATCGTCCTGTCCGGCGAGGCGCCACTTCCGGTCGGTCCTCAGCCGCACTCCACGCCGCTGCCTTCTGGAGGACAGCAGGCCCCTCCTCCCCTCCGCTCCGCAGGCTGAATCGGGCTGATCACTAGTCTCCTCCACCTCTGGAACGCTCCGCAGGGCGCTGCGAGGACTCCAGGCACGGTCTGCCCCTTCAGGCACCAATAAGTGACGGATAAAGATCGCGGATTAATGGAGGAAGCCGCCTTGCTACGGGAGCCTCCCTAAGCTGCGGCCGCCATCGTCGGCTGCTAGCCACGCCCCCGCTATGAAACGTTTTTGACGCTGTTTGCGTGGTCCCATAATGAAATCGTGCAAGTCAGCACCATCTTTATGTAAAGACAAGTGTTGGTAATTTGTGCCAGTGTGGATGTTTGTAGCCATTCAAGGCATAATTTCCCTACACTGTATGTTGTTACTATCCCTGGATGTTGTCTCTGGGAGTATCTAGGGTCTGGTCTGGTCATTTTCAACCCCTGTAATTTGTTCAGGAATCTATCTTGACAGTTATTCGTGTCTGTAGGCCAGATTAACCACTTTTTCCAATCAGGATGTGTTCTGTTTTCGTTTAAAATTTGGGATACGTCTAATTCAATATCGGTGGTTGCATTATCAGGTATTGGCTTTGGAATAGACGGTTTGTTAAGGTCTTTAATCTTGGCTAGACCAAGACATGTTGTTTGTTGAATTGTGCGAGAATCAAGAGGGAGAGAGAGGACCAGATAGCTAGTCCAGATCCCCGGTTTATATGTCAGTAAATCAAAAATAGACTAGCTAGGAATGGGGTTAGTATGACATTAATATTATAACCGTCATGGTGACTCAGTATTGTTTTGTCAATTAGTGATGGCACCTGTTGGGTGTCTTTTGAAAGCCCTCACCCACCAACCTAGTTGGTGGCATGCTTCATCATCGGGCCCACCCAGTGACACCTAGCGTGTCCCGGGTGTTCTACGATGCCTGATTACAGCGGAGCAGGTATGTCACTGTGTGTGCGGTGAAGGGTGTTAAGTCCGTGAGGTTAAAACGGCTTGGCGGAGGTCCCAGGGGGTGAGGATACTTCATTAAATGGGCCTCCGTCAGCGGTTAAAAATAAGGCTGTGGGACGTTAGAGGCGGGTTACGACCTCCTACGTCCTTGGAGTGTCAACATGTTTCAGCCAGTGCCTTATTACTAATCTGGCTTTCTTCAGGACAATTAAAATATGTGTAATTAAAATTAGGGGTTGTGTAGTGTAGTCTATGTGTCTACACGCCCTAAAGTGTATATAACTGTGAGAGGGGGGATTCCCTTCTCAAGATCACGCTATTTTTGGCTTGCTTTAGCTCCAAGGTTATTGAAGTGGCAAGGAGGCACAACAGGTCCCACGCCGGTGCTGGCCAGAAATCCTGGCCACCCCTTGCCACTTCAATAACCTTGGAGCTAAAGCAAGCCAAAAATAGCGTGATCTTGAGAAGGGAATCCCCCCTCTCACAGTTATATACACTTTAGGGCGTGTAGACACATAGACTACACTACACAACCCCTAATTTTAATTACACATATTTTTATTGTCCTGAAGAAAGCCAGATTAGTAATAAGGCACTGGCTGAAACATGTTGACACTCCAAGGACGTAGGAGGTCATAACCCGCCTCTAACGTCCCACAGCCTTATTTTTAACCGCTGACGAAGGCCCATTTAATAAAGTATCCTCACCACCTGGGACCTCCGCCAAGCCGTTTTAACCTCACAAACTTAACACCCTTCACCGCACACACAGTGACATACCTGCTCCGCTGTAATCAGGCGTCGTAGCACACCCGGGACACGCTAGGTGTCACTGGTTTGTTGAATTGTGTCATTCAAGAACATTATTTGTTCTGGGATCATGCAGGCTCAAAATAATGCTTCTAGGCCTTGTACCTGCCAATCTTTTGTACCCCATATGGTTTTTGTTTCAATGTTATTTTTCCAGAAATCAAAACCAAATGTAATCAATTTTTCATAAAATGCTTCTGAATATATCAATTTAGTATTTGTCAGCATGGTTTTTGTCCCTGTTTTATCCAACAGTTCATAATAAAATGTTTCTGCATTACTTGTGTTAAACCCAGAGAAGTATTGGAATTTCTCATAGAATGTTTTTGAACTGCTTTTAGGTGGAGTAGCACAATGTTCCCATTGGTTATATTTAAAAACATTTCTAGGTTGAGCAGATTTATGTAAATAGTGGTCTGCGTAATGTGTAAAACAGTACATCTGTTCATAATTAGATGAACCTTGTAAATAATCATGTTCTGTAAATTTTGCTGACAACACTAAATCCGACATCATATTGTTTATACTTTCAAAATCCCAATCATCAGAGAATGTACTTGGTTTTACAAAGTCACTTAATGAAACCTTAAATTGGTGAGGATATTTCAAGAGCTCGACCGGGCCATATATTTCATAGTCTGTCTTGTCCCAAACTACCCCGCCGGGTATTGGAATGACTGTGACATTTACTGGTGATAGTTCTCTTTTCTCGATGTGAGATGATTTGTGAGGCTTCAGAACTAAGTTGATGTCTAAAATTAAAACTAAAATTAGGCATAGTAGTAGTATAAGTACCCCTGATACAATCCAATGCTCAATCAATGGTGCATTTAGATATGCTTCTTTGACTTGATGAAAGAGTTCTGTTGCTTTTTCTTTAAAAGTCTTTGTTTCTGGTGTCACTTCAGGGTCGCTTTGATCTTCAGAAAAGTTGTCGAAATTGATGAAGTAGCCAGATGCAGTTCTGTCGATGGTTGGAATTGTTTTTCCCATTTGGCTTTCATTAGCACATTCTTATGCCACATCATGGTAGACTGGTGTTTCATGATGAACTGTTTCAATTTGTGTTTCAAGAGGCACAAGTTCCATGGCATTTCTGCATAGTCCTTTTTTATTCACTGCAGGTTTATCAAATGTGATTAGTCTTTCAGTTTGAACCTCTTGGATACTAGCAAATTTGGATATTCTGTTACTTCTTGGGAGTCCACTGGGCCTGCTATTGATTATAGGCCACATGATTGTGGTTTTACCAGGTCAATGGATACAACTCTGTTCTCCTTTTTACCAGCAAGGGGCAGTAGTACTACTGATCTTGTTCCGTTGATTGCTAAGACAGGTACTGCTTTTCTGTAAGAAGGCCCAAATTCCTTCTTCACCGCTATTTTCTCTCTAACCAGATCCCCAATCTTTGGAATCCAGACAGGTCTTGCTGGGACAGGTGGTGTGTCTTCAGTGGTGGTTGGCTGTTGTTTTAACTTTATGTTGCTCAGGGCTTTTCTTGTTTCATTTAAGTCCTGTAAAACAGCCAAACGATCTTTGATGTCAAAGTCTTTTTTCTTATCTTCTACCACTGAAGCAAGACTATCTAAGTCCTGAACATACATTCTAGTTCCGAACAATAGTTCGTACGGGCTGAAACCTTTTAGAGAATTTCTTGGCAAGTTGTTAAGACTACGTTGGACACTTGTTAAATGCTTGACCCACCCATCACCCGAACCTAATACCTTTGCCGTTATAGATTGCTTTCTGTCTCGGTTTTTTCTTTCCACTACCCCGTTTCCCTCAGGATGGAAGGGACAAGAGAATCGCAATCCAATGCCCAAGCTGGTCATGGCCTCCTTATAAGCTCGAGAGCTAAAAGCAGGACCCTGGTCAGAATGAAGCATGGCAATTGCGTATGTGCCGATAAAGACTCGCAAATCTTTTATAACAGTTCTGGCGTCAGCCGAGTGCTGGGGCCACATTTTTTAAGTGAATGTAGTCTTAAATAATTAATAGGACGCTGGATTGCATGTGTAGATAGCTCTATGCTACCTTCAGAAATGTCCAAGGCATTACTCCGCTTGACTTGTTACTGCGATCTCTGTCGCAGTCTGGGCAGCTCTTTACAAATTTATAATGGTGCAGGTTCATCCCCGGCCACCAGTATTCTGATTGTAATTCAGTCAGAGATTCCGTCATCTGTTTGTGCCTTGGACCTTCACCCATGTGTGCGTCTGCTATTAATAAGATTCTCCGGTTCGTGTTTGGAAGTAACCTATCCCCCACTCCAGGGATCCGAGCAAAAGGAACGGAGTTTGCATCAATTACGTATGTATAATTGAGTGGATAGTTCACAGGTAGTGCTGCACAGTTGCCTTTTGAAGATGTTTTTACTGCCAGCATGGTTTCCCCGTCTATATATTTTCTGAACGTTTTTTTGTGGCTACGGAAGCCGGTTTAGTTGCTTCCGCTGTGGCTGAATTAGCCAATGAATTCCCTGCAACGTGAACGCCATCACGTTGGTGACTCAGAGTGTGTATCACATGAGTCTTCTGTAGTTCTTTCTGAAAAAGAACTACTTGTTTCCAGAGCATTTTATGCTTGATTGTGGCACCTGTGTCATCTTTGTAATCATTTTGAACCCAGTTCTGCAAGTCATTATTGTAAGAATTGACGCAAAAATGCAAATCGCACACGATTAGTGTTGGGAATTCACGTTCGGCATTTTCAAGCGCCATCTTTAAAGATCTGATTTCAGCTCGCTGAGCCGAACATTTTCTCAGTGATTCAGTTTTTGTTATTTTCGGTCTGAATACCGCAGAGCCAGCGACCTTTAACAATCGCGCAGGCTGCATTGTAGGATTTATCTTCTACATTGTAATGCTGTACAAATCTGTCTGTATAGATTATACAGGAGTACTGTTCTAGAGGGAGAATTTCGATTGGCAGAGGATATTCTTTTTCATATTTTAAATCATTCAGTTTTTTCATGTGCGGGGCAAAATAGTATTTCACCTCTTCTGCAGCAAGAGAGTTTTCCCACTGTATCCATTTCGGATCTAGTGACACTGTATGCAGGTTTATTGGGCTGAATAGTGCCTCGAAGGCTGATTCTGCTGTGAGAACAGTGATTCTTTTGCCTTGTGCTTGTGCTCGTTCTCTCGCTATAGCAGTTTGCACTGCCTTTACAGTATTTTCTGTGAGACTGAATGTTTTTTTCTGCTTGTGTGTACAAATGTGATTTGTAACTTATTGGTACAGTTTCTCCCTCATTAGAGGTCAGGTACGTGAATCTGCATCTTCCTGGGATGACCCGGATTACAAGGTTGCGTGTATTGTCACATGTTTCTAATTTTGTTTTAGCTAACATGTCTGTTTGCAGTGATCTCAAAATTTCTGTGTGTTTTTGAGTCCAGTTGATTGGTTTAAAATCAGGTTTTATTAATTTGTAGAGAGGTTTAATCCTCTCTGCGTAGTTTAGAATGTAAGTTCTTCCGAAATTCAGGAAGCCTAGAATCGATTGTAAGTTCTTCAGCGTTCTAGGTGCTTGGAGTACAGCGCACTTCTCTAAGAAGTTGTCCGCTAGGCTTTTTCCTTCACTTGATAATTCGTATCCTAAGAATAAGACTGTTAGATGGGCAATTCTTGACTTTTTAAAGTTGAATTTGTGACCCTCTGCTGCGAACCCAAGTATTATGGTGTTCAATCTTTTCAAGTGAGTATCCAAGTCGTCGTCTGTGAGATAGATGTCATCGACATAAGATAATGCCTCATCATCATATATTTGTAGTAACTCTGTTACTCTGGCTGAGAATTGTCCTGGGCTGTTCTTGAATCCCTGTGGGAGCCTACAGAAATTTTTCTGTGACCCCATTATTGAGAAAGCGGTCAAGTACCTGCTTTCTGGTGCAATATTTTGGCAAAAGGACCCATTAGATATGTCTAATGTCGTTTTGTACTTTTTGCGAACTATGTTATTCATTAGTGCAGCACTATGCGAATTTTGTACTGCAAATGTTTTGCAACATGAGTTAAGGTGTCTGTAGTCCAAGACTAGACTATACGAATCGTCCGGTTTAGAGACAGGAAACAAAGTATTGTTCATTTGAGAGGTGCATGTTTCAATTACCCCTTGGTATTCAAGTTGATCTAAAATCTCCCTGACTTGTTTTTTTGCTTCTTGCTTAATTTGGTACTGCCTTTGTGCAGTTGGTTGACATTTTAACTGGATTTTGTGAGGAGGAGAGTCCTCATCCCATCCTACATGATTTGTATATAATGCTGGTGCCTGGGCTACTGCCCATTTCCTTGCATATATATATTTAGTGTGAATTAGAATGTGATTCGAGGATGCAGGCATAATCATTTCTTCGCCATGAGGGCACTCCCTGACAAACTCTGGGGGCCAATCTTTTTCGGCTAACAGGATGTCATAGCCTTTTGAGAGGTTATCCGAAAATAGACCCCTTATTTTTCTAGTCTTATCTCCCTCTATACGCAGTGTTATTTCGTATATCTTATGAGGTTCGCTAACTCTGGTGTCTGCAGTTTCTACTTGAATGTATTCATTCGTGTCCACTGTCTCCAGATGACTCATCAGGATCTTGCGAGCTATGCTTATTTCTGCTGCACTGTCTAGCATTGTCTGTGGCCACTCTACGTTTTTCAGCTGTGTCCTCAGTATTCTCGGCATGTTCGATTACTCTAATACTGGCTACCTTCTTCCTTGGGAATTGTAATTTTTTACTTTGCGCAGGTTCCTTGTCTTTGGACTTGGTGTGCTCTGCCCTTGGGTCTGACCGTCTCTTCTTTCCGATTTCTGCGGAAAAGATCGAGAGGGACGTGTATCAATACTTTAATATCTATCAGGCTTTTTCAAGTTATCCCTATTTCTAAGGTTATATCTTTTCTCAGAGTGTTCCCTCTGGGGAGACTGGTGTTCTCGAGTCAGAGTTCTTTCCCTCCGCCGAGGAGACCTTCCTCTGGACTGGAAAACTTTTTCTTTGGGAGTGGATTGTTTATTTCCATCCCAGCTCTTTTTAGGAGTGTTTAGATTATTTTTAATAAATAATTTTTCAGGATTTTCGAGTAGTTGGGGTTTTACTGGTTTCCCACCCAAACTATCTCTACCTAATTCTTCATAGCATTTTTCTATGATTCTGGCAAGCTCAATTGGTTGATCTGTTATATCTGTTTCTTTCAATTTCTGGCGGATCGCCACAGATGCTGCTTCTCCTTTTATGTTGGCTAGAAATATAGCCGAGACCTGCTTGAAGTCTTTCAGTAATTTCATACCAAGAGTTAAAGCAGGTTCTGGACCGTATTCATTCTGAATTTGTTTTAGCACATCCGGTATTACCGCCATGGACAGAACACCATGTGTTTTTGTGTAAATGGATGCAAAGACTGTACCCCAAGTGTCACAGTCCTCCACATGTGGTGCGACCCCCATTGAAAGGCAGATTGTCAGAATTCTGTGTTTCTCAATAGGGGAAGTATTCGGGAATACTGCCTCTATTTGAGTAATTTTCTGTGCTAACCAGAAAGGAATTTGTTCCCGTTTTGAGGGAGTTTTTCCAAGACACGATTGTATGTTCTGTGGTGTAATTTTATTTGTTTTCCCCTGATGAGGGGTCAGCTGTGGAATATTGACAGCTGTTTGGACTGTTGCAGTCCGCATTACAGATTGGACTAACTGTCTGTGTATTTTAATTAATAATTTTAGCTGTGCTAAAAGTTCTTCTTTTGACATTTTTTCAATGTCTGGATGTGGTGTGTAGCTGGCTAGAACCGACCATGTTGCTCCTGGTCTACCTAGTGGACCGAGCCTGGTAATGTGATCATTATGTTTTAGGGCGCCTTTAAACCAGAGCAGGTGCTCTTGGTATTTTAATGGGATTTCAATCTCCTCGAAAGGAGCGTATTCATCCGGTGGTTCCTCTATTTTGTAATAGTGGAACTCGTGTGTTGTAGCGTTTGCCGCTGGAAAGTTTATCCAAGAATTGAATACCTCTGTCTGCCGATATTCGTGTGCCTCTATCACAAAAATGACTGTACCACCTCGTGATGTCAGTCCGTTTTGTATAAGTTTTAACGTTATAGTTTTTCTTATGTTGACCGGAATGAGGATTGCATCCCGGTCATTCTGTAGGAGACTCGTGTCGTCCTCCATTAGTTGATTTGCTAATATAGTAGCATCCCTTTCTTCATCACTTGTTTTACTGTCAGAAAGCTTTTTTGTTGCAGATTAGGTTTCAAGGAAACAAAGATTAGGTGCACAATATTTTGGAACACTGTATCCTTCAACGTTGACTAAACCAGAAACTCTACATAGGAATCTCTACCTACTAAGTTCCGGCGGATTTTAACCTTTCACCCACTCCAGACGTCTATTGGAGTATTTACGGGAGAAAGGGTCTGTGTGAAAAAGCACGACTGAGTTACTCTAACGTCTTGCGTTAGTTTTATCGCCTTACCAAACGTTGGGCGCCATGTAGTGTAGTTCCTATTTTCCCTATAGGCCCTGCGCATTGGAATAACATAAACAGCAGTGTAGACGTAGGACTGAGGTCTTCTAGGTCTCTACTGACTATGTTAGACTTAATTTAGGTTTGCTCCAGCTAGCTCAGGGGTCATTGGAAACTTTCTTGACTGAATAGGAAGTGATCAGCTTCCCTGGCTCAGACAAGAAGGGATTCAGCTTCCGACAACCGCATAAACATGACAACTTTGCTCCTCAGAATAAGAGTCAATCTCTAGAGTCGTGTTAAACAATAGACAGCTATTTCACTCAGTCAGTTGTGCAGATTTACTTTCACCAGAGTGCAGGGAAGAGAGAGACGGGCGTTTTCAATAAAAGATATTATTTATTGAGCAGTCTTCCTTCTCATGCAAGAGAAATGAATTGCCACAATTGCAAGACTTGTTATTATGAAAAGTGCGTACAGTAAAAGGAGTATTACGAAATAATACTGTAAAAACATTGACATGGTTTCTTAGCCATAAGATAGTTAAAATGAATAAAATATATACATTCATATATACATTGGCTAACAACCTCAACTGGTGCTTCTAACTATGCCTACCCCGGTGTACCTGACCTAAGCCTAATACTTGGGAGGGAGTAAGTAAGTAGCAGTTTAAGTTAAGTTGGTTTTGCCAAGAGTTTGTTTCAAGAATTCTCTCTAAGGGTTTAGTCAGCACCGTACCTCTGGATTAGAATGCAGGAGGTCTGGTATCTCCTTCTTAGGACCCGATATCCCAGTCACCCGCAAGGGTAGGCCGGAAACGCCGGAGCTGGATTTTCTCGGCAGGAGAAAAGACAGCGTCTTTCTCAGCGCGTCAAGGAGGAGGGGCAGCGTCCGTGGGCTTCTCGCATCCGCTAGGTGTCACTGGTTTGTTGAATTGTGTCATTCAAGAACATTATTTGTTCTGGGATCATGCAGGCTCAAAATAATGCTTCTAGGCCTTGTACCTGCCAATCTTTTGTACCCCATATGGTTTTTGTTTCAATGTTATTTTTCCAGAAATCAAAACCAAATGTAATCATTTTTTCATAAAATGCTTCTGAATATATCAATTTAGTATTTGTCAGCATGGTTTTTGTCCCTGTTTTATCCAACAGTTCATAATACAATGTTTCTGCATTACTTGTGTTAAACCCAGAGAAGTATTGGAATTTCTCATAGAATGTTTTTGAACTGCTTTTAGGTGGAGTAGCACAATGTTCCCATTGGTTATATTTAAAAACATTTCTAGGTTGAGCAGATTTATGTAAATAGTGGTCTGCGTAATGTGTAAAACAGTACATCTGTTCATAATTAGATGAACCTTGTAAATAATCATGTTCTGTAAATTTTGCTGACAACACTAAATCCGACATCATATTGTTTATACTTTCAAAATCCCAATCATCAGAGAATGTACTTGGTTTTACAAAGTCACTTAATGAAACCTTAAATTGGTGAGGATATTTCAAGAGCTCGACCGGGCCATATATTTCATAGTCTGTCTTGTCCCAAACTACCCCGCCGGGTATTGGAATGACTGTGACATTTACTGGTGATAGTTCTCTTTTCTCGATGTGAGATGATTTGTGAGGCTTCAGAACTAAGTTGATGTCTAAAATTAAAACTAAAATTAGGCATAGTAGTAGTACAAGTACCCCTGATACAATCCAATGCTCAATCAATGGTGCATTTAGATATGCTTCTTTGACTTGATGAAAGAGTTCTGTTGCTTTTTCTTTAAAAGTCTTTGTTTCTGGTGTCACTTCAGGGTCGCTTTGATCTTCAGAAAAGTTGTCGAAATTGATGAAGTAGCCAGATGCAGTTCTGTCGATGGTTGGAATTGTTTTTCCCATTTGGCTTTCATTAGCACATTCTTATGCCACATCATGGTAGACTGGTGTTTCATGATGAACTGTTTCAATTTGTGTTTCAAGAGGCACAAGTTCCATGGCATTTCTGCATAGTCCTTTTTTATTCACTGCTGGTTTATCAAATGTGATTAGTCTTTCAGTTTGAACCTCTTGGATACTAGCAAATTTTGATATTCTGTTACTTCTTGGAAGTCCACTGGGCCTGCTATTGATTATAGGCCACATGATTGTGGTTTTACCAGGTCGATGGATACAACTCTGTTCTCCTTTTTACCAGCAAGGGGCAGTAGTACTACTGATCTTGTTCCGTTGATTGCTAAGACAGGTACTGCTTTTCTGTAAGAAGGCCCAAATTCCTTCTTCACCGCTATTTTCTCTCTAACCAGATCCCCAATCTTTGGAATCCAGACAGGTCTTGCTGGGACAGGTGGTGTGTCTTCAGTGGTGGTTGGCTGTTGTTTTAACTTTATGTTGCCCAGGGCTTTTCTTGTTTCATTTAAGTCCTGTAAAACAGCCAAACGATCTTTGATGTCAAAGTCTTTTTTCTTATCTTCTACCACTGAAGCAAGACTATCTAAGTCCTGAACATACATTCTAGTTCCGAACAATAGTTCGTACGGGCTGAAACCTTTTAGAGAATTTCTTGGCAAGTTGTTAAGACTACGTTGGACACTTGTTAAATGCTTGACCCACCCATCACCCGAACCTAATACCTTTGCCGTTATAGATTGCTTTCTGTCTCGGTTCTTTCTTTCCACTACCCCGTTTCCCTCAGGATGGAAGGGACAAGAGAATCCCAATCCAATGCCCAAGCTGGTCATGGCCTCCTTATAAGCTCGAGAGCTAAAAGCAGGACCCTGGTCAGAATGAAGCATGGCAATTGCGTATGTGCCGATAAAGACTCGCAAATCTTTTATAACAGTTCTGGCGTCAGCCGAGTGCTGGGGCCACATTTTTTAAGTGAATGTAGTCTTAAATAATTAATATGACGCTGGATTGCATGTGTAGATAGCTCTATGCTACCTTCAGAAATGTCCAAGGCATTACTCCGCTTGACTTGTTACTGCGATCTCTGTCGCAGTCTGGGCAGCTCTTTACAAATTTATAATGGTGCAGGTTCATCCCCGGCCACCAGTATTCTGATTGTAATTCAGTCAGAGATTCCTTCATCTGTTTGTGCCTTGGACCTTCACCCATGTGTGCGTCTGCTATTAATAAGATTCTCCGGTTCGTGTTTGGAAGTAACCTATCCCCCACTCCAGGGATCCGAGCAAAAGGAACGGAGTTTGCATCAATTACGTATGTATAATTGAGTGGATAGTTCACAGGTAGTGCTGCATGCACAGTTGCCTTTTGAAGATGTTTTTACTGCCAGCATGGTTTCCCCGTCTATATATTTTCTGAACGCTTTTTTGTGGCTACGGAAGCCGGTTTAGTTGCTTCCGCTGTGGCTGAATTAGCCAATGAATTCCCTGCAACGTGAACGCCATCACGTTGGTGACTCAGAGTGTGTATCACGTGAGTCTTCTGTAGTTCTTTCTGAAAAAGAACTACTTGTTTCCAGAGCATTTTATGCTTGATTGTGGCACCTGTGTCATCTTTGTAATCATTTTGAACCCAGTTCTGCAAGTCATTATTGTAAGAATTGACGCAAAAATGCAAATCGCACACGATTAGTGTTGGGAATTCACGTTCGGCATTTTCAAGCGCCATCTTTAAAGATCTGATTTCAGCTCGCTGAGCCGAACATTTTCTCAGTGATTCAGTTTTTGTTATTTTCGGTCTGAATACCGCAGAGCCAGCGACCTTTAACAATCGCGCAGGCTGCATTGTAGGATTTATCTTCTACATTGTAATGCTGTACAAATCTGTCTGTATAGATTATACAGGAGTACTGTTCTAGAGGGAGAATTTCGATTGGCAGAGGATATTCTTTTTCATATTTTAAATCATTCAGTTTTTTCATGTGCGGGCGAAATAGTATTTCACCTCTTCTGCAGCAAGAGAGTTTTCCCACTGTATCCATTTCGGATCTAGTGACACTGTATGCAGGTTTATTGGGCTGAATAGTGCCTCGAAGGCTGATTCTGCTGTGAGAACAGTGATTCTTTTGCCTTGTGCTTGTGCTCGTTCTCTCGCTATAGCAGTTTGCACTGCCTTTACAGTATTTTCTGTGAGACTGAATGTTTTTTTCTGCTTGTGTGTACAAATGTGATTTGTAACTCATTGGTACAGTTTCTCCCTCATTAGAGGTCAGGTACGTGAATCTGCATCTTCCTGGGATGACCCGGATTACAAGGTTGCGTGTATTGTCACGTGTTTCTAATTTTGTTTTAGCTAACATGTCTGTTTGCAGTGATCTCAAAATTTCTGTGTGTTTTTGAGTCCAGTTGAATGGTTTAAAATCAGGTTTTATTAATTTGTAGAGAGGTTTAATCCTCTCTGCGTAGTTTAGAATGTAAGTTCTTCCGAAATTCAGGAAGCCTAGAATCGATTGTAAGTTCTTCAGCGTTCTAGGTGCTTGGAGTACAGCGCACTTCTCTAAGAAGTTGTCCGCTAGGCTTTTTCCTTCACTTGATAATTCGTATCCTAAGAATAAGACTGTTAGATGGGCAATTCTTGACTTTTTAAAGTTGAATTTGTGACCCTCTGCTGCGAACCCAAGTATTATGGTGTTCAATCTTTTCAAGTGAGTATCCAAGTCGTCGTCTGTGAGATAGATGTCATCGACATAAGATAATGCCTCATCATCATATATTTGTAGTAACTCTGTTACTCTGGCTGAGAATTGTCCTGGGCTGTTCTTGAATCCCTGTGGGAGCCTACAGAAATTTTTCTGTGACCCCATTATTGAGAAAGCGGTCAAGTACCTGCTTTCTGGTGCAATATTTTGGCAAAAGGACCCATTAGATATGTCTAATGTCGTTTTGTACTTTTTGCGAACTATGTTATTCATTAGTGCAGCACTATGCGAATTTTGTACTGCAAATGTTTTGCAACATGAGTTAAGGTGTCTGTAGTCCAAGACTAGACTATACGAATCGTCCGGTTTAGAGACAGGAAACAAAGTATTGTTCATTTGAGAGGTGCATGTTTCAATTACCCCTTGGTATTCAAGTTGATCTAAAATCTCCCTGACTTGTTTTTTTGCTTCTTGCTTAATTTGGTACTGCCTTTGTGCAGTTGGTTGACATTTTAACTGGATTTTGTGAGGAGGAGAGTCCTCATCCCATCCTACATGATTTGTATATAATGCTGGTGCCTGGGCTACTGCCCATTTCCTTGCATATATATATTTAGTGTGAATTAGAATGTGATTCGAGGATGCAGGCATAATCATTTCTTCGCCATGAGGGCACTCCCTGACAAACTCTGGGGGCCAATCTTTTTCGGCTAACAGGATGTCATAGCCTTTTGAGAGGTTATCCGAAAATAGACCCCTTATTTTTCTAGTCTTATCTCCCTCTATGCGCAGTGTTATTTCGTATATCTTATGAGGTTCGCTAACTCTGGTGTCTGCAGTTTCTACTTGAATGTATTCATTCGTGTCCACTGTCTCCAGATGACTCATCAGGATCTTGCGAGCTATGCTGATTTCTGCTGCACTGTCTAGCATTGTCTGTGGCCACTCTACGTTTTTCAGCTGTGTCCTCAGTATTCTCGGCATGTTCGATTACTCTAATACTGGCTACCTTCTTCCTTGGGAATTGTAATTTTTTACTTTGAGCAGGTTCCTTGTCTTTGGACTTGGTGTGCTCTGCCCTTGGGTCTGACCGTCTCTTCTTTCCGATTTCTGCGGAAAAGATCGAGAGGGACGTGTATCAATACTTTAATATCTATCAGGCTTTTTCAAGTTATCCCTATTTCTAAGGTTATATCTTTTCTCAGAGTGTTCCCTCTGGGGAGACTGGTGTTCTCGAGTCAGAGTTCTTTCCCTCCGCCGAGGAGACCTTCCTCTGGACTGGAAAACTTTTTCTTTGGGAGTGGATTGTTTGTTTCCATCCCAGCTCTTTTTAGGAGTGTTTAGATTATTTTTAATAAATAATTTTTCAGGATTTTCGAGTAGTTGGGGTTTTGCTGGTTTCCCACCCAAACTATCTCTACCTAATTCTTCATAGCATTTTTCTATGATTCTGGCAAGCTCAATTGGTTGATCTGTTATATCTGTTTCTTTCAATTTCTGGCGGATCGCCACAGATGCTGCTTCTCCTTTTATGTTGGCTAGAAATATAGCCGAGACCTGCTTGAAGTCTTTCAGTAATTTCATACCAAGAGTTAAAGCAGGTTCTGGACCGTATTCATTCTGAATTTGTTTTAGCACATCCGGTATTACCGCCATGGACAGAACACCATGTGTTTTTGTGTAAATGGATGCAAAGACTGTACCCCAAGTGTCACAGTCCTCCACATGTGGTGCGACCCCCATTGAAAGGCAGATTGTCAGAATTCTGTGTTTCTCAATAGGGGAAGTATTCGGGAATACTGCCTCTATTTGAGTAATTTTCTGTGCTAACCAGAAAGGAATTTGTTCCCGTTTTGAGGGAGTTTTTCCAAGACATGATTGTATGTTCTGTGGTGTAATTTTATTTGTTTTCCCCTGATGAGGGGTCAGCTGTGGAATATTGACAGCTGTTTGGACTGTTGCAGTCCGCATTACAGATTGGACTAACTGTCTGTGTATTTTAATTAATAATTTTAGCTGTGCTAAAAGTTCTTCTTTTGACATTTTTTCAATGTCTGGATGTGGTGTGTAGCTGGCTAGAACCGACCATGTTGCTCCTGGTCTACCTAGTGGACCGAGCCTGGTAATGTGATCATTATGTTTTAGGGCGCCTTTAAACCAGAGCAGGTGCTCTTGGTATTTTAATGGGATTTCAATCTCCTCGAAAGGAGCGTATTCATCCGGTGGTTCCTCTATTTTGTAATAGTGGAACTCGTGTGTTGTAGCGTTTGCCGCTGGAAAGTTTATCCAAGAATTGAATACCTCTGTCTGCCGATATTCGTGTGCCTCTATCACAAAAATGACTGTACCACCTCGTGATGTCAGTCCGTTTTGTATAAGTTTTAACGTTATAGTTTTTCTTATGTTGACCGGAATGAGGATTGCATCCCGGTCATTCTGTAGGAGACTCGTGTCGTCCTCCATTAGTTGATTTGCTAATATAGTAGCATCCCTTTCTTCATCACTTGTTTTACTGTCAGAAAGCTTTTTTGTTGCAGATTAGGTTTCAAGGAAACAAAGATTAGGTGCACAATATTTTGGAACACTGTATCCTTCAACGTTGACTAAACCAGAAACTCTACATAGGAATCTCTTCCTACTAAGTTCCGGCGGATTTTAACCTTTCACCCACTCCAGACGTCTATTGGAGTATTTACGGGAGAAAGGGTCTGTGTGAAAAAGCACGACTGAGTTACTCTAACGTCTTGCGTTAGTTTTATCGCCTTACCAAACGTTGGGCGCCATGTAGTGTAGTTCCTATTTTCCCTATAGGTCCTGCGCATTGGAATAACATAAACAGCAGTGTAGACGTAGGACTGAGGTCTTCTAGGTCTCTACTGACTATGTTAGACTTAATTTAGGTTTGCTCCAGCTAGCTCAGGGGTCATTGGAAACTTTCTTGACTGAATAGGAAGTGATCAGCTTCCCTGGCTCAGACAAGAAGGGATTCAGCTTCCGACAACCGCATAAACATGACAACTTTGCTCCCCAGAATAAGAGTCAATCTCTAGAGTCGTGTTAAACAATAGACAGCTATTTCACTCAGTCAGTTGTGCAGATTTACTTTCACCAGAGTGCAGGGAAGAGAGAGACGGGCGTTTTCAATAAAAGATATTATTTATTGAGCAGTCTTCCTTCTCATGCAAGAGAAATGAATTGCCACAATTGCAAGACTTGTTATTATGAAAAGTGCGTACAGTAAAAGGAGTATTACGAAATAATACTGTAAAAACATTGACATGGTTTCTTAGCCATAAGATAGTTAAAATGAATAAAATATATACATTCATATATACATTGGCTAACAACCTCAACTGGTGCTTCTAACTATGCCTACCCCGGTGTACCTGACCTAAGCCTAATACTTGGGAGGGAGTAAGTAAGTAGCAGTTTAAGTTAAGTTGGTTTTGCCAAGAGTTTGTTTCAAGAATTCTCTCTAAGGGTTTAGTCAGCACCGTACCTCTGGATTAGAATGCAGGAGGTCTGGTATCTCCTTCTTAGGACCCGATATCCCAGTCACCCGCAAGGGTAGGCCGGAAACGCCGGAGCTGGATTTTCTCGGCAGGAGAAAAGACAGCGTCTTTCTCAGCGCGTCAAGGAGGAGGGGCAGCATCCGTGGGCTTCTCGCATCTGCTGGGCTCTCTGCAAGGGGACAGCTGTTCTGCTCCAGTATTCACCACCACCGTGTGCTTGCTTAAGGCAACGTTGGTATATTTATACCTGAAAGGTGCCGAGTTTGACGTAAGTTTTTGGACATAAGACGTCAATAAAGATGTCACTAAGAACTGGTCGTTCTTACAGTGCTCGCAGGAGTTCTATTACTAATCAAAACAAAGCAAGCGGGGCTTTCCCAGGTTGCTGGGGGTTTGGTATGTCGAAAGAACTCGGTGTGCTATCTAGGAATCTAAGGAAGTGGCTTCTGCTGTGTCATGGACTGTCATGGACTGCAGAGGCGAGTTACTGAAATATGGCTCTTGATTGTTATGCCATTATAGGGATATGTATTGATTATAGCCGTATAGGGGCATGGGGTCACAATATTGATCGGGTCCTAGATAAAACACATCAATGGGCCTACGCTCGTGGAGGCTGCAAGAGTCAAAACAATCCCAGCCAACCCCGCACAAAAAGAAGTAAAGGCCCGCAATCAGTGAGAATCCTTTAAGCGTTCACACAACAAGATGGTCCCACACCCTTGATGTAAGGGCAAAGACGGCAGCCCAACAAGGAAGATCCCAGCCACCTCCACAAAGCAGCCTAAAGTGAAGCAGAGTAAAAGCTTATAGGCAGCGGGAGTCTAAAAAAGATCCAGGCACCTGTAGCATTGCACACCTTCGCTGTAACCCATAAGAACTGGGTCTGACTCACAGACCTGAAAGACCCAACTGCAGTTGGGCCCGAGGGACGACTGACCCGTGCTTGTGGAGGCACCACAACTGAAGAGACTCCGTGCACCTCCGCTGAGCAGAGGCAGAGGGCAGAGGCCCACAGGCAGTGGAAGTCTCCAGATCACTGAGGCACCAGAGAGGTCCTACACCCTAACCATCTACAAAGCTGAGTAGAAGGAGCTAACAGCAGGACCGGGAGACCCCCTTCCTCCCCCTCCCATCCCCAAGATTTGACCTGGCCTGGGGGAACGGGCACATAACCCATGACGCTCACCAGGCACGCCGCGACCAAGATATCCCCCTTCCTGAAGATTTGCTTCCATTCCTCGCTACAAGAAACTGTGCATACGACCACGGTGCCCCAGAGGGATCTACAACAACGAGACTGAGCCCCCAACGAAGCGTGAGCCCGAAGAGATGAGGAGGTGTGGAGGGGACACACGGCGCGGCACGACCAGCCGTGTATAGATCCGAGAATTCAGGTGGTGGAATCCCGCAACCACCAAACACGGCATTGCCCCGAAGACCCGCGCCATGTAGTTACGTTCCTGAAGTGACAATCGACACATGCGTGAGACAGTGCTCACGATCTCCTAGCTAAACAAAAGGGGTTGATGAAAGAGGAGCTTTGAGGGCCCTACGGACTCAGCCACATCGCTAACCAAGGCAAAACAGAGGAAGACAGACGGAGCACACTATCCTCCAGACGAACGACAAACCACCCCAATACACTGCCCAGGTGGAAGTGAACTACTCGCCAGGAGTCTTTAGAGATACCAAGGAGACTGCACAGGCTTCCCACCTGCTAGTCCAATCAGCCATGGGAAAAGATAAAGCAATAAAGCCTCCCTCAAAACAAACCTGAATGGAGCAATAAACCAGGAGCAGGTCTGGGGCCAGGAGAACCCATCCATGGTAAAGCCACCCACCTTGAAGGAGATCTTGCTGCAATCCTGCAAGCTTTATGGTCCTCACAGGACTCAGTAGAGAATAAAATAGGTGAGGTGAGAGTGGACATGGCCCTCATCAGGCAAGACCTTTGCAATGCTACTGCTCGCATAACGGAAGCAGAATCCCGCTTATTCACAATGGAAGGAATATGATGTTCACTGTTTAAAAGAATAGCTCTTGCAACTCTACTCCCACACAAGAGAGTTACACAGCACACAGAGGATGCAGAAAACCACTCACTGCCCAACAACTTCCAGATAGTAGTCATTCCTGAAGGAGCAGAACCAGAGCAAGTGGCAAACTTTGTTGAGACCAGGATCAAGTCATGGATGCCGATGGACGGACTATCATTATTGTTCGCATGTGGCTCGTGCCTACTGAGCTCTAGCACCTAAGCCACCAGTGACCCAAACCAGCCGATAATAGCCAGAATCCTCAATTTCAAAGTCAGGGATGCTATCCTACAGGCTGCTCGCTCCCAGACAACCCTGTCCTACCAATGCCACAAAGTCATGATCTTCCCAGACTAAAACAAGGGAGGTTCAATCACGGCACTGCTTCTATGTGAAAGTACAATAGAAACTGTAAAACCTGAACCTCCAATACAGATTGCTGTTCCCGGCTCGTCTAAGAATGTTCTTCCAAAACAAAACCTTCTTCTTTAATACCCCTGAAGAGGCATGAACTTGGGCATCTGAGGAACGTCTCCTCCCTGGAACTGCGAGACCACCTCTCCCCCTGCATTGTGCTCTGGAACTACGGCACCCAAAGGCCCTATGGCTCAAAGACAATGCACTCGCTCTCGCAGGGGAGAGACATCCACTTCGCCCACGGCTACCACCCAAACCTCCAATGAACGGCTCAAGTTTCTGAATTTCACAGACCTAGAGCAAGATCAAGAACTGGAGGAGACAAGAACCGAAGGGAGACCACATTCACCAGTGAACGTTAGATCAGAAGACACCAACCTATCACAGACCCTGACAATCTAAAAAACACTTAATTGGAACCGACCCTTTCAGCCATTGATAGATCACATCCCCTAAATGCTGCCCTTAACATTTATGGTGCTAGTGTAATAAATATGGCATATTTATTTATTTATTTATTTTGTGTACTTATAAAGCGCAGTCCTGTCACCCAAAGGGCATCCTGGCGCTTTGAACTTGAACGGTTGCACTTTTCGCTGCTCAAACAATTTTAGGAAACAAATGCGTTTTTAACGCTTTCCTGATCGAAAAGTAGTCCCTGTGGCTTCTCAAGAAGAACAACCTCTTGAATGAGACAACCACATTCTACCACATGGAGGGGTCCACCATGCAACCCATACACTAAGCCTATTGTTTAGTCTTGTTGCACCCTGTTCTAGTTAGGGCGATAGATCAATCAATCAATCAATCAGGGAATTTTGAAGTGCGCTACTCACCCGGGAGGGTCTCAAGGCGCTGGAGGGGGTGGGTTTAGCAGCTCCGTTCAGTCGAAGAGCCAGGTATTGAGTGCCTTCCTGAAGATGTTCAGGGAGGGGGAGAGTCTGATGTCGATCTGGAGAATGTTCCAGGTCTTAGCTGCTATGTGTGGGAATGCTCTTCCACCTGTCTTGGCTTTGCGGATGTGTGGGATTTCAGCGAGGTCGGCAGATCGGAGGTTTCTCTTGGATACGTGGAAGGAGATTCTCTTGTTTTGGGGTCCAGTGTTGTGGAGGCATTTGTAGGCGTGTGTGAGTATCTTGAAAGTGACTCTCTTCTCTACAGGGAGCCAGTGGAGGTTGCACAGGTGTTGGGTGATGTGTTCCTGTCGAGGGATGCCGAAGACGAGTCTGGCTGCAGTGTTCTGTATGGTCTGTAGTTTGTGGGTGAGAGACTTGCTGATCCGGCGTAGAGGGCATTTCCAAAGTCCAGTTTGCTGGTTATGAGTACATGGATGATGGTCTTCCTTGATTTGGGGGGATCCATTTGAAGGTCTTTCGGAGGATGTGGAGGATGTTGAAGCAGCTGGAGGCGACGGCATTGACCTGTTGGGTCTTAGAGAGGGAGGAGTTCAGTACGATGCTGAGGTTTTGGGCGTGGTCCGTGGATGTGGGAGGGCTGCCGAGGGCAGTGGGCTAGGTGTTGCCTTATGCAGAGGGGGAAGGCCTGAGGATGAGGACTTCTGTCTTCTCCAAATTGAGCTTCAGGCAGCTGTTGCTCATCCAGGGTGCAATGTCCTTCATTGCTTCCTGGAAGTTAAGTCTTGTGGTAATTGGTTCCTTGGTGAGAGAGAAGATTAGCTGGGTGTCGTCGGCTTAGGATACTATGCTGAGTCTGTGGTGTCTGATGATGGCTGTGAGGGGGGCCATTTAGATATTTAAGAGTGTGGGGCTGAGTGATGATTCATGGGGTATTCCATAGTTGATTTTCGTGGGTTTGGAGAGGAAGGGTGGCAGTCTGATTCTTTGGGTTCTGCCGGTGAGGAAGGAGCTGATCCATTTGAGTGCGGTTCCCTGTATGCTGGCTTTGTGGAGTCTAGCAGTGAGGTACGGTCGGAGATGTTGTCGAACGCTGCAGAGAGGTGGAGTAGGATCAGGGCCGTGGTGTGTCCTTTGTCAAGGAGGGTGTGTATGTCATCAGTGGTGGCGAATAGAGCGGTCTCGGTGCTGTGGTTGCTTCGGAATCTGGATTGGGAGGGGTCGACGATGAAGTTTTCTTCGATGAATGTTGTTAGCTGGGCATTGATGTTCTTCTCTGTGCTTTTGGCTGTTAAAGGGAGGAGAGAGATGGGTTGGTAGTTCTTGAGGTCTGTTGGGTCTGCTGATGGTTTCTTGAGCATGGGTCTGACTTCTGCGCGTGTTGAGTTGGCTGGGAAGGTGCCAGTCTTACAATTGGTGTTGATGGTGCGTCGTAGTTCGGGAGCAATGATGCGGATGCGGCTCTGTGGTAGATGTGCGGCGAGCAGGGGTCTGTGGGGGCTCCTGAGTGGATGCCTTTCTTGGTCGAGGTGGTGTCCTCGGTGGTGGCTGGGCTCCAGGAGGAGATGGTAGGCCCTTTGGCGTTGCTGGAGAGGGCTGTGGTTTCAGTGTCAGGTGTTGTAGAGGCCCTTGATTTTCAGATGGAAGTAGGATGCGAGCTTATCGCAGAGGTCCTGGGAGGGGGTGATGTCCGTGGTTTCACTGGGGGGCTTGGTGAATTATTGGATGATGCTGAAGAGTTCCTTGAAGTTGCTGGAGTTGGCGTTGATCATGTTTCGGATGAAGATCCTTTTGGTGGATCTGATGCGTTGGTGGTATTCTGTCATGGCGGTCTTGTAGGTGGTGTGATCTCCTGGGGTTTCGCTGTTTCCTCAGTTCTTCTTGTGATGTCTGCAGGTGCTTCTGGGTTCCTAGAGGTTGGTGGGGAACCAGGTGGCCTTTCTGGGGCGCTGTCTGTTGGAGTTGCATAGGGGTGCTGGTTTGTCTGCAGTTGGAGATCCATGTATAGAGTTCTTTGGTAGCGAGGTTGGCGTTGGTCGAAGTTGTGGGGGGCATCGCAGATGAGGGTGTAGTTGAGCTGCTCCTCAGGGATTTTGCTCCAGTTCCTTTGTGGAGGGCTCGTTTCCGATTTGGGGTCGGTGGGTTTGTCGATGTTCAAGTGTATGCAATGGCTGTCCGTCCAGAGCGGTGCGTGGTGTGGTTTACATGAATGTTGTTATCTCCTGAGAAGATTGGGTCGAAGGTGTGTCCTGTGTTGTGGGTGGGCGTGGTGACAAGCTGTTTCAGTCCAATGTAGGCGAGGTTGTTCAGGAGGGTGGTGGAGTTGGGGTCGATGGGGTTGTCTAGGTGGAAGTTCAGGTCTCCGATGAGTATGTAGTCCATGGTGCCGATGGCGTCGGGTGCGATGACATCGGTGAAGGTTGTGGCGAATGAAGCGCGAGGTCCAGGGGGTCCGTAGGCAAGGGTGCTGCGAAGAGTGGTTCTCTGGCTTGTCTGTATCTGGAAGTGAAGGTGCTCGGTGATGGAGAGGGGGTCATTTGTGGTTAAGGTGGAGAGTCGGAGGGAGCTCTTGTGTGTGATGGCGAGTCTTCCTCATGGGCGGTTGGGGCTGTCTTTCCTCTGGATCTTGTATCTGTCAGGGATGGCGGTGGCAATGTTGGGTGTGGAAGAGGGGTTAGTCCAGGTCTCTGTAAAAAAGGTGACATCTGGTGAGAGGGTGTTGAGGAAGTCCCAGATTTCAATGGCGTGTCTGTGCAGGGAGCGCACGTTGAGAAGGATGCAACTAAGGGTTTCGTGGGTGTTGGCATTCGGAGCGGGGGTGGTGATGGTGTTGAAGGTCTGGCTGCAGTTTCAGCAAGAGAACTGTTGGTGGGTGGCGCTCGGCATGGACAGTTGGCAGTTGTTGTTCCTTCCGGGGTTGAGCGCGAGGAGGGAAGTTGTGTCGTAGTGGTGGGTGGGTGAAAATCCAGGGCTCCTGGCGCTGGTCGTGGTTGGGTCGCGGACGGGGCATGCCTTTGGCATGCCAGCGGCGTGGCCGCACAGCAGCCTCCATTAAATAGGGGAGGAGGGAGGGAAAGCACAGCTGGGAGGCTGGAAGCTGCAAGCTGAAAAGTGGGCAGGGTCAACAGGTGCCGAGAAAATTAAACAGCGGAGAGAAGGCAAAATTAAAAATAACAAGTGGAGAGGAAGGCAAATTAAACAGAGAGAGGCAAGAAAATCACAACTATGTAAACAACATTGTAAACCAGACACTAAGGCAGGCAAAACAGGGCAAACACAGAGAGCAGGTCGAGAGCGGTCTCGAACCTTGCTCTTTCCAGTCAGCAGTGGCGATGGCCAGGCGAAGCTGCAGGGAGGGAGAGCGGGTCCCAGGCCAGAAGGTCAGGGCACTCACTCGATCCTCCGTGCAGCAGCCTCCATTAAATAGGGGAGGAGGAGGGAAAGTGCAGCTGGGAGGCGGGAAAGGTGGGAAGCTGCAAGCAGAAAAGTGGGCGGGGTCAACAGGCGCCTAGAAAATAAAACAGTGGAGAGAGGGCAAAATAAAAATAACAAGTGGAGAGAAAGGCAAATTAAACAGAGAGAGGCAAGAAAACCAGAAACATTTAAAAAACAATGTAAACCAGACACCAAGGCAGGAAAAACAGAGCAAACACAGAGAGTGGGTCGAGAGTGGTCTCAAACCCTAATCTTTCCAGTCAGCGGTGGCGACTGCCAGGCGGAGCTGCGGAGAGGGAAAGCAGCCAGACGGTGAGGGCACTCGCTCGATCCTCCACGCAGCGGCCTTCTTTAAATAGGGGTGGGCGAGGGAAAGCGCAGAAGGAGGTGATAAAGGCGGGAAGCAGCAAGCCGAAAAGTGGGCGGGGTCAACAGGTGCCGAGGAAAAGAAACAGTGGAGAGAAGGCAAAATAAAAATAACAAGTAGCGAGAAAGGCAAATAATTAAACAGAGAGAGGCAAGAAAACCACAACAATGTAAACCAGCCACCAAGGCAGCAAAATAGGGCAAACACAGAGAGCGGGTCGAGAGCTGTCTTCAACATTGCTCTTTCCAGTCAGTGGTGGTGATGGGCAGACGGAGCTGTGGGGAGGGAGAGCGGGTCCCAGTCCTGAAAGTCAGGGCACTCGCTCTTTAAGAAGTATAGGGAGGGGGATTGGTTGTTTGAAGGGACTGGGACCATTGTCCCACAGTTCAGTTTAGTTTAGCTTTATAGACGCAGCATTTACCTTACTACACTAGATGCAGGTACACATCACCGTCAATATGGAATGACTAGATCTCCAGACAGAGCCGGCCTCAGGCACCCCGGCCCACCAATTACACTGCTGCTGCCCCCTAACCCACTGCACGCAATATGGCGATAGCCCAATATCAGGGACAAACCCTACAACTCCTCTCCTGAAATGTAAGTGGGCTCCTGGACAAAGTGAAATGCACTTCAGTACTGGAACACTCTCAAAGATTAGCCCCCGATGTCCTTTTGTACAGGAGACCCATCTTATGGGCCACCACAGCCCCTACCTCACTTGCCAAGGGTTCAACAGGGTCTGGCATTCTGGGTTTGAACAGAGTTCTCGAGGAGCTGCGATTCTCCTACGCCGTACCCTCCCTCACACTCCCACCAGCATAACCCGAGATCCTTAGGGCTGCTTCGTGGCTCTTACTGGGACCCTAGAAGACATGACCATTAACTTGATCCTACTCAATGCTCCTCCAGCAACCTTTACACCCACCCTGAAAGTCGCAGTCAATGCCATCTCCTCTCTACCCGGGGCCTTACAATAATTGAAGGCGATTACAACGCTGTCATGCAACCATCCCACAATGCCACCGGCGCACCATCTCCATATAGGACCCAAAACGCTAAACAAATGATGGAGTGGGCAGCACAGATGGTGTTATGCAACGTCTGGCGGACCTGGAACCCCAGAACATGACAGTACACTCACAGTTCAGCGGCACACCATACCCATGTGTGCATTGACTTATTATTCATGCCAGCCCCCAACTGTTGCACAGTCATAGAAGTCCGTACCCTCCATCAAGGTATCTCAGGCCGTTCTCCCCTCTTCCTCCAGATTGGAAACCCAACAGATACCCTGCGCGCCCTCTGGAGACTCAGTGCCTGGTTCCTCCAGGGTGATAAGTTTCAACACATACTTAAGAAAGATATCAAACAATACATTCAAGATAACCAAAACTTAGTGCACTTACAATTCACACTATGGGAAGCTGGCAAAGCCACAATTTGTGGGTTTGCTAGGGGCCATCTCAAAGCTAAGTGATTGGCCAAAGAAAGCCGGTTCTCCCTCCTAGAGGCCCAAGAGACTCGCCAGGAGCAGACCGTGGTTGAGACAGGGACAGAAAAAGAAACCCAACAACTTGATCTTCTAAAAGAGGAGAAAAAACATATATTGCTTGAATCTGCAAAGCTCTTATGGAGGTCCTCTGAATCCCATGTTTACAGGTGGGGAGATAAAAATGGCAAGTTGCTCCACTGGCTGGCTTCCCAACCCTTCGCAAACTGGTTAGTCCTAGAGAATATCGACCAACAAGGTCACACCCATTGCGCGCCTACCTCCATCGCCCAAGCCTTTGCCAATTACTACTCCCGGCTCGATGCATCTGACCAGCCCCACAGCTCCGATTCTAGGACGCTGGACCTCGCTTTCCTTCCCTGTCTCACAGGGCCAATCTGTCACGAAGGAGGAAATAGGAGAAGCTATCTCCTTAACCGCTGCTGGAAAGACGCTCGGGCCCAACAGGTTCCCAGCGGAATACTATACAGCATACCATGACACCCCAATACCTTACCTACATGCGCTTTATGGGGAAGTGGTAGAGGCAGGAGCCTACCAGCCAGAGATGGATATGGCAACAATAGTAGTCATACCCAAGACGCAGCCCCCATTGGCCTCCTGCTCAGAATAACGCCCAATCTCATTAATCAACACTGAAGTCAAAATCTAAGCGACAGTCCTAGCCCGCACCTTAAATTGGTCCTCAACAGCCTCATCCACCCAGACCAATACGGATTCATGCCTCAGCAGGAGACACCGCATAATGGGCCTTCACCTGGCATTGGCCTACCACCACCTACACCCCCTCACCTCGCCCTGCTATAGCTCGACTTCAAAAAAGCCTTCAATACCATCGACTGGCAATATTTGGAGGCGGTACTGGAGGTGGTGGGTACGGGACACCACTTCCGCAGTCTAGTGCGAGTATTATACTCTAATCCCTCAGCACGGGTGCTCATAAATGGGGCCCTCTTGAACACTTTCCCCATTCAGCAGGGGATGAGACAGGGATGCCCTCTGTCACCCCTCCTCTTCACCCTGACCATTGAGCCTCTAGCCTGCCATGTCCGTGCAGGCGCCCAGATCCAAAGATGGTGCTGGCAAGGAGAGCATGAGGATTGCATCGCTCTCTATGCGGATGTTGTCCTCCTATTTCTTGCAGATCCAGCCCTCATGGGCCCCAGATGCCTCCAGCTCCTCCACTCCTTCGAAGCGGCTTCAGGCTTGTGTCTAAACCCAGTTAAATCGACTCTGATCCCATTACACATGTCCAGGGAGTGCATAGACTGGCAGGCGAATATCCCTATAAAACGCCTCTTTTTTAAGTATTTGAGCATTTGGGTGGCACTGCTCCCAGAACTCACCTGGTAGCTCAACATCACTCCCTTACTCCGGAGAACAAAAACTGACCTCCACAAATGGCAATCCCTTCCTCTCAACCTGATGGATAGAGTTTATTTAAAATCATGGTACTCACCCAATTCCGAGACATAGTTCAGAACCTTCCATAACCCCTCTGCTGTGGACGGTTCCGAACACTAGACAGCATGGCCATGGCTTTCCTATGGAATACCTCAAGACCGCGCATGGCACTCACCTCCTGTCAGAAGGCCCCTTACGACGGTGGACTGGGCATGACCAATCTTTTTCTATATTACCTGGCAACTCGCCTCCTGGTGATACATGACTGGTTCACCAGTGGATGGTCCACCAAAGCATATTGAATTGAGCTGGAGAGCCTCAGAGTCTCTTGGATTCAATCCATGCTCTACGGAGTCCTGATCCCCTGCACACTCCCTGCAGTCACTAGACCAGTTTTGGTTGCCTGGTTCTCAGCGCTGTGTTGCACACAATGGGACAATAAACTGATGCTAGAAACATCCTTGTGGCATGGCACCTGGCTTGGTGAGCTAGGAACACTAGAGGGTTTTCGCAAATGGGACTTGGTTGGAATCTCGCATCTTGGGGACGTATGGTAAGTGTTGGAAATGGGATTCCCAGTTGGCTGAGGTTTGCACCCGAGCCAAGTAGGAACCCCCACTCCCAAGTAAAGGGGGGAGGTACACTCCCAAAATAAACCCTGCTCACCCTGTGGTAACGTAGCACGAGCAGACAGGCTTACTTCAGAGGTAGCGGGTAAAACATTTATAACCACGTACAGTAATAGAAGAGACCCGCTACAGATGGACGCTACACAGATTTTATGTAAAAATATCTGATTCTTTATATAAATTTATCACAAGACCAATAATGATAACAATCCACAATATTAATTTAAAATGAGGCTTAGGTGTTTTAAAAATGCTTAGGTTGGATTAGTTCAGTCCACTTTAGTATAGTTCTTCAAACAGCACCACTTTTACTCACAGGGTCCCAGAAATATGCGGAGTAGCAAGGAGAGCCGGGTTCCCAAAGGGAGGACGAACTGGTCCCGTTGAGGTGAGACCTAGCTGTGTCAATCCCAGGTGCAGAACATTCCCAGGGCGACACGTGGTGGCCCTGATGCAGTTCCCTTCAGGTATATACCAGGGATGTGGTGGCTTAGGAACAGGCCCGGCCCTCTGGGGCGGGTGTACAAACAAAGAGAACCCCTTCAGCTGGGGCTACGTGGAAGACAACCAAGGCCCCTTCAGCTGGGGCGGCCACATTGCAGGAAAAACCAGGCCCCTTCCGCTGGGGCAAGGTGACCAAAAGCAGTGGTTGTGCACCAGCTGGTGCTGGTGGCCTGTACGAGGTGTACAGGCCGATTTGGTGCAGCTTGTACGTCGCTCTGGTTCCGGTGCGTGTGAGGAGTATGAGGCTTCTAGGTTGCTGAAGGTGAAAATTCGATGTGCCGAGACTGGGGCGTGTAGACAATACGAGGCGTGCTGCTTCGATGAGATTGTGGATGCGAGGCGTACAGGGTAAGTTTGTGGTGATGTGCGAAGCGCACGCTGATGCTTCTAATTTGATCAGGAAACGACTGGCTTGAGCCGCACAAGGTCAGCAGGGCTCTTGAAGTGGCGAAGGCATGGAGCCGCAACGAGGTCAGCAGGGCTCTTGAAACGGCAAGGGCATAGAGCCGCGACGAGGTCAGCAGGGCTCTTGAAGAGGCGGGGGCATGGAGCCGTGACGAGGTCAGCAGGGCTCTTGAAGTTGCGAAGGCTTTGAGCCGCGACGAGGTCAGCAGGGCTCTTGAGGTTGCGAAGGCTTGGAGCCGCCACAAGGTCAGCAGGGCTCCTGAAGTTGCGAAGGCATGGAGCCGCGACGAGGTCAGCAGGGCTCTTGAAGTGGGTGTGTTCGGCGCTGCCAGTCTGCCAGTGACGAGGGGTCACTGGAAAGTGCTCAAGCGGCGGCTGGCACTCCAAATCCACAGCAAGGTGTTTCAGGGGAAGACAGGAAGGTGAAGACTACTGCTCCTGAAACTTCAGTCAGGGGGCCAGCTCAGTTCCAGGCCATTGGAGATCTTCCTTTCCTCAATCCTTGATGCAAGGTTCTTTTTTACCTCTCAGCCTGGACTTCTGCACCCTCCCAACTGGAGTGGTACTGCCAGACACCGGAACTACTCCTCCTGCAATCCAGCAGGCTTCTTGAGTTTCTCCAAAGGTAGTCTGCTTCTCTAGTGCGAGGGTCTTTCCTTTATACCAAAACTTGCCTTTGATGTGTTTGAGGTAGGGAGGGAGTTCCCCTCCCCAGATCTCGGTTGTGGGTGTCTCCCGTCATGGGACACCTAACTCTTTGAAGCAGGAAGGCAGGGTCATCAGCCGCCCAGCAGGACGGGGTGTCAGCATTGTGGAGGACAGGACACGGCCCAGAAACCACTCCTCCCCCTAATCTAAAATGGAGACAGCTAACCCCAGATGCTGGAGTTTCCCCAGGCCCTGTCACTATGTCCAGACGGTGAATACACATTCCAGCAGTAGCACACAGCAAGATTGGACGAGGAAACAGTCACTTCCTAGAAGTACTATGTCCAAACTTAGAATTTAGAAATCATCCATCCTAAAGAATGTATTAATAAATTCGGATTTCAGGGACGCTAGTCTCATATCTTTACCATGTTCCCTGGGTCAGATAGATCATCAAATGTAATAATCAAACCTGCCCATTCTGGTCTATGGGAGGCAGATATCCTTACAGTAATAAAAAACGAAAATGGCTGTAATTCATTACTAGGTCACGCCACATACATCAGGGCATGACCTACCCTAAGCTGGCAATGCACCCTGCCCAGGGCCCTACCATAGGGGTGTCTGATATGTATTGAATGGAAGGTTTAGGGGATGGCAAGTGAGTTTACTTGCCAAGTCGCTATGGCAGCCACAGGCTGCACACAGGCCCTTCAATGGCAGGCCTGAGACACATTTTACAAGCTGCTTCTGTGGGTGGCACAACCAGTGCAGCAAGCCCACTAGCAGTATTTGACTTACCTGCCCTTGGCACACACAGTGCCCTAGACTAGGGTCTGACCAGTAAGCCAAATATCCAAACATGGAGTCACTAATTCACACAGTACCTTATAACAGAGAGAGCATATGCACTTTAGCACTGATTAGCAGTGGTATAGTGCTCCCTTAGATGTCGCTGGGAGGCCTGGCTGGGTCCCTGGAGGAAGAAGACTGGAGAGACACCCTTATGGCCTCCACATAACCACCATGTCTGCTATGTTGAGGCTAATTCAGCTATATTACCTACATTGTCCATACTTGACCCCAGACCGTCTACACTGAGCGGGGGTTCTGGCTACCCCCATGTGCCCACGATGCCAAATGCAATCTACAGATTTCTATCACATTGTATGAACCTGTGGCCCTCTCACCTTGTACTGGGAGGAAATAGTGTCTGAGCTGAGAGCGGTCCTGGGTTGAGAAGTCCCAATTAGCCCACTAGTCCTGCTCTTGGAAGTAATGGATAGCCTGGATGGGACCCGGGTAGAAGTTTTTTTTCCTCGGAAGAGCGATTATGGTGGCCAAACTCGACATAGCAGTGGTGTCGAAGGACCCTACCCCCCTAATATCAATAATGGCTTAGAGGGGTAGATTGGAGAGCAGCACAAGAAAAAACAATATACAAAGCGAGAAGCTGTCCCGCCAAGCACGGACGCATGTGGGGGAAATGGCTGGGACTTCTATGGGCAGTACTTTTGCCCCCAGCGTGGCAGGTCTTTATGTCTATGACTTTGAGGAGAAATACATTCTCAACGACACCAACCCCTACAGTGCAAACATCCTACTATGGAGAAGGTACATCGATGATGTGCTGGCCATCTGGAAGGGAACAGAGGAGGCTTTTATATCTTTCTTCAACTGGATCAATACATGCGATGAACATCTCAGGTTTATGTATGTAAAAGACCACAGCACAATGGTGTTTCTGGACCTGACTATTAAGAAGGAAAATGGGAGTTTGACCACACGAACCCATTACAAACCAACGGCAAAGAACAATCTGCTACGGTTTGAGAGCTTCCATCCGAGACCCCTAAGGGAGAACCTGCCATATGGGCAATTTCTGCGAGTTCGTAGAAATTGTAGCGAAATCAGTGACTACAAAACCCAGGCTAAGGACCTTACCCAGAAGTTGAAAGACCGAGGATACCCCGAAAGAATTCTGAACTAGAGTCAGAAACGTGCCCAAAATCAACCCAGGGACGCACTTTTGGAGAACTCGGTGAGAGAGTCGGAATAAACTCCGCTAACGTGTGTGACAACGTATCACACGGTTTCAAATGAGGTAACGAGGATCATAGGGAAGCACTGGTCCATACTGAACACAGGCAAGACGACATGGAAAAAAATCTTTTTTCATATAAAAAGGCAAGGAGTATAAGAGACACAGTGGTCAATACAAGACCTAGGAAACAAACAGTGGAACAAGAAACTGTACTCAACGCATGGGGTCTACCGAAGGTAACAGGTCACTATAAATGTGGCAATTGCAGTGTTTGCCCGTTTACAACGAACACCAAGACCCTACAGCTGGAACCAGGGAAGACCTGGACCATCAGAGGGCACACTAACTGCAATAGTGAAAATGTAGTATACAGGATAACATGCCCCTGTAATCTACATTATGTAGGGATGACCAACAGAAAGGTGAAACTACGTATCGGGGAGCATAGGAGCACAATCAGGTGCAAAAAAGCAACTACAAAGCTCACAGAACACTATTTATCAGCTGGGCACACCCCTGACGAGTTACAATGGACAGTGATTGAACAGATTAGCCCTGGTAACAATTTGAGCCAACGTTTGTTCGAAAAGGAGCAGAGGTGGGTGTACAGACTGTCCACACATAGATCAGGACTGAATGATAACATTCCCTGGAATTCAGTACTGGGACAACAATGAGTACTTGCAGTATATACAAATCACCCCCTGTGTTTAACTAATGGTTCTGTTCACCGTTGCCTGCAAAACATAACCCAGTTTTAACCAACCACCGGCTGTTCTACTTTGCAGCCACCACATGGGACATTGTCCTACAGCCTGCCTTGAGGTCCCTTTTTTGACAACAACCACCAGATGTCCCACTATGTGGCCGACATAGATGTTACAAAAACTGGGACTTTGCCACCACGAGCCAGAAGTCAGACACCCTTTGCCACATGATTGTGCATTTCTCCTGGTGCACGAGTGGTTATTGTGATGTTCTGGTACTTTTTTGCAAAAATAGTTCAGTTCTGATGGCGTTCCGCCCTCTCCCACCTGTGTGTGTTTGTTTCTTGTGCATTGAAAACTCTGTAAGATCCGGGGGACACATACGTTATCTCCCCGTATCTTTTATTGTCACCGGACTAACTTTATTTGTTCGAGCAAAGTGACAACAGGAGCGGTTACCACGGTAACCTCTCTCGGCCCCCGTCAGAATCTGCGCCCTCCCCCAATACATGATGTGGCAGGGAGATGCTCCCATTTCCGATCATTCTGGGAATGGCATCCTAGATGATTGGCTGTCATCTCACCACGAGAGATGGGGCGTATTCACCACGACTTTTTCAGGAAGTGCGGAGTCAGTATATCTCTTACCACGGTGGCGGTAGCCAGCCGATTCCTCGGGGCACCGCTTTGGAACCAAGAAGGTTTTCAAACAGACGAGCAGAAGTCACAAGTAAGTTACTTGCCAACGTTCCGCGATTCCGGCCACGAACAGATTTCAGACGGAACCCTGCTCATCATTCTTTGCACTCTTGTTGTTGTTTTTTCGCGATCCAGGTGACGTGAATACTTCGCCTCTGGTCCGCGGTTGCCCATGAAGCGGTTGACACCACTAACTCAGTAAGCTAATGTTTTACATAAATTCTGGGCATAAATGGGCTACAGTTGCAGTGCAGATAATCCGGCATTGTTGATTATGTCATGTAGCCGGCAGGGTATATTTGAGACATTTCTCCCCCACATCTACCTCGTTGCCCCGCATTTCTTGACATGTTTAGGCACAGTATACATCACCCTTTTTCCTCCTCACAACCCAGCTGCCATGCCAGACTATCACCTCACCTGGCACTGGGTGCTAGATTTACCTACGCACTTATCGCTAGTGTGCACAAAAGCACCTACTATCCGCGTTAGGTGGGTCCTAGTACCAGGATGCAATTTCGCGTGGGTAATGATCATAGCCACCTATCCAACCAGCGACGGCTATGAGTACTATATATGTTTTGTGTCAACCAATGTCTGTCCTTTTTGTACGTGATCCCAACCCCTTTTTCCCTGTATTTTTTTACAGGTTTTTTCCAGATTGAGGAAAAGACTCATCACAGTTTTTTGTAAAAGGCCACAAGTTTGTGGTTCTTAAAACTTGACCGAGGGCAGGGCGCGCCTTAGCGTGTGCGTACCACCCAGGTCAAAAACCACTGGTCCTGAAGAAAACCTTACAATTGCTTTCAAGGTTGAAACATGTAGACCATATTTTTTTCTCTTTTCTAATAATTCACATAGCATACTTTGCTATTTTTAAACACACTACACGTCTGAGACACCGCAGCCTACTTAATTAGGCATAGGTGCCACAATTGTTTTTATGGTGGACCAAGTGATGTGTTTTATCTAGGATCCCGATCAATATTGTGACCTCAAGCCCCTATACGGCTATAATCAATACATATCCCTATAATGGCATAACAATCAGAGCCATATTTCAGTAACTCGCCTCTGCAGTCCATGACAGTCCATGACACAGCAGAAGCCACTTCCTTAGATACCTAGATAGCACACCAAGTTCTTTCGACATACCAAACCCCCAGAAACCTGGGAAAGCCCCACTTACTTTGTTTTGATTAGTAATAGAACTCCTGCGAGCACTGTAAGAACGACCAGTTTAGTGACATCTTTATTGACGTCTTATGTCCAAAAACTTACGTCAAACTCAGCACCTTTCAGGTATAAATATACCAACGTTGCCTTAAGCAAGCACATGGTGGTGGTGAATACTGGAGCAGAACAGCTGTCCCCTTGCAGAGAGCCCAGCAGATGCGAGAAACCCACGGACGCTGCCCCTCCTCCTTGACGCGCTGAGAAAGACGCTGTCTTTTCTCCTGCCGAGAAAATCCAGCTCCAGCGTTTCCAGCCTACCCTTGCGGGTGACTGGGATATCGGGTCCTAAGAAGGAGATACCAGACCTCCTGCATTCTATTCCAGAGGTACGGTGCTGACTAAACCCTTAGAGAGAATTCTTGAAACAAACTCTTGGCAAAACCAACTTAACTTAAACTGCTACTTACTTACTCCCTCCCATGTATTAGGCTTAGGTCAGGTACACCGGGGTAGGCGTAGTTAGAAGCACCAGTTGAGGTCGTTAGCTAATGTATATATGAATGTATATATTTTTAACTATCTTATGGCTAAGAAACCATATCAATGCTTTTACAGTATTATTTCGTAATACTCCTTTTACTGTACGCACTTTTCATAATAACAAGTCTTGCAATTGTGGCAATTCATTTCTCTTGCATGAGAAGGAAGACTGCTCAATAAATAATATATTTTATTGAAAACGCCCGTCTCTCTATTCTCTGCACTCTGGTGAAAGTAAATCTGCACAACTGACTGAGTGAAATAGCTGTCTATTGTTTCACACGACTCTAGAAATTGACTCTTATTCTGAGGAGTAAAGTTGTCATGTTTATGCGGTTGTCGGAAGCTGAATCCCTTCTTGTCTGAGCCAGGGAAGCTGATCACTTCCTATTCAGTCAGGAAAGTTTCCAGTGACCTCTGAGCTAGCTGGCGCAAACCTAAATTAAGTCTAACATAGTCAGTAGAGACCTAGAAGACCGCAGTCCTACGTCTACACTGCTGTTTATGTTATTCCAATGCGCAGGGCCTATAGGGAAAATAGGAACTGCACTACATGGCGCCCACCATTTGGTAAGGCGATAAAACTAACGCAAGACGTTAGAGTAACTCAGTCGTGCTTTTTCACACAGACCCTTTCTCCCGTAAATACTCCAATAGACGTCTGGAGTGGATGAAAGGTTAAAATCCGCCGGAACTTAGTAGGAAGAGATTCCTATGTAGAGTTTCTGGTTTAGTCAACGTTGAAGGATACAGTGCTCCAAAATATTGTGCACCTAATCTTTGTTTCCTTGGAAACCTGCTCTGCAAACCTTCATTAATACAATATCAGAAAATGGCAATAACAACGGAACCAATGAAGTCGCAGCAGACGCGAATCAATAGGGTCCCGATGTTACAGGGATTAATGAACCGGGTGCGATTATCATCCCGGCAAACATAAGAAAATCTATAACTTCAAAACTTATAGAAAACGGACTGACATCACGAGGTGGTACAGTCATTTTCGTGATAGAGGCACACGAATATCGGCAGACAGAGGTATTCTATTCTTGGAATGGATACACTTTCCAGCGGCAAACGCTACAACACACGAGTTCCACTATTACAAAATAGAGGAACCACCGGAAGAGTACGCTCCTTTCGAGGAGATTGAAATACCATCAAAATACCAAGAGCACCTGCTCTGGTTTAAAGGCGCCCTAAAACATAATGATCACATAACCAGGCTCGGTCCACTAGGTAGACCAGGAGCAACGTGGCCGGTTCTAGCCAGCTACACACCACATCCAGACATTGATAAAATGTCAAAAGAAGTACTTTTAGCACAGCTAAAATTACTAAATAAAATACACAGACAGTTAGTCCAATATGTAATGCGGACTGCAACAGTCCAAACAGCTGTTAATATTCCACAGCTGACCCCTCATCAGGGGAACACAAATAAAATTACACCACAGAACATAGAATCATGTCTTGGAAAAACTCCTGCAAAACGGGAACAAATTCCTTTCTGGTTAGCACAGAAAATTACTCAAATAGAGGCAGTATTCCCGAATACTACCCCTATTGAGAAACACAGAATTCTGAGTATCTGCCTTCCAATGGGGGTCGCACCACATATGGAGGACTGTGACACTTGGGGTACAGTCTTTGCTTCCATTTACACAAAAACACATGGTTCCGTCCATGGCGGTAATACCAGATGTGCTAAAACAAATTCAGAATGAATACGGTCCAGAACCTGCTTTAACTCTTGGTATGAAATTACTGAAAGACTTCAAGCAGGTCTCGGCTATATTACTAGCCAACATAAAAGGAGAAGCAGCATCTGTGGTGATCCGCCAGAAATTGAAAGAAACAGATATAACAGATCAACCAATTGAGCTTGCCAGAATTATAGAAAACCGCTATGAAGAATTAGCTAGAGACAGTTTGGGTGGGAAACCTGTAAAACCCCAACTACTTGAAAATCCTGAAAAATTATTTATTAAAAATAATCTAAACACTCCTAAAAAGAGCTGGGATGGAAATAAACAATCCACTCCCAAAGAAAAAAAATTCCAGTCCAGGGAAGGTCTCCTCGGCGGAGGGAAAGAACTCCGACTCGAGAACACCAGTCTCCCCAGAGGGAGCACTCTGAGAAAAGATATAACCTTAGAAATAGGGATAACTTGAAAAAGCCTGATAGATATCAAAGTATTGATAAACGTCCCTCTTGATCTTTTTTGCAGAAATCGGAAAGAAGAGGACGGTCAGATCCAAGGAAAGAGCACACCAAGTCCAAAGACAAGGAACCTGCTCAAAGTAAAAAATTACAATTTCCAAGAAAGAAGGTAGCCAGTATTAGAGTAATCGAACATGCAGAGAATACTGAGGACACAGCTGAAAAACGGAGAGTGGGCACAGACAATGCTAGACAGTGCAGTAGAAATCAGCATAGCTTGCAAGATCCTGATGAGTCATCTGGAACAGTGGACACGAATGAATACATTCAGGTAGAAACTGCAGACACCAGAGTTAGCGAACCTCATAATATATACAAAATAACACTGCGTATAGAGGGAGATAAGACTAGAAAAATAAGGCGTCTATTTTGGGATAACCTCTCAAAAGGCTATGACATCCTGTTAGCCGAGAAAGATTGGCCCCCAGAGTTTGTCAGGGAGTGTCCTCATGGCGAAGAAATGATTATGCCTGCCTTCTCAAATAGCATTCCAATTCACACTAAATATATATACATGCAAGGAAATGGGCAGTAGCCCAGGCACCAGCATTATATAAGAATCATGTAGGATGGGATGAGGTCTCTCCTCCTCACAAAATCCAGCTAAAAAGTCAACCAACTGCACAAAGGCAGTACCCAATTAAGCAAGAAACTAAAAAACAGGTCAGGGAGATTTTAGATCAACTTGAATACCAAGGGGTAATTGAAACATGCACCTCTCAAATGAACAATCCTTTGTTTCCTGTCTCCAAACCGGACGATTCGTATCGTCTAGTCTTGGACTACAGACACCTTAACTCATGTTGCAAAACATTTGCGGTACAAAATTCGCACAGTGTGGCACTAATGAATAACATAGTTCGCAAAAAATACAAAACAACATTAGACATATCTAATGGGTTCTTTTGCCAAAATATTGCACCAGAAAGCAGGCACTTGACCGCTTTCTCAATAATGGGGTCACAGAAAAATTTCTGTAGGCTCCCACAGGGATTCAAGAACTGCCCAGGACTATTCTCAGACAGAGTAACAGAGTTACTACAAATGTATGATGATGAGGCATTATCTTATGTCGATGACATCTATCTCACTGACGACGACTTGGATACTCACTTGAAAAGAGTGAACACCATAATACTTGGGTTCGCAGCAGAGGGTTACAAATTCAACTTTAAAAAGTCAAAAATTGCCCATCTAACCGTCTTATTCTTAGGATACGAATTATCAAGTGAAGGAAAAAGCCTAGCGGAAAACTTCTTCGAGAAGTACGCTGTACTCCAAGCACCGAGAACGCTGAAGAACTTACAATCGATTCTAGGCTTCCTGAATTTCGGAAGAATTTACATTCTAAACTATGCAGAGAGGATTAAACCTCTCTACACATTAATTAAACCTGATTTTAAACCAATCAACTGGACTCAAAAACACACAGAAATTTTGAGATCTCTGCAAACAGAAATGTTAGCTAAAACAAAATTAGAAACACGTGACAATACACGTAACCTTGTAATCCGGGTCATCCAAGGAAGATGCGGATTCACGTACCTGACCTCTAATAAGGAAGAAACGGTACCAATAGCTTATAAATCACATTTGTACACACAAGCAGAAAAAACATTCAGTCTCACAGAAAATACTGTAAAGGCAGTGCAAACTGCTATAGCGAAAGAACGAGCACTAGCACAAGGCAAAAGGATCACTGTTCTCACAGCAGAATCAGCCTTCGAGGCACTATTCAGCCCAGTAAACCTACCTACAGTATCACTGGATCCGAAATGGATACAGTGGGAAAACTCTCTTGCTGCAGAAGACGTGAAATACTATTTCGCCCCGCACATGAAAAAACTGAATGATTTAAAATATGAAAAAGAATATCCTCTGCCAATCGAAATTCTCCCTCTAGAACAGTACTCCTGTATAATCTATACAGACAGATTTGTACAGCATTACAATGTAGAAGATATCGGTGAAGTAGTGTGGCTCACTGGTTAGAGGCGGCAGACCCGAGAGCAGAGGACGGCCCGGGACCAGGGTTCGATTCCCGGCGCGGCAGGTTTCTGGACCAGGGTCAGCGGACTCGATAATTCTCTCGCCTCGGTGCCCACTCTGATCAACGATCACACTCGGCAACTCTGGGCATTAGCTTGCCTCATCTTCACTAACGGCCCCACCAGACCGCCGGGGATGCCTGGTCTCACCCTGGAGATACCCATTAAGGGACCATCTCTCAGGGAAGCCAGGAAGGGTTTCGCAGCGGTCGAAGCGCCTTGGGACCCTACGGGTAAGTAGTGCGCTATATAAATGCCAATACATTTACATTACATTTACATTTACAATCCTACGATGCAGCCTGCGCGATTGTTAAAGGTCGCTGGCTCTGCGGTGAATTCAGACCGAAAATAACAAAAACTGAATCTCTGAGAAAATGTTCGGCTCAGCGAGCTGAAATCAGATCTTTAAAGATGGCGCTTGAAAATGCCGAACGTGAATTCCCAACACTAATCGTGTGCGATTCGCATTTTTGCGTCAATTCTTACAATAATGATTTGCAGAACTGGATTCAAAATGATTACAAAGATGACACAGGTGCCACAATCAAGCATAAAATGCTCTGGAAACAGGTAGTTCTTTTTCAGAAAGAACTACAAAAGATTCACGTGATACACACTCTGAGTCATTAACGTGATGGCGTTCACGTTGCAGGGAATTCATTGGCTAGTTCAGCCACAACGGAAGCAACTAAACCGACATCCGTAGCCACAAAAAAGCGTTCAGAAAAATATATAGACGGGGAAACCATGCTGGCAGTAAAACGTCTTCAAAAGGCAACTGTGCAGCACTACCTGTGAACTATCCACTCAATTATACGTACGTAATTGATGCAAACTCCATTCCTTTTGCTCGAATCCCTGGAGTGGGGGATAGGGTAATTCCAAACACGAATCAGAGAATCTTATTAATAGCAGACGCACACATGGGTGAAGGTCCAAGGCACAAACAGATGAAGGAATCTCTGACTGAATTACAATCAGCATACTGGTGGCCGGGGATGAGCCTGCACCATTATAAATTTGTAAAGAACTGTCCAGACTGCAACAGAGACCGCAGTAACGAGCCAACTGGAGTAATGCCATGGTCATTTCTGTAGGTAGCATAGGGCTGTCTACACATGAAATCCAGCGTCCTATTAATTTCTTTTAAGACTACATTCACTTAAAAATGTGGCCCCAGCGCTCGGCTGACGCCAGAACTGTTATAAAAGATTTGCGAGACTTTATCGGCACATACGCAATTGCCATGCTTCATTCTGATCAAGGTCCTGCTTTTAGCTCTCAAGCTTATAAGGAGGCCATGACCAGCATGGGCATTGGATTGCGATTCTCTTGTCCCTTCCATCCTGAGGGAAACAGGGTAGTGGAAAGAAAAAAACGAGACATAAAGCAATCTATAACGGCAAAGGTATTAGGTTCGGGTGATGGGTGGGTCAAGCATTTAATAAGTGTCCAACGTAGTCTTAACAACTTGCCAAGAAATTCTCTAAAAGGTTTCAGCCCGTACGAACTATTGTTCGGAACTAGAATGCATGTTCAGGACTTTGATAGTCTTGCTTCAGTGGTAGAAGATAAGAAAAAAGACTTTGACATCAAAGATCGTTTGGCTGTTTTACAGGACTTAAATGAAACAAGAAAAGCCCTGAGCAACATAACGCTAAAGCAACAGCCAACCACCACTGAAGACACACCACCTGTCCCAGCAAGACCTGTCTGGATTCCAAAGATTGGGGATCTGGTCAGAGAGAAAATAGCGGTAAAGAAGGAATTTGGGTCTTCTTACAGAAAAGCAGTACCTGTCTTAGCAATCAACGGAACAAGATCAGTAGTACTACCGTCCCTTGCTGGTAAAAAGGAGAACAGAGTTGTATCAATCGACCTGGTAAAACCACAATCATGTGGCCTATAATCAATAGCAGGCCCAGTGGACTCCCAAGAAGTAACAGAATACCCAAATTTGCTAGTATCCAAGAGGTTCAAATTGAAAGACTAATCACATTTGATAAACCTGCAGTGAATTAAAAAGGACTATGCAGAAATGCCATGGAACTTGTGCCTCTTGAAACACAAATTGAAACAGTTTGTCATGAAATACCAGTCTACAATGATGTGGCATCAGAATGTGCTAATGAAAGCCAAATGGGAAAAACAATTCCAACAATCGACAGAACTGCATCTGGCTACTTCATCAATTTCGACAACTTTTCTGAAGATCAAAGCGACCCTGAAGTGACGCCAGAAACAAAGACTTTTAAAGAAAAAGCAACAGAACTCTTTCATCAACTCAAAGAAACCTATCTTATTTCTCCATGGTTAGAATTTTGGATAGGGCTAGGTGTATTTTTCCTCCTGCTTTTGCTCATCCTGGTGCTTTGTTTGGGAAAATTCATTGAGGGAAAATACAGTTCAATGGACACACAAGTCAGAACATCAACTTAGTTCTGAAGCCTCACAAATCATCTCACATCGAGAAAAGAGAACTATCATCAGTGAATGTCACAGCCATTCCAATACCCGGCGGGGTAGTTTGGGACAAGACAGACTATGAAATATATGGACTGGTCGAGATCTTGAAATATCCTCACCAGTTTAAGGTTACATTAAGTGACTTTGTAAAACCAAGTACATTCTCTGATGATTGGGACTTTAAACGTATAAATGATATGATGTCGGATTTAGTGTTGTCAGCAAAATTTACAGAACATGATTATTTACAAGGTTCATCTAATTATGAACAGATGTACTGTTTTACACATTACGCAGACCACTATTTACATAAATCTGCTCAACCTAGAAATGTTTTTAAATATAACCAATGGGAACATTGTGCCACTCCACCTAAAAGCAGTTCAAAAACATTCTATGAGAAATTCCAATACTTCTCAGGGTTTAACACAAGTAAAGCAGAAACATTTTATTATAAACTGTTGGATAAAACAGGGACGAAAACCATGCTGACAAATACTAAATTGATATATTCAGAAGCATTTTATGAAAAAATGATTACATTTGGTTTTGATTTCTGGAAAAATAACATTGAAACAAAAACCATCTGGGGTACAAAAGATTGGCAGGTACAACGCCTAGAAGCATTATTTCGAGCCTGCATGATCCCAGAACAAATAATGTTCTTGAATGACACAATTCAACAAACAACATGTCTTGGTCTAGCCAAGATTAAAGACCTTAACAAACCGTCTATTCCAAAGCCAATACCTGATAATGCAACCACAGATATTGAAATAGACGTATCCCAAATTTTAAATGAAAACAGAACACATCCTGATTGGAAAAAGTGGTTAATCTGGCCTACCGACACGAATAACTGTCAAGATAGATTCCTGAACAAAATACAGGGGTTAAAAATGACCAGACCAGACCCTAGATACTCCCAGAGACAACATCCAGGGATAGTAACAGCGTACGGCGTAGGGAAACTATGCCTTGAATGGCTACAAACATCCAAACTAGCACAAATTAAGCAACACTTGTCTTTACTTAAAGATGGTGCTGACTTGCGCGATTTCATTATGGGACCACGCAAACAGCGTCAAAAACGTTTCATAGCAGCCAGCATATATGCTGCATTCCATGAGGCATTGAAAGAAACTCAAATTGAAACAGCCGAGAAAATACGAGAAATTGATCGTATTAATTTGGAAAAATCACTTTCTGTTGTGGACAATGGGTTAATGACTCTGTCCTCCAGAATATATTCACTGGACAGTATTGTATCATCTGCAATTGATATTATAGACCAGGACTTGCTAATGTTACAACATGGCCAGTCCCAATTGCATTCTATAGTACAGCTAGGCTGGACGTTGCAAAATCTCCGTTCGGGCTATGTGCCATGGCGTTTAATCAACACAACGTCATTGTTTTCTATCCTTAACCTTACTGATAAACAAATCAGTTTGGCACAGAAAGGAGCAAACTATACAATCCTGAGCATCAAAAAACTTGAGAGATTACCATTGACAATGTCAGAAAGACCTGTCATTGAATGGATAATACACGGGATTATCACAATTCCGATAACAACTTTCCAGTTTAAAAATTGCCTTGAGTATATACCGGCAGGCCAGTATGAAAAGTTGGGTAAAGGATACATTAAGTCATCATGGAAATTACCTTATACACACACATGTTATAGTGACAACAACAAAAATGTATTTCTTAGTGGTAATGAGTGTAAACATTCACTAAGTGGTATACTTTTGTGCCAAGGTATTAACTTACATGGGGCCGGTGAGGGTACTTCAAATAACCTTTCACGCCACCAGCATGGCACACCTGCAGCACAAATAGAGCCATTCTATAGGCAACTTTCTAACGGGAGTTACGTTCGAATAACGGATCACAGCGGTTGTGGCTTGGTGCCAGGGAAAGCATATCTCTTAAGCGTGAGATCCATGGTCACTTGCTGTATGCAAGCATTGTATCCGAATGGCCCTGGAAACTCAGTGGCTCCGATTTGGCCTCCTTTGAATATCTCTTCTATACGAATTGATACTTTAAGCAGAATGAAGTCTGTGCTTTTGTAGACAACCGTGCCCATCTTGTCATCAAAAGAGACGTATGATCTCCAAGTTGCAAGGACGACTGCAGAGATACATACACTTTTATCAACAAATTGCCCGGTGCATTTCACAGAAATGCTCAGCCAAATCCTAAATATGTTGAATGCCAGTGGTATCTCGAGTGTATTTAAGACAATTTTTTCGGGACTGTTAACACCATTTGAAGCAGTCCTGGGTATCTTTCCAAATTTTGTCCATTCGATCTTTGGCGGCATACCACTACTTTTGGGATTTGTAGCAGGTATTTTATTTTTAACCCTCCTGCTCCGATATGGCAAACCAAAACGCAGACATGACTCCGGCAAGGATGGAAGAAACGATCCTAGCAATACGCTACCGGGACCGCATAACTAAAGTCCTTGGGATAGCCCGGCTACGAGATCTGAATATGACCTGGTTTCTTTCATTCAGACCTATATGGCAGACCTGCATCTTACCTGTGCTTCGATGTATGCTATCCGGAGAGGAATGTGTGTTAGACACCTGTCTTGCACTACCATCAGCAATACCAATGGACGTCGATACTTTGCTAAGTCCAGTAACGGCTCACGCATCGTGTTGTCCCCAGCGGTTACCAATCCTGATGACGGCATTCGTTGAGACTCCTGCGCTACGACAAGGTGGTGGCAGTGAAGCTAGAAATGAAAGCAACATCACCCAGGTACGACCTTCTGTGAGCATTGCTGATCCTGAAATCGATGATAGCAATCATTCTCACAACTGCCTAGTTACAGCATTATCGAACTTGGTCGAACTGTTGCCTGAATATGTAGACCAATTCTTAGCAAGCCTTCTGAAATGATGTTCTCCCCTGAACAGAAACAATAACTTTTGGGAAACAATCCGGCACACAGCGTTCCCATGAACTCTGAATTCGGCCTTCAGCTTTGATAAACAAAAGCTACTGAAAAGCGTTTTGAACTATTTTTTTCCCCCGCTCACCATGAAATATTTTTTTTCCAAAATTTCCAAAATATTTACCTTTTTTCTGGCACACGTACTTTGCTTAAAGTAGAACTATTCATAAAGAACAGAGCTTCTATTTTTAGTAGATCTAGGGCCCGATGTAGGTAGCCCTTTACCCATCGGAATCGGCCGAAAATACGGATTTACGGCTGTTTCCGATCGGTAAAGGGCTATGGAGATGTAGGGGCACATATTCAGTAATTTTACCGAATCGTTATTATTACCGAATCGGTAAATGTACCGATTCGGTAATATTTACCGAATCGGTAATATTTACCGATTCGGTAAAATTACCGAAAATGCTATGTGGGTAGCCAATTTTCCATTGGCACATGGCTTACAGAATCGGTATTTTACCATGGAATACAAATCCATGGTAAAATACCGATTCCTGTGTACATGCACATCTGTGCATGTACACATGTGCCATGTGACAGACAGACGTGCCCTTAGGGCATGTCTGTGTGCCACATTGCACACATGCCCGTTTTGGGGGTGCTAGAGGGTATCAAAGTGACACCCCCTGCACCCTTGACAAATTCGGTATTTACCGATTCGGTAAATACCGAATCGGTATTTGAATTGAATCCTATGGGCTTCAAGGCCCATAGGATTCTATAGCAAATACCGATTCGGTATTTACCGAATCGGTAAATACCGAATTTTTAAAGAATCGGTAACTTACCAGATGTTGGGACCTACATCCCATATACCGATTTTGAAATACCGAATCGGTAAAATTCGGAATTTCAAAATCGGTAAATGGGATTTACCTACATCGGGCCCCAAGAGACATAATAATACCTCAGCCTCTAGCACATTTTACAGCAATTGTATTTATATGTTATGAAATAGTCTTGCCCTTCTTTTCTTTATTTAGAGACATTTCATGTGTAATTCTTCGCAAAATCGTTCAACTGAATACATATGCAATATTTTTTGAATGATTACTATGCTTGATAACGTACAGTACCTATTCATTTACATGTATTTCATATACACCATTTCAAATGCAAAATGTATTTTGGGGTGTGTAGGAATACACGTGCTTCTTATTGCTTTAGTTTTTAGTAATTTGATGGACATAAATTCGTGGAGTGGGTGATGTGTTTTATCTAGGACCCCGATCAATATTGTGACCTCATGCCCCTATATGGCTATAATCAATACATATCCCTATAATGGCATAACAATCAGAGCCATATTTCAGTAACTCGCCTCTGCGGTCCATGACAGTCCATGACACAGCAGAAGCCACTTCCTTAGATTCTTAGATAGCGCAACGAGTTCTTTCGACATACCAAACCCCCAGAAACCTGGGAAAGCCCTGCTTGCTTTGTTTTGATTAGTAATAGAACTCCTGCGAGCACTGTAAGAACGACCAGTTCTTAGTGACATCTTTATTGACGTCTTATGTCCAAAAACTTACGTCAAACTCGGCACCTTTCAGGTATAAATATACCAACGTTGCCTTAAGCAAGCACACGGTGGTGGTGAATACTGGAGCAGAACAGCTGTCCCCTTGCAGAGAGCCCAGCAGATGCGAGAAGCCCACGGATGCTGCCCCTCCTCCTTGACGCGCTGAGAAAGACGCTGTCTTTTCTCCTGCCGAGAAAATCCAGCTCCGGCGTTTCCAGCCTACCCTTGCGGGTGACTGGGATATCGGGTCCTAAGAAGGAGATACCAGACCTCCTGCATTCTATTCCAGAGGTGCAGTGCTGACTAAACCCTTAGAGAGAATTCTTGAAACAAACTCTTGGCAAAACCAATTTAGCTTAAACTGCTACTTACTTACTCCCTCCCATGTATTAGGCTTAGGTCAGTTACACCGGGGTAGGCGTAGTTAGAAGCACCAGTTGAGGTCGTTAGCTAATGTATATATGAATGTATATATTTTATTCATTTTAACTATCTTATGGCTAAGAAACCATATCAATGCTTTTACAGTATTATTTCGTAATACTCCTTTTACTGTACGCACTTTTCATAATAACAAGTCTTGCAATTGTGGCAATTCATTTCTCTTGCATGAGAAGGAAGACTGCTCAATAAATAATATCTTTTATTGAAAACGCCCATCTCTCTATTCTCTGCACTTTAGTGAAAGTAAATCTGCACAACTGACTGAGTGAAATAGCTGTCTATTGTTTCACACGACTCTAGAGATTGACTCTTATTCTGAGGAGCAAAGTTGTCATGTTTATGCGGTTGTCGGAAGCTGAATCCCTTCTTGTCTGAGCCAGGGAAGCTGATCACTTCCTATTCAGTCAGGAAAGTTTCCAGTGACCTCTGAGCTAGCTGGCGCAAACCTAAATTAAGTCTAACATGTCAAGTCAAGTCAAGTCATAAAATTTGTATAGCGCACTACATACCCAGAGGGTTTCAAGGCGCTTAGGAAGAGGAGGAGGATTATTTGTCAAATATCCAAGTTTTAAGCTGCTTTCTGAACGCTAGGTGGTTCTGGGTGAGGCGGAGGTAAGCGGGGAGTGAGTTCCATGTTTTAGCAGCCAGGTAAGAAAAGGATCTGCCTCCCATGGTGGTCTTGTTGATGCGAGGTACAGTGGCGAGGGCTTGGTCGGAAGAGCGTAGTTGGCGGGAGGGGGTGTAGAAGGACAGTCGAGAGTTGAGGCAGTCTGGTCCGATGTCGTAAAGTGATTTGTGTGCGTGGGTGAGCAGTCGGAAAGTGATCCTCTTATTGACGGGTAGCCAGTGGAGGTCTTTAAGGTGACCAGAGATGTGTTCGTTGCGTGGGATGTCTAGTATGAGCCTGGCTGAGGCGTTTTGGATTCGTTGGAGTTTCTTCTGGAGTTTAGCGGTGGTACCTGCGTAGAGGGTGTTTCCGTAGTCCAGTCGGCTCGTGATCAGGGCGTGGGTGACTGTTTTCCTAGTTTCGGAGGGGATCCAGCGAAATGTTTTTCTGAGCATGCGAAGAATGTTGAAGCAGGAAGAGGATACGGCGCTGACTTGTTTGTTCATTGAGAGTGAAGAGTCCAGAATGACGCCAAGGTTCCGTGCGTGGTCTGTCGGGATGGGTGCTTTTCCGAGGGCTTCCAGCCACCAGGAGTCGTCCCAAGCAGAGGGGGATGTGCCTAGGATGAGGACTTCTGTTTTGTCTGAGTTCAGTTTCAGACGGCTTTGTTTCATCCATTCGGCGACTTCTTTCATTCCTTCGTGCAGGTTAACTTTGGCGGTGCCGGGGTCATTGGTGAGAGAAAGGATCAGTTGAGTGTCGTCCGCGTAAGAGATGATGTTGAGGTTGTGTTGGCGTGCGATGGCCGCGAGGGGGCTCATGTATACGTTGAAGAGGGTGGGACTGAGTGAGGATCCTTGAGGTATGCCGCAGATGACTTCAGAGGCCTCGGACTTGAATGGAGGAAGGCGGACTCTCTGGGTTCTACCGGTGAGGAACGAGGTGATCCATTCCAGTGCTTTTCCTTTGATTCCGATGTTATTGAGGCGTTGTAGAAGGGTGCTGTGGCAGACTGTATCGAATGCTGCAGAGAGGTCGAGGAGGATGAGGGCGACTGTGTCTCCATTGTCCAGTAGAGTTCGAATGTCATCTGTTGCTGCGATGAGGGCGGTCTCAGTACTATGTTTTGCTCGGAAGCCAGATTGTGAGGGGTCGAGGGATTTGTTGGCTTCGAGGAAGGCGGCGAGCTGGCAGTTGACGGCTTTCTCGATGACTTTGACCGGGAATGGAAGAAGCGAGATGGGGCGGTAATTTTTGAGTTCGGTGGGGTCCGCTGTTGGTTTTTTCAGAAGGGCGGTGAGTTCAGCGTGTTTCCAGTCTTCAGGGAAGGTAGCGGAGTTGAAGGAGCAGTTGATGACGTCTCGGAGGTGCGGCGCTATGACGGAGTCTGCTTTGTTGAAGATGTGGTGAGGACATGGGTCTGTGGGGGATCCTGAGTGGATGGAGTTCATCAGGCGGATGGTGTCCTCAGTGGAGATTGGCTTCCAGTCGTTAAGGGTGTTCACGGGGGGAGGATGGACAGCAGACGGCAGGGTGGGTTGGTTTCCGGGTTGGTTGTCAAAGCTGTTGTGGAGTAGAGACCTAGAAGACCGCAGTCCTACGTCTACACTGCTGTTTATGTTATTCCAATGCGCAGGCCCTATAGGGAAAATAGGAACTACACTACACAAGCACTCAAGAATAAAGTCTTGTAGTGAGTAGTTGTGGCTCCTTTTTAACTCACACATCACCTTATAATTATTGCACATATAAAAGAAAAAAGTAACCCGCTCCACTGTAGTCAGGTGTCGCAGCACACCCTGTTGGCACTCGGCCTTCGGGTGGGACCCCGATGATGAAGGATGTCACCAACTAGGTTGGTGACTGAGGGGTCTTCTAGAAGGCAAATTCATGAACTAAAAGCCTTTTTTGGTTAAGTGTTATGTATACATACCTCAAGGTACATCAATAAACACTCTCTTTGCACATATAACCAATGCAAACATAAATGTATTCAACTGCCTTATTTCCTTTTGTTTTGTAGCGTACATATGCTCCTGTTGAAGGGCCTGGGGTCCGAAATGCATTGAGGGTTGTTTTGAGGAGCATCTTTATGTTATGTTTTGATTCAAATGATCACATCAAAAGATCGAAAATCACTCATTCGAATGAGATTGAGTTAATCAAAATGAGATCAACATTTCTAATATTGTTTTGCCAACACGCTCAGTGGTGGATGTTTTCGTTTTATTTCCACGGAGGATTGGAAAAACAAGAACTGAAACCCATAAGAAGTGCGATTGGAGACACTATACCAAGTTCGGTATAGTGCATTGCCATTAGCGCAGCAATTACTATCCACTGCATCCCAATAATGGCCTTTAACATCTAAGGGCGTGGTGTGGGGGGGAGGGGGGGTGAAGCATGTTTCTTGCTTGAACTTGGGTCCCTGTTGACTGTGCTATGCCACTGGACACCTTGGTGCAGTTATTCATTCTGTGGTACACAGTTATCGGCCCCCTGGCACAGTCATTACTCATTTGGTGAATTTAATCGCCTGCTGGTTAACGGCCCTCGTGGTGACAGTTCAAGGTATTCTCATTGTCGGAGACTTTATCTGGAACATGAACTCATTGCACGTGGCCTCGCCTGGGCAAACCCTAGGATAAACAGGCACTGCGTCCTGCTGTGCTGTAAATCCCCGACGAGCCGCGAGCAGCTGTGTGCGCTTGATGTAATCACCGGAGACCGGAGCGGGCTCCTCCGAGTGATGTCAGGATTTAACCAAAGGTAAATGAAGAGCCTGCCAGGCGTCCGCTGCGCTGACAGACAGGCCATCTCCCGCGGATGAGACGTGCTAACGAGCTGCTCTGCAGCGCGCGCGCCCACGCGGCGCAGGGGCTGACGGCTCTTTCGTACCTGGCTCTGAGAGGCACAGCGCTGTCGGCACACCTACATCACTGTGAGGCTCAGACAGCACGGTCAGTACACAGCCCCTTCATCCTTCTCAGTGAGGCACAGTCGGTACGCCTAGCTCACAGACTGACAGTTCCTTGGGTACCTCTGTGAGAGGCGCAGCACTGTCAGTTCACCTAGCTGACTCTGTGTGAGGTGCACCTACATCACTCTGTGAGGCTCACCTCGGTCAGTGCACAGCTCCTTTACATCTTTCTTTGAGGCACAGCTATGTCGGTACACCTGTTGGTACACCTATCGCACTCTGAGGCACAGCGCTGTCAGTACACCTAGCTCAGGGCCTAGCAGCTCCTTCATACCTCTGTGAGGCGCAGAACTGACGGTACAGCTACCTAACTCTGTGAGGCACAGCACAGTCAGTACACCCCGCTCACAGGCTGACAGTTCCTTAATACCTCTATGAGCCATAGCTGTGACAGTACACCTACCTCACCGGCGGACACGTTGTATGTCTTTCAGAGAAACTGCAAACTCTGCGCATAGGCTCACGGGCTGACAGCTCCCTCTCAGCGTCAACTCGTGAAGCGCAGCAGTCCTGCACAGCCACGCCTCCCATGACTCCCAGCAAGAGTGCACTCTCCCCTCGTGACCTGGCTCGCGAGCTGACATCTCCTTTACACAGGGCATGAGTCCTATAAAAAGAAGTGGGGGGCTCATCAAGTTAGGCATTATGCAGGTGGCATCATGAGTCATGACGCATGTCATCACAGCGTATGACGTCACGACAAGTGACATTACACATGGTGTCACGGAAAGTGACCTCACTGGAAGTGGCATCAGATATTAAGACCACACACATGTTTATTCTCATGTATATCATGAGTTAGTTAATTTGGAAATTTAACAAATGAGATTTGGCGTTCGGGTTGTGCCAGCAAAGTGGCACAATCCCGACGCAAACTCTGAGCCTCAACTAATAATGTTTTTTTTTAAACTCTGCCACAAAGAAATTGGGAACACGGATAAGCAAGGGAGTAGATCTGTTCTGCTTAATTGGTTGCAAAGCCTGGATTTTAAAATATTTTATGGAGTTAAGGCATCTGCTGCAGAGGTGCCCAGTACATCTCAGGGAATAATAATAATGGTGAGGTAACTCTGGAAGATAACGCATTTGTTAGAGAGATCTGTGTTGTGTGTAAGTCCCATATTCGAGTCAAAGTAGTATAGAAGGGTAAGTCTCCTGCGAATCAAATCATGTTACAAAAGAATTAAAATAGTGCTATTTAAATTGTTATTTATGTAAAAACTGGGATAGACCAACAGATCTGACATCCTTACAGTGCATGCACTTATACATGGACTGAACAAAGTCAAAAGCATGCCTCTCTTAAGTACCTGTGAAGAGACAAGCTGTGTGATTTTGTTTCCGTTGAATTTGAATTTGTGTGTGGTTCCAGGGCGCCTCCAGTCAGGATACTCAATTCACAGGACGCCTGATGGATGCCCCCTTAACTTCTGCATTTATCTTTGGACCAGCTGGAGGTGATGGTGTCCCAGTGTCTGAAAATTACACTGGGACAAGTTCAACATATTACTGAGGGCCCCTACTTCTTGGCAGGGTGGACGGGGTCCACCATGTGAAAATAATGGGTGGACGCCGTGTAACCCCGACTCGTGCCCTGCCTTTACACCTCTCTGAGGCACGGCGCTGTCTGCACACTTAGCGCACCTGCAGACGAACCGCGTCTCTCGTCGAGACAGCAGCAGCCCCTCAGCACACTCAAACCTCATGTGCTGATAGTCGACATATATAGATCTCTGAGAAAGCAGTGCTCGTGCACTAAATTCACCGGTATACAGCTCCTAAACCTCTAAGTGACACAGCACTTACTGCACATGAAGGTCACAGCAGCTCATTCAGACAGCACTGGGGCCCACCGAACTTACAGCCTGACACCTGCGTTATGCTTCCTTTCAGTGACGCACAACAGTGCCAGCATGCCCAGACCTCAGTGTGTTTACCTCTGTGACAAACAGCAGCTGACAGCTCCCATGTCCCCTGCGTTGTACAGTGTTTCATACATTCAGCTTGCAGGCATGCAACTTGGTCACCAGCTTTGAGACATACTACCCAGGGGTCACAGGTAGCTGACAGCATCTCTGTTGCTCCGAGGAACCGTGCCCCCCCACCCCCCAGCCATCTCACATGTTCCCAGCTCCCGCCCCCCTACCTGAAGCCTGGCACTGTCTGCACCTTGGACTTTAGGCTCACAACCCACTTGTCACTCTCTGTGACACAACATCATTTTCGTGCTGGCTCTCTCGTCTTCTCCTCACCTCTTTCACCATCAGATTCACATTCTACTTGTCTGAATGTATATATGCAGGGCACTAGTCTGGAGTACACGCGGGTTTTCGGTGGCCACTCACTATTTTCACAGGGTAACATAATGTGTATTTGCAAAGCGCATGTTCAGCCAAAGGTATCTAGCCGCTGAATAACAAATGTTTATTGTTACTCAATGGCAGCAGCGGTGCGTCCATTGGGGCGTAGGGGCGTAGCCCCTCTAAGCCTGGACGCACCGCTAAAATATTTTTGTGAATGCAGCTAGAAATATATTTAAATGCCACAGCGCAGCGCTTCAATCCGGGACACACCCGATTGAATTGGAGAGAGTGCGCAGGGGCAGGGGGTGGGGCTGGCTGGTCTGCTGCACAGCTTGAGTGACAGCAGGAGGCCAGCAGCACTGCGCATGCGATTGTTTGATTGCACCTAACCCAAGCATGCGCACTGGTTACCTTAGTAATAGAGGGACAGAGGGGGTGCTGCTTTAGACGGGCCGCAGCAGCCCCCGGGGTTTCAAATGCGCCAGGGCGAGTAGTTAGTGTGACCCCCCAGCCAATCCTGGTGCTGCATGCGGCACCAGGATTGGCTGGTCCCACCGGCAGAAGGGCAGGCAATCCATCATTGGATGCCGCGCGTGGGTGGTGGCAGCCGCACTGCATATGGCCAATCACTGTGTGACTTTGTAGAGATTGGTCTCAGTCAATTATCATCTTTAAGCACTTTATTGGCAACTCTGCAGTCAGGGAAAAACAACATCCCACTTCTTCAAATCCCCGACTCCTCAACCGTCTCCCAGCCTCCCCGTACATTCCACCCTCAACACTCCAGATCCCTAATGACGCCCCCAGTATTCCAACACAGAATACTCCGACATCACACATCTTCCCCCTTAAGGAAAATTAAAAAAAACAAAAGAAAACAAAACAACAACAAAGAAAAAAAACATATTTCCATTTGCATAACATAGTAAAAACATATCATTCCCATTTAGCATAACACATTAAACATTTGCATTTCTCATAAAATATAAAATATATAATCAACATTCCCATTATGCTTAACCCATTAAAACATTCCTATTTTTCATAAAACTCAACCACATTTCCCGCCCAAACTATTTCAGAATAAAACCTCCAGATAGTTAAACATATTGGAAACAACATCCTGCTGACCAGACAAAACTCTACTTCCAACACCGCTACCAGCATCCTCCCCTTCTTCTACTTCCAACACACAGACACAAACTATCCTCCCCTTCTTCTACTTCCAACACACAAACGCTAAACCAATTGCGACCTCCTTCCCATTCCCCTCTTCTTGAATCAAAACTTCACCTTCCCCGCTGGCATCCACCATCAAAACACTTCTTAAATCCAGATCAACCTCCATGAACGATGTACACTTGTCACTTCCCTCAAATCTACTTCTCTGTACCAATAGTTGTCTTACACCATATGACTCCTCCGAAAAGTTCCTGACAACCAAGGAGTAATACTCACTCAAATCCAAGAAGGATGTCCTTGCCACAGCAACTCGAGACATACACATCAAAGACTCTATCCTTTCAACCATACCACACACATCTGATCTCCTTAACTCCACCTCCAACTCACTCTTTATTGCAAACAGAACGTCTCTCACTTTAAAACTCACCTCCAACTCAACTTTGTGTCTAAATTCTTCCAGTGCACCAAACTTTCCTGGAAAGAAAACATCAATAAACTCACACGTAACCTCTTTCCTCATCTCATCACTTACATCAACATCCAAAATCCAAACTTGTACTCTTGCGTTAGGATTTAATATCATGTCAAAACTTGCAAGATCCTTCCAACCTAAAACACAAGGGCCTTGCTCTTTAACATACATCCTCCCTTTCACCACTCTACCCTTAAACTCAAATCTCACATCTCTATACCCAACAACCTCACCAGTATGACTCCTTTGATTAATGTCACTCCTCATTAACTTCCCACCAATTTTCCTCTCAAATTTCCTTTTCCACATATCCATATTCACCATAGTGTGAGGTGACCCCGAATCTGCCACCAACATCATATCATCATCATCTTCTGTCTCATCTTTCCACTTGAACCCAAGCTTGAACTCCTTAAGTACACCAATTTTATCTGAAACTACTTCACTGTACTCTCCTTTGTTTTTTTTTCCAAACTCATCATCTTCTTCCAGTACCATAACCTGCTCTTTAGCATTGGGATTGAGAATTATTTTCAAACTGGCTTGATCTTTCCATCCTAAGACACTTGGCCCATACTTTGCCACATACATCCTTCCTTCTGCCACTCTCCCCTTAAACACAAAAAGGACATCTCTACACCCAAGAATAGGAATTTTCTTCCCAGTGAACCCTCTCGGATTGATGTCACTTTCCATTAAATCCAAGCCAATTTCTTTCTCAAACTTTTCCTTCCACATATCCAAATTGACAATCGTATAAGGTGATCCTGAATCAGCCACCAATGTCACGGTCACTCCTGCCACCATAATTTCACACTTTGGTTTGCTCGTTCCATTACTCTTCACTTCCAAGATAAAATCCTTTACAATGAAAACGTCATCATCCGAATCGTCTTCTTCATCCTTCTTCTTCCCCTCGTCTTCTGCCTCTGTTACATATTTAATTCTTGTAGACTTCTCCCTTCTATAACAAACTCCAGCAAAGTGACCAACCAATCCACAAACTGTACACTTCTGATCTCTTGCTCTGCATGCTAGACTGTTCGCCAAATGTGCATAACTTCCACATCTATAGCATGCTAAATTGGATCCACCTTCTCTCTTGTATTCATCCTTCGCGCCTTGAAGGTACTTCTTCTCCGACTCCCTCTCATTGAATTCGTCTCTCCTATCTGCACCAACACTGCTCGTCCTTGTAGTTTTCCTTACAACACACACCTCCTCCTTTTCCTTTCCCTTCTCATCATCTAAGGCCGCTTTCGCACATCTGACCGATACTTCAGCTTTCCTTACCACGGCTAACACTTTGTTGAGTGTTCCATCTCCCATTGTCCATAACCTTTCTTGAACTCTCTTATTATTTGTTAGCATAATAATCTGATCTCTTATTAACTCTTCCTCAATCTGTCCAAATCGGCATTTCTCCGCCATTATTTTCAGAACTCCTAAATAGTCATCAATTTTCTCATCCTGTTCTTGCTTTCTTCTGAAAAACTTGTATCTATCAATTGCCACACATACTGTTGGCGCATAGTACCTCTCTAAGTCATCCAAAGCATTTTCATATACATCTGCTTCTTCATCACTTCTCTCTTTTTTCTGCATCCTCTCATATTGTCTAATACCTTCCGGTGTCATTTCCTCATTTTTTATGGTGAACATGTAATTTTTAAAGTATACCTTCCACTCTTGCCATCTTATTTTTGGTTCACCAGGCTCTGTTAAAAATGGTATAGGCGGTGTCAAAGTGAATGTCTGCGCTGCACACATTTTTTTTTTTTATTTTTTTTTTAATGCAGAACTGTTTCCACTTTACTTTACTCCACTTCTTTCTTTATACAGTCACAAGAGTGCACAAATGGGCACTTATTCAACTTTATTGTAGCTTGTCTGAACCTTTAATTAACTTTTGCTGCTTCCCGTTGTTTCCTTTCTTTTTAAGGCGACAACACTAACTTATTTTCCGCTTATCGTTGTTTTCTCCCTTTTAAACCGGGAACTCGGTTTCCAAAATGGCCGCCGACGTGATGACGTCATACGCTGGCCAATCAGTGCCTCTCCTCGCTTGCGCGTGACAACGCTGTCTTCCAAGTCGCCCTTCACGCGCCTCCCCTCGCGCGTCACACTCGCTCAGACGCTGCTGCCGGGCACCGACGTGTCTTAGTGTTCCAGTGGCTGCGCACTCCTCTTCTCACACCACGCGCCACTCAGTGCTTCTCACGCCGCACGCGCCTTCCAGCCGGCACACGCTGCTTAACGGTACTTTCTTCTTCCTTTCACGAATTCAAAATCGTCAAAACTTGTTAATTTCTTCACACCGCCATACCGCTCACCTCAAAAATGTTCATAAATAGATCGTTTTTCTCATTTTCCTGCTACTGTTCTTCAATCCTTTTCTTCCTCCTCAGTGGGTCCACACAGAGTTGCCCCAATCCCACCCTCGTCGCCAAAATTGTAGAGATTGGTCTCAGTCAATTATCATCTTTAAGCACTTTATTGGCAACTCTGCAGTCAGGGAAAAACAACATCCCACTTCTTCAAATCCCCGACTCCTCAACCGTCTCCCAGCCTCCCCGTACATTCCACCCTCAACACTCCAGATCCCTAATGACGCCCCCAGTATTCCAACACAGAATACTCCGACATCACAGACTTCATGTGAAGTCATGCAGTGATTGGCCATTTCGTGACGCGCGCGCTGCTGGTGGGGTGTGACGTTCCAATCTCGTGTGCAGGCAGCAGTCAGCAGACCGACTTCAGCCGCTGGTGTGTAGGTGACGTGACGTGACGTCTCTAATCGTGTGATCCAGATCCGATCCATCCTGCTGTGAAAAAGTAAGAGTGAGCTGCTAACTTTAACATGGGCGTGGGATTGAGGGCTGCAGAGGATCCTCAATGTTGTCGCTGTGACGTGACACAGACCGCAATGGCATGCACTGCCTGCACATCCATCCACTCTCTTCAGCGCCACTGCGCCACTCCAGACCGTGCCTGATCTCACAGTCACCAGGGAACTTCAGTCTTGGTTCCCTTTCACTTTCATGCGCCATAGGATTGGGGAAAGCAGAAGGGAGGGACAGCCTAGGCCTGAGGTGACCCTTGTGCGCTGTCAGCTGGGCTGGCAGTGGCTTCTCATTCATACATCTTGCCCGGCCAGGGGGCCTAGGACTGATTGACCTCCGTGCCCCCCATCCGATAGCGGGAATTGTAAGCACGCTGCAGCACAGGCCTACCTTCACTCTCGCGCAGATGCCCTCCGTGCTCCTTAAGGTCCGCGGCACTGCAGGGCAGCCAGGCCCGACGATAAATAATGGCGCCAAGTTTGAACTGGAGTCTGTACCTGGTCCGCGCCGCAACACAAACATGCTGCTACATACAGTAAAACACGAAACACCATCACACACACACACACACAATGAGGAGATAAACGTTGCACAGCACATTCCTGGATTCCTGGGACCTGGGAGGCTTCATGCAGACCCCGAACAAAGGCCCCTCTGTGTCCCCAAGACTCTCTGCTGACCCCGGGAGTGAGGGATGGGCTGCCGGCTTCAGTGATGTCTCGAACGGGAGCTGGGGAGGGAGGCCGGGCCAGATGTGCAGCTGGTCTAGGCATCTGTTGCGTCCCACAGGCAGCCAGACTGTCCCCTATGAACCATCCTCGACCTCACAGAGTGCTGGGGGGCGGGGGCACTGTGGGTATGGATCTGCCCTGATAGAAGGGGTGTCTGAGACTCATAGCTGTGCACATAAACACACACCTGACATACGGCAATCAGCACATGTACCGGCTCCGTAAAAGCGAGGAACTTAGGAAGTGTGCCTTGCTAATGCCTTGTCCAATGTCCTGTTATGTGTGCGATGCTTTCACTGCTGCGTGTGACAAGAAGTGTGCACGGAGGCTGCTCTGGCCACTGCTGCTCTGTGTAATGAGGGGAACAGCTTCACACCAGGCACCGTTTCTGTGTTTTTTTAACGTGAAATCGAACTTGTATATTGATTTTGCAGTTTTATAGTGTTAATGCCTTTGAGTGGTGCAGATTTCTGTTCATTTGCTCAGCTCACCGTATATGAGCATACTGCTTTATGAGCGTTTCACGTGAAAGGTTATGTTAAAGTTGTTAGTGATCTTTTGCTGTTAGTTGCATTAAGTGTAAAAGCCTTTTAGTGCAGTTTTGTCCTTGTTATGGTGAGCTGGTTTGTCAAGTTCTGATGTTGGATTCACTCATTGCTCTCTTTTACAATTTTGGAGAAAATGATGTCTGCACTTAATTCCCTGCTAATTCTTCTTCGTGAAAGGGAATTTAAATACTTGTGTCCCCCTCCGATTGCCATTTTCACTTGTGGCTTGATGCCTGGGAGTACTAACAAAGACCTAGACTTCTGGAACGCAATCATGCCTTGCTATTTGTCAGTAACAAGGAATTTTGGCCCCTAGATACTAACACGTGTTTCCATCGACAAAGAATGGGAAAACATTTGACATTGGGCCATTAGAGAAGAGGATTGAACAGTCTTAACTGAATATATGTGTCCTTTGATCGCATAATTGTGATCGATGTGGGTGGTTTCCATGATGGCGAAAATAGTGCAGCAAATGTTCTGTCTGATTTTAGAAGGTGTGGAGAGTTAAAAACCCTGCCAGGGCAGGATGTAGTGGTTTATCAGCATGCAGGTCGTACTAGATGTGAAGGCTGGGACCTGCTGGTGAAGCTGTTAGAGAGTCTTAAGGGAAGTCTTGACAGCAAACGAAGAAGGCCTGCATTGTACCAGAACCACTTATGCCAAGGAGGTGGAATCTTGCGCCAGAGTAAAAACATAATAACAGCCTAGTAGTCTGTGCCCAAACTACTTCCTGGGTCACATGCTTAACTCAAAACAAGCATTACAGGACGGGAGAAAGTGGGAAATTGAAAGGGCTGCGTTGTCAATTTATACGCAGTCGAACACACATATGTAGTAACTCTAATGAGCTATTATATCGTTTTTTCAGGAAAATATCTAGGTTGTGGGCCTATATGGTAAATGCCGCAAATCTAGAACTATGCGAACAACGTTGCTGTCGCACAATTACATAATTCCAGTTTCCCTGTGTGTAAGACCTGCAGTCAATTAGTAACTTTGTGCAAAATGGAACACCACCACCTCAAGGGCTGGAAGTAGTGAACATCAGACATGGATTGAATTGATTATTCTAACAGTAGCTACCGTTTGAGGGAATCAAACTATTATTATCTGAAGACTTATTCAAAACGCAATGGCAAAACCAACAGGTCTTGCTTTTGAACCCTGATGATGTATGTATGTGCGCACATATGTCGTGAAACAGCATCCACTTTATTTGCTTTTACAGTTGCATGATAGCAGATTCTAAGGTTGAGGTAAATTCTAAAAATAAAGGTGAGGGAAAGTTAATTTAGGGAAAGAAGTGGCCTGGTAGCAAATTGCAGCTCGGTGACCTCCTGAAAAATAAAACAAATAAACAAAAACAATTTTAAAGAAACAGGGAGGGGTCGACAGAGGACCGGAGGAATACGAGTTGGGGGAGCAAGCCAATCTCAAGGATGAGAAAGGGGGAGCAGCAAGAGGGAGCTATAGATGAGCCTGGTAGTGGGGTGTCTACTAAATCAGAGTGGGACAGAGAGGTTTTGTGGTGAGTCCACGTGTGAGAGGGCCACGCTCAGAAGTTCAAGACTGTCCTAATTATTTTGAATCTGACTGTGGCCTTATATCTTTCTAGAATCTTACATGAAGGAGGAAGCAATCACCTGGAGTTTAACAATGAGGGGAGAAGATGTAGCCTTACAGCCAGAGCAGTTGACCGCGAAGCTGGGAAACCGGTTTTGAGACTCGGCAACAACGCTCAACATCCTGTGATTCTGGGCAAATCATTTAATCTCCCGTGCCTAACAAATATAAATGTGTCCATCTGTAACGAAACTGGTGATCAATCAATCAATCATAGCACTTGTATAGCGCACTACTCACCCGGCAGGGTCTCAAGGCGCTTGGGGGAAGGGGTCTGCTATTGCTCGAACAGCTAGGTCTTGAGTTGTCTCCTGAAGGCGAGATGGTCCTGGGTCAGCCGGAGATGGATGGGGAGGAAGTTCCATGTCTTGGCCGCCAGGTAGGAGAAGGATCTGCCACCAGCGGTGGCTCTTCGGATGTGTGGTACGGCGGCGAGGGCGAGGCTTGTTGAGCGTAGCTGGCGGGTGGGCGTATAGAAGGTCAGGCGGTCGTTGAGGTACTTGGGGCCCAGGTCGTGGAGAGATTTGTGGGTGAGGAGCCTGAACGTGATCCTCTTGCTGACGGGGAGCCAGTGCAGGTCCTTCAGGTGGCCGGAGATGTGGCAGCGTCGGGGGATGTTCAGGATAAGTCGGGCGGAGGCGTTCTGGATGTGTTGGAGTCTTTTCTGTAGCTTGGCTGTGGTTCCGGCGTAGAGGACGTTTCCGTAGTCCAGTCGGCTGGTGACGAGTGCCTGGGTGACAGTCTTCCTGGTTTCGGTTGGGATCCATCGGAAGATCTTGCGGAGCATGCGTAGGGTGTTGAAGCATGATGAGGAGACGGCGTTGACTTGTCTGGTCATCGAGAGAGAGGAGTCCAGGATGAATCCCAGGTTGCGTGCGTGGTCTGTTGGCTTGGGAGTGGCGCCCAGGGCGGGGGGCCACCAGGAGTCGTCCCAGGCGGAGGGCGATGGTCCCAGGACGAGGACTTCCGTCTTGTCTGAGTTCAGTTTCAGGCGGCTGTTCTTCATCCACTCGGCGACGTCTTTCATCCCTTCGTGTAGGTTCGTTGTGGCGGGGTCTCTGGTGAGGGAGAGGATCAGTTGGGTGTCGTCGGCGTAGGAGATGATGTTGAGGTTGTGCTGGCGAGCGATGGCTGCAAGAGGTCTCATGTAGATGTTGAAGAGGGTGGGGCTGAGTGATGATCCTTGCGGTACGCCACAGATGACTTTGGTGGCCTCGGATCAAAATGGGGGGAGGCAAACTCTCTGTGTTCTTCCGGTGAGGAATGAGATGATCCACTCCAGTGCCCTCTCTTGGATACCAGTGTTGCTGAGGCGTTGAGCTAGGGTGCAGTGGCAGACGGTGTCGAACGCTGCAGAGAGGTCCAGGAGGATGAGGGCCGCTGTTTCCCCGTTGTCGAGCAGGGTTCTGATGTCGTCGGTGGCTGTGATGAGGGCGGTCTTGGTGCTGTGGTTGGCTCGAAAACCAGACTGCGAGGGGTCGAGGGATCCGTTCGTCTCGAGGAAGGCTGTCTGTTGACGGTCTTCTCGATGACTTTGGCAGGAAAAGGGAGGAGCGAGATGGGGCGGAAGTTCTTGAGATCGATGGGGTCAGCTGTTGGTTTCTTCAGTAGGGCGTTGAGCTCGGCATGCTTCCAGCTCTCCGGGAAGGTGGCGGTGTTGAAGGAGGTGTTGATGACGTCCCGGAGTTGGGGTGCGATGATGGAGTTGGCCTTGTTGAAGACGTGGTGGGGGCAGGGGTCGGTCGGAGATCCGGAGTGGATGGTGTTCATCATGCGGGCTGTGTCTTCGGTGGTCACCGTGGTCCAGGTGCGGAGGGCGGCGGTAGAGGGCGTTGGTTCGACGGTTGGGTGCGTTGATGGTGCGCTGAAGCTGTTGTGGATGTCGGCGATCTTGCGGTGGAAGAACGAGGCAAGAGAGTTGCAGAGGTCTTGTGAAGGAGTGGTGTCGTTGTTGCCGGTGCTGGGGTTGGAGAACTCCTTGACGATGCTGAAGAGTTCCTTGCTGTCGTGGGTGTTGTTGTCCAGTCGTTCCTTCTGTGATTTCTTCTTGGTAGTGCGGATAAGCTGGTGGTGCTTGCGGGTGGTGTGTTTGAGGGCGGTCATGTTGTCTGTGGTCTGGTCAAAGAGCCAGTCTTTCTCGGGGGTGCGGCAGCTTTTCTTGGAGTCCTTGAGTTCGTCGGTGAACCAGGAGGCTTTCTTGCTTCTGGGTCTGCTGGTAGGGTTCTTTAGTGGCGCGAGGTAGTCAGCGCAGTCGGTCAGCCACTTCGTGAAGTTGCGTGCTGCTTCGGTGGGGTCCGTTGTGCTGGCGGGTGGGTTCTGACTGAGGGAGGTGGTGAGCTGTTCGGCGGTGATCTTGCTTCAGCTCCTGTGAGGAACCTGTTGCGGGTGGTGGTGGGTCGTGGTTCTTCTGAAGATGAAGTGGACGCAGCTGTGGTCGGTCCAGTGAAGTCCTGTGGAGTGGCTGAAGGTGATGTGCTTGCTGGATGAGAAGACTGGATCAAGCGTGTGGCCGGCGTAGTGGGTGGGGGTCTTGACCAGTTGCTTGAGTCCGAGGTTGGCGAGGTTGTCCAGCAGGGTGGTGGTGTTGCGGTCGTTGTTGTTCTCCAGGTGGAATTTGAGGTCCCCGATGAGGATGTAGTCGGTGGAGGGAAGGGCGTGTGAGCTGATGAAGTCTGCGATGTCTTCGCTGAATTGTGTGCAGGGTCCTGGGGGTCTGTAGATGAGGGTGCCTCTGAGGGTGGTCTTGGGGTCGGTGTGAATCTGGAAGTGCAGGTGTTCGGCCGCCGTGAGGGTGTCGTCGGAGTTGATCGTGATGTGGATGGTGTTCTTGTGGACGATGGCGATGCCTCCTCCAGTCTGGTTGACGCGGTCCCTCCGGGTGATCTTGTATCCGTCCGGAATGGCGATGGCGATGTCGGGCGCTGAGGAGGCGTTCATCCAGGTTTCTGTCAGGAAGGCGATGTCTGGAGATGTGGTGTCGAGGAGGTTCCAGAGTTCCACAGCGTGTCTGTGTACAGAGTGGGTGTTGAGCAGGATGCACTTCAGGTGTTCACTGCTGGTGCTCGTCTTGGCGGGTGCGGTGCAAGTCCGGATGCAGGAGAAGTTGCAGGATCGCCAGCAGAAGGGTCCGTGGGTGCGTCTCAGGGTGGCTCGGTAGCATCCGGGGGTTCGGCCGGTGTTGAGTGTGGCGGCGTCGTAGGTCCGGCGGATGGGATGGCCTCTGCGGGGGCCAGGGGTTCTGGTGATCATGTAAAGCGCTCTGATACCCAATGTCTCAGTTCTAGTTCGCACTATATAAAACAAAAAATAGAAAAATCAGTTGTTGGCCTATATATGGAGGTGCATTGGCAGTCTGGCAGACCTAGCCTATTTTTGTGGTCCCAGTAGTGAAATAGCAGCAGGTGTTCCTGTAGCCTATGGGTTATAAAGTTTTCTAGTTTTTGTTCCTATTTGGGGACTGAACAGATTTTAATGATCAAATGGCATATTAAGTACATTTTGTTTCACCTAAACACTATAATCTGTGTGGAAAGACATGCGTGATAAAGTCACATGCGTTCTAATGGAAACGTGGTAAAGGTAAGGCGTGGTTCCCAATGCTTTGTAAAGGCTGTTTCTCAACTGCTGTGCAACTTCTTCCACTCTTAGAGCTGAGATTTTCATGAAAGTCTTATAGTCTGAATTCAGCACCTGAGCGTAATAGGACGGAATATATGAAGCTCTGTGGTTATACTGAATAAGCAGCTACCTATGTTATGCCATCTATTAATGTAATAACTGCACTTTCACAATTGCTTTATTAACCTTCCTGCTTTCTCAAATTTGCTTGAAAATGCACGATTTTCTTCTTTTTTTTCAAAATTTTCTTGGGGGGGTTATCCCCCCAAACCCCCCTTTTGGGGTTCAGGCTCGCTCGCTGCGCTCGCTCGCTACGGTGCAGTATGCAAATCACTTTACGCCCCACCACTTTCAAATGTCACCCACCGCCCCTGCTCAATGGTACTCATTTCATCAACCTCAGAAGCATAAAGGCTGAGTGAAACCACCAGGATTTGAACCTGTGACCATGAAGTCGAACACAGACCACTACAGTGGATGCAATAGTCCACTCAGTCACTTAGATGCCCTCCATCCTGCCATAAAGTTGGGCCCACGGAAAAATGCTGAACTCCTCCCAGTGCAATTTGCAGATTGTCTGCTTACCATTCTCAGTAGTAACATGCAGGCAGGGAGGGGGCTTTCTTATTTTCACCTCCAGCTGAGCCAAAGAGAAAGGTGGACGGTAAAGGGCCACTAGGCCTCCTTTTGTTCCAATATGACCCTGGTTGGGCATGGTCTGGAACCTCATACTTAGATGCAAATGCAATGGAGGGGAAAGAAAGGCAAAAAGCTTATCACTACACAAGTACTTATGAGAGGCACACTTTTGGCATTGTTCACTGTCTGTATATAATAGATATGCACGCCCTCTAAAAATGTCAGATGTGCTGGTCTGTCCCAGTATTTACACAAATAACAATTTAAATTCCACCATTGTATTTCTTTTATAGCACTACTCATCCCAATGCAGGGTGTCAAGGCTCTTTTCATAAAACACACATTATACATTGACAATGAATCGTGTAAGTGTGTAAATCAATGTACAATGTGTTACATAAGAGAGTCAGGGTTACAAAGTCTAGGAGTCATGGGTCCTTCTTAGCTCACTGTGCTATATTAGAAGGATTACAATTTATACACTGCAAGTAACAAAAGGTTCTTTGCGTTAAATGGAGTACCTTACTTGCCTGTCTACATAAAATAAACATCTGCAGAGTACATAATGTGCATTGCAGGAGACATAATAACCCTCTATGCTAATATGATTCAAATCTGGCATTAGAAAAAACACATATCTCTCCAGCAAAAGGGTTAACTTCCAGAGATATATTATTATTATTATTCTCTGAGATTTAATGGGCACACGGAGAACTCAGTAGTGGGTGCCTTAACCCCATAAGATATTTTAAAATGCAACTTTGCAACCAAATAAGCAGACCAGATCTACTGCAATTTTTCTCCTTTAAGCAAAATAAATATATAAGTTGAGGCCCATATTTTGAGTTGGGGTTGTGCCACTTTTTTGACACAACTCGACACAAAATCCCATTTTTTAAATCTCGTAATGTGCTTAAATTAACTTATTATAGGCCGATAAAAATATGTATGAGGTTTTAATATCTGATATCACTTCTTTTGAGGTCACTTCCTGTGATGTCATGTGCGTTGTTGAAGATGGTTTAGGCCGCCAAGGGAAGTATTGGAGTTCCATTGGGGTAGTGATGGTGTGGTCACATTTGTTCAGGCCAGCAGTGGCTGCTGCCAAAATAAAGTGGTGAGGCAGCACGGGGGCAAATAGTATAAAAAAAACACACTTACCTGCTTCTCCCTCTGCCGCTCCGTCTGCCGGCCATCTCGGTGCTCCTCTCTTCCAGAAGTCACTGGGCCAGCTCAGACTTCCTACCCAATCCAGACGCTGCCCTCATGCTGTGAGAGCAGCATCTGGATTGGTCTGTGTAGCCTGGTTAGGTGCTCACAAAGGGAATGGGCTCCTGTGTCATGTCTCCACCCAGATGTACAATACAGATGACCCAAAATGCTGAATCATGTTCAGAATTCTCGAGATGGTAATCCTGGTTGACTCAGGAGTAACAATGATAGTCAAGGCTGCAATATTTTTTGTGAAGCTGGGAGCAGGGGAGTAGCTGGGAAACAACTCTTACAATGCAACTTTTACAACGCACTACCTTTACAACAACACTTTTACAATGCAACATCCATTACAGCGCATGCCATTACAACGCAACCATTACAACGAATGTCACTACAACGCATACCACTACAACGCATGTCATTACAACGCAGTCATTACAACGCATACCATTGCAACGCATACCTACACTATCCAACACTTACCCTACTGTTGCACCCCCTGGAGTTAGAATAGTAATTTTTACCCCTACACTATCCAATACTTACCCTACTGTTGCACCCCCTGGAGTTAGAATAGTAATTTTTACCCCTACACTATCCAACACTTACCCTACTGTTGCACCCCCTGGAGTTAGAATAGTAATTTTTACCCCTACACTATCCAATACTTACCATACATGCAATGTAATGGTATGCGTTGTAATGGTATGTGTTGTAAATGTAGTATGCGTTGTAGTGGAATGCGTTGTAAAGGTAGTTTCAAAGAATTCGTGGTAATGGCATGCGTTGTAATGGAATGCGTTGAATTGGATGTTGCGGTGTAAAAAATGTGTTGTAAAGGTATGCCTTGTAAAAGTATGCGTTGTAATGACATACATCCAGAGTAGCTATGACTAGTGCAGCATCACCAGGATCCACTGTTGTGAGAGAGGCCCACTGCACCTGTTTTCTTATTATAAAGGGATGAGAGGCCCTATTTCATTGCTTGCATTAAGGTTTCTACACCCAAGAGGCGAAGGGAGGAGTTCTTACAAATACTCTAAACCACTGGCAATCTCTCTGGGTAGCATTCCAACCCATCGTTTACTACTCACTCTGCCACTTTAGACGGAGAACCACCTTATACAAATCTGTACTGACCCTGCATTAGACCCCTGGTACCCTTGCTATTCCACTTGCTGATCCCAAGGCTATGAATTAGGAATGCACTAATGGCAGTACATGACTATTTGGATTTATATCCAATACCACTCAGAGGAAAGTTAACCTGTTCCCTGCCACATGAAGGAAATTAAATACTAGCAAAACAGTCTGTCACCGTGACTGGAGTCAGCACCTGACTTAATTGCTGCGCCACAGAAGATGTTGAGCTTTTGTAGATAGCATTCAACTTAAATGCTTGCCCTGTGGAAGTTGCCATGTAGGAATTCTGCCACTATTCTTAGACATGGCATGCCAGAAGGGCAAAAAGGCATAAATACACATAAGCCCCTCAATACAGCCAGTGGCCAGATTAGACAGTCTTGTCTGACCAGAACCAGACAGGTGAATAACTTTAAAAGCCTAATGAGACCTCGACTGGTGCATGATTAGAGAAAGAGCTGTTTATGTGACCAGGGGCTGCCCAAAGAAGTGGGGTAAGATTTGGAGCATATGGAATACTTATAGAGGGGAGATTTGTGAACCACCTACGCCAATACTGGTACCAGAGGCACAGGACTCCCCAAGATCCCTGCACTAAATGTTGTTATATTTGATTTTGTACTTTGCCGCAATGCCTCGTGCGTTAGAAAATGTAATGTGCTCACCTGCGATTTAATTTTCCTTTTTGTAATATCTTCCTTTGTTTTCAATAAAAAGAGTTATTTAAAAAAAAAAGCCTAATGAGAAGGGGGACATGGAGAAAATCAAAGGTCCCACCTCGTAAGGCTCATAAATTGTGGTCATGAAAATAGCCAAACAGCTAATATTGTGGATAATGCTGAAGATAGCAATCACAGAGGAGAGGCACTGGAACCTCACAAATGATGAGAACATGGTGGAACTGATTGTACGTGATATGGATCTGAAAAGATGTTACCATAAGCTGAAGCCACATGAGTTGAAATATCACACAATTCAATTCTTCACCCATGGGAGGGCCCTGTAAGTACAAGCAACTATATCATGTGACCTTGGCAGCTGAAGGTTTCCAAAATTGCATGAAATAAATTATAGTCACTCTCCATGGCACCTTTAACGTCATGATGAAGTCCAATGTTATACCACAAAAGATCAACAATAGCATAACTGTGAATATCTAGCCAAACATTTTGAAGAGAAAGTTGTTGCTTTCTGGATTCCAGATATGTTGTCCAAGCAGTTTTTCAGAAGTCACTAAGTTTCTTGACATGGAAATGTAATGTTTCCGGTTGATACTAAATGCAGCATCCCTGCCAGTGTTATTAGGGAACTACTGAAAGAGTGTAACAACGGAGTCTGGGAAAACATAGAGAGAAGACACTTACACCATGTGTTCCTGTGGCCTGACACCACAAGGACCTAATCCAACTCTAGTAAAATGACCGAACACTGGGAAAATGGCATTCCCTGTGAGTTGGGAATTTTCCTGCTGCAAGGTGACAGAGAAGGCAAGTTGTCCAAAACTATATATGCCTGTGGGACTGGAGCGAGTGATCGCCATATTGTGTAGTTACAAACACTTTAAGTTTTACGAACTATCTTAATTATGAGGATGAGCCTTGCGGCTGAATTTTATATTGTTTGTAGTCTCTTTAGGAGGCGTTTGGTGATTCCTACGCTTAGTGTGTTCCTGTAGCACAGCCTGCTGGTGACAAGGGACTGTGTGACGGTCCTTCTGGTGTTACCTGGGAGCCACTTGAAGAACTTTTGGAGCTTGCGTAGGGTGTGGAAGCAGGGGGATCAGATTGCGTTTACCTGTTTCTTCATGGTTAGCTTTCTGTCTGAGATGATGTGGAGGTTCTGGGCGTGGTCTGTCAAGGCAGGTGAAGACCTGAGTTCAGCAGGCCACCATGCATCGTTTCATGGTGAGTTGTTGTTCGTGAACATGAATACTTCCATCTTGTCCATTCTGAGATTTAGACAGTTGTTCTTCATCCACTCAGCAACGTTAATCATGCATCTGTGGAAGTTGGCTCTGGAAGTAGAGGGATCTTGACAGTGAGAGGATACGCTAGGTGTCCTTGGTGTAGGAGATGATGTGCAGTCCTTGCGATCTGACGGTGGTGGCCAGGGGGGTCATGTACATGTTGAAAAGGGTGAAGCTGAGGGAGAATACTTGGGGGATGCGCAGATTACCTTTTTGGGTTTCAAGGAGAATGGTGGTAGATGGATTCTCTGGGTTCTTCCGGTGAGGTACAAGGCAATTCATATGAGGGCGTCTCCATGGACTCCGATGGGATAGGGTCTGTTGATAAAGATGTGATGGGAGACTGTGTTGATGACAGATTACAGGTCCAGGAGGATGGAGGCTGCTGTTTCGTCACTTTCCAGGAGGATATATTAGTGAGCCGCTGCAGTCATGCAACATTGAAAATACACATCACTATCCCTGAATATTAGATGTAAATACATTTCGAATTAGGAAGTGTGTGCCTGTGCACTGTCAGTAACCTGGCTAAAGAGGTCACCAAAGCTGAAATTGGATCATAAATTTAAAGCTGTTCTGAACAGGGACCCCGACAAAATGTTTGGCCCAAGGTTCCCAAAATCCTCAAGATGTCCCTGCGCTGAGCTCATGATATTGGTTGTTTGATACATCATTTCACTTCTAGCTGTGATGTGTAGGAAGTGAAGCGGCAGAACAGGCAGTACTAGGCCCATGGAAGACCCAATGGCATGGTGGAAGATCCAATGACAAGTAGCGCTTCCCCACGAAGAAACAGACAAGCAGCAGTTGGCGTTTAGATGTGCCAACGCTACGATTGAGAGAAGATCGACTATACCATGATCAGGGGCACAGAGCATACAGCGTGGTCTTTATTAAAAGTGCGGCTGTTAAAGAAGCGCGCATCACTACAACCACGACACTGCACGGAAGTTACAGCGTGTCAAGCGAGACGAAGAATATATAATGAAATAGCGGGGACACAGCAACAATACTGCTCCAATAAAATAAGACGGACATGGGCAATATTACGGAAGTTTACCCAAAGTTTCATTTTGTTTGCAGATTGTATAGCCGCTAAGAACTTCCCCAAAAAGCAGCAGGGGTAGCAAGTGCAGCCGATTTTCACAGTAAACTGCCATGAAAGCCGTTTTCTCCTTGAACAGGCCATTACGTAGTGGACCAAAGAGCCTTTAATGGCAGAAAAAATATAATATTGTATCGGGACAGCTAAAATTTAATGTCTTGAAAAAGGTGGTATTGAATTAAGATAAACCATCAAAACGCGTCAACGCTAAAGGAGAGTACAATCGAAAAAGACAGCCACAGAAGGGTGCAAATACAAATCAAGAGTATTGGCCTTTGTGCTCTCAAAATCGATGTACAACAGAATTAGATAATTTTTATGTCTTTTGTTGTTTTTGTCTCGATTATGCAGGTCATAATTTCTGTATATTGAATGTGTACATGTTGATGTATGATTTAGGAATGTTTTGATTTTAATACTTGTGATGATTTCTGATGTAATTGTACTTTGCACATATTTGCACATTATGTGTTGTTTTTAAAGGAATTCTATTGAATATTGCTAAAGGCATATAAATAAAGGTAGATGTTTTTTTAGAAAAAATAATTTTTTGTGTTACAGTATTTGGCATTTGCTGATTGCAGTTTGGAATTAGTGTATTGCATAGTCATTGGACGTTTTAGTCAATATTGCGATCAAGGGAACCTTTCTTTTTTCAAGTAGCGCTTTGGACACTCCTGATCTGCCTTCGCCTGAGCTGGCCAGTGAAGCAACCCCAGTGACGTTTGTGCGCCTCAGACCGCATACTGTCAACACAGACTTGCCATCAACAGGACTCAGTACCATTCAGCTTTAGAAGTTTAATTTTCATTGGAAAGGGATTCATACAGTCAAAGAACAATGCTCTTTTATGTGGGTGTGAGAATGTTCTAATGAAGCGTCATGAATACAACCTCTTTTTCTTGGTGATTTAATGGGGAAACAACCTTTACAACACAACCATTACATCGCACTACACTTACAACACAGGCATTATATCGCAACATCCTTTACAACGCATGACACTTCAACGCAGGCATTACAATGTATACCATTACAACGCATGCCACTACTTAGAATGTCACTATAATGCAGGCATTACAACGCATGCCATTACAACCCATACCATTGGAGTTAGAATAGTAATTTGTAACTCCTACACTATCCAACACTTACCCTACTGTTGCACCCCCTGGAGTTAGAATCGTCATTTTTAACCCTATACTATGCAATACTTACCTTAAATGCAATGTAATGATATGCGTTGTAATGGTATGCGTTGTAAAGGTAGTATACAATATAATGGAATGCGTTGTAAAGTTAGTTTTTTAAAATGCCATGTAGCGTCATGCGATGTAATGGAATGCGTTGTAGTGGATGTTGCGATGTAAAAGCTGCGTTGTAAGTGCATGCATTGTAAATGTATGCGTTGTAACATCATACATTCTATTCAATGTTCATTGTCCATTTTCAACTCCCAGAGTTATTATCCTTGTTCTCACAGTAGTGCTAATGTACTAGTGCACCTGCTAAGTCAAGGAAAGTCTGAAAACTCAGGAAAACAGACTCTAAACAGCTGTTTATGCTCCATTTCCTCATCCTAGAAGTTTTAGGGAGGCACTTCTGCCAGCGGGAAATGGAGAAGATGAAGGAGTTGGAACTTTGGAGCCCAGTGCAAGTGAATGCCAAGCAATGGACTTATATAGCTAAGACATCCCACAGCCAGACACACATACAATGAATACACAGAATAAATGCATGCAAAGGTAAAGTCCACACGCAAATGACTGACACAGCACCAGTTTTCTTTGGAAAAAATGATGTTGCAAGTTTCTTTGCTAAGGTAATCACAATTGATGGGCGATCCAAGGGCAGCTAATGATGATATGGGCTGGGCTGGCTGCCTGCCTGGTAGCCAATGAACACCAGGAACACACAACATATGATACTTTGGAGGTTTACTCCACTACTGGATCCCAGAGTACAGAAAATGAACTCATGCATAGAGGCAGAGCATCAATAGGTAAGCTCCCAGTTGCTCATGCTTACAAATGCCCAGGGGAATAATGGGGTGCTGTCGCTTTCATATCCTGGCCTTGCCATTAAGACTCCCAGTGTACATGCTCCTTCTTGTGGTTGCTTTGCACACCAAAATCTTTTGCACTACCACATAGTTCCACCTGTACTGCAGAACAAGAGAAAAAGCATCACAAACTTACATTGCATTAGTAATCACAAACATGTCAATAAAAGTATGTGGTGATGTGGGTTTCACTATATTTAGGCTTTCCTGTTTTCAGTTTCTATTTTTGGTAAATTCTGGTGGTGTTTTTTCAGGGTTTTCCAGTGATTTCAATACCTCGAAAAAACAGTGCTTTCCAGTGGTACTCATTTTCGCGCCATAAAAAACAACTGAAACGGTGTTTTACCGGTGTTTATGGTACACTTTGCTTTTATTATTGCTTGCTTTCTTATTTGGTGCATGGTATATAGCCAGTCTATGTACAGTGTATATGAAGTCCAAATAAATTTTTACAAGTCAAATGTATTGTAGTACACCATACAATATTTCTTCAGGGAATCTTTGGTCATTCGCGCTCTCTCTTTCTTTCCCATGTACACTTTTATTTGTGAAAAGGCCCTCTCGACATTGGCAATTGAGACTGGCAACGCCAAAACAGACAGTACACAATTTTCCAACTCTGGCCACCAAGACTCTTGCAGAAAGTGCATACATGACATCCTCGACGTGTTCACGCCCATTAACAAATTGCACTGAAACCAGGTCACCCTAGGCCTAGTATCTCCTGTCAACCTACATGATACATCCAACTAGTGTAAGGGCAAAGGAGTGAAGTGCTTTCCAACCTTCAATAAAATTCTTACATCATTGCAAGTTTTAACTGTGCAAAGCTGACTCTGTCAGGTGGCACTAAGCTCCCCACTCTAAGAAGGGGTAAAAAACAAGATTGCCTTGTTAAGTAAATGGTTGTATACAGACCTGTGAAGTACTTAGGTGCGGCTGCAGTTAGACAGACGCCAGAACACAATAGCTCCTCTCCCCCCCCACGTGAGCCAGGCAGGGGGCCTGGTGTTGCTCTGGCCCTTTGGCCTTTCACACCTCGGCTCCCCATTATCTTGTCTGTCTTCGCCCCCTGCACTTTGTGTTGCACTAAACAATGTCAGAGCGTTCTTTAATGGCCAGTGAGGTAAACAACGACAATGCTCGACCACTTCAGTGATTCTGAAAAATGTGGACGGATGGTAAATTGTTAGTTACATGCAAGGCAGAAGCCTGATATCCGACTGACTCGGTCTCACACCGATAGGTCTTTAATTCAATCTTAACGTTTCCCTAAATGATATACTTTTGATTTATGTGTGGACTTTGCATTAAGCACTCGCTGTATATGAACAAGGTCAAGACACTTTGCAGTCATAAATAACTTTACTTAACTGCTGAAACTCTCCGCAAACAGCATAGGAAAGATGCTCTGGATCAGCAGAATCAGACATCAAGAGCTAATTTCTTTGAGAAAGTAGGCCTCAGAGGCAGGTAAAAGCCAGATGTAACAACAAAAATTGCATGTTTAAAAGTGGCAAGCTTGGCACAGATGAATTCCCAATGTGCAATACACTAAATTCAAATTGTAATTTGCAAAACGAATGATGGAACAATTTCAGACATCTTTCACTGTATGAGAGCCAGCTGCTGAAGACGGGGTGAGGGCGTGACACACAAAGTCCATGGATGGCTGGCGACTTCTAGCTTGCAATGGTGCAAGTCAAAAACGAATGGAGAAGTTTATTGCCCAGCCTCCATCCCTTCAATCACTTGCACTGGGTCAAATCCTGTCTCAGGAATATGAATGACCCGGACATCTGCAACACATTGTGTATGGATCTAATGCACTGCGAACCAGTTGTTATCCGATAGCTGACCCCAATAATTTTCCTCAAGAATGCACCTTGTACAACTCCACCCAAAGGAAGAGGGGGAACCAGAGGTGGAGCGAAAGGAGGTCCCTTGCTCTGTAGATCATAGGAACACACTTAGAGTGGCACAAGATTGAGCACACTTGCAAAAAGAATATAAATGTGTAAATGTAAATGTGTTGTATTTGTATAGCGCGAACAGTAACCCGTAAGCATCCCGGCGCTTGTACTCCTACCACAAGGGAACCCCTCCTGGCTTTTCCTTGTGAGGTGTCCACTCCTGGGCATCCCATGGTGAAACCAGGCATCCCTTGTGTATCGGGGGCCGTTGTGGAGACTAAGCAAGCTATTGCCCAGAGTTGCAGCGTGGGGCCCATGCTTAGATTCAGCACTGAGGCGAGAATATCCGGTCAGAGGAATTTAAGCCCGATCCAGCCGAGGCGGGAATCGAACCCTGGTCCCTGGCCAGCTCTCTGCATGAAGGTCTGCCGCTCTAACCATTGAGCCACACTTCTCCACACCCCATCGAAAAACTTGGTCAAAGACAAACAGTAAGCAAACGCTTAAAAATAGGATGTTTTGTTATTCAAAGGTCTATTAAAAAACAAGCGGAAGACTGATCCCTAAAATGTTCCTATCTCTAAAAGTGGCAGCCAGGAAGATCTGTTTCACTCAGGGGGTTGAGAAGAATTTTGTTGCTCTATCCATCTCTGTAATGCATGTGGACAGACAGAAGGGCAACACCTAGCCATGCAGTGAGAACTCCCACTGAAGGTAAACACCTTGCCATGTAGTGAGAACTCAACAAGAAGATGACCACACACTGCCTCGGGGATATTAAAAAACAGGACAGAAACTGATGTACATTTTCGATCCCCCACAGACCTTCTCTTCCTACGGCAAAGACCATTCACAGACAAGATATTACAATAACAATATCAGGAAGAAACAGGTCTTAGAGAGGCTTCAGGAACGACATTCCACTGTAGGGCAGCTTCGGACAGAGGAATCACTCGTGAGTTGTATCTCTGGTCAAAGAAAACTCAGTGGGTTAATGCACTCGCTGCAGAATTCTTCTGTTTAATGCTAGAATTGTGGAGCAGCAGCTGATACACCCATGCCTTGCTCTTTGTTATTATCAGCACTGTCCCATAAGAGCGTAAGTCAGCACTTAAAACATGCGTGTATGTGAAGGCACCAAAGGCAAAGGCTGTTTGTCATTCTCTTGTTTGTCTTCGCCCCCTGCACTCTGGCGCTCATGTAAAGCGCTCTGATACCTCCGGATTTTGTGTGCGCTATATAAAACCCTCCCCCCTAAAAACGCTTCTAGACTCGCCATTGTGCCCCGGGCCACTCCCAGAACTTGTCACGGCTCTCCTGTCGGTACCCCTGGAGTTGTGTGCAGCACTCCACTTCAGACCTCGATCTGGAACTCACGACGCCTATGATCTTATGAAAAGGCAACTTCTCTTGTTGATAGGGCTGCACAATAAACACACACACACAGTGGTGCACTTGACATGTTTCAAAGAAAACTCAGTGGGTTAATGCACTCGCTGCAGAATTCTTCTGTTTAATGGTAGAATTGTGGACCAGCAGCTGATACACCCATGCCTTGCTCTTTGTTATTCTCAGCACAGTCCCATAAGCAGCGCAAGTCAGCACTTAAAACACACGTGTATGTGAAGGCAACAAAGGCAGAGGCTGTTTGTCATTCTCTTGTCTGTCTTCGCCCCATGCACTCTGGCGCTCATTTAAAGTGCTCTGATTAGGCATGGGCGGAAAATCCGTTCCGCTCGCGGATTTTGCGGATTTTCGGGAAATCCGCAATCCGCGAGATTCGCGAATCTCCCGCAAAATCCGCAAATCCGCGAGCAGCGGATTTTGCTCGCACTGCTCGCACTGTTCGCGTGAGTTCGCGTGAGTTCGCGCCCCGCGAATAAGTGCAAAATTGCAGAAATACGATCTTAGCAAAACTGAAAGTAACTACTTACCAGGTTCAAAAGTTCAGGCTCATCATTAGTAGCCATTTCCTGTAGTGCTTCCTGAGGGGCCCCTCCAGAGTTCAGTTGCCAGTTGAAACTATTATGTGACCCTGCTCGGAACCTCAGAATAGTTACACATATGCCACAAAGGTCCTGAATTACAGCTAAGGGAGACAAGCAGGAGCCAGGCTGGAAGTTAAAATCCATTAATCAGCCCCTAATTCATTATTGTCAGTTGGGGCAGGGCAGGTGTTGTAACTCATTTTGCAACAATGAAAGCACTTAGCAAGTGCAAAAGATCACTAATCAGGGCGCACTAAGGAAGCAGGTGCCAGCTAAAAAAATATTCTGTGACACATTAATCAGCCCCAAATTAATTCAGGTCACTTGAGGCAGGGAAGGTGTGCTTTGCTTTGCCGAAAATAATGTACACTGGACAACCAGAGGGTGTGATGATGAAACAGAGGGTGGCATGGGTGGGCCAGAGGGTGGCATGAGTAGTCAGAGAGTGGCAGTGGTGACAGAGAGTGGCAGTGATGAAGAAGAGTGTCCCAAACAGGCTGGACACGTAGAAACAACAAGTTCGCGAAACTTGCGACCCGACAGGTAAGTTCGCAATTTGCGAAAGTGTACAAAACCCTCGCGAACTGGCAGAAACACGGGCGAACACAAAAAAAAAAAAAATCCGCAAATTCGCGGGAATGCGCGGATTTTGCGGATTGCGAATCCGCAAATCCACAAAATTCGCGAACGCGAGATCCGCAAAATTCGCTCATGCCTAGCTCTGATACCTCCGGGTTTTGTGTGCACTATATAAAACCCACCCCCTAAAAATGTATAATAATCCGCCACTGAGTGCTGGCTGACTGTTCGCCCTCACTTGGGCAGGTGTGCGGGGCAGCAAGGAGATTCTGGACTAGCACAACGGACTACAGATGCCACTGATCTACAGTACTGGATCTGAGGCGGCATGCGGGGTCCTGCTCACCAATGCTTGTGGAAGGAGAGCTGGCAGTGGGGACTCGCATGGGCCGCAGGGCTTTACCAGGTGCTCGGAGGACTGCTTGGGGACTCGCTGGTGTGGCGCTGGTGACTGCTGCATCAGCGCGTGGTTTGGCATGCTCAGCGCTCAGCTGCTGAACCCATAAAAATAAAACATTTTAAAAACGAGGAGGTGAGGCCTGCAGAAGCGCTGTAATTTACATAATGGAATGTTTTAACTGTGCAAAAATGACTCTGTCCGATGGCACTAAGCTCCCCACTCTAAGAAGGGGTGAAAAACAAGATAGCCTTGTTAAGTACCTGTGACGTACTTAGGTGCGGCTGCAGTTAGACAGACGCCAGAACACAATAGCTCCTCTCCCCCCCACGTGAACCAGGCAGGGGGCCTGGTGTTGCTCTGGCCCTTTGGCCTTTCACACCTCGGCTCCCCATTCTCTTGTCTGTCTGTCTTCGCCCCCTGCACTCTGGCGCTCATTTAAAGCTCTCTGACACCTCTGTCGTCTTGTCGTCATGGGGCTTGAAGTTTGCAAGTGGTGCAATAGCAATGAAAATCAGTAACACTCGTGTTAAACCGGGTCAGCTGATTTTCACACCAGTGGGGTATTCTCGGGCAGACACGGTTTTAACCAAATTCCGGACAGCCTACCTATATTTAAAAGAGAACCCACACGCTGCCCCAGAAGTGACTTAACTGGAAAGGTTTAGCCTTCCTTCCCAAATAAAAGCACTCCCCCCAAACCCCATTCATGCAACAGAAGAAATAAAGCGGGTGAAGAAAGGTATGCAGCATGGCAGGGGAATGCTGTACTGAACTGCTGCCTGTTTAAGTTATAATCCTAAGTACCTGTCCCGCCCCGAGTGTGCGGTCTGCACGGCTAACTGGAGAAACGCATCCTCACATTGTGAACAGGAGACGCAACTCCCGCACTTACCGATCCCCGCTGGGAGCCTCTGGGGGGAACGGGCATCTTTCCCGTAGCCTCCACCAACCTCGGCATCTCCGCTTTCGACCCCTTTGATGTCGACGTAAAAGAAAGCCTACGCAGAGCCCAGTACTGTTCATTAAACTGCACCACCCATCTACTTCCTAAAATTTGGACACTGAACCTGAACTTACCCCGTGGACTTTCAACTTTCTGAAGTCTTTCAGGCTTGTTATGCCAAACTCTCCTTTGAATCCGACCTCCTAGCGAGCAGGGGATTACAGCTCGCCCTTCCTTCCACCTCTTCATTAAGAGAACATCTTTCACCTGTGGCCCTCGTTTCCCTCCACTTCTCCTCCGCCCTGATGAAGGTGTAGCCCGCCCTGGGCTATACACCGAAATGCGCGTCAGCGTTTGTTCCACCCTTGGAATCCACTAAATCTTTTGGGACTCTATGCCATCTGTCCCATATCCATCATATAAATCTGTGGCAACTGTGTGAAGCGAAGTGTGAATGACTGTGAATGATTGTGTGTGTGTGTTGGTGATATGAATTGTGGGAATATGGGCTGTGTTTAGGAAATAACCCTCCTACTCAACTTTTTATTGTATATTTATATTTGTTATCTTTGAACATGTTTGTCTATACCTATGAAATACTAAATGAAAATGATGAAAAAAATGAACCGTAATAATTTATAATAAACTGTTTTGATAAAATATATGTTGTGATGTATTTATGAGATATCCTTGTAGGGTTCAGAGTGATATGTAATCTTTCGGACCTATTGTAGGCTGACCGTTTAAACTACAGGGCAGATTCCTTTTCCTGTTTTGATAATCCTGAGTGCAACCGTAGCAGCCACAGTCCTGAATAGCAATTGAAACAACAACTTCTGTTGCAGACCCCCTTTTTTACCCCCTTTTTAATACTTCAGTAGATTTGCTGTTCGCAACAAGGAGAATCCCTAGCAACCCCTAGCAACAATCAATGTTGCTCGAGTTTGGGTTCTAATGCAAGTGGCAGTCTGTGTGTCTGAGTGAAAGTACGTAATAAATCTGACTTTTCTGCATGGTCACCCTGTATTTTTTCTGGATGCTACAGTTTTTAGTGATTTCAGTACTCTGTGCACTTTCCCCCTGCTAACTAGTAGTACATGTATGTGCTTCTCCTTTAAACATGGTTGAATTGGCATATTTATAATTGGTATATTGAAATTTCCTATATGGTCCTAGTATATGACCCAAAAAGAACCCAGGGCCTTCCATCACAAGAACAGTATAAACATGGCTTCAGGCCTACCATTGTATCCTGCTTGTGGCGGTTTAAAAACTGCAATTCAACCTGTCAAAATACACTCCTGTATAGATCTTATCACCCACAAGGCAGGGCCCATGCTATTTACAAGTAGGCCATGTAGAAATGTAATGTTAACATGTCTATACAATGATTAGCACCGAAAAGCTATTTTTTCACTGTGGCAGGCCTACCAGCCCTGTGTAGTAAACATGGTAAAGAGTAAAATGATAATACTGTATATTGGGGATGGGACTATATACAATATAATGAAACAACTATTTTTAATTGTTATGAAATATCAAATTCAGTGGTGAAGTTGCATTTGTAATAAATAGTTAAAAAAGTAACTTTTAGAAAGTTCCCTTTTCCTACTTGATGTTCCAGGAGGGTAAATGTGCATTTGCTCTCCCACTTCTGCTAGCCAGTAATTAGCGTTTGAATAGACTTGAAAAGGTGTGAAATGCTTCCTTGGAGCAAAATATAGACTGACCTGAATGGGCAGAGACAACTCTTCTGAACCTGATAGAATATGCAAGATAGTGCTGTAAGCATCCTTTTTGACATTACAGTGTATAATCCTATTTCGATGTTAAATCCTGCTTGACAGGTCTGATGGGTTTATATATCAAACTGTGGGTGGGAATCTTGAAAGGAAGACAAACAGGATGCCAAAGAAATTCTTGTATATCCACTGTCTGGTTGCTTAAGGATCTTCTTTGCACCTCCAAATTTCTGTCTCTGGGTTTTACATAGAACACTGGGGGTGCACTTGAAAGGAAGGGAAACCGGATGGCAAAACTATTCTTGTGTACCCATATCTGCTTAAAGGAAAACTCTATTTTTATTCTATCAAACTTCACTCTCTGGGTTTGTGTAGGGTTCTGTGACTTCCCCTAACTGGATTTTAGTGTTACATGCAGGAGGACACTTGGATTACCATAGGACACTCTCCATGCACATACCTCGCACTCAGTGATTAGGGTTGGCCCTGGGAACTTTTACCTCATTGTTTAGGGTGTGCCCTTGAGTCATTCCTACCAGGAAGCATGGCTCGTGCCATGCATAAATATGCCTAGGTCCCAGTCCACCAGAACGATTGACTTCATTGGCCCTTTATGCTTCTTGGTGCTATTCCTACTTAAAACTTTAAAAGTTCAAATCTGTAGCCCCCCCTTATTGGATTTTTGTCGTTTTTGTGTCATTTTACCTATTACATTTAGTGCTATGTTTTTAATTCGGTTTGGGATTTTTATTGTTTTGCCTTTTGACTTTACCACTTTTGTGGGACTACATTAATAATGTATTCATTGCCCTAAATTAAGCTTGCCTGCTCTGGGCCATAGCTACCAGGCAGTTGAGCTCAGGTTAATTAATGACTTTGATGGTTCACCCTCACAAGGATTGAGAATATTCCTTGAGGTGGGTAGTTACCCACCCCAAATAATAATCCAATTTCTTACAAAGTCCAACAGTCTGTGGTTTGGGATTCAAAGAATGTTGGAGCCTGGTAATTATTATTAATAAAATCATATATAGCACATAGGTACTCAAGTTTTCAGTTCCTTGCGGAAGATGGGGCTTCAAAGAGAGTGTTCCATAGCTTGGGACCCAAGAAGGAGAAGGAACGGTCACCCATCTGAGTACGTTTGAATCTGGGGAGTGTGTAAATGAATCAGTTGATTGAGCGCAATGCGTGTGAGGGGTTGTAAAGAACCACCAGCTTTTTGAATGCGAGTTGATTGTGTGCATGAAGCAGAGTGCCTTAAACTGGATTTGCTTGTCGGCTGTGATCCATTGAAGATTGCGCAAGATGCCAGACACAGAGGCATGTTTAGGGAGCCATAACAGAAGCCTGGCGGCCGAGTTCGGAACCACTTGAAGGCATCTTATCATGGCCTTATCTGCCCCTAAATAGAGGATATTACCATAATCTAGCCATGATAGGCTCATGGCCTGGATGACTGTCTTTTGGGACAAAAAAGGAAGCATTCACAAGATCTTTTTAAGCCATTTAATAATGGCAAAGCATGTAGGGCTACTTTAGCCACCTGTAGTTTCATGGACAGGGTGGAGTCCAACCAGAAGCCTAAATTCTGCAATTCTGGTTAAGGAAGATCCCCTAAAGTAGCAGGCAAGTGTTGAGCTCCCAAGAGTCAGGGATTCTTGACCAATACCATTACCTCGGTCTTATCAGTGTTTAGTTTTAGAGAGTTGGTGTTCATCCAAGTGGAGACAAGTCCGAGGGAGAAGTTTAGATCACCAAAGTTGTATTCCTACTCGGACGACAGGGAAAAGTTGATTTGGGTGTCATCTGCATAAGAAAACAGGTTGAAGGCACAACATTCCACTAAGTCCGCTAAAGGGTGGACATATTTCTTAAATAACATAGGACTGAGGGCTGAACCCTGCAGGACTCCTGAAGTAAGGGCATGTGAGCCAGACACTGCTGTAGTAAAAAAAAACTGGAAAGTCCGATTTGCCAAGAAGGAGGTCAGCCATGAGAGAGCCGTCCCTTGGAGACTATCTGAGTCAGCCTTTCTACAACAGTGTCATGTGACACAGTGTCAAAAGCGGCACTGAGATCTACAAGAATCCGATCAGCTGTACTGCCCATATCTAGGAGCCATCTCAGATGATGTCTGGGACTCTTAGAAGGGCGGATTCAGCACTGTGACCCACTCTAAAGCCTGACTGTGAGGAGCAACTTGGGGTTCCACAAAAGTGGTCAGTTGGGCCTTGACGTGTTTCACCAATACCTTGGGGCGAGTAGGCATTGAGATAGGTCTAAAGTTGGACCAGTTGGACAGGTCTAAATGAGGTTTTTTTCAATAAGGAGAGGACCATAACATGCTTCCATGCTTTCGGTATGTGCCCCTCGTGAAGAGAAGTTACATAAGGTTTGGGCTCAAGGTTTTCAGCTTAGCTGGGGGGAGAGGGTCTTGAAGCAAGCCCGATTTTATTGACTGCAATAGGTCCGTATGGAGAGGAGAGTCCAAAGGGGCCAATAATTACAATCTCACAAGGGAATGGCCCTTGTCTGAGGGATTCCTTCCCTAGAAGAAGGTTGAGTAGGGCTGGTTTTCAGGGCTATTCCTCGCCAATTGGGATTTGCCTTTCCTAGCTGTAGCTGAGGCGTGTTGGATGTAAGTCACCTTCGTAACAAAGACGCTCACAAACTCCTTGCATTGAGATTGTGACAGCAAAGGGGATGGAACAATATTGCTGGGGTCTGAGAGTTCTTGGACTACTTTAAAAAGTGTTTTGGGACAATGTTGTGCCTCGGAAATGTTGTCTAAGTAAAATGAGGCACCGGCATTTCTACAAAGCTCATGATCTTGGTTCAGAGCTGCTTTTTATTTAGGTTTTAATTCCCATCGTATCATTTCCTCTTGACTCTTTCAAGTCTCTTACAGAGTTTCTTTTCTTCATATAAGGCCTCATAAAACCAGGGGGTAGGGGGATGTTGCCTGGATGATGATTTAAGTTTGGCTGGCAAGATTGCATCTAGAGAGTCTTGAAGCCAGTTGTCAACCATAGGTTGGTCTAGAAGATCAACCTTCTGTGCCAGCTGTGGTGAAGTGTTCGACAAACGAGTGTTGAGAACCAAGATGTCTAGTTTAGAACAATTCCTGGCCATGACTTGTGGCCCAACTACCGCCGAGGATGGTGAGGAGTGATATGGTATGTGGAAAGGCACTGCAGGGAAGACCTGTAATGTTAGAGAAAATGGGGTTGAGCAGATGGCTCGCCTTATGAGTGCGGGCAGATTTAGTGAGGTTAAGGTTGAGAGAGCACGGGTCCTCTATAAAAGCCTGGCTAAGCTTGCAGGTGGCATCCTCCAAATGCATATTTAGGCCTCCAAATGGAGTCAAGTTAGCACTTTTAAGTATGTAAGGAGAGAGCTAGTCGGGAATTGTCGAGCACCAATTCCCGGCATAGCAGGGAGGGTGTTAGATTAACACACAATAGTCTGTGTCTTTTAATGTGGGGTAGAACGATGTGGAAGACCGGCAGCTTCCTAGTCTGTCGATGTTGGGAAGGCCGGTATTGATGGAGCTGAGCCGCATGAGAACCTGATAGTGCTTGAGTCTTACAATACAGGAGTCTAAAGGTGAGGGAGGAAAGCAGCGTGGAAGGCTGCCAAAAGTTGGAAGTCTGGTGGTGGATAGGCAGAGCCTTTTACTGCGGGGTTCCAGTGTTTTGGAATACTACAGTGTGGTACAGTGGGAGTCTATTTTGGGGAGTTTGTCAATATGGCTGCCCAGTGATGTAAAGTGCTGGTGGTGTGGGAGTCTGCCAACTTTTATAGTTGTCCAACAGTGTGTGACAATAATGCAGGCCTCTACAGCCCCTGCAGCGAATGCGGGGGGGGGGGGGGGGGGCAACACAGCAAGGGGCACCCGCCCCCTTCGAGGAGGGTGGGGGGCATTCAGCCCAAGGCCTATGAATTTTTGTGAGAAGTGTCTCTCAGGGGCCCCATATCGCATTCTGCATTGGCCCCCGCCTTTTTGCGGTACTCCATCACTGTGGTAGCCTGGCACTGTGGAAGTCCAGTTTGGTATAATACAGCAGTGTGGAAGTCCAATGAAGTAGAAGGCTGGCAGTGACGGAGCCTGCCAAAAGTTGTAAGTCTGGCGGTGTGAGAGCCCAGTGCTCCGACAGCCTGCCACTGTAGGAGTCCAGTGTTGTTGTGGGGGGCAGTCTGTGTGGGAGTCTGACGGCAGTGGCTCGTTAGGGTGTCATGGTGATCTCACCAAGGCGGCGGGGCCATGGATCGCACCACCTCATTGGCGCAGGTGTTTGGTCCGTCTTCGACATTTGCTGTGAACCTGGAATTAATGATTCTCCCTTATGCATGCTTGGAAGTCGCTGGCTGCTGTCTGCTCTATTTGAAGAGAGCCTATACTGGAGGTAATTGGCTGCTTAAAATAAAGAGCAGGGGCGGTGGGTTGCGTGGGGGGAGGGGGTCGAAGGACCGTGGGCGGTTTCCATGGGAACTGTCATTGTGGTGGGCTGGTGTGTTGCTTGAAGCAGAGCCGCTAACTGGAAAATACATTTAACACAAAGATTTTGAGGAATACAGAAATAAAGTGAGCGGTCTGAAGGCCACCACGCGCACCCCCGGGACCCTACCTCTCACAGCCCTCATACACCTGAGTAAAGCTGAAGTAACCCCGGCTAGCCAACCGAGGGCAGCGATAGGCTAAGAATGCAGAGAGACAGCGGGGGGAGGAAAGGGTGAAAGGTCGGCGGCAGTATCATTACTACCTGAACACGATTCCAAAAATAGAAAAACCGCCTTCATGCAGATGTCATCTCTCTTTCTTTTAATAGGATATATAATAGCAGAGAGCACACAGATCACCGTTCGCATGAGTAAGAATATATCACAATAGAGCACTTCTCTTAAAAAAGCATGCTCCTATCTGCGGTTGAGCTACAGTAACAGTTTCTTTTTTATCACCATGTTCCACTGTTATAATATTCTACGCTTTGTGGTCCTTCAGGTGTGCTGTAAAATGTTCCATTCCGCTATCGTACGTCCCCCTTGCGATAACATGTTGTGGAGCCACGTCTGGTGAGGTAATCTTCTGACACACCCCTGCGAGTAATATAGGTTTTCTCTCTGACTGTACGACGGTACAGTAAGAACCTCCTTTCTGTGAACGGACCGCCTCTGGAACTATATGATTATGAAATGCATAGTTATGGATTTACCACGGTGAACAATCTTTACAACGAAACTTTTACCACGCAGTGCCTTTACAACGCGGTATTTACAACGCAAACCATTACAACGCATTGCGCTGGGGGGCGCTCTAGGATAGGGAATAAGCTTAATTTACTATCCAACACCTTCCCTAGTGTCCACGGGGACTGTTGTTGGAATAGTAAAGTAAACTTTTCACTATCCAGCACCTCAAAGCGCTATGCGTTTTAAAGGTTTGCGATGTAAAAACCGTGTTGTAAAGGCATGTGTGGTAAAAGTATGCGTTGTAACGTCATACATCCATTTACCGCACTTGCCACATAATTCACCATCTGAAGCATCGTCTGCAGATTTCAAGATCAAATCGACAAAAACTTTTTTTTTAAAGTGCCACCCTGGTAGCAGTGGTCATCTTGCAGTTTGCTGCTTGCTTTATTCATGTGGTAATCTGACACCTATGTGGTCAAACTTTATCTTAGTAAAGAGTGTTGAAATAATGTAGCAAGATAATACTAAAGTCTCACAGGGAGGGACGGGCGCCTAATAGGCCCAGCATACAGGCCCCAAAAAGGCTGATAAAATGAAGAAGTATGCTGTTCCTAAGTGTGTTGAAGAATGGAAAGGGAAGGAAGTGACAGGCCATGTCAGTGATGGCTGTTTTCCACAAAGTGCTAGACAGGACCAGGTCTGGAATGCCTGTCCAGGGAAAGCCCCAATAAGGAGTAAGGGCCCCTGCACAACTCACTAGGACTGATACAGGTTTCATTTTCCCTTCTCAGTCCACGACTCTTTCGTCTATTTTTAATAATAGCCCAGGTACTGCTCGAATAAAAGTCTTTGGAGAATCCAGGAGCCATTTTTATACTTTATACTTCACATATACTATCCCACTTCTACTCGCCACATAAAGGCACCATCACATAATACCACCTAGCTTCACGACGGCAAACCGAGAAGACATCCGGCAAAGAGCCCCCTGCGGGGCCCATTGGGCATTGCAGCGCCGGCCCAATGAGGAGCTCCCCTATGATGAAGCATGAGATCCCTTGGTGTGTGTGAGGGCCCTTGCTCCTTATTGGAGCTATCTCTGGACGAGTATTCCAGACCTTATCCTGTCTAACACCTCATGGAAAACAGCCATTACTGACGTGGCCTGTCACTTCCTTCTCTTTCCATTCTCCAACACCCTTAGGAACAGCATACTTCTTCTTTTTATCAGCATGATAATACTGCCACAGAATGTGTTGCAGTAGGATGCATAAATTACCTTTTCTTCCAGAATAATTAGCATAATTTCGTCCTCCACTTCCACCTAATTCCAGAGGGCCTTCCTATATATCGTTATTTTTGTAGTCATGCTTTTGTATGATAATTTCCACGTTCAATGGCTTATTTTGCATTCCTTAAGAAGGTAAGCTATTTCTAAGATGATGTGTTTTTTGTATTTGTTTTTCAGGTAGCATATTATTCTTATAAAGCAGGGACTTTGAACTCAGTTGCCTCCAGGTCTTTATCATGGACCAGGATTAGGAGCTCTGGAGTTGAGGCTGAAGACAGTGAGAGTTCCTCACAGTGCCTGTCAGTGGGTCAAAAAGGAGTTTAGAGTCCATGGTCATCCAATCTTTGGCCTCTCTTTAAGAGTGCACAATGCAATTGTCTCCTATTCCAGTTGCAATTGTGATTCAGTGCAAATGTGTGTGATGGAGGTATATAGCTGTCAAAATATTGACAAGTCAAAAGTAAAAGAACATACAGTGCTTACAGGTGAATGGGCGCTTTGTGTTTTTGGGGGAGTCGTGAAGTGAAGGAGATACAAGGAAGTGTATTCAGGAGACAGTGAAAACAGGGTGCTGAAAAGGAGATAGGTGAATTGCAGGATATGCTGAGGGACGAGATGTGGAAAGAAAAATGTGTACACGTCTACCAGAGTGAACCAAACCGGAGTCATTGAGACTCTCTTAAGGCGACTCCCCTCCCACAAGCCTCGGCAGTATTTAATTTACAGTCTCACAATTTCATAATTGAAACATTTCCAGTAGTCATTATTTAAAACAAAATCATTGTTGTTACTCATTTATCTTAAACTGTTAAGAGCCATTGATAAGGCCGACAGTCGTGACTGGTTTCAGGTGTATGTCAGTACTCGTGCTACATGTCTGGATGCGAAAAAGGAAAGCTCAGAGACGAACCAGAAAACCGGTTGTTGCCACACTAACGGAATCACATAAGATACCATTTGGGTGGCGCACTATGGGAATCACAGAAATGTATTGTACATGTGTAAGCCATGCCCTTCATTACATAGGCATTGCCTCTTTTAGAGAGCTCTTCATTTTTTTCATCCCAATTAAAGCCCTGCTTCTACCCTTTGAACATAGAGTAATCAGATCTGAAAAGGTTTACCCATTAGACTTACGTTTTGATTCTTGGTGCTAAGCAAACTGTTTGGCTGATGTCACATATTACAAGTGTACTGAAGTTATCGAATTTTACTATTGTATTGACCCCCTTTATTTTGACTATTAAAATTCTTTTGAAATTAAAAACAAGTGTACTGAAGTTTAGCCTGGTATAGAATGTGGTCGAATTTTGACTTCAAAACAGATATTGTGTGTTGGCTAGGAAAGTGTTTTATATGTACATATTAAATCGTGTTAGGATTGTACAGATATCTTACGTTACTTGGTGTTTGTATAATATACTGCTTCCTTTGGTGTCTTCTGACGTCCCTGTGTCTGTCCCGAGTCTGTGTTCACAGATGGATATGGGGGATCTTGCAGCCTTGAGTCTGATGGGTGGGATGCCGTCTCATTTTCCTTATTCTTGTCCGTCACATCTAAGCCCATTGGAAGTATTCCCCAATCAGGATACACAGAATTATTCAGAAAGCTAAGGCAATTTAGTGGCAAGGAAGGACAGACTATGCGGCATAAAAGGTGGTAAAATGCAAATTATTCCGCATATTTTGTGGCATTTGCATCTAGCTTTTTTAAAATGTTAACATACTTAAATATAAACCTAATCCAAACTCTGTTGAAAGTATATATGTTTCATCCAATTCAAAGCTATAAATATTCAGCAGATCCTGTTAAAATGTTATTCACCAATAATGTATTGCTTTGTGTTGCATGAATGTGCGGGTGGACACTTTTTTCAACACCGTTCCTATTATCTTTGTAGGGTTCTTGTCCAACAATATCAATATCTTTCCCTTAATCTGAAAATTTAAGATCAATAATACTAGTCCCTCACTTGGGAATCATGCCCAGACTAGCATCATTCAAAGTGGTTGATTTCTAATGTTAGCCCTAATTCCCTTCCAGTAGGATCAAAGCGTCATGCCATGTTAGAGGTGATTTGTAAAACAACTTTGGAGGAACATAAGGAGGTTTACAAAGCGGAAATTAGGTGGGAATCTAAGGGATCCCTTTGTAGCTGGGAACACTAAAAGATAGCTTACTTCTGGCATTCAACCTAATGTTCAAACCAGTTTAATGAGACTGCGTTTCAAGCTAGTCGATATTTTGTCTCTCACATTGTGATGGAAGTCACAGAGCACTATAATAACAACAGCAACGGCCACTCCATCCACTCCGGATCTCCGACCGACCCCTGCCCTCACCACGTCTTCAACAAGGCTGACGCTATCATCGCCCCCCACCTGCGGGACATCATCAACACCTCCTTCGACACTGCTACCTTCCCGGAGAGCTGGAAGCACGCCGAACTCAGCGCTCTGCTCAAGAAGCCATCGGCTGACCCCACCGACCTCAAAAACTACCGCCCCATCTCGCTGCTCCCGTTTCCTGCAAAAGTCATCGAGAAGACCGTCAACAAGCAGCTGGCCGCCTTCCTCGAGACTCATGGATCCCTCGACCCCTCGCAGTCTGGCTTCCGGGCCAACCACAGCACCGAGACCGCCCTGATCGCAGTCATCGCTGACATCCGAGCGCTGCTCGACAACGGAGAAACAGCGGCCCTCATCCTCCTCGACCTCTCCGCGGCCTTCGACACTGTCTGCCATTGTACCCTAGTACAACGCCTCAGCAACGTCCGAGTCCAGGAGAAGGCACTGGAGTGGATCATCTCCTTCCTCGCCGGAAGGACACAGAGAGTCCGCCTCCCTCCGTTCAGATCAGAAGCCACCGAAGTCATCTGCGGCGTCCCTCAAGGCTCCTCGCTCAGTCCAACCCTCTTCAACATCTACATGAGCCCCCTCGCAGACATCGCACGCCAGCACAACCTCAACATCATCTCCTACTCCGACGACACCCAGCTGATCCTCTCCCTTACCAACGACCCCGCCACCGCCAGAGCCAACCTTCACGAAGGGATGAAAGAGGTAGCCGAATGGATGAAGAACAGCCGCCTGAAACTGAACTCAGATAAGACGGAAGTCCTCATCCTGGGATCCTCACCCGCCGCTTGGGACGACTCCTGGTGGCCCCCCGCCCTAGGCAACGCACCCAAACCAACAGACCACGCAAGCAAACTTGGCTTCATCCTGGACTCCTCCCTCTCCATGACCAGACAAGTCAACGCCGTCTCCTCGTCGTGCTTCAACATCCTGCGCACGCTTCGTAAGATCTTCCGGTGGATCCCCACCGAGACCAGGAAGACGATCACCCAGGCCCTCGTCACCAGCCGTCTGGACTACGGCAACACCCTGTACGCCGGAACCACCGCCAAACTCCAGAAGAGACTCCAGCGGATCCAGAACGCCTCAGCACGACTCATCCTGGACATCCCCCGTCGCAGCCACATCTCCGGACACCTGAGAGATCTGCACTGGCTCCCGGTCAACAAGAGAATCACCTTCCGTCTCCTCACCCACGCACACAAAGCCCTACACAGCCAAGGCCCAGGATACCTCAACAGCCGCCTCAACTTCTACGCTCCCAAACGCCAGCTTCGATCGACGAGCCTCGCCCTCGCAGCCGTCCCCCGCATCCGTAGAGCCACCACAGGGGGACGGTCCTTCTCCTACCTCGCCGCCAAGACATGGAACTCCCTCCCCACCCACCTCCGCCTGACCCAGGACCACCTCGCCTTCAGGAAGCAACTCAAGACCTGGTTGTTCGAGCAGTAGCAGATTCCCCCCCCCCCAGCGCCTTGGGACCCTCTGGGTAAGTAGTGTGCTATATAAATGCGATGATTGATTGATTGATTGACTGCTTAGTGGTTTAGATTCTAGATCTTTGCAGCATTAATTTTACCTTATGGACAGGACTGAATCTGGCACCAGTCCAATTCCTGTCAACATTCTGTAAAGGAAACCGCATAAGTACGTCCAGAGAATCTGTGGGCATGTGCCTAGAGGGCACTTCAAATAAGATACTACTTTCAAAGTTATAATTAAAACCTCAAACACATTAAATTCATCCTAATACTAGTGTAGCTAGGCAAGACATAATAGTAAATTGGTTTACTTTGTTTACTGCTGTATGCTTTACCAGAAGAAAGGCCTCTTATCTCTTCCACTGCTGCAGATTATGTGTAGCCCTATTTATATATTGGATGTGTATTAATGTGGGTGCTTGTCTATTCTGATTAACCTATTCTAAACTATTGACATTTCTGATCCCAACGTACTAGTGGTGATTAACACTGTTTTACAGTGTTAATCACCACTAGTATCACTGTTTAACACTGTCTGTGCTTAGGCCTCACCTTATGTGGGATCCACATTTTGTAGTATTTAAGAAGTATTAAAAAATTGCTGTTTTTTTAACATTTTTAAACATATTGTATTGATTCTTTTGGTGATGCTTACTGTTGTTTGCTTTTTGTATGGGTCTCCAGGTATGGCACTCTTAGAGCCTTGATTCACAAAGGTAAATTTATACATATAGATTTACCCACAAAGTAACTTACAACTGCATCTATGTGTACATCTAAACTTTTTTGTAATTTGCCATGTTTGAGTATACATTTACACATAAGTGTAGACCCACACGACTCCTCCGTCATTGGAGTCTCCGATAACACCATTCGTGACTGTAATGTTACTGCTAGTAACTTTTCACACATAGGTGAAGATCTCTGCCGCTGTGGAGAAGATTACCCTTTGAGAAAGAATAAGAAAAAATATTAAAGCTTATAATAAAAAAAGATCTTTAAAATATTTTTCTATATATAAATGTGATTATAAACCTCCAGCTATTACAATAAGATGTTACAGCACATTGAATTCACTTATTAAATATGTATTACATAATTAATCAAAATATATTTAATTTATAAATTATATTTGTTACATATTAATTAAAAAATCTGGAACATTTTTATTTATTTATTGCACACTACATTTTGTTAAAATGTTTGTGTAGAATTAATTTAAATTATTAAGATTGTTGTGATAAAAATGTAACAGTTTAATTGAATTTTATTTTTAAATTAAGTTTATTATTAAAAGTTAAAAATAAAAGTTAAAATAAATAAAAAAATAAAAGTTAAACTACTAAGATAATTATGTAATAGTCAGATATATTGATGTTAAATATGTTATATTTATTAACAAGCCGTGCTGCAGTAGAGAATGGATTTGACACCCATAGAGTTAATGTGCTACAGTTTTATTGCTGATCCACCATAATGGATTTCACCTGCGCCATATAGCATTTTCCAACCACTCATCCCTCACACTTTACTGCTAAGAGAAAGGCTTACAAGTGCATAGATCTCTGCCAGAAAAGATGGGAGGGGCAGAGCTCTCTACCCATATGTTAGAGAATAGCATTTTGTAGTACACAAGTAGTACTTCTGTAGTACTACTTCACACACTGCTAAATGTAGTTTGCGAATAGACCCCCTAGTGTTTTATTTTATGTAACGGAAATTGCTTGGGATCAAGCAACATACTAAAAAGAATGGTTAATCCCAAATGGGTGAATAATTTTAATTGCTGTATTCATTTTAATATTATTGTATATCCATAACAGAATTGGTGATTCACCAAAATGATAATATATTTTATTTACCTATATATTTTATTATTGAATTTCTCAAAAAATTTGCTTTAGCTGTCAGTGACGACTCAAACTCCTATTCCTTTTCTTTTCAAGCAAATAGTGTGCTTTTCATTTTTACTTTTTAAATAAGTATGTATTATATGGAAACATTTCTGTCAAATTGTCCCTTATGCTATGGCTCTGCAAATTTTGTCAAGTACATCCGTTTCACACTTGACTTTCAGAGTAGTAAGGATGAGCCGTCAAAGTCTTCTTCATGAGGTAGTGTGAGGGGCAGAGACTCAGATCTAAACAGTCAAATAACGAGGGACGGCTCCTCCATGTGGGCGAAGGAATGTTGCCCCACTTGCTTTCTCGCAGTGCGAGAAGCGGTAACATAAAATGGTATACCATTCTATGTTACAGCTTCTTGCACTGCGAGAACGCAGAGGGTTCGGTTGGGGCGGGTGGTCCTTCAACGGGGCAAAGGGAAGAGTGGCCAGCCCAATGTCATGCGCACTCTGCCATTTTCTCCATGTAGGCTGCATGCAGCCTGTATGGATAAAACAGCCTCCCCATAGATACCTGCACGGTCGGCGTCCCAACCAATCACAACGCAGCCATGGCAGTGTTGTGATTAGCTTAGAGGAGGGGAGGAAGGCTGCTTGCTTCTTGCAGCTGCGAGGAGCAGAAACAACGCGGGACGGATCGAGCGGCTAAGGTACGTTATTTAAAAAAATATATAATTACAATTAAACCAACCCCCACCTGTGCGACCCCCTCCCAGTGTGACACCCCACCCCCACCTGCGAGTCATGTCGGTCATGACTGCAAATAACAAACATAATAATGTAGTCAAGTCAAGTCAAAGAATTTATATAGCGCACTACATACCCAGAGGGTCTCAAGGCGCTTAGGAAGGGGAGGAGGATTACTTGTCAAATATCCATGTTTTAAGTTGCTTTAAAATTAAACATTACACACAGTACTGAGGGTTCAACTACAAGGTTCCACAAAACAGTACAGGGCTCCAACCTATTCCTAAAACTCCCAAAATAACTATACAATCCTAGCATTATTGCTACAGTTTCAGCCTTTCGAAGGAAAATATACTCAATATGCTCTCACCCCGACTCAGAGCCTGAACACATTTATTAACAACAAAAATCAATGACATGTGAATCACAGAATCAGGGCACAAGAGGTCACTCTGGCATCTAATGAGCACAAATGATAATGTGCCCTTCTAACTAGAACAGATTTCTTGGCTTTTCACACATAAGCATCAATGGAGATCACATAGCTGAAACCGAAACAATGAGAACACTGAAGGTGGTACAGACTGAACCCGTGGGACAGAGTGCATTTGAACTTCAAGATGATAAAGAAATGTAAACTTTATGGACTTAAGCAAGCTGCTTTAGAATTCTTGCTTACTATCACCAAGCATGAAAGTGAGAATTTATACATCAGAAGCAGAACAACTTGGTTCCACGGTAAACATAAGTAAATACATTTACAGGTGATCACAGTAGTACAAAGGCAAATCGGAGAATTTCACAGTACCTTAGTGGCAGTTTTGTTGGGCAACAAAAGGAAAGAAAGGAGCAAACGAAAGGGTACTTGCACACAGATTATGTCATGCTACAACCTGATGAGCTTGGGAACAAGAAATTTCAGGGCAACCACTATGCTTGTGCTGTCTCTATACACTTCATTGAAGTTCCTTTTTCATCCATGCCTGTGTCTCAGCTTCTGGTGCAAAATCTTGCAATTCAGTTAACTTTTTGACCTTAGATACAAGTGATTCAGGATTTTGGCTATGCTGGGCAATGCAGAATTTGTGAAAAACACTGCTTTCTTAGCAGTGTGAACAGCAAAATTATGATTTACCCCGAGAGGAACAACTGAAAGTGGTATCATTTAATGTTAATGGCCTAAATAGTCAGAAGAAAATGCGGGCCATAGAGATGTGGATCAAAACAGAAAACCCCTTGGTAATTCTCTTACAAGAAACTCAGATCTCATCCATAAAACAATCTGATTTCCCTATGTTTAGGGCCTGGGCTTTGTACTGAGGCGTCCCATGGAGGGACAGCTATTTTTTTAGACAAAAATATTCAAGCAGAGGTTATAAACTCTGAAAGTGATCAGTTGGGGCGTTGGTGTTGGGTTACATGTACAGTTAAACATACGCAGAGACCTATAACCTTTGTTAGCTTCTATGCGCCAGTCGAAGACAATTTTAAGATATACGAAGAGCTTTTTCAATCTCTATCGACTGATATAGGTGATGTGATAATTGGGGGAGATTTTAATATTCTTATCTTCCTCTACTCAGACAAGAATACAGCTAAAACCTAAATCCTTCAAAATTCTTCAAAATTACGGAGTTACCCTTGATTTGCACAATCCTTGGCGTATGAACATTCCAACTATAGCAGAATTAACTTTGCTGGTCAGGCAGATTTAAATCCTCATCACGTATAGATTTTTTTTTTTAATCTCTAGAAATCTTTGTTTTAGTTAGCAGAGATTTCTCTATAATGGATTTTCGGATCAGGCTATGTTAGTTTTAGAGATTCATTTAGAAAATTCAGTAAAAATACCCAAACGATGGGTGTTTAACAGACAACACTTGAGTGACCAAGCCTGGGTTAAATCTATGAAGGTAGAGATTAAAGAATTTCTTACTCAAAATAGTGAGTCTGCTTAATTTAAACATAGCTTGGGACTCACTTAAGGTCTTTATCCGTGGAATAATCATCAAAAAAGGATGCAGCCAATTTAAAGGAAATTAGAGCTAAGAAGAAAAATTTAGAGAAAAAAGTGCAAGTACTTAGCACTACAATGTTTCAGAATCCATCTATAGCCAACCAACATCAGCTTGATCAGGCCAAACGTGATCTTAGTACTAATTACTATGCTCAGAGCGAAGCTGTCTTTCGGCAACAATATCAAAAGATATATGAAGAAAGCAACTTCATGGGCAGATTTTTGGCCTGGCAGGCCAGGGGACATGCTGCTGCGAACCTCATTAAAGCTTTAAAATGTCCTCTCACTGATTCAGTGACAGATGACCTGATTAAAATAGGAGATATAATGCTTAAGCACTATGAATCCATCTATGGCCAGCACCAGAGAATAGATGCCCTTTCGCTAGAAACTTTTTTGCATAATAATCAATTACCTACGCTTTCCGAAACAGAACAACAATCCATGGCTAGCTTATTTTCTATGGAGGAATTAGAGAATGTTATAAAAGATCTGCCTAATGGTAAGGCTTGTGGCCCAGAATTTTTTAAGGTCTTTTTTTGCGCATTTGCTGATTTTTTTTTTACAATAATAAATTCCATGTTAGAGGGAGGGACAATACCAGAATCCTTCAGACAAGGTAATGTAGTGAGTTTCTTGAAAAAGGGGGAGGATAGCAAAGATCCAAACTCTTATCATCCAATAACATTGTTAAATTCAGATTACAAAATAGTAACAAAACTTCTATCATTACGTTTTAATCAATGTTCCACGGAATTGATCCATCCAGATCAGAATGGTTTTATTGGCGGTAGACAGTTAGTTACTAACACTCATTATTTAATTGAGACTTTGGATTATTTTGAGACACGAGGGATACCTGCTTTAGTTTTGTTATTAGATGTCAAAGAGGCTTTTGAACTTGTGGTCTGGGAGACACTGTTTATTATTTTAGATCACTTTGGGGTTTCTGCTAAAATTATATCTTTCATTCGTAATTTGTATACCAATGTCAAAGCTAATGTAATCATCAACACCTCAGTGGCTGTGTCAGTCTTAGTTAAACGAGGTACAAGACAAGGATGTCCCTTATCGCCAGTCCTTTTTGCTTTTTACATCGAGCCTTTGGCAATAGTATTAAGGAACTGTGTGGAAATACCCCCTCCAATTCCATCGATGGCAAAACTAAAATTATATGCCGATGACATCATGCTTATTATAAAACCTGAATTGAGAGTCCAAGCTAAAGTATTTCAGCTTTTTGAGGACTTTGAAGTCTTAGGGGGATAGCGTATAAATAAAAAGAAAACAGAAATTCTACAATGCGGGGGTGAAGCTTTGGAGTTACATTCTGACATTCTTTCTTGTACCAAAACTAGACCCAAGAGATATCTGGGAGGGTTTTTTTGGTATCTATTAGGGATTTATATCATCTGAATTCTGATCCCCTTCTTCGAAAAGTTCAGACATTGTTTTCACGTTGGAACTCTCTACCATTATCTATTTTAGGCCATGTGGCTATAATCAAAATGTCTGTTCTTCCCCTGTTTAAATTTTTTTTCTCCAACTATTTCATGTTTTATTCGAGGCTCTTTCTTTATTTGAGTAGAATCTATGTTTACAGCCTTTATCTGGGCAAAGAAAACACCTCGTATTGTACTTAGCACCTTATTTGAGGATCTGGACCAGGGAGGGCTTGCCCTGCCAAATCTCAGGGATTATTATAATGCATATTCTGCACAGTATGTATCCAGATTTAAATTTCAACTTCAAACAAAAAAACTATTCATAAATACTTTCATTGATCTAATGTGCAAAGAAAATCAGATACATGCTCCTCTACAGGTGTTTAAATCTCCCAAAACAACCTTATTATCCAGTATTCTCCCACTGGCTGGTGTTACGCAATGTTTAGATCTTGCTGTTAATTGGGCGGCGGTAGGGTTTTCGAAAGTTGCAGATTTTCCGAGAAATGGGAAATGGATTACCCTGGTGGAAATGTCTCAATTAATTTCTAGAAATTTCATTCTATTAGGGTCATACAACATGGTGTACAAATTTCTTGCTCAATTGGATATTCAGTGAGACCAACAAAGTCAATTAATACATTAATTATTAGTTGAAGTACCTGATAGAAAACCGGGGTATAGAAGCATCATCTTGCCCGAAGAAGGAAGCTGGATCTCAGTCAGAAGGCGATAAAAAAATGGCTGGATCAGGAAAATCAGGCCATGCCTTTGAAAGTTTGGTCAGTGATTAATACATTTAATTTTAGCACATTACGAGGGGCGAATTGGCGAAGAATGCTATATTTTAGTAAGTGGCTACTTTACCGAACACCTTTTTCTATTTCCAAAATGTATCCTAATCATTCTCCACATTGTTTTAGATGTATTCATCATTCTCCAGCTAACTGGTCACATGTCATGTTTCACTGTGCTAAGATTTCTAAATTTTGGGAAGATATTTTCTGCTTTCTTCAGATCGAATGTGGTATCAAGATCGTAGTGAATGAGAAATTAATTTTGTACGGTTTTGATCCTGATCTTTGTTTTCCTCACCAGATGGCTAAATTGTTATATATCGCTATGGCAGTGGCTAGATCTCTTTTTTCACAACAATGGCGTACAGAGCAGGTTCCATCTATCTATGAATGTTGACATAAGATGAAAAGGGTAAAAAGCAGTGAGCGAACCTTCTCATTACAAGTGGGGGGTATTAGAAAATTTGATAAGATCTGGGGGGCATTTTTTGATTAAATTCGAGAGAAATTATTGTTATCACTGGAAGTAGCAGCTTTATAAGCTCTACAGCACATTATACGCTTATATTGTGATTTTAATTAATTCCCTGATTTTGGATTGCTTGGTATATGGTATATGATTTATTTATTAGGTGTATGTAAATGTTTTCTATGCTAAAAGAGTTTTATAAAGGTCGATTGGCTGTACATTAGGTATATTTTTGTATTGGTATTAAGGACTTAAATAAAAACAAACAAAAAAAAAGTGGTCCTTGGGTTTTTTTTGCGCAACAAGTCAAAAAACGTTTATAATTCAAAAGCAATTTGCATCCAAAAATATATCAAGCATATAGTAATCAATACATGATGCACCTTCGAAAAGAGAAAGTAGATACCCACTGTTTTAAACAAAAAAAAATCTATTGTATTCATAGTAACACAAAATAAGGTAAAGCATTACCAAACAAGTAGTCGTCAGGAGGTTGCTCCAAGAAAAAGAAGGAAGTGAAAAAGAGTGCTCTCGTGTGTGTTAGAATTGGAAAAAACACAGAATGAAGGTAGTTCTAAAAAGGGGGTTACAATAATTTAACATATACAACTGGTTGTAACATTAGCACCAGTTGGTTGTGGCCTGCCCATGAACCATCATTCTTTCATTGGTTCAAGATAATTCATATGACATTGCAGAGAAATGCATCATCTGTTCAAGGGATGGGGTAGTAGTATTTGGTACACGCCCTGCCAAATTCCCAGGACTCATTATGCTTTTCACCCCAGTGATTCTCTATGTAAAGAAAAGAGGTAGCTGTTGTGCAGCCTCTCGTATCTGGACTCCAAAGCACCATCAATGCTTCTGTTAAAGAAGGATTCAAATGTGCAGCAGCTTTAACCAAATCTGCTTACCCCTTCCTCCCAAGCTTGTTCCTTCCAAGACTGAATGGTCTTGCAGTGCTAATCACTACATGGAATGGAAGATCCTTTAAGCTGTGTTGCTGTTATTTTTGTTAGCTCGACTAATGGCAACCTGCAATAAAATAATAACACCCTTCATCATCATATCAGGCCCTTCCAAAATATAATTTACACCAGCTTGTCAAGCAATTTTGGGAATTTTGAGTTATGCTTGCTATGTAAGCTTCCTTAAATTACGCCATTGTTCTGGGCAGAAAAATTGCACAGGTGCAGCACAAATACTCAGAACACAAATGGCAATTGTTTGTGGCAATAGTGATTTTCGCCCGATTTATTAGAGCAAAATGCTTCTTCGCATCAAAAATTAGCGAGAGGGCTCATTTCAAACTAAAATATAGTGCTAATTGATGGATCAACCTTAATTTGGCGAAATTACAGGAGAACAATTTAAATAAATTTCACACACTCCCAAGGCCTGTTTGGAATAATAATTGTGAAATAATTTTTATACCTGCTTAAAATACACTAAAGTCTTTAGAAATATTTTAAATGCACTGCCATCTATGAATATAGTGCACATTCTAGTCATAACCTCGTTCTGAAGCTTAAACAATGAAGTGGGAAATGCAGATATAGTTAAGTCAGCGTTTTACCATAGTTAGTTGTATCTCTCCCTCAAGGTCTTCTCAAATTCTTCCCACAAGAAGAGCGCAGCACCTGCTCACTGTGTGAACATTCTGTTTGATCCCATCACATGTCTTTTCCTCCACTTATATTGAGAAAAGGTGTATATGCTTTATGGCTAGTTTGCATTATACACGTGTTAGACTTCTATGGGACTTCCAGAGTGTCTGTTTTCCTTCTCAGAATATTAGTGATCTAGGCCCTAAGCCTTATGCCTATAGCTCTAACGGATGAGTGCCTTCATGCTGATACAAAACTAGGCCTGGTTTGTATGTAACATGACTGTATTACCAAGAAAGCCCAGCCACACATAACACCCCATCTAGTATGACAATCATCATTATTCTTTCTTAAAACTGGGAAGCAATTCTTTGTTCATTTGGTAACATAGGTTAAACCTTGTATACTTTGTGTGGTATCCCCCGTCTTTTGCCTTTACCTCCTGTATTTTTGACTGTGTGTTGGACTTCATTTTGCTGGTTTAGATACGCAGGGCACTTTACCACTGCTGATCAGTGCTAAAGTGCAAGTGCACCCTGTGTAAATTACAATTCTGATTGATTCTCCATGATTGGCATATTTGGTTTACTGGTACGTCCCTAGTAAAGTGCACTATGTGGGCCCAGGGCCTGTAAATCAAATGCTACTATGGGCCTGCAGCACTGGGTGTGCCACCCACATGAGTAGCCCTGTAAACCTGTCTCAGGCCTGCCATTGTAGTGTCTGTGAGTGCAGTTTTAAACTGCCTTGGTGACCTGGCAAGTGCACCTACTTGCCAGGCCCTAACCTTCCCTTTCTCTACATGGAAGTCACCTAGAAGGTAGGTCCAAGGAACCCTAATGGGCACGGTGCAGCGTATGTGAAGGTTAGAACATGTAAGGGTGTGCGTTTTACATGTCCTGATAATGAAATACTGCCAATTTTGTTTTTCACTCTTGCAAGGACTAGCTCTCTCATAGAGTATCATTGGAGATGCCTTCTAACAACTTACAAGTGTAACTTTCAATTGGGAACAGCTAGAAATTTGGACTTATGCTCTCTGAGCCCAGAATTTAAAAACACATATTTTAGTAAAGGTGGTTTTTAAATTGTGTGTTTGAAAATGACACTTTTAAAAAGTGGGAATTTTCTTGTTTAACCATTTCTGCCTGTGGAATCAGCATCTGGTTTAGACTCACAGGGGCGTGTTTGTGCATTCACTTTAGACAGCCATGCAATGGGGAGTTAAGGTGTGCCCTGCCTATGCTGTTGGCCCATCGCCAGACTGATGGGCCTTCCTGAGCAAGAGTGGTGGGAGGAGCTGTAACCGGCAACTGAATCGGCTGTGCCTGTCCTCTCACAATGCTGTCTCTACCCCCTGGAGTGTGTCTGGAGCCAAGGTCAAGCATGGCAGGAACTGGTAAACTACAAAGACTTGAAAGGCCAAAAGAGGTATAAGTATTGGACCTAAATCCCCAGACTTTTAGAATAATTCTGGATCAAGAGGACCCTGCTAAGAATAAGAGGTGAAGAGCTGCCAGGGAGAGTACTGCCCCTTCGCTGTGTGTTGTTTGGCTAGGTTGGCCTGCAGTTGCTGCTTCTGTCTATGGGCAGTGGAAAGGACTGGATTTTTAGTTTGCTGTATCCTGCTTGCCTCCTGTAAATAAGTTTCAGGGACACAAATGCTTCCCCTGCAGCATCCTTGAACTCCACTGCTGGGAGTTCTCATATCCCTCTTGGTGCCAATTCCTGTTCAGTGCCCTCGGAGGTTGTTTCTGCTGAAAATAGCATCAAGAAGACATCAAAATCTATGCTTCCCCTTCCAGCGCCTGTTTTTCCAATGCAGCACTGCTATGCGGGAGAAATTTCCAAGCACCGCCGCTGTACAGCCGAAGAAATTGAGACAGCACCTGCCCGCAGCCAAAAACTCTGCTGCACGTTGAGTTCAGCGCAAAGTGTCTCTGAGGTCTGAGACCCCAGCACTGACTCTGATGCAGGCCCTGCTGTGCGACTGTTATGATCGACAAATCGTGGGACCGTGGCTGAAGAAATTGACCTCCAGCGCGTCTGGATTTCCATGCATCGCATCTGTCTGCCAGGTTTTTCCGTCATATCACCCTTCAGACCAGAACCGTCTTAGAATCGATGCATCACTTTTCCCTGCAGTCCAGATTCAAGGCATCACTTCTCCTGCATGCAGCAGAACTGTTGCATTGCCTCCCCAAGGACTCAGGAACTGATGCATCACTGTGTTTTCCGACACTTCCCTCCCCTGCAGCTGTTGTGCCTTGTGGATTCTGATGCATTTGTGTAAAAATCATCCATATATAGATTTCTATGGACAGAATAGCTTGAAACCTTGTAAAAGTCTTATTTTGACTTGTGTATGTTGGATTTTTTGTCGTTTGGGTCTTGTTTGGTTTAGATGAAGATACTTTATTTTTCTAAACTGGTGTGCTGCCCATTTGTAGCCTTTTTACTGTTCTACTGTATGTGTTATGTACCAATGATTTACACATTGTCTTTAAGATAAGCCTGAAATGCTCATGTCGAGCTATGGGGGGTGAGCAGAGGTTATCTTGGGTGTGTAATCCCTCACCCTGGCAAGAAGGAAGGGTCCATACTTGGACAGGGTGTATATGATTGCCAACTGAACCCCCCCCCTATTTTTAGCAACATATTCCATTCTAAATAGGTAATTATGAAGGTGTGTAGGTAGTACATTAGTAATGCAATGCAAAGGCTATACATGAGCAAAAAGAAAAGCTCACTGGGTTTTAGATCAGTACTTCATACCATATTGTTGCATGGTATTATTCTTCTTTTGGGTTAAAGAAGCACAAAGTATCATCCTTCATGTGTTTGCAGGAAGTCAACTCTCAGATGAGATACTCCCATTTGCATCAGATTAGGCCAGGTTATTTCTGCGGGTTGTGGGCCAACCCATTTCTTCAACTTAACCCACCCTTGAGACACTTTAATTAGTCCACTGACTGCTCATTTCTTCATTATCAGCATGATAAACAATGCAATTTCACCCAGCAGCGAATGGTGAAATGTTAAAGTGGTGGGGTGTAAATTACTGGCCTGAATGCCACGTGGTGAGCGAGTCCAATTCTTTCAAGGTGTTTCAGGGCCTCCCCATCCTCGAGAAATTTTAATAGATGAAAAACAGTGCATTATACAACGTAATTTTGAAAGGGTTTTCTAAAGGGGTGCTATTGAAATATGTCAGAGTGTGCCTCGGTTACGTTAAGCCAGATGAGGAAAACAGTTCATGGGATTGTTGAAAAACTACTTGAAATGATTTGACTAATGGAAGTGTGGGATGTCACAGTGGCACCAAAAGTGAGTGGAGGTGCAGCAGCCTTCTACACTTGTTATCCTTGTCCTATCTGTAGAGAGAGAGAGAGAGAGAGAGTGACAACTGCTTTTCTGCTCACCTCGAGTTTCTGTGCCTGGCCAAATATTGCAAAATATATAAATGTATTTATTTATAGAGTTTTATAAAGGGCAAACATGACCCAAAGGTGTCAGAGTGCTGTTCAACATATCCCATAAAACCTCATAGACATAAGAAAGCTTAATGCTAAATAGCATAGAAACCTATCACGTTGAATCTCATACACATAAGTTAAGCTTTATGTTTAATACCATAGAACCTCTTATCAATGCATGACAGCACATGCTAGCTGAAATAGCCAAGTCAGTCAGAGACAGAGCCCTGCTGGTGAGGAGAGAGCATACATCCAGATTCATCAACAGATGGAATTGCGATTCCTAAATAGCGATTTTTAAGGAATCGCTATTTAGGAATCGCAAAAGCCAATGCATGTAGGAATCGGTAAAAAAATAGCGATTCCTACAAATTTCTTACTTGTGACTCGCAAATTGCGATTCGCAATTAAGGAATACCTCCCCATTTATTCCTATGGGCCTAGAGACATTCTCAATTTGCGATTCTCAATTAGAGAATCGCAAATTGAGAATGTAATTTCAAGGGTGCCAGGGTGTCAAAAGGACACCCTGTTGCACCCCTGAAATTGATCTGTGCACATATGTTGTGCACACACATGCCCTAGGGGCATGTGTGTGCGCAACATGAAACTTTGAAAAATGCACAAAAGTGCATTTTTCAAAGTTTTTGCAAATTACCATGAAGTGTATCTTAATAGTAATTTGCTACTCCTATTAGTGAAATCGCTATTTTTTTTTACTTTGATGCATTGCATTTAAGGAATCTCAATTTGGGATTCCTTAAATGCAATCGCACTTTAAGCAATCTCAATTTAGAGATTCCTTAAATTGCGATTTTTGCATTTGGGATGATGCATCCCAAATTCAAAAATAGCGGTCGCAAAGGGGCAGATTCTGAGAATCTGCCCGTTTGCGACCGGTTTTTAGGTTGATGCATCTGGCTGTTAGTGCCTGAACCTTATTCCAGGAATCTGTTTCATAACATTTTTTTGATCTCTTTCCTGAAGGTGGATGTTGAAATGTTTGACCTGATCTCTGAAGGTAGAGAGTTCCAAATTCTTGGCGCTGATCCAGGGTAGTTACGTGTGTAGGTCTTCTTTTTCCTGAATCTGGGAGGTTCTAGCAGGAGGGAGTTTGTGCTACATAAGGAGCTGCTGCCTCCTGATATTATGAGCTTATTTTGAGGTACCTAGGTGTATTATGGTGCAGGGCTTTGTGTGTCAGGCAAAGGCATGTGTAAGGCATGGCAAAGTGGGCTCTAGTCCAGGGCCTCAGCATTTCAGGGGCAGAGCCCTGGTAGAGCCATCTCTTTTCTGCAGAGTTTTGTTCTGATTGCCTTGAATAATTTTTAAGCAGATTGTTTTAAATACTGTTTTCCTTGAATTTATTTTTAATGTGGGTGATGTGTGAGAATCTACCACAGACATTTTGCAGAGAAATTTTGTGTTTAGGTTTCATGCAACATCTATAAAAAAGTTTCTTCTAGATCAAAACAGGACCTCATTTATTGGAAATTGTGGGGTGTCACAGAGATTATTTGCAGTAATATTAGTAATCTGCTACTGTGCTACAATATTGAAAACACAAGTTACCATCCCTGAATATTAGATGTAAACACATTTAGAATTTGCCCAGAGTGCGTGTGCACTGTCAATGACCTGGCCAAAGAGGGCATGAAAGAGCTGAAATTGGATCCTAAATCCAAATCTGTTCCGCACAGGGCGCCCAAAATTGATTTGGCCCAGGATCCCCAAAATCCTTAATATGTCCCTGCAGGCAAGCTATTTTCAATTGGATCCTGGCTTCTACTGGCCAGTAATGTAGAGATTTTAGAGAGGGAGTGATCTTGTTGAATTGTCTCTTTGCTTTTAATAATCTTCTAGTAGCATTGAGTGTGGCCTTTAGTGGTGCAGTGTGTGCTTTTGGTATGCAACTAAGGTTGCAGATCCCTAGTCAGTCTTGGCACTACTAAGGATTGTACAGCGTTTTAATTTATTTGGTGGCACGCCAAAATTAACCATTTTACTTAATGCAAGGGCTCTGAAGAATTGGTGCTACCTTGTGTATTTCAAGAGTCCTGCTTTGTGAATTTGTATTGGGGAAGGAAACACCAGTGTATAATACGTGTACTTACACCAATTTGTTATCTCATGAACAACAGGATATACAAACCTCATGAAGAGGAAGGGAATTGTTGGAGCCAAGGTGTTTGATGGAATAATTTCAAAGAATACACGTGTGTTCATACATTTAAAAAATATATGGGGCACAGTTGTAAAATCCCAAGATTCTTGGTAATATTATCAATTTTAAAGAGATCCAAGACATATGGTCATATGGTTGCTCCTGTCTTTTTGAGAGAGCTATGGAGGAGTGATACGAACTTTATTGTGATTCAGTGAATATCGTCATCAACTTTAAATAGATCTGGGAGCTCTGAGCCTTGTCATCAATTTCACTAAGACATGGAGCATCCTCAAATTTGCAAACATATTCTATTCACCCAAAGTGTGACGCATAATCATAATGCAAACTTTCACATGTCTAACATGCAACGTGAAAACTGGACTGCTATGAATAAAACATCCAATTTCCTGAAAACAAGAGATACACACTTCCTTCTGCTTGCTGCCCATTTCCTTAGTAGTAATATTCACTGTATCCAGCATGCTGTAGCCCTCAGTCAGCCTGAACAATGTGATGTCAGAGACACGTGTTTTTAGTACCTCTTAAATGTGAGAGTTTCAGTGAGCAGCTTTTCTGGGACTACATGCAAGGTAAACCACAACATGAATACGCTCTTTGTTTTTTAACACTGTTTTAAAAAAAATATATCTTCCTAATCAGAGGGTAAAATTCAGCTCTTATTGGAGACGAAAGGCACATAGTAGTCAAGATCAAGAGGTGTGTATGACACCTTCAATCTGGCTGGTCTTGACCGCAGCAAATTGTACCCTGGGGGATTTTAGTTTGAGTCTTCTCCTCATAAGCATAGACTCGTGCAACATGTGATCATAGGACTCTAGGCAGATATGAAGGAGGGGACTCTGACTGAATTTGCTACTGAGACCAGGAGGGCAAACAAAGTTAAATCTGTTAGGGGCGTTAACCCACTGAACTGAACTAACAAAAATAATAAAACTCAAATACATACATTTCTGAAATAAACAAGCTGCAGATAGTTCCTGACAGACTAAATAGGAGTGACAGGGCTTACTGTCATCCATCAACCAAAAAGAGGGGTGGACAAGGTTGAAAACATAGATTTCAACCTTCAAAAGTTAGAAAGTATTTTTTTCAATTTAACACATAGAGATCTTTCGATACCAACCTATGGGGTCGATTATGATGGCGGACGGACCTGCGTCCATACGCAACCCCCGAGGTGGAGGGACCGCCCGCAGGGGCAGCTCAGTTGGAATTAGGATGTGACCACCACCCTGGCGGTCACATCCCGAATATTTAACATTGCGGCGGTTGCTGCTTTAAGTAGCACCCGCCACAAAGTTAAAAATGAATGCTGTGGATTTGCATGCACAAAGAGGCAGATACCGCGCGGTGCCTGCCGCATTGTGCATGCAAATGCAGGGGGGTACCATAGGTACCCGCCATGTGCACCCCCCACCCCTTCACCCTGGGGGCCCAATACGGGCCCCTAAAGCTAAGACTGTATGCCTTTCCACAGCGGCAGAAAGGCATTGGACCATCAGCATCTTTATATGGTTGGCTGAGTCTCACAGACACCGCCACCATATGTGAGCGCTTTCGCGACCGGCGGAAAAGCGGTGGACGGTCATGCCGTCCTCCGCGGACCCCCCAGCCATCCTTATGTGGCAGAGGCAATCCGTCCGCCATCATAATCGACCCCTCAATTAGTAAAACTCCAGATGTGTGAAAGAGAGGGGAGAATATCATTCGGCAGCATAACAGGCTCAGTAGGAGACCTCTCATAAATCCTCACTGACTTTTTTGTAAAAGATTTAATGAAGTTGTTGTGCAAATAAAGATAACTCCAAATATGAGCAGTATTATCTTACCATTGCTGTTAACAAGGAAGTTCTGCACAAACCTGGGTAGAGTCAGTTTTAATTCCGGACTCAGGGCCACAGACATGTGATGTAGCGCAGCTCCTAAATTTACTTAGAAACCATCCCCTTAATCCACGGAGCTATTCACTAACTTCTCACAAATGGGCCCATAACTTTAACCATTCATTCATTCACACATTTATTCTGCTCCAAGGATTCAGCGACGACTTAAAGGAGTACCGCGGGGCTATAGCGGAGTACCTAAACTTAAAGTATATACATTATTTACACCTGCAGTTTAATTTTAATATCATGGTTTTCTCTAAAGGAAATAATTTAATAACAGCCCACTATTTATTTTTTGATGGATCAGCTAGTAAAAATTACCTAAGGGACAACAAGACCTGCTTAATTCTCCACTTATTTAATTTGTATTTAGAGAATAAATCTCCTAGCATGATCTCTATGTTCTATTTGGAAGAATAATTCAATTATACATTAATAATCCTGAAAGAAATGTTAAATTCAAAACATTCATTTATTAGCATGACAGTTTTGAAAATGAGTGAAACTATATTACCAAGATGGTGAGACGCAGACATCAGCAATAAGACAGAATAGTTCTCAAAGAACACCTCTCTATCTCTCTCGATGTTCTCCTCTCATAGGACTTCGCACCCATTCAAAAGTTAAAGTTCCGAAAACTTTCAAAGTCCCTGCGCCATGAGAAAAATTACGCAGACCGACAGCATCTCGGGGTGCAAAGATTAGGTCGAAAAGCAAGCTCTCTTCAAAAGTCCCAAATGTCCTCTTCTATACCCCTTTTCACTAACTTATCTATCTAAATTTGTAACTCTTATGTCCTAAAATGTCCGTGATTGGTCAATTTACAGTTGGATGAGCATCACCTCATCGCTTTACTGTTCAATTTGTGCGAAGTCATCCTTATGACAGAAAAAAATTGTGGTGCTATTGTTCAAATTAAACTTCCTCCAAAGTGTCCTTTAAATTGTTATTTGGTGTCCCATTCCCACAATTCAACTTGCTGACTTCAACAAACTTGGCATGTACTCCATGTTGCAGGCCACACTGTCCTTGACCCATATTGATGAGGCACAGGCAGCTCGCGCTTTCAGCTGGCGCATGCGTAATTAGACCGCCACCTCGGAGTCATAGTCAGCTTCCATCTTTCTTTTGACCACCTAGGCCTCAATTTAGGAACTATTACAGAAACAAACACAAATAAACATAAATTTACAAAATAAAGCCTTTCTGTTTACCTCCCCCTTTCTAATAATATCCCAGTTAGTATTTACCTAGCTTTAAGAAACACATATGTGTGAATTTACCTACCAATCTTCATGATTTATGCCACAAATAAACAAACAAAAGCACAATCATGCAAATTTTCTGTTAGATTACAACTAATGCGTACGCTTTATGGCACAATATACGACAAATTAGTAAATTATGCTTAGCAATTTCATGCAGTTTAATATCCCACATGTATTTGTGTGTGTGCATCCTATTCTATGTTGGTTAATTTCAAAACCCCACGTTTAGTACATGTTATTGTTATGGAAAGTTACTTTCACAAGGGGTATACAACAAATGTTTGTTTCTGCCTTGCTCCATCACATGTAGATGTTCTTAACATGGGTAAGGCCCTACGCTTCAAGAGTTAAGGATACAAATACAGTACAATAAATTACAGACAACTGTTTCTGGGTTAGCAGCTTCTCAGCATAGTCTGTTCCTAATCCTTAACCATTCATCTAGTTAACAATTTTGAAGGACTCTATGTGTGTTCAATCATCCTCCGCATTGCTCCTCACTCAGGTAGTCTTGAGATGCCCACCGAGTTAGGACTGGGCCAAAATATAGGCCCAGGCACCAAAATGAAATTGGTCCTCATTAATAAGCAGGATAGTTGAAAAAGTGGCCCACATTTGCAAATCAGGCCAGGTTTGTAATTGTAAAGGTATGTGGTATGAGTATTTTGCAAGGTACGGGGGCCTGCATGCTTTTGTGTTTGTTGAAGGCAATGCTTTCGGCAATAGCAGTGAAATCAACAGAAAACAAGCATTTGGAATGCATTCTGTCATGCATTTGGGACCTTATTTGTATTTAGCTATGCAGCACATTACCCTGGGTGCTGAAACATCTCCTGTTCTTTAACAATGAGGGAAAGTAAGCACCAAACTGCGTGATACACCACTTATGTGAACAACACATGGAGAGAAATATTGCCTTTTGTAGTGAATGAAAGTAAGTTTGGTTCCATGTAGATTAGTCAAGTAGATTTATTCGGGATAGATGTTATCATGTAGAGAAGCCCCACCAGGAGCAGCCTTCCTGCTGCTCAGCCCATCCACCAACTGACTACCTCACTCACCAACATTCCACTGCCACCTCACACACCAACATTCCATCAACACAGTCACACAGGCTAAGCAGCAGGTATAATACATCTCCTTTCTTGAAATAACAAAGATAAGATTGGTACTACAACATGTATGACTCGTAAGCCAAAGTGATGAACAAATGGGAGGTACATGTTGACATATTAAATACAAAGAAGGTGGGGCGTGGCCAAGCCGAGCGGCACAATGGCAGCTTGATCCATCGGCTCCGCCGACCGAGCATACACATGCGTTCAAATATCCGCCCAAAAGTACCGACCCTGGGGCCTTAACACTTGGATCGCTCATCGGAAGGGCTGAAGACTGGATTCCTACCTCCTGCGGCCGTAACGGAGACTCAGAACCCGAGCATCACAATCGGCACCATCGGGCCGGACTGGTTTGAAGGAGCAGCCTCGCGGAGGGCTGGCCTGGCATATTACCGGCAGGGCGCTATCTCCAACAGAACAGCCCTGAGCGCTTGCTGGCGGCACCCCATAGAGCCGGACTGATAGACTCGCAACGCGGCCGCTACCACCCATGGGCAGTAAATGCTGTATGCGTGCCTGCTGCAGAGAAGGGCGGGGCCTATAGATCGACGAGAGGAGCTGAGAAGCTGGCGGGCGCATCCCTGCAGCTTCGGCAATGATGCCATCATCGGCCCCCACCGTGGCAGCGGATAGACCTTGAGGGGTGGCTAAGGCAAGGGGAAGGCCTGCGCTGGTTGGGAGAGGGATGCAGAGCTGGGCTCCCCATTGCTATACAACAGGATTGGCACACTGCAGAGTATTTGCCATCTATACCCAGGCCTCCGCCTCTACAGTTGGGTACAGAGCCGGCCTGCCTATTGACTTGTGGCACTCCAGGAACAAAATTCAGTGACCGGGAGGAGGTGGTGACCCCCACGGCCGCCTGGGGACATCGCGCATCAGCTCTATCCGGCTGGCAGCAATAGACGTCACAAGAGTGGGCACAGATTACAGTTTAGGGGATCATGTGGTGCTGACCCTCCCTCCCCTGACGCATACTCTGGTGTACAGCCAAGGCGCATAATTGGGGCCGCTCTGTTGCGCAGTTAATCACACCCTGGAGCTGGGGGCCCCCCGGCAGGCAGCTCCAGAGTCCATATGTCGGCCATTGGCAGACTGTGTTGCGCAGGAAGGCGATTATTCTTGGTGCCCCACTGCTGCCTGCTACTCATTGTTCTCGGCACCTGTGGCAAGTCAACCTGACTGGGGACACTGGCATACACCATGGCGGGGGCCGCAGTTCAAAAGCAGCCCTCCAGGCAAAATGACAAAAAAATATGCATGGAAGGGGGGTCCCGTTGACAGCCCCAGAGGAGGAGTAACTGCAACTGACAAATCTGAGCCCGGAGGGTAGACAAAAAAAACCTATGTTGCAGGACATTCTTGAAGCCATAACCACAGTCTGCATGTCCCTGGAGTCGCATATTGATATGGTGTCCACCGAAGTATCTCTTATCAGGGAAGATATGCGTTCAATGAACTCGCGATTGAAGGATGTAGAAATCAAGGCGACCTCCCTGGTGGAAGGCACGTCAGAGTTGCAGAGAAAGGTGGATGATCTGCAAAAGCATGCAACGAAACTGGAGGCGCAATTGGATGACTATGAAGGTCGCTCCAGGTGCAACAATGTTCGCATAATTGGAGTGCCGGAACGGGCGGAGGGCAATCTGCGGATCTTTTCGTGATCACTGCTTACCTTAAGCCGTGAGGCTACTCCAACTTCTTCTCAGTGAAGCGAGCGCAACGGGTGCCAGAGGCCGACCCAAACTCGGAGCCCCCCTAGACCACGACTTGCCACGATCTTCAACTTCCGGGACAGGGATGTCATCCTGCAGTGTGCCCGATCCGTCCCGCCGGTGGAATTCCAAAATAGTTGCATCACTTTTTTCCCGGACTTCACCCTCAAGGTGCAACGGCAACGACGAAGCTTCCTGGAAGTGAAGAGAGCGCTCCACGACAAGGACTTGAAATATGCTACGATGTTCCCAGCCAAGTTGAGGGTGGAATCGAAGGGGAAATCCCGGTTTTCACCACTTCGGAAGAGACTTGGGACTGGTTGGAGGGATGGCGCATGGCTGGCCGCCGTAATACCCCCTGCTCGGGATGTGAGGAGGGACCGTGAGCTTCTGGGGGAGGCTCGCCGCATCGAGACTTGAATGAGCGGCGGGTGGTGTCGAATAACTGGTCTGTATGTTTTTCCTTGGGGTAGTGAAATGTGTTTGGGTGGACGGAAAGCAGCGGGGTTGCAGCTGCCCTGATAATTGCATTACACTTTTGTTACCTGGTGTTTGAAGATCGTAGATGACTTTGCCGAACTGTTCTCCTTAATCTCCGCCTGTTCTCTGGCTAACTCCGTGGGCGGCATGGGGTGTAGATTGGGCCCTTGTCGAGGCACTTAGTATAAATATGTTAGGCCTTGAAGTGAATACTGGTATGACAAAATCACTCAGGGATGGGTGCTCAGCTCCGCTGCACGAACCCGGACGTTTTTGGAAGGGTTGGCAATAGGCACTCTGCTAGTTTGGGGGTGGGAGGTTTTTGTTTCCGCCGAGCAGGGAGGCAGGGTTGGGGGAATCCACGTTGGGGTTGTGGGGAGGGTGGGAAGGGATTGCAGCGGGGTGTTGATTTTAGTGTTAAGTTTTTTCAGGCATGTCACCTTCGATTGGTCTCGTGAGCAGGATGCAACAGATGAAGTGTTTGTAATGTTCTCATTGGTTACAGTGCTTAAGAAAGCAATGATATCCTTCCCTTTCTCCCCTTTGATGTGCTCCAAATTGGGGTACCTCGCGCCTTTGATACAGAGTGATGGGTACCATGCATAGACAGACACTCAAAATGTTATCCTGGAATGTGAACGGGCTGGGCAATAAAATCGAAAGAGGGGTGGTTCTCCAGTTTTTGAAGCGGCACTCACCTGATGTCGTTTTTTTCGCAGGAAACCCACCTATTGGGTAATGGTTGTAGGGCCATGTCTCGGTGGGGATTCCAGGCAACAGGCAACTGTAAACTTGTAAAGTGCACTGTGACTCCCTCTCGGAGTGTCCTGGTGCTGTATACCGCTGGGGAACCCTTCCTGGCTTTCCCTGTGAGATGGTCCCTCCTGGTCACCCTCAAGGTGAAGCCACGCATCCCCAGCGCTGAAGGGGCCGTTGTGGAGATTAAGCAAGCTATTGCGCAGAGTCGCAGAGTGGAACCCATGGTTAGAGTAGGCACCGAGGCGAGAAATATCGAGTCCGTGGACATGGACCCAAGACCCTGCCGCGTCGGGAATTGAACCCTGGTCCCAGGCCAACCTCTGCTTCCGGGTCTGCCGCTTATAACCAGTGAGCCACTCTTCTCCACACTTCCAGATGGCTGCTCATTCCGCCTTTGGCTCTGGTTCCTAGGGAGTGGGTATTTTAGTTTGCAAGTCTTTCCCCTAGACTGTCAATATGGTCCATATGGACCCCCTAGGCAGATTTGTGGTGGTGTCCGGGGTGTGGGAGGGGACCGCTCTTAACCTGGTGTCAGTGTATATTCTGCCAGGTCTCCACACTCAGGCATTTATAGACCTTGGTGATCTTCTCCTGAACCGGCCGGATGGGAGATTGCTGATTGGGGGGGGATTTTAATTCCATTGTTTCTGATTCCCTGGTTTGCTGGCCCCCAAAAGACCTGCCGATATCACGCAAACGCATACATAGTTTCCTGGGGGCAATGGGTGTGGTGGATGCCTGGAGGAGTCTACACCCCAGCGAGGTCCAGTATATGCATTTCTCGGGGCCCAATGGCAGCATGTCACGCATAGACTATATACTTACACTCAACACTCACAAATCAGATCCATAATATCAAAGAAGTTCAGCATTTGGCTAGGGGAATTTCAGATCACTCACCTGTGCTGTGCAGGGTGGAAGTGGGGGAACCCATGGTTGGCAGTGGGGCACCGTTCATCCCCTGGTATCTCACCATTCCCTCAGTTAGGGATAAAGTAGTGAGTGAATCCGATCTTTATCATCAGGAGAACCAGGGTTCAGTCAGTTCATCCTTCTCCCTTAGGGAAGCCTATAAAACTGGAATTATTGGGGTAGTGTTGGGGCAGATTGCTGGACAACGCAAGGAAAAAGCTGCTGATATGGTGCACCTAGAGGATGAAGTCCTGGTCTTAGAACGCACAGTCCGTACGGAGGACTCGGGGGAATCGCGCCACAAGCTCCGTATTAAAATTAAAGATTTCTCTGATTTGGTGACTGAAGCAGCCAAAGCACAATATAGGACGACTCTAAGCAGGATTTATGATGTAGGGGACAAGGCAGGCAAGCTGCTGGCATGGCTCGACCGCGGAGAGGGGGCGAGGCGCGTAGTGGTTGAACTTGACATCGACCAGCATTCCCGTGTTACCGCACCGCAAGACATTGCGGATGCTTTTGGAAAATATTACTGCTCCCTATATACTTCCCGCACAACCTATTCAGAGGATGAGGCGTTATCTCTACTCCGCGATATAGACGTACTGCTCTTATTGCAGAGGACTGCTCCGATCTCGAGCTTGACCTCACTGTGACCGAAGTGGAGAAGGCCATCCATGACTTGCGCGGGGGGGAAAGCGTCGGGTCCCAACGGGATTCCCATAGAATTATTTAAGTTGACGGCGTACACAAACGCCCCTTATCTCACAGATATGTACCGGGAGAGTAAGGAGATTGGAATCTCTTCCCGAAGACCATAGACTGGCTACCGTCTTTATCATCCACAAACCGGGCAAGCCCGCAGATCAGTGTTCTTCATAAAGGCCCATTTCGCTGCTGCACTGCGAGGCTAAGATCCTCGTGAAGGTCCTCACCACCTGTCTGTTACAGGTTCTTCCCATCCTGATCCACTCGGACCAGTCTGGGTTTATGCCGGCAAGAAACACATCTCTTAACCTCCACCAATTACACGGTGTACTCTGCAGCGCAGATACTATTAGGGAGGATGCTGTGGTCGTGCCCCTGTCTGCTGCATCGGCCTTTGATACCATTGAATGGCCATACCTGTTTGCGGTGCTCCCCAAGCTATGCTTTGGCCCAGAATTTATTAAGTGGGTGTGCCTTCTATATTACCAACCACGGGCGCAGGTGGTCGTCAAACGGAAATCCCCTGTTTTTCCCTTGGGTAGGGGCACCAGGCAGGGATGTCCCCTATCACCGCTCCTCATTGCCTTGGCCTTGGAGCCCTTGGCGGCGTGGATCCGGTGGGACCCTGCTATCAGGTGCTTGAGATGGACCCACGGCTGGGAGGACCGCATATCTTTGTATGCGGATGACATCCTGCTTTATCTAGCCTCCCCAGCAAAATCGCTCAATGTGGTAATATTTCACATCTTTGGTAGATTCGCAGGATACAGGATTAATTGGTCCAAATCTGTGCTCTACATCCTTAGCGGGCAGAAGCCCCAGCTCCCCGGGGTTGCCAATTGACAGAGGCCGTGGAAGGGTTTAAATATCTGGGAATCTGGGTATCCAAAGACTTGGCTCGATTTTATGAAACTAACCTTTGGCCTCCGCTAACACGTCTAAAATCTGATGTCCAGCACTGGAAGTCGATTCTCCTGGGGCGCGCGGCATTATTTAAGATGATGTCCCTTCCCAGACTTTTATATGCACTGCAGAACATGCCTATTCCGGTCCAGCATCGTACTTCAAGGAACTAGAGTCTATAGTGCGGGAACTGCTATGGGATGGTAAGCCCTCCCGCAATGCCACGCAAAAACTCACATTGGGATGGTTTGACGGTGGAATTGGGCTTCCTGATCTGAGAAGGTATTATTGGGCCTCGCAGCTCGTTGCCATCAATCAAAGCAGATACAGAAGGCACGATGACCCTGCCTTTTGGATAGACCGATGGCTCCTCCCAGGAGGCGGCTTCGAGGGGGCGTTGTACAGAAAATCTCTGTCATCTGTCCTGTCTGGTCCAACTAAGCATGCCGTACAAATCTGGAAAGACGCTACTAAAAGCCTGGGTTGGGAGGGCAAGCTCATCATGGCCACGCCGCTCTGGTACTGTGACCAGTTGGGTCAGCTGTCAAATTCCCAGGGGTTCGATAAATGGGAGCTCATTGGTATCTCCAGAATTGGGGACCTGTGAAAATCGGTCGAAGTTATACCATTCTCCCGATTGCAGCAGGAGTACGAAATGGCCAATTCTGAACAGTGTTGGTATCTCCAAATCAGACATGCTTTGCTTTCAGTTCTCCCTAAAGGGGCTGACCTCCCTGAGTCCTCTCCATTGGAGGACAGGATATTAGAGGGCGATTTGCCTGAGAAGGCTATATCTCTCATATATAGAAAGCTTATCAATAACATGCCCGATCCCCTGATCCACCTTAGAAGTAAATGGGACCACGAAGTGGCCGGGCTGGAGGACAAGGAGTGGCGGGCAGCATTGGCGTCCCCACGGGAGGTCGCCATTTCCTCCAGATTCCAATTGGTCCAACTGAAAATCCTTCACAGAACATATTTGTCTGGACCCTCATTGGTTCATATGGGCTACGCCCAAGACACTAGTTGTGTACGACAATGTGGGAAAGAGGGCACCTTTATCCATACTCTGTGGGAATGTGCTATAGTGCAGAAGTATTGGGAGGGAGTGGTGTGTATGATGGAGGAGGCGTTGGGACAACGGATACCATGTAATATCAAATTGATTTTATTGAACATTTGGGACCCCACGGACCTTACCACTAAGGAGAGAATTTGGGTTTCTCTGGGCTTCATGGTTGCCAAGTGAAATATTGCATGTCTATGGAGGGCCTTGAACCCACCTAGCATTGCCAATTGGGCCAAGGACATGGACTGGAGCATGGTGACGGAAGTTCCTATTTATGCCTCCAGGGGGTGCCCGACAAAATGGTCGCAAATATGGGGGCCTTGGAACACTTTTCGAGGGGATATATGTGAACAACCCATCAGCGGGGATGAGGGTGCTGCTGCAGTTGTATAGTATGTGACTTCTGGTGACACTTAAAATGTACTGTGCAATGAGTTCTTAATGCCGTATCATTGTGCGCTACGGATCTTCTGAGTATTGTTGTGCTTTGATTGTTTACATGCCTCTTTTTCAATTAAAAAAAAGAATAATTTTTAAAAATGCAAAGAAGGTAAAAGACACTGCATGCAACTATGACATGTTAAATGTAAAGATGGTAAATGTCACCAAGAGAATGCAATGTAATACATGTAAGAATTGAGGAAATACATGTATGCACTGATAACAATAAATGACTCAGGCAGAGAATAAAACACACCACTCAATCCACAACTTCCCTAAAAACATAAGCAGCGCTACACTCACCTCTTCTCCCTTACCACCATTCAAACAAAACCAACGCCCTACCGCACCCTAACACAATTGCCAAACCCCTGTCCTACGCACATACCAGCTGGTCAGGCTAATACACAAGTGGTGAAAAAGGGATCCAACCACAAGGCATGGTAGGGAACCGTCCAACACGTATGTGTCAGACACCACCCCACACAAAATATGTGGCATCTAACTGCCCTTCACCCTTACCCGTAGTAAGGGTGGAAAGTGTGGAAAAACAGTCCACACGAACCAACAAAAGAACAACATAGTTCTACATCCAATCTTGTAAAAAGGGAGAAATAGCAATCAAGTTATGACACTCACACCGCAAAAACGTGGCTCACTTTCTGCCCTTCACCCTAACCCTATAGGCTGGGTGGAAAAACACGAAAAACCCATGTACTGTGGCTACACACTGCCACACAACTCTGACAACATCCAGCATCTCCACTGCCCTTCACCCTTACCCATAGTAAGGGTGGTGAGTGTGGAACAAACCCACGACACCAAACACGAAAAATGGCTTCACCCACAATTCAAAAATTAGGCTTTCAACATCCTATTTGCCTTTCAGCCTTACTAGAAGTGAGGGTGGAAAGTGTTAAAAACAACCTCACTCACATTTGAAAAATAAGGCTTCTTCTATGCACTTAACAAGAGCAACAAACTCAAACACGCAAGAGCGTACCCACTGCTGCACATTCCAACATTTAAACACTATCCAGTCGCACTCTCCCAACGCAAGCACTGAGGCTAACATTTTCATGTATCACAAACACAAACACAAGAGTAAAAACTAACGTGAATGAAGCTCACATTTTTTTATCACTCATAAGTAAAGAATAATGTGAATGAGGTTCATATATTCCTTAAACCCATTATTAATTGGTGAAAACAAATCTATTGCACTTCCAGATTTCAAAGGACACGCAGACACCAAGTCAACACTCAAGTGGTTACTTCACATAAGGAGGTAGATTAGATTGTCCAAAAATATAAACTGTACATTCACCCACATAACCTTGAGAGAGCGCAATTTGAATGAAAAGTATATCTGTACCATATTCACAAGCATATAACGCAAACGTAGAACTTGTAACGTGAAGTAGCACTTGTAGTATAAAGTTAGCCGATGTAACCAAAGTAATAGGAAATGTATTTGTATTTACTTTAGAATATGCATTAGAATTGAGAGGCCGTATACATAGTGGGCTAATATAGAAATGTATAGAAATGCTTAAGAACAGTAGAACGTGCTGAACTGAATATACGTATGCAATTATTAAACGGAGAAAGAAGCGAAATGTAAAGCGAAGAAATGTGCAGACTATATAGCACTGTGTAAAGAACGAGAATATAAACATTGTATTCTATGTAAAATGCATTCGCTTATAATCAAATGATTTGCTAAATTCGATTATATACATATGTGTGTTAAAGGTTATACTGTGTAGAAGAGTTTGTAGGAATGTTAGAATAGGTTGGTCATGTGTGATTTTAACCTAACTGACCAAGGGTTCGCAAGAGTGTAGTCCGCTCCATGTAATTTAGTGGGCTCACAGGAATAGGGGATAGCCTTGATCTGAACGTGCGAGCCAAGAGTCAAAGGTCTTGTTAAATTTCAAGTGACAATGCTGGACGAAGTTTATGGCCTAAGTGAGATAAGAGACGCTTGGAATTTGGGGTCTTGTTTAGAAGTGACCGTTCACAGGACCAAGAGAGGTTATGATCACAACGGTAATGAATGGAGTTCTGTTGAGGTGATAGACTTTGCTCTGAAAGTGTCAAATGGAATGTCAATGAAGTCACCAGCACGAAGACGAAGATGGCGCCTAAGAAGCAAGGTCAACTTAACGGACGACGCGAAGAGATGAAGCTATGAAAAGAACCAGAATGAGATCATGTGAATGTGTACGTGGTGGGCGTCAAAGGGGCGTTCCACCCATACTGTGATTGTGTATTTAGGGACAGCACCCCGGGGAGAAGATAGCGCAGATGACTAAAGCAGATGGCCTGAGAGCAGAGCGCAAGAGAGCAGTAGGCCGAGGACCCTTAAAGAGCGGATGGGTAGGCAGAGAGGGTACTGTTTCTCGACATAAGTTACCATTAGAGGCTAAGAGAGTTTGAACTTCTTTGGAAGTCGAACTGCTGACACCTTTTTAGGTAAAGAATTTGCGAAGTAGGGATGTCACCTAGTATAGAGTAGGGACAGATTTAACTTGTTTATTCTCTTTTAGATGACGCAACGGATCCACTTTGTGTCTATGCTTTTTAATCTGCTGATTCTGGAATTGATTTTAATCGTTTTCTTTTGTAGACTTAGGTTCTTTAGGGAATTTATGTTCCTTCTAGTTCCTGTATATTTGTTGAATCTTATCCTGAGAGGATTGTATATGGAATTGATTTTGATTTTATATTAAACATTTGAAACTTTATCAGTCGTAAGTGGTTCTTCAGAGTTGCGTCAGTCTATGGGGTTGCGGGGAATGAGATTTTGATACCCTTTTTAATCACTTAGATACTAATCTCATTCATCAATTTGGATCGGTTGTTATCTGTCATTGAGTAAAAGACAAACCCCGCATAGGTTAGATAAACCCCATTAACTGACGCAACTCTGAAGAACCACTTACAACTGATGAATTTTTGAAAGTTTTATATAAAAATCAAGATTAAATGCATATACAATCCTCTCAGGATAAGTCTCAATCAGTATACAAAAGAATACAATTTAAGTCAATTCCAAATCTCAGCAGATTAAAGCATAGATACAATGTGGTCCTGTTGCGTCATCTACAAAAGAATAGACAAGTTAATTCTGTCCCTACTCTGTACTATGTGACATCCCTACTTCGCAAGTTCCTTACCTAAAAAGGTGTCAGCAGTTTGACTTCCAAAGAAGTTCAAACTCTCTTAACCCCTAATGGTAATTCCTATCGAGAAGCAGTACCCTCTCTGCCTACCCATCGCTCTCTAAGGGTCCTCGGCCTACTGCTCTCTCGCGCTCTGATCTTTCTCTCTCTTCTCAGGACATCTGCTCAAGTCATCTGCGCTCTTCGCTCCTAACTTGCCTCTCCTCGCTGTTCTCACCATCGCTGTTCTCGCTATCTTCTTCCCGGGGTACTGTCCCTAAAATACACAATCACAGTATGGGTGGAACGCCCCTTCGACGCCCACCACGTACTTTCTCCATGATGTAATTCTTTGCTCTTTTCATGGCTTCACCTCTTCGTGCCGTCCGTTAAGTTGACCTTTCTCCTTAGACGCCATCTTCGTCTTCTTGCTGGTGACTTCATTCGACATTACAATTGACACTTTCGGAGCAAAGTCTATCACCTCATCAGACCTTTAGTTCTTTACGGCTGTATCCGTAACCTTAGTTGGTCCTGTGAATGGTCATTTCTAAACAAAGCTCGAATTCCAAGCGTCTCCTCTCACGTTTAGGCAATAAACTTCGTCCGGCATTGTCAACTTAAATCTAGGAAGACCTCAGACTCTTGTCTCGCACGTTCACATCAAGGCTATTCACGGCTCCTGTGAGCCCACTAAATTACATACAGCGGACTACACTCCTGCGAACTCTCGGTCAGTTAGGTTAAAATCACATATGACCTAAACCTTCTTTAACATTCCTACAAGAAGCTTTCTACACAGTATAACCTTTAACATACATTTATATATAATCGTATTTAGTAAATCGTTTGCTTATAAGTGAATACATTCTACATATAACGCAACATTTATTTTCTCGTGTTTACATCGTACTATACATTCTCTGCACATTTCGTCACGTTATGTTCGCCGTTTTCTCCATTTAAAGTTACACACGTATATTCGGTTTTACACGTTCTTCAGTTCGTAAGTATTTCTATACATTTCTACATTAGCCCACTGTGTATACGGGCCTTCTAAATCTAATGCATTTTAGATTAAATACAGAATACATTTCCTATTACATTGGTTACATCTGTTAACTTTATGCTATAGGCGTTAACTTCACGTTATAGATTCCACATTTATGTGATATGCTTGTGAATATGGCTCGGATATATGTTTTATTCAAATTGCGCTCTCTCAGTTCCCCCCTTTGATGACTTTTAGGAGTCATCACTAAATGCAATTTGAATAACACTTTTACACAGAACTAGTTACAACATTCCCTCTTTTTATCGTTTCGAGAGCTCTTAAGCTTTTGTACTGTTGATCTTGTAAAGCAGCTAATCTCCTTTCTTGCTCTCTCATGGACCTTTGTAACCGGTTCGACCTATACCATTTATACAATTTCACTAACCCTAATAATGTGATTATGCAAATTAATACTATTAATACAGGTTTTAATATATACCACACAATGCTTTTACCAAGGTTGGCAAACCAACTTCCAACCTTTCCTACTCCATGACCTACTTTTTCCCAAACATTTGTTTTTGATAAATCTTCGATTTCTTTATGTATCTGTGTAAAGTTCTGTATTACCTTCTCAAGTGGTTTTGAATTGTCTGGAATATAAGTACAACATTCCTGGACCTTCAAAGCCTTGCAGACTCCGCCCTCTTTTGCTAGCAGTACATCTAAAGCAAGTCGGTTCTGAAGAACCATTGCTCTAATCGACTGCATCTCTCCTTCTACTAACATTAATGACCTTGCAGTAATTGCAGATAATCTATCTACAACTGTAGCTAGTCTCCTGATCTTAACATCGTTAAGTATTAAACCTAACATAGGAAACATTGCTCCAAATATGTCTCCAACCACTTTTGCGTCTCCTACTTCCCTTTTCGCTCTTGTCGAAGCCTTTCCTTCTATGATCGCTAAATCCTTTGCATGATATATTTTGGGGAAGACAATTGCCAAGTAACACGAACCATACCAATTGTCAGGCAGTTTTACATAGGCATTTCTTCCACATACAAAATATACATTAGGAATCGCTTGCATCCCTTTCATGAAATCTTTCGTATAGTACTCTAATCTAAAAGCATGTTCGCAATTCACTTCACCTACAAATACACTCTCATAATACGTCTTGCTTCGAGTTAAACATAACTTTCCCTTCTGCGTTCTATCCAAAGCTATTGGACCATTGCTACCCTTCTTTTTATGTGCCTTTTCTTCTTCGGTCCAATCAGTTTTCCACTGTCCTGACATTTTCAGAATCTTCTGCCTTCTGTATCGGTCATCTACTTGTCCTATGAACTTTTTCTCAACCTCTGACACTTTGCAAGTCAGATTATTTCTGCGTGCATATGATGTATCTAACGTATCCCAAGGAAGAAAGAACTTGGCTAATCGATCTTCCTTTTTGTAATAATCCCACTTATTCATTTCCTTATAATTCGGAACTTCAGGCAGTACCGAATCATAATTTGAAAAGTAGTACTCAAATCCTTCTCTACCATAAAATATACTGAGCAGTAAACTACATGTTATCCCGTAAGTCAGTGGGAGATGATGATATCTGATGCCTTCGTCTACGGAAGCCGGCAATTGCATACATACATAGCATTCTTTGGCCTCCATGGCATCGATATATTCGTATAATAGCTTGGCATATGCATTTGACCTAAAATTTCCCTGTGACTCGTCTACATGTAACCTACGAGCTTCATTTGCCAGTAACGTCTTTTCACGGATGACATTGCTCTCCTCCTTCTTCCCACCAAGAGCAGGTTTCAAAGTCGTTACAGGCTTTACATCTGCTGTTTCTTTAACAGTTTCATGTCCTACCATGTACGATGTAGTTACTACTGTAATTATGAGAAAAATTACTACTGCTATTAGTGTACCTATTATGCATTTTGCTGTTTGGGTTGCCGTTCTCCATGTTATCAAACAGCATAGCTCCTTCTTTTGCGAAGAAAAGTTTCTTTTCAAGTCTTTTGATTTGCTTTATTTGCTTTCTCAATCTGTAAAGTGCTCCTTATCAACAAAGTCTCTTTTTCGCAACAATGTCTTTTTATCTTCAACAACAGACAACCCTAACCCTTCTCCGTCCTCTAAATGTAATCCCTAATTTTATTCTTCTTTCCACTCGGCGCTAGGTTATCTTCTTCTTTATAGCTTACACACAAAAGTCTTTATGCATCTACAATTATTCTCGTACCTGCAGCTTTAGCAACAAGTTCCAAAAGTTCAAAACGAATGACTTTTTCTTCTTCTTCTGGAATTTGATGACCAAAAGTCGGAAACTGTAATCAATTTAGCACTAGTTCTTTGATCCAACTTAGGTATGGGGGTATGGGAAGTGTGAAAGTCAGTAACCCCTCAGTCTCGAGTCCAGGCGTCAACATCCATATCTCCACTGCCACAAATGGATCGAGATCGATTACCTTCACTTCTTTCACTCTCCCAGATTTCTGTCCCCAAGACATCTGCTAGATAAGTCCACTCTGGGGTGGCGTACCTCCTGCAGGGCACACGTACCCTTCTCGATCTTCTCGGACTCTCAGAACCTGAATCTGTAGTTTCTTCTTCTTGATCCGACTCTTCAGAGATCGGGACAAGAGTTCTTTCTTGATCTGCTTTTAAGCTTGGCCTTCTCCTTCTCTCCGGCCAACTAGCTTCGCCACTCCTTTTCCTCCTGCTCCTTGTTCTTGGACTTGTCTCTTGATCGCTCACAGCTTGTTCATTCTCTGATTCGGATTCCCATGTACTCTCTTCTTCTGAGACGACTTCGGTCCCACTGGTGTCCTGACCATCGTCGGCCTGCTCCGACACCGTCTCAGCCTCTTCGGTCACCTCTACAGCTTGGCTTTCCCCCTCTGTGGCTTCTCCGCTTTCCGCTGGATTCTCATCCGAGAGAGGAGCTGTTTCTTCCAGAGGTGTTGGCACTCTTCGGGTGTGTGAGGCGTGTATCCAGTTGGGCAAACCTCCACACTTTACTGCAGTGTTCGTAACAAGTATGACTTGAAACGGTCCTCTCCAGCGCACGTCTAGACAGTTCTTCCTAACGTGCTTCTTCACCAGGACCCAGTCCCCCGGACACAGGTCATGGCACAAGTCTTGTGCTGATGGAACCTCTGCAGCCTGGACCTGGAGGGACACAGAATTAATGGCATCAGATAGTCCCTTGCAGTAGTCCAAGATCAAATCGTCTGTGATGTTCAACAACGCTGCAGTCGGAACCGATGGCAATCTCATAGCTCTTCCCATTAGCACCTCGTGTGGAGACAGACCTGTTTTCCTATCTGGTGTGCTACGTATGCTCATAAGAACCAATGGAAGTGCGTCTGGCCAACTCAGGGATGTCGATGAACAAACTTTGGCAAGTCTGGACTTGATTGTGCTGTTGATTTGCTCTACAATCCCTGAAGCTTCTGGTCGATAGCTGCAGTGTAACTTCTGATCGATACTCAAAGCTGAACATAGCATCTTCACTACTTCGCTATTGAAATGAGTTCCTCTGTCCGATTCCAAAGAGGATGGCACCCCGAACCTCGGTATCAACTCTCTAAGTAACAGTTTCGCTACTGTGAGTGTATCGCACCTACGTGTCGGGTAAGCTTCAACCCATCTAGAAAATATACAGACAATCACTAACACGTATCTGAGCCTATTGCATTGAGGCATTTCAATGAAATCCAACTGCATTCTATTGAAAGGCCCCCCAGACCTCCCAATGTGACTCAGTGTGACTGGTGTTCTCTTTCCTACGTTTAGTTGCTGACAGATCGCACATCGCTGACACACTGCTTCTGCCGCTACTCTAAATTTCGGGTTAAACCACGTTTGTCTGAATACTCTCACCATAGCATCTCTACCTATGTGTGCTGATCCATGCAATTTCCTTGCCATTGGACTAACAAGTTCGTTTGGTAAAACTGCTCTCCCATCTGCAGATATCCAGAAATTCATTTCACTTTTAGTACATCCGGCTGTTTCCCAGCCCTTTTTCTCATCATCTGGTGCATTTTCTTGAACATTTTTCAACTCATCCCATGTATCTACAGTGTCTAACAACATTGTCAATTCAGTTCTTTCCTGTATTCCCCCCACTTCTACATTGGTGTGAGAATAACCTTGTTCTGCGCAGTAACGCGCTACCTCATCAGCATAACGGTTTCCTTGCGACACAAAGTCTACGTTCTTCGTGTGCGCGGCACATTTGACGACCGCTATGGCTGACGGACCTTGCAATGCCTCTAGCAATAATCTCACGAATTCTCCATTCCTAATTGGAGAACCCGAGGAGGTCATGTAACCTCTTTGAGACCATAACTGCCCATAGTCGTGAACTACCCCGAAACCATACTGGCTATCGGTGTATATAGTGACTCGAATTTTGTTACCTGCTAAACAGGCACGCGTCAAAGCAATAATTTCAGCTACCTGAGCGGAATGTACTCCTTCCAGGCAGGCGGCTTCCACAACTCTGGTAATAGTACAAACTGCATATGCTGCTCTCAGCTGACCAATATCGTCTCTTACGCATGAACCATCAACGAAGAATATTTCATCGGGGTCAGTCAATGGCTCATCTACGATATCTGGTCTCGGTTTGGTGCATAGTTCAGTCACATCTAGGCAGTCATGATCTGTACAAATTTCATCATCAATCTCATTTGGAAGTGGCATCAAAGTTGCAGGATTCAAGACGGAGCATCTTTTTAGGGTCACATTCTCGGCAGCCAATATGACTTGCTCGTAGCGTGTGAGCCTGCTATTCGTCAGATGCTGAGTCTTAGTCCTGGTCATTAACAATTCTACAGAGTGCGGTACGTACACCACTAACTGATGTCCCATTACCACACTTTCACAACGTTCAATGCTGACACCCGTTGCAGCTACGGATTTGAGACATCCGGGCAACGCTGCGGCTACTGGGTCTAATGTAGCCGAAAAATATGCAACTGGCCTACGCGCATCTCCGTGTATCTGGGCCAAAACTGCTAAAGCGCATCCCTCTCTTTCGCAGCAGTAAAGCAAAAATGGTTTTGTGTAATCAGGCATTCCTAAAGCCGGGGCACGACATAAGTCCTCCCTCAGCTGCAAAAACGCCATCAAACAATCTTTGTCCCATGGTATCGGATCACTTACTCCTTTGTGCGTCAGTTGTAGTAACGGTTTTGCCTTCAGTGAAAAGTTGGCTATCCACTGTCGACAGTAACCGACCATGCCTAGAAACATCCTGACTTCTCTCTGTGTTTTAGGCGCATTCATTTTCATGATTGCCTCTATTCTGTCTGGAGACACCTTCCGTTTTCCCTTTTCAATCCTGTGGCCCAAGTACTGCACTTCAGTGAGACAATACTGCAATTTACTTGGAGACACCTTGTGTCCGTTCTCGGCCAAGTGATTTAACAAGGTAACGGTGTCTATTCTGCAAGCTTCCTCAGTTTCTGACGCAACTAGGAGGTCGTCTATGTACTGGACTAGAACCGAGTTCTTGGGCAGTACTAGACTCTCAAGATTTTTCTTCAGCAGCTGGTTAAAGATCGATGGGCTTTCTGTATACCCCTGAGGGATACAACACCATGTTAAAACGCGATCTTCCAGCTTAAAAGCGAAAAGATACTGGCTCTCTTCATCTAAAGGAATCGAAAAGAAAGCCTGGCATAAATCTATCACGGTAAACCATTCAGCTTGGAACGGTATCTGAAACAATATCACTGATGGATTCGGTACCACTGGACAACATGAAACAACGATATTATTAATCTTTCGAAGATCCTGCACAATTCGGTATTTCCCACTAGGCTTCTGCAAACCCATAATCGGGGAGTTACATGGACTTCCCACGATCTCTTTCAGTATTCCCTGTTTAATCATGGATTCGATCACAGGCTTTATTCCTGCAATCGTCTCCGGTGTCAACTTATATTGTGGTATCCTCGGATACTCGGCATTGGGTCTTACTATGATCTTTACTGGCTCTACTCCTTTAATCAATCCTATTTCTTCTCCAGTAAAATCCCACACCTCAGCTGACACTTTCTCCCTCAAATCCTGTGGAAGCTCCTCCACTGTCAAGGTAGGATATAGTTCCATGCATTCCTGTGAGTTTACAACTTTGAAATCGGCATCCTCATCGTTCGTCTGCACTTCTACTCCTTCAGGTGTGCAATGTATTGTGCAATTCAGTTTACACAACAGATCTCTTCCTAACAGACACACAGGGCTAGAATCACAGATCACAAACTGATGTTCATCACTGTAATTCCCTATCTTTACTGACACTGGTTCTGTTAGAGGATTTGTCATTCTCCTGTTTGCGACTCCTACCACCTGAATCGTCTCTCCCGACATTGGCAAACCTGGGACTACCACTGATCTCAAAGTGGATCGAGTGGCCCCCGTGTCTACCAAAAAGGTCGTAGGACATCCAGCTACTTCAGCCTCTACGTATGGTCCTCTCTGATCTACTTCCAGGGCTGCACCTAGAGTACAGTCTTCTTCTCTATTCACTTGTTGCCCTGTAAGAGGATCAACGTAGTAGCATTCTTCTCCTCCTACGAACAATGGCATTTGTCTATAGGTTTTTCCTCCATTTGTAATGCGAGGCGGTTGAGGGAACGGCGCTCGAGGAGTCTGATTCCCCCCTTTGATAAACTTTCCCTTCTGGACTGCTGTTCCCTTTACCATGCTGGGTTGAACCTCATCCTCTTCCTGTTCTAATTCCCCCGTCTCGACATTATAGGGACACTCGCGTCTCCAATGTCCCACCTCGTTACACTGATGGCATCTCGTTGTCTTTTTCAGTGTCGCGATATCTATTCTCGGTCTCGGTCTTTCTTCCTCATCTCTGCTTTGATTATTCTGTTTCTTTGCTGGTGTTCCTGTTCCCTGTTGCCGCTGTCCACCCTTTCCAGCTGATTGCATCTGCACCAACATCAGCTTTTCTTTAAGTTTCTTTGCTTTTGAATCTATTTCGTCGCTACAGTACCTTGCATACCTCAGAATCTCATCTAACGGTTTGTTCTGCCAACAAATCAAATGCTGTTGTATCATTAAGCTTATGTCTGGTCTTAACCCTAGAACAAACTTCGACACAAACTGTCCTATGTCTTTAGGATCCATGACATCCAACCCGCTATACTGTTTGAATGCTTTCAGCAATCTCTCGTAGAACTCGTGAACTGTCTTTTTAGGCTCCTGAGTTGTTCGATCTATCTTAACCCAGTCTATGTCTTGCACTGGCACTTTCTCTTTTAGCCATGCAATTACTCTCTCGTATTTTTCCATGACTCTATCGGATGGACCATTCGTCCTGGCATCTCTCGGAGGCTCACAAGCGGGCCATTCGATACTAAGCTTGCATGCTGTCCACAAATCTCCGGGTACTACGATATCGAACAAAGTGTTCAAATCGATCCACAGTACCTTAGAGATCTTCACGAATCTCTCTACCTGCTTGTACCACTCCACGGGGTTCTCTCTAAGCTTGGGGAAAGAATTAGTAAATGCCGCTAAATCCCCCCTACTCCAGGGTACATGCACGTAGTTTCCGTTCGCGATTTCTCGCAAAGGAAAAGCTTCCATTCGCATTAGGTCTCCATCTTGAGATTTCGCAAGTGTACTCCTTCTGACGGACCCCTTTTTGGACCATCTTTCCTCCCATCTATCCAGATCTCTCCATATTCTGATACACATGGTCAGTTCCCTTATGTGTACTCTTAGCCCAATCGTCCTACGCTCATCTAGATCCTGATCCGTGCAATTTAGCCTATGGTTGGCCTGTAAAGCTTTAGTCCGTGACATGTCTATCATATACCTGTCTGCCAATTCAGATAATTTTTCATGAGCTGCCCTTGCTTTCCGAGTAACATCCTTAGATAAAAACAGTATTTCATCTGGTTCGTACAGTTCTAACCTTTCTATTGCCACTGTGCCGTCAATTATCTCATCCAAATCTGATTTTAAACTCATTACATCAAGCCGTCTTGCTTTTATTTCAGCTCTCAGTACGTCTGTCCTAGGTTGTTCACTTATACCCCTCTCACCTCCACTATGCGCCCTACGTCTAAGCACAGGTGAGTTATGAGGAGTTTTTCTTCCATCTCTTTGTTCCCACCTCTCTAGATCCCAAGCCTTTCCATCTTCCCTTGGGGTGTGGTGGAACATTGCTCCATTCCCCATCACTACATTCCGTCTCTTTGGCTCGGTTTCTTCCGGTACGATATAGGATCCTCCGTGCTGTCCTAAACCATTGTAACTCGCTTGCTGTCTGGTGTCGCTCAATAATATGAAGGGTCCTCTACGGTCCTCCATGTTCCCGCGATCTCGTTCGAGATCACCGGATGCATGGCGAGACGTTTCGCGACTCTCCATATTCCCCTGACTTTGTCCGTGATCACCGGATGCATGGCGAGACGCTTCGCGACTTTCCATGTTCCCGTGATTCCAATGTCGCACATTATTGTCCGGGGCATGGTGAGTGCATTTGAAACTATTTCGGTATTCTTGCGTCCTTCGTTCTCCCTCACTAAAGGTGACGCGAGGCACTTCCCCACACACTGCACTCCTGTCATTGCACATTTGCCTATTGTCACTGGTACTATGGCAAGTATCTCTTCTGCTTCCTTGACTCCCTCCCTCCCACTCAGGGCTGCTTTCACCAGCTCCGCAGTGAGAGAGGATCCTGTTGTCCTGATCACTCCATTCAGCTCCTGTTTCTAATCTTTTATTCTGAGTCTCTTCGGCAGCATCCCATTCTCTCAAATACTCCCTTAATTCCTTATGGGATTTCGGTTTTGGTCCCCTCAAATCCATCTGTCCTCTTTGACTCCCTTGTTCTATCCAGGGACCCGTTGCGGAATCTAATGGGGTACTCCGACTCCTTGGTCCTAGCAACTGCCTTTGGGAATTGATCGTATTATTCCTACTCTCCATCTCTGCCCTTTCTCTGTCCCATCGTGCCTGTTCCTCTTGCTGGACCCCCTCTGGGTTGTAGATTGACACTATAGGGCCTATGGTAACAGGTACTTGTAGAGCATCTGGCAATTGATACGACCTTGCATGCTGTGTTTCTGGCACCTTCTGGACCACAAATCTTCCCACTACTCTCTGTTCGGAACTAGATTGAGGTACTTCCTCACCTTTCTTGACATCCCATTCAGTTACTGGGAGTGATTTATATTCCCCCCATCTAGCTCCGTCCCCTTGCTGCAATACGGGACTTGCGACTTCGCTGTTGTACGGAGGTGGTCTATCTGTTAATAGTCTTTCTATCAGTTCCTCCTCTGGCTCACTATCTTCATCTTCTTCTAGAGGTTTCTTCTCTCCCGTAACTTCTACCATTGTGAACAGTTTGTCTGCTTCTATCTTCTGCACTCTCCACTTTTTAGCTTCATCGTCCCATTTAGCATCCTGCACTGCTTTTACCGATCGCCTCACCCTTTCTTGGCGCCTTTTTAAGCTCTTTTCGTGTGCTGCTCTAAACCATGCACTAAGTGCTTCGAATTGTGTTGGCCTCGGTAGAGGTCTTGTTGCAAGCATTACTGCTTTCAGTTGGTTCAATACTTCCAACTTAAACGTTCCGTATCTCGGAAACATCAGTTCCTTATTCCCTTCCGTTAGCTTATTCCACTCGGAGATCCATAATATCGAGTGTAAGCCTACATTCACTGCCATATGATAAGCTGGTGTGCCTTCTGGTGGAGCTTCTTCTCCGGCATACAAATTTCTTCTATCTCTCTTAAAGATCGCCCTTAAACTCTTAAAACACTTCATTTTCGATAATCTACGATTTTCCTCTATTCTCTTCCTTATTTACGTCCCGATGACAAACCAACCAATCCCTACGCGGCTTTCGCTAATCGGCCTATCCCAGCGCGACTCTACGCTGACCGACCAATCTCAGCGCGGCTCTACGCTGACGTATGACAACTAACCAATCTCAGCGCGGCTCTACGCTGACGTCACTCGTTCCCTCTGCAGCAGTTCCCAACTCGTCTCACGATCCTACATGCGTTTTCATTCATACGCTGAAAAATGACTACTTCCGTCCAAGCGATCACTTTTCTCTGACTGTACGGCCACAGTCTAACTGTAATTGTCACCTCAACTAACGAAACGTCTTTCCTCACACGGTCAGACGATCGCCTTAACTGATAGGTTACTTACACACAGTAAACGTCCGACCAGCGTCCGTTACTCATACACTCACTCATACGCTCCCCCTATCATCGGTCTGTCGGGCGATCAATGGTACCTCATGACCCCCTTTCACTGGTGAACAAATTACTCTGGGTGTTCGATACACCCGAACCACTCAAGCTCTCCTTGAACTTAAGATTTTATCCGGTTGCGCGCGCTCACAACCTTCCCTCAATCACACTACAGGCATTCAACTCCGCTTGACATTACAACACAAGTACAACATAAAATACCGCAATCTTACAACGCATGACCCTTATACTCACTCTCGACCGACTCTGCTGCTTTCCTCTCGACGCACCGTCAGCACCGTCTTCGGCAGGGATTCTTCGTCTGGTCGTCGATGACTAGGGACCTTGGGGTAATCTAGACCTGACCTAGGTTGTCTTCCTCAAGAAGAAAACCATCTTTCTCTGCTACCAACTGCGGGGAATGAGATTTTGATACCCTTTTTAATCACTTAGATACTAATCTCATTCATCAATTTGGATCGGTTGTTATCTGTCATTGAGTAAAAGACAAACCCCGCATAGGTTAGATAAACCCCATTAACTGACGCAACTCTGAAGAACCACTTACAACTGATGGATTTTTGAAAGTTTTATATAAAAATCAAGATTAAATGCATATACAATCCTCTCAGGATAAGTCTCAATCAGTATACAAAAGAATACAATTTAAGTCAATTCCAAATCTCAGCAGATTAAAGCATAGATACAATGTGGTCCTGTTGCGTCATCCACAAAAGAATAGACAAGTTAATTCTGTTCCTACTCTGTACTATGTGACATCCCTACTTCGCAAGTTCCTTACCTAAAAAGGTGTCAGCAGTTTGACTTCCAAAGAAGTTCAAACTCTCTTAACCCCTAATGGTAATTCCTATCGAGAAGCAGTACCCTCTCTGCCTACCCATCCGCTCTCTAAGGGTCCTCGGCCTACTGCTCTCTCGCGCTCTGATCTTTCTCTCTCTTCTCAGGACATCTGCTCAAGTCATCTGCGCTCTTCGCTCCTAACTTGCCTCTCCTCGCTGTTCTCACCATCGCTGTTCTCGCTATCTTCTTCCCGGGGTACTGTCCCTAAAATACACAATCACAGTATGGGTGGAACGCCCCTTCGACGCCCACCACGTACTTTCTCCATGATGTAATTCTTTGCTCTTTTCATGGCTTCACCTCTTCGTGCCGTCCGTTAAGTTGACCTTTCTCCTTAGACGCCATCTTCGTCTTCTTGCTGGTGACTTCATTCGAAATTACAATTGACACTTTCGGAGCAAAGTCTATCACCTCATCAGACCTTTAGTTCTTTACGGCTGTATCCGTAACCTTAGTTGGTCCTGTGAATGGTCATTTCTAAACAAAGCTTGAATTCCAAGAGTCTCCTCTCATGTTTAGGCAATAAACTTCGTCCGGCATTGTCACCTTAAATCTAGGAAGACCTCAGACTCTTGTCTCGCACGTTCACATCAAGGCTATTCACGGCTCCTGTGAGCCCACTAAATTACATACAGCGGACTACACTCCTGCGAACTCTCGGTCAGTTAGGTTAAAATCACATATGACCTAAACCTTCTTTAACATTCCTACAAGAAGCTTTCTACACAGTATAACCTTTAACATACATTTATATATAATCGTATTTAGTAAATCGTTTGCTTATAAGTGAATACATTCTACATATAACGCAACATTTATTTTCTCGTGTTTACATCGTACTATACATTCTCTGCACATTTCGTCACGTTATGTTCGCCGTTTTCTCCATTTAAAGTTACACACGTATATTCGGTTTTACACGTTCTTCAGTTCGTAAGTATTTCTATACATTTCTACATTAGCCCACTGTGTATACGGGCCTTCTAAATCTAATGCATTTTAGATTAAATACAGAATACATTTCCTATTACATTGGTTACATCTGTTAACTTTATGCTATAGGCGTTAACTTCACGTTATAGATTCCACATTTATGTGATATGCTTGTGAATATGGCTCGGATATATGTTTTTTTCAAATTGCGCTCTCTCAGGGTTGATTTAACCTATGGGGGTTTGCCTTTTACTCAATGACAGATAATAATCGATCCAAAAAGGAAGAATGAGATAGGTATCTAAGTAATCAGAAAAGATATTAAAATCTCATTCCCCGCAGTTGGTAGCAGAGAAAGATGGTTTTCTTCTTGAGGAAGGCAACCTAGGTTAGGTTTAGATTACCCCAAGGTCCCTAGTCATCGACGACCAGAAGAAGAATCCCTGCCGAAGAAGGTGCTGACGGTGCGTGAAGAGAAAAGCAGCAGAGTCGGTCGAGAGTGAGTATAAGGGTCATGCGTTGCCAGATTGCGGTGTTTTGTGTTGTACTTGTGTTGTAATGTCAAGCGGAGTTGAATGCCTGTAGTGTGATTGTGGGAAGGTTGTGAGCGCGCGCAACCGGATAAAATCTTAAGTCCAGAGAAGGGCTTAAGTGGTTCGGGTGTATCGAACACCCAGAGTAATTGTCTACCATTGTAAAGGGGGTCATGAGGTACCATTGATCGCCCGCAGGACCGTTGATAGGGGGAGTGACAGAGTGAGTGTATGAGTAACGGACGCTGGTCGTACGTTTACTGTGTGTAAGTAACCTATCAGTTTAAGGCGAGCGTCTGAAGTGAGAGGAAGACGTCTCGCCAGTTGAGGTGACAATTACAGTTAGACTGTGGACGTACAGTCAGAGAAAAGTGATCGCTTGGACGGAAGTAGTCATTTTTCGGTGTATGAATGAGACGCATGCAAGACCGCGAGACGAGCTGAGAAAGGAGGGGAACTGCTGCAGAGGGGCGAGTGACGTCAGCGTAGAGCCGCGCTGGGATTGGCCGGTTGGTGTAGAACCGCGCTGGGATAGGCTGATTAGCGAGAGCCGCACAGGGATTGGTGGTTGTCATCGGGAAGTAAATAAGGAAGAGATTAAAAGGGAAATCGTAAGATTCTTGAAAATGAAGTGTTTTAAGCGTTTAAGGGCGATCTTTAAGAGAGATAGAAGAAATTTGTATGCAGGGGAAGAAGCTCCACCAGAAGGCACACCAGCTTATCACATGGCTGTGAATGTAGGGTTACACTCAATACTATGGATCTCCGAGTGGAATAAGCTAACAGAAGGGAATAAGGAACTAACGTTCCCGAGATACGGGACGTTTAAGTTAGAAGTATTGAACCAACTGAAAGCAGTAATGCTTGCAACAAGACCTCTACCGAGGCCAACACAGTTCGAAGCCCTTAGTGCATGGTTTAGAGCGGCACACGAAAAGAGCTTGAATAGACGCCAAGAAAGAGTGAGACGATCAGTAAAAGCAGTGCAGGATGCTAAATGGGACGATGAAGCTAAAAAGTGGAGGGTGCAAAAAATAGAAGCAGACAAACTGTTCACAATGCTAGAGACTACGGGAGAAAAGAAACCTCTAGAGGAAGATGAGGATAGCGAGCCAGATGAGGATCTGATAGAGAGGCTATTATTAGATAGACCACCTCCGTACAACAGAGAAGCCGAAAGTCCCGAACTACAGCAAGGGGACAGGGCTAGGTGGGGGGAATATAAACCGCTCCCCACATCAGAGTGGGACCCCAAGAAAGGTGAGGAAATACCTCAATCTAGTCCCGTACAGAGAGTAGTAGGAAGATTCGTGGTCCAGAAGGTGCCAGAAGCGCAGTGCGCAAGGTCGTATCAATTGCCGGATGCTCTACAAGTACCTGTTACCATAGGTCCTATAGTGTCAATCTACAACCCAGAGGGAGCCCAGCAGGAGGAACAGGCACGATGGGACAGGGAAAGGGCAGAGATGGAGAGTAGGAATAATACGATCAATTCCCAAAGGCAGTTGCTAGGACCAAAGAGTCGGAGTACCCCATTGGATTCAGCAACGGGTCCCTGGATAGAACAGGGGGGTCAGAGAGGACAGATGGATCTGAGGGGACCGAAACCGAAAACCTTTAAGGAATTAAGGGAGTATTTGAAAGAATGGGATGCTGCCGAAGAGACTCAGAATAAAAGATTAGAAACAGAAGCAGAATGGAGAGATCAGGATAACAGGATCCTCTCTCACTGCGGAGCTGGCGAAAGCAGCCCGGAGTGGGAGAAAGGGAGTCAAGGAAGCAAAGGAGATACTTGCCATACCACCAGTGGCAATAGACAAATGTGCGATGACAAGAGTACAGGGTGTGGGGGAGTGCCTCGCCTCATCCTCAGTGAGGGAGAATGAAAGACGCAGGAGTACCGAGATAGTTTCAGGTGCACTCACCATGCCCCGGGAGAAAACGTGCGACATTGGAGTCACGAGAATATAGGGAGTCGCGAAGCGTCTCGCAATGCATCCGGTGATCACGGACGAGATCGCGGGAACATGGAGGACCGTGAAGGACCTTATCGTTTATTGAGCGACACCAGACAGCAAGGGAGTAGCAGTGACATAGAACAGAACGGAGGATCCTATCTTGCATCTAGGGAGACCGAGCCGAAAAGACAGAATGTAGTGATGGGGGATAGAACATTGTTCCACCACACCCCAAAGGAAGATGGGAAAGCTTGGGATCTAGAGAGGTGGGAACAGAGAGAAGCAAGAAGGACGCCTCATAACTCACCTGTGCCTAGACGTAGGGCGCGTAGTGGGGGTGAGAGGGACGTAAACGAACAACCTAGGAGTGAGGTACTGAGAGCTGAGATAAAAGCAAAACGGCTCGATGTAATGAGTTTGAAATCAGATTTGGATGAAATAATAGACGGCACAGTGCCAATGGAAAGGATAGAGCTGTATGAACCGGATGAAATACTGTTTATGTCTAAGGATGTTACTCGGAAAGCGAGATCAGTCCATGAAAATTTATCTAATTTGGCAAACAGGTATATGACAGACCTATCACGAACTAAAGCTTTACAGTGTAACCATAGGCTAAATTGCACGGATCAGGATCTAGATGAGCGTAGGACGATTGCGCTGAAAATACACATAAAGGAACTGATCCTGAATATTAGATTGTGGAGGAATTTGGATAAATGGGAGGAAAGATGGTCCAAGAGGGGATCCGTCAGAAGGAGTACACTTATGAGGTCCCCGGATGGAGAGCTAATGTGAATGGAAGCTTTCCCTTTGCGAGAAGTCGCGAACGGAAGCTACGTGCATGTACCCTGGAGTAGGGGGGATTTAGCGGCATTTACCAATTCCTTTCCAAAGCTAAGGGAGAACCCCGTTGAGTGGTATAAGCAGGTAGAGAGGTTCGTGAAGATCTCTAAGGTGCTGTGGGTCGACTTGAACACCCTGTTTGATATCGTAGTACCCGGAGATTTGTGGACGGCATGCAAACTTAGTGTCGAATGGCCCATTTGTGAACCCACGAGGGATGCCCAGACGAATGGTCCATCAGAGAGAGTCATGGAAAAATACGAGAGGGTAATTGCATGGTTAAAAGAGAAGGTGCCGTTGCAGGACATAGACTGGGTTAAGATAGATCGAACAACTCAGGAACCTAAAGAGACCGTTCACGAGTTCTATGAGAGATTGCTGAAAGCATTCAAACAGTATAGTGGATTGGATGTGATGGATCCTAAAGACATAGGACAGTTTGTGTCGAAGTTTGTCCTAGGATTGAGACCAGACATAAGCTTAATGATTCAACAACATTTGATTTGTTGGCAAAACAAACCTTTAGATGAGATTCTGAGGTATGCGAGGTACTGTACCGATGAAATAGATTCGAAAGCAAAGAAACTTAAGGAAAAGTTGATGTTGGTGCAGATGCAGTCAGCTGGAAAGGGTGGACAGCGGCAACAGGGAACAGGAACACTAGGAAAGAAACAGAATAATCAAAGCAGAGATGAGGAGGAAAGACCGAGACCGAGGGTAGATAACGCAACACTGAAAAAGACAACGAGGTGCCATCAGTGTAACGAGGTGGGACATTGGAGACGCGAGTGTCCCTATAATGTCGAGACGGGGGAATTAGAACAGGAGAAGGATGGGGTTCAGAACAGCGTGGCGAAGGGAGCAGCAGTTCCGAAGGGAAAGTTTGTCAAAGGGGGGACTCAGACTCCTCGAGCCCCGTTCCCTCAACCGCCTCGCATTGCAAATGGAGGGAAAACCTATAGACAAATGCCACTGTTCGTAGGAGGAGAAGAATGCTACTACGTTGATCCTCTTACGGGGCAACGAGTGAATAGAGAAGAAGACTGTACTCTAGGAGCAGCCCTGGAGGTAGATCAGAGAGGACCATACGTAGAGGCTGAAGTGGCTGGATGTCCTACGACCTTTTTGGTGGATACGGGGGCCACTCGATCCACTTTGAGATCAGCGGTAGTCCCAGGTTTGCCAATGTCGGGAGAGACGATCCAGGTGGTAGGAGTCGCAAATAGGAGAATGACAAATCCTCTGACAGAACCAGTGTAAGTGAAGATAGGGAATTACAGTGATGAACATCAGTTTGTGATTTGTGATTCTAGCCCTGTGTGTCTGCTAGGAAGAGATCTGTTGTGTAAACTAAATTGCACAATATATTGCACACCTGAAGGAGTAGAAGTGCAGACTAACGATGATGATGCCGATTTTAAGGTTGTAAACTCGCAGGGATAAGTGGAACTATACCCTACCTTAACGGTGGAGGAGCTTCCACAGGACTTGAAGGAGACAGTATCAGCTGAGGTGTGGGATTTTACCGGAGAAGAAATAGGATTGATCAAAGGGGTAGAACCAGTAAAGATAATGGTAAAACCCAATGCCGAGTATCCAAGAACACCACAATATAAGTTGACACCGGAGACGATTGCAGGAATAAAGCCTGTGATCGAATCCATGATTAAACAGGGAATACTGAAGGAGATTGTGGGAAGTCCATGTAACTCCCCGATTATGGGTTTGCAGAAGCCTAGTGGAAAATACAGAATAGTGCAGGACCTTCGAAAGATTAATAATATCGTTGTTTCATGTTGTCCAGTGGTACCGAATCCATCAGTGATATTGTTTCAGATACCGTTCCAAGCTGAATGGTTCACAGTGATAGACTTGTGCCAGGCTTTCTTTTCGATTCCTTTAGATGAGGAGAGCCAGTATCTGTTCGCTTTTAAGCTGGAAAATCGCGTTTTAACATGGTGTCGTATTCCCCAGGGGTATACAGAAAGCCCATCGATTTTTAACCAGCTGCTGAAGAAAAATCTTGAAAGTCTAGTACTGCCCAAGAACTCGGTTCTGGTCCAGTACATAGACGACCTCCTAGTGGCGTCAGAAACTGAGGAAGCTTGCAAGGTAGACACCATTACCTTACTAAATCACTTGGCCGAGAACGGACACAAGGTGTCTCCAAGTAAATTGCAGTATTGTCTGACCGAAGTGCAATACTTGGGCCATAGGATTGAAAAGGGAAAACGGAAGGTGTCTCCAGACAGAATAGAGGCGATCATGAAAATGAACGCGCCTAAAACACAAAGAGAAGTCAGGATGTTTCTAGGCATGGTCGGTTATTGTCGGCAGTGGATAGCCAACTTTTCACTGAAGGCAAAACCTTTACTAAAACTGACGCACAAGGGAGTAAGTGATCCGGTACCATGGGACAAAGATTGTTTGATGGCGTTTTTGCAGCTGAGGGAGGACTTATGTCGTGCCCCGGCTTTAGGAATGCCTGATTACGAAAAACCATTCTTGCTTTACTGCTGCGAAAGAGAAGGTTGTGCTTTAGCAGTTTTGGCCCAGATACACGGAAATGCGCGTAGGCCAGTCGCGTACTTTTCGGCTACATTAGATCCAGTAGCCGCAGCGTTGCCTGGATGTCTCAAATCCGTTGCTGCAACGGGTGTCAGCATTGAAAGATGTGAAAATGTGGTAATGGGACATCAGTTAGTGGTGTACGTACCGCATTCTGTGGAATTGTTAATGACCAGGACTAAGACTCAGCATCTGACGAATAGCAGGCTCACACGCTACGAGCAAGTCATATTGGCTGCTGAGAATGTGACCCTAAAGAGATGCTCTGTCTTGAATCCTGCTACTTTGATGCCACTTCCAAATGAGATTGATGATGAAATTTGTACAGATCATGACTGCCTTGATGTGACTGAACTATGCACCAAACCGAGACCAGATATCGTAGATGAGCCATTGACTGACCCCGATGAAATATTCTTTGTTGATGGTTCATGCGTAAGAGACGATATCGGTCAGCTGAGAGCAGCATATGCAGTTTGTACAATTACCAGAGTTGTGGAAGCCGCCTGCCTGGAAGGAGTACATTCCGCTCAGGTAGCTGAAATCATTGCTTTGACCCGTGCCTGTTTGGCAGGTAACAAAATTCGAGTCACCATATACACCGATAGCCAGTATGGTTTCGGGGTAGTTCACGATTACGGGCAGTTATGGTCTCAAAGAGGTTACATGACCTCCTCGGGTTCTCCTATTAGGAATGGAGAATTCGTGAGATTATTGTTAGAAGCATTACAAGGTCCAACGGCCATAGCGGTCGTCAAATGCGCCGCGCACACAAAGAATACAGATTTTGTGTCGCAAGGTAACCGATACGCAGATGAAGTTGCACGTTATTGTGCAGAACAGGGATATTCTCACACCAATGTAGAAGTGGGGGGAATACAAGAAAGAACTGAATTAACTATGTTGTTAGACACTGTAGATACGTGGGACGAATTGAAGTGTGTTCAGGAAAATGCACCAGATTCTGAAAAGAAGGGATGGGAAACAGCTGGATGTACCAAAAGTGAAATGAATTTTTGGATTTCTGCAGATGGGAGAGCAGTTTTACCAAACGAACTTGTTAGTCCAATGGCAAGAAGATTGCATGGACCAGCACACATAGGTAGAGATGCTATGGTGAGAGTATTCAGACAAACGTGGTATAACCCGAAGTTTAGAGTAGCGGCAGAAGCAGTATGTCAGCGTTGTGCGATCTGTCAGCAACTAAACGTAGGAAAGAGAACACCAGTCACATTGAGTCACATAGGGAGGTCTGGGGGGCCTTTCAATAGAATGCAGCTGGATTTTATTGAAATGCCTAAGTGCAATAGACTCAGATACGTTTTAGTGATTGTCTGTATATTTTCTAGATGGGTTGAAGCTTACCCTACACGTAAGTGCAATACACTTACAGTAGCAAAATTGTTGCTTAGAGAGTTGATACCGAGGTTTGGGGTGCCAGCCTCTTTGGAATCGGACAGAGGAACTCATTTCAACAGCGAAATAGTGAAGATGCTATGTTCAGCCTTGAGTATAGACCAGAAGCTCCACTGTAGCTATCGACCAGAAGCCTCAGGGATTGTAGAGCAAATCAACAGCACGATTAAATCCAGACTTGCCAAAGTTTGTTCATCGACATCCCTGAGTTGGCCTGATGCACTTCCATTGGTTCTTATGAGCGTACGTAGCACACCAGATAGAAGAACAGGTCTCTCTCCACACGAGGTGCTAATGGGGAGAGCCATGAGATTGCCATTGGTTCCGACTGCAGCGTTGTTGAACATCACAGACGATTTGATCTTGGACTACTGCAAGGGACTATCTGATGCCATTCATTCTGTGTCCCTCCAGGTCCAGGCTGCAGAGGTTCCATCAGCACAAGACTTGTGCCATGACCTGTGTCCGGGGGATTGGGTCCTGGTGAAGAAGCATGTCAGGAAGAACTGTCTAGACGTACGTTGGCGAGGACCATTCCAGGTCATACTAGTTACGAACACTGCAGTAAAGTGTGGAGGCTTGCCCAACTGGATACACGCCTCACACACCCGAAGAGTTCCAGCACCTCTGGAAGAAACAGCTCCTCTCTCGGATGAAAATCCAGCAGAAAGCAGAGAAGCCACAGAGGGGGAAAGTCAAGCTGTAGAGGTGATTGAAGAGGCTGAGCCTGTGTCGGAACAGGCTGATGACGGTCAGGACACCAGTGAGACCGAAGTCGCCTCAGAAGAGGAGAGTAACTGGGAGTTCGAATCAGATACCGAACAAGCTGTAAGTGATCAAGAGACAAGTCCAAGAACAAGGGGCAGGAGGACAAGGAATGGAGAAGCTAGTTGGCCAGAAGGAAGGAGAAGGTCAAGCTTGAGAGCAAATCCAGAGAGAACCTGTGTCCCAATCTCTGAAGATTCGGAGCTAGACGAAGAAGCTACGGACTCAGGTTCTGAGAGTCCGAGAAGATCAAGAAGGGTACGTGTGCCCTGCAAAAGATACGCCACCCCTGAGTGGACTTATCTAGCAGATGTCTTGGGGACAGAAATCTGGGAGAGTGAGAGAAGTGCAGGTGATCAATCTCGATCCAATTGTGGCAGTGGAGATATGGATGTTGACGCCTGGAATCGAGACTGAGGGGTTACTGACTTTCACACTTCCCATTCCCCTTTACCTAAGTCGGATCAAAGACCTAGTGCTAAATCGATTAGAGTTTCCGACTTTTGGTCATCAAATACCAGCACAAGAAGAAAAAGTCATTCGTTTAGAATTATTGGAATATGTTATTAGAGCTGCAGGTACGAGAATCATTGTAGATGCATAAAGACTTTTGCAATTAAGCTGTAAAGAAGAAGATAACCTAGAGCCGAGTGGAAAGAAGAATAAAATTAGGGATTACATTTAGAGGACGGAGAAGGGTTAGGGTTGTCTATTGCTGAAGATAAAAAGACAATGTTGTGAAAAAGAGACTTTTTGTTGATTAAGAGCGCTTCACAGACTGAGAATTCAAATAAAGCAAATAAAGACTGAAAAAGAAAAACTTTTCCTCGAAAAAGAAAGAGCTACGCTGTTTGATAACATGGAGAATGGCAACCCAAACCGAAAAGCCAAATGCATAATAGGAACACTAATAACAGTAGTAATTTCTCTCATTATTACAGTAGTTACCATATCATACATAGTAGGACATGCAAGTGAAAAGGAAACAACAGATGTAAAGCCTGTAACGACTTTGAAACCTGCTCTTGTTGGGAAGAAGGAGGAGAGCAATGTGATCCGTGAAAAGGCGTTACTGGCAGATGAAGCCCGTAGGTTACACGTAGACGAGTCACAGGGAAATTTTAGATCAAACGCATATGCCAAGCTATTGTACGAGTATATTGATGCCATGGAGGCCAAAGATTGTTATGTTTGCATGCAATTGCCGGCTTCCGTAGATGAAGGCATCAGATATCATCATCTCCCACTGACTTATGGGATAACATGTAGTTTATTGCTCAGTATATTTTATGGTAGAGAAGGGTTCGAGTACTACTTTTCAAATTATGATTCGGTACTGCCTGAAGTCCCGAATTATAAACAAATAAATAAGTGGGACTATTATAAAAAGGAAGATAGATTAGCAAAATTCTTTCTTCCTTGGGATACATTAGATACTTCATATGCACGCAGAAATAATCTGACTTGCAAAGTGTCAGAGGTAGAGAAAAAGTTCATAGGACAAGTGGATGACCGGTACAGAAGGCAGAAGATTCTAAAAATGTCAGGACAGTGGAAAACTGATTGGACCGAAGAAGAAAAGGCACACAAAAAGAAAGGTAGCAATGGTCCAATAGCTTTGGATAGAACGCAGAAAGGAAAGTTATGTTTAACTCGAAGCAAGACATATTATGAGAGTGTATTTGTAGGTGAAGTTAATTGCGAACATGCTTTTAGATTAGAGTACTATACGAAAGATTTTACGAAAGGGATGCAAGCTATTCCTAATGTATATTTTGTATGTGGAAGAAATGCCTATGTAAAACTGCCTGACAATTGGTATGGTTCGTGTTATTTGGCAATTGTCTTCCCCAAAATATATCATGCAAAGGATTTAGAGATCATAGAAGGAAAGGCTTCGACAAGAGCGAAAAGAGAAGTAGGAGATGCTGAAGTAGTTGGAGACATATTTGGAGCAATGTTTCCTCTATTAGGTTTAATACTTAACGATGTTAAAATTAGGAGACTAGCTACAGTTGTAGATAGATTGTCTGCAAGTACTGCAAGGTCATTGATGCTAGTAGAAGGAGAGATGCAGTCGATTAGGGCAATGGTTCTTCAGAACCGTCTTGCTTTAGATGTTCTGCTAGCAAAAGAGGGCGGAGTCTGCAAGGCTTTGAAGGTCCAAGAATGTTGTACTTACATTCCAGACAATTCAAAACCACTTGAGAAAGTCATACAGAATATTACAAAGATACATCAAGACATCGAAGATTTAACAAAAGTAAATGTTTGGGAAAAAGTAGGTCATGAAGTGGGAAAGGTTGGAAGTTGGTTTGCCAACCTTGGTAAAAGTGTTGTGTGGTACATATTGAAACCTGTTTTAATAATATTGATTTGCATAATAACATTGTTGGGGTTAGTGAAACTGTACAAATGGTATAGGACGAACCGGTTACAAAGGTCCATGAGAGAGCAAGAAAGGAGATTAGCTGCCTTACAAGATCAACAGTATAAAAGTTTAAGAGCTCTCGAAACGATAAAAAGAGGGAATCTTGTAACTAGTTCTGTGTAAAGTGTCATTCAAATTGCAATTTTAGTGATGACCCCTAGAGGTCATCAAAGGGGGGAACTGAGAGAGCGCAATTTGAATGAAAAGTATATCTGTACCATATTCACAAGCATATAACGCAAACGTAGAACTTGTAACGTGAAGTAGCACTTGTAGTATAAAGTTAGCCGATGTAACCAAAGTAATAGGAAATGTATTTGTATTTACTTTAGAATATGCATTAGAATTGAGAGGCCGTATACATAGTGGGCTAATATAGAAATGTATAGAAATGCTTAAGAACAGTAGAACGTGCTGAACTGAATATACGTATGCAATTATTAAACGGAGAAAGAAGCGAAATGTAAAGCGAAGAAATGTGCAGACTATATAGCACTGTGTAAAGAACGAGAATATAAACGTTGTATTCTATGTAAAATGCATTCGCTTATAATCAAATGATTTGCTAAATTCGATTATATACATATGTGTGTTAAAGGTTATACTGTGTAGAAGAGTTTGTAGGAATGTTAGAATAGGTTGGTCATGTGTGATTTTAACCTAACTGACCAAGGGTTCGCAAGAGTGTAGTCCGCTCCATGTAATTTAGTGGGCTCACAGGAATAGGGGATAGCCTTGATCTGAACGTGCGAGCCAAGAGTCAAAGGTCTTGTTAAATTTCAAGTGACAATGCTGGACGAAGTTTATGGCCTAAGTGAGATAAGAGACGCTTGGAATTTGGGGTCTTGTTTAGAAGTGACCGTTCACAGGACCAAGAGAGGTTATGATCACAACGGTAATGAATGGAGTTCTGTTGAGGTGATAGACTTTGCTCTGAAAGTGTCAAATGGAATGTCAATGAAGTCACCAGCACGAAGACGAAGATGGCGCCTAAGAAGCAAGGTCAACTTAACGGACGACGCAAAGAGATGAAGCTATGAAAAGAACCAGAATGAGATCATGTGAATGTGTACGTGGTGGGCGTCAAAGGGGCGTTCCACCCATACTGTGATTGTGGATTTAGGGACAGCACCCCGGGGAGAAGATAGCGCAGATGACTAAAGCAGATGGCCTGAGAGCAGAGCGCAAGAGAGCAGTAGGCCGAGGACCCTTAGAGAGCGGATGGGTAGGCAGAGAGGGTACTGTTTCTCGACATAAGTTACCATTAGAGGCTAAGAGAGTTTGAACTTCTTTGGAAGTCGAACTGCTGACACCTTTTTAGGTAAAGAATTTGCGAAGTAGGGATGTCACCTAGTATAGAGTAGGGACAGATTTAACTTGTTTATTCTCTTTTAGATGACGCAACGGATCCACTTTGTGTCTATGCTTTTTAATCTGCTAATTCTGGAATTGATTTTAATCGTTTTCTTTTGTAGACTTAGGTTCTTTAGGGATTTTATGTTCCTTCTAGTTCCTGTATATTTGTTGAATCTTATCCTGAGAGGATTGTATATGGAATTGATTTTGATTTTATATTAAACATTTTAAACTTTATCAGTCGTAAGTGGTTCTTCAGAGTTGCGTCAGTCTATGGGGTTGATTTAACCTATGGGGGTTTGCCTTTTACTCAATGACAGATAATAATCGATCCAAAAAGGAAGAATGAGATAGGTATCTAAGTAATCAGAAAAGATATTAAAATCTCATTCCCCGCAACCTCAAGTCAAGTCCATTCCGTACGGAAGAAAAACCACAGTACATGGAAAACCGACATGAGAGACTTTCGGATTTTACACTTTCACATCCAAATGGTACAGCAGCTTTACTCCTCGCTGAAGCGTGATGGCACCACTCAGCAGGACAAACGGATGTAAAAGCTGCACACGATGACCGTAGTAACCTTAAGGAAGACGGCCAACAACAGAACTTCTTCGACTTGAGGATTTACGCTAAGGAAGAGCGTCACTCAGTCAAAGCAAGGTTGCGCCAGCTGACGCAAGAGTGCACGCAAGCCAAAGACATGCCGGGAGGCTCCCAGCGTATGTGTGCTGACAACGTCAAGATTCAGAGCTGCAAAATCGGCCCTGTAACAAAATCGGGCGAAAACCGACCCCGGCAAACACTCAGGGGGCCGGCCGAGCACTTTGCCAGGGCCGGTTTTGGTTCTCAGTCCGGCCCTGCTTACCCCGCTGCTTGCGTGCTCACACAAATTTGAAGAAGACGGCAACCATCCGTGAAGTGCATTGGATGGCACCGGGAACAGCCAAGGAAGTTGAGTGCTGCCGCCAAACGCAAGAATACGGGTGCCACATGAGGCTTGACGGTGGATTTTAAACTATATCCACGCTGTTATCCCTTTGACAGAAAGTTGAGATTTATTGGGAAAAGCAGAGAAGTACGGAGAGGCGTCATTTAAACGCTTCGCGCATTACAGAGAAATAAGGTATGAAAAAATACCATTGGTGACAACAGTATTAAGTAAAAAATGAATCAAAAATGAGTGAAGCGGGAAGCTATAAAAGAGTGCCGCTTCCTTTGACAGATTTGGTTTAACACCAAGGCGAGTCCCTTAAAACAGCTGCCTCATCATCTCCCGAATAGTGATTCAAGGTATGTTAAGTAAAATAATTAAATAAGGAGTTTAAAAAGAATAGCTCGGTTCAGGTGTACTTCAATCCCAAAAAAATGTGTTTGTATAGGATCCACAACAGTTTACCCACTGCCAAACACAGAGAGCTGCTTGGTCATTCAGAATTGGTTACGAGAAAAAACGGCAGGTATGAACTTAATGCAAGTGAAGGGTATTATAAATATCTAGAAGGGTTGAGGTTAAAGAGTGATATGTTTTATTTGCGTTATAGATTTCCCCAATGTGTTATTACTAAGAAGCCCTGATGAGAGCCCATTGAGAATTCCGTGTGGCTTGAAACGTGTCGGCAATGTCAAATTAAGATGGCAAATATTGATATGGATGCACGCATAATTCAAGAAATAATGGACTGAATTGTAGGAACACCAAAGAAAATACATTGGTGTATTTTTGGAATATATATGATACAGTGGTCTTGTGTTATATTTATGTCCATAATGTTAATGATACATTGGTCTTGTGTTATATTTATGTTTATGATGTCAAACTAATGTTAGTGTAAATCGTAGTGAAGTTCTAAATGTTGTGTAAATTGTCATATATGTAAATATGTATATATGTCACTTGATATGTGTTTTTCTATAAGGATGTGAGATCCTTACACAAAACAAAATAGAGTTATTGAAAAAATAGGGTGAATAAATAACCCAATCACTAAAGGAATATAGCGCGGTTGTTGTGATAAATCAAGTATAGAAGTAAGTAGGATACCAGGTCCCCCTTAGTTTGTACATTTATAAATGGCCATACCTGGTTCCTGTCTGTTGGGCCTGACCCCCTAGGTTGTTCAGCCACACACAAGATGGCGGCATGCACCGTTGACGCTGTGCCAAATGGATCCTGGCATCATCGTGCTCCAAAGCGTCCAATAGCAGTACAAGAACAGACATCACAGAAGATCGCAAGAAGGCACAGCAGGAGACCAAGATGCCGGTAAGACTATGCGTGCTGAGAATGACACTCGGTTTCTTTTTCAAATACATAAAGCTGCAGTTAAACTGCCAAATGTAAAAGTGCCTGCCAGAGACAAAACAATATAAAAACTAAGCATTGCTCACCTCTAAAAATCAACCAAAGTACATATAGATACCTCGCACATAAAATCGGTCCAATAGTGAAACATGTATTCCTCGCTACCATTTAGGAACATTGCCAGATTTCCAAAGCGATGAATATAGTTTCTTGTTTGCTCCAGCGTAACAGCAAGTTGGAATAAATTGCTGAGCCCATAACTTCCTCGTAGGCATGCCTGTAATAAACATAATGAACACACCTTAGGTTCCTCACAACAGCGCCACAAGTTGCTCCTAGTGTGCTAACAGCATTCCGAGCACATGCAACAAGCCAGCAGCCCACATCCTCAAACACAGCTGGCAGGAAGGCACATAGAAGAACACTGGGAATGACACTGTTGCAATATGCTTGTGAGGATGTAAAATGTTCCAGCATGCCCTGGGTGTTAGGCTGTCTGGTGGGTTAGGACACTTGTGGGCCTAGAGGGCATACTGTCTTTCTCAGCACCTCAGGTTCTGATGGATCCTTAAAGTTATTTTCTTCTTTCGGTAGATTCCTCAGCTTTGTTTCATGTAGGTTCAAATTTCATAGTTTCCTCTCTCAGTCCACTTGTACACGTAGGTCTTTTCCAAAACGGTCACCAAAATATGTAGCGAATGAAAGTAAGTCCAGTTCCATGTAGATTAGTCAAGTAGATGTATTCAGGATAGATGTTATCATGTAGAGAAGCCCCACCAGGAGCAGCCTTCCTGCTGCTCAGCCAATCCACCAACTGACTCCCTCACTCACCAACATTCCACTGCCACCTCACACACCAACAGTCCAACAACCCAGTCACACTGGCCAAGCAGCAGGTATAACACATCTCCTTTCTTCACACAAAACAGAATGGAACTCTAAGAAGGATAACACAAAAACTACGACTGGCCTCTTATCAATTGGCCATTTGTTCATCTTTGCCCACTTTAAGTGGGGTTTTGAAGACACTAATCTATCTTGTTGACTTGGCCATGATCATTTTTGACCAGGTGTTAATTTGCTACGCTCACCTTACATAGTTTGAATGATCTCTATCTGTACCTAGGCCTTGAGACACTGGAGATATCGGATATTATGAGCGACGTCCCATGACGCTTGTCTCCGCTGGTGTTCTTTTGATCTGGACACGTTTACCATCTCATGAATATTAATACTTTGGTAAGCTGCTGGTACTGGAGATTTGTGTATCTTTCTGGTTTGCACATAGGACGCACTGCTTCATTTGGGAATCATCACATCTTTTTAAATATTTACGTCTTCAAACAAACTCTTGTTGTTTGAAGCACAATCTTGCGGTTTCACACTGATCACAACGAGCTTACAAATCTATAGTTTGACTTTACACGGTTAGTTCTTCTTTCTAACTCTGACTCTGTTTATTCTCTTCTTCGCACATGACATTCTAGGTTCACTTTACCTGTTCAGTAGTGTTCTCTTGTCATGACTAAATTGGTCAATATTATTTTAAAACAAGTTATGTTGTATGTATTTACAGTCCTGAAGAAGCCCTCTTGAAGGGTGAAACGCGTTGGCTGTATCCTAAAATGTGTGAAGGATATTTGTATTAAAGGATTAACAACACACAACCAACAGTACCTGCAAAAGTACTCTTTTTTGTGTGTTAAGCCACTGGTGCATGGATGTCCACTAAGAGCTCCTTAACACTGCGTCTTGTGCTACGGGTTGTTTCCTGGGCCACAGCAAAAGCCGCAGTGTAAAGGAGTACTCTCTGACTGCCACCACGACGGTCATATTGTAATTGGTCATGTCGGACCTCTGACAGCTTGGCGGGCGGTCTCCTGACTGCCGTAACAGCAGATTGCAGTCGGGCCACCAGATATCATAATCGGGCCGAATGTCTGTAATACAAATATAGCTTTGAACTGTTCTTGTTCACCTCTATAGCTTTCTAATAATTTTATTATAATACCAAAAGTATTTTAAATAATTCCAAAATTGAATATATTTTGTTTATTATCATTTCTATATCTGTGTCTATTACTGTAAATGTTTCGTGAATATTTCTGCATTAATTTATCTTATTTTTTTAGGAGCTTCTGCAGCAATTCTATGTGTTGTAGCCATAACAAATAATGCAACTGAGTCAGGTTTTATTCCTTTCTGTTACTTTGGACAGTTAAGAAAAGCATAAACATTTGCATTTTCATGGAATGTATCTATGTGTTGTGAACTTGTTTCACTGATCTAATGAATGAAAAATCACTCACCCATCCTTCGTAGAATTTGCCTATTCCTCAGGTGTTACTGTGCACTCTGTCATATCTGGTGTCTGCTTCATATGCTTGTGGTACTGCTGCTCCTTTAGCAAATCTGTTACAGCATTCATTTAATTGTGAACTCATTAACGTTAGCAAAACCTGCAAACATTACCAGCTAAATTATATCACTCAGAAAATACAAAATATTTTGTAAGTATCTGATCCTTGAATCTGCTAATCTTCTGTTACCCATACCAATGTTACTGGTATGGTTTTATTCCATATTGCACAAACGTTTTCACCATATTCATCTAAAAATGAATAGATCTATTTGTGACTAGAAGTAAACAGTCCAGTGAGGTTTATTGCATTTTGATTACAGACATGTGTCAGAATCATTTTTGTATCTCAATGGAGATTTAAAATGAAAGAATTTTGCTTTAAACTCAGGTTTGTTCCCTATTACAGGAACCTGGCACTGTTCCCATTGTTATTGTTCGTGTTGCATTCAATACATGTAGATACCAGTCAGCATACAGGTTATAGCAGGACGTCTGCTTGTATTTTCTACGGTGAGATCAGGATCAGTGTTTTACAATAAAGCTTGTGTTCATAATTCTATAAGCAAATTCTTCACAGTGTCTCCGTACCAATTATTGGTAAAGGGACTGTCAAAAATTGCAATGGCGACTATATTTCAAATCGCCACAGCGGGGTATTGGATAAAGTTTTCAATAAGCAATAATCGCGCCTCGGTTAAACCTCATTGGCTACGATACTGCCACTGCGCAAAGATGGTTGGTAAAGGGACTCGGGAGCAAGAAGTCTAATAAATAGAGATGTGAAGTGTGTGGAACTTGTACAGTTTCTGCTGGCCCTAGTATTGGATGCTCTAATTCTTCCCAGTTTACACCATTGTGCAGCAGAGTGACAATTCCATGTGTTTCTTTTTGCTTGGTTAGCATTGTAAGTAATGCAACTGGATTCTTCACCTCTGGAATATATTCTCCCTGCACTATGCTCACAAATAGTACCACAATTATAAGCCAAATCATCAATGTAATTAAGGCTAATGTGAGCCAAACATGTATGGAAGGTGGTTTCATATTTTCTTTCACACTGTCTTCCAATTTCTTCCAATTATTGTGCAAAGGAACCTCTTTATTCACCTATTATTTTCACCTGTTATTGAGTAAGTAGACTTTTCCACATTGTGGGCCTTAATTAGCGATTTGCGGCTTGGATAATCCATCAAAACATGACCGGTATCCAGTTTCCCATATTCCAACTGCTGTAGGCTATATTGTATTTGTACTACAACAAATGGGCTATATGCCACATTCCTGACAGAGTATCCCATCCACCAAGCTCTACACAGGGCCCAAAATCATTTATTACCATTGCCTCACATTCTGGTAACTTTGCACTTGAATCCTGGGACATACAGATAATGGAACATTCTGAATTTTTATCTGACTAACTTTCAAATTGTAGAGGTGGGGCAGTGCGTAATCACACTGTCAGTAGTTCTTACAGAGATTCCTGCTTGTTGATATGTGCTTTGAAATGATTGCTTTTCAATTCTGGGTGGGGATTCCAACAGCAGCAGATTCAACAATAGAGCTGTTGATTACACAGTCAGCGGTCATTTCAAAAGCTGCACTGGTCTGATATATATGAATGGCTACATGATACAGTTTCACTGTTCCACTGACACCAGTCTCGCCCTCTTCCTCCCAGGTACTGGTAGCAGTATCACCATTCTTGTACTTTTCATCCCCAGCACTGGCACAGGACCTCAATATGTTGGACCAATCTCGTTCTTTATTTCCAATCCCTCTTCTACAAGCTTACCAACCTTCAGTCACCAGCTAGCCACTGGATACAGCGTTAGAGTTGCAATCTGGCTTAGACCATCTCAGGCATGCTACAAGTCCCACAACAGAGTAACATATTAGTAATATTGTGTGTCCTCCCATTTTGGAAGGTCCAGTGCATATATTATGAATGAATGAATATAGGTTTTATAAAGCCCGTACTTAGCCCGGGGCATCAAGGCGCTGCGGAGAGGGATCAGGATCGGAGATGTCCCTAGGGAAAAAAAGCTTACAGTTTCAAGCAGGTGAAGAGCCAGGTCTTCAAGGCCCTACAGAACAAGGAATGGATTTCCAGAGTAGAAATTTATGGAGGAAGGGAATTCCACAGATTGGCTGCAGCCAGCGAAATAGCCCCCCCTCATCTGGATTTCCTAAACCTGGAAACTGTCAGCAGATTCTTGCTGACCGACCTTAGCTGCTTCCCGGGGACATATCTACGAAACAGTTTTTTAATGCCTTCTGACCCCATGTTGTAAAAGGCCTTGTGCACCAAGCACAGGGCTTTAAACACAATTCTCCACGCCAAATTAGCGCTTGGACGCCCCCGGGCAGCAATCGCGCTCTACAAATCGACATACAAATACAAATACAAATACAAAGGGAGCCAATGTAGGCTTCTGATGGTAGCCGATATAGAGTGGAATTTAGAAAGGCCCATCACCAGCCCGGCGGCGGCATTTTGCACAAGTTGAAGTCGATGTAGGAGCCCCTTATTTATCCCAACATAAAGGGCATTGCAGTAATCTAATATAGACAGCACAAATGCCTCCACTGCCTTGTTTCCGCTAAGGGAGGGAGAGAAATCGAAAGATCTTCTTGAGAGTACTTATCATCCTGAAACAGGTAGAAACTGTTCTATTTATTTGGGGGTCCAGGGAAAGGGAGGTATCCACTTTGATGCCTAGATTTTTGGCACTGGAGCCAGGGCGAGGGCAGGATCCAAGCTTGTCTGGCCACCATGCCTCAGACCAAATATCCTTTTTGTCTACGAAAATTAAGATCTCAGTTTTATCCCCATTGAGTCTTAAATAGTTCTCTACCATCCATGAAGCCACCACCTGCATGCAGATTTTAAAGTTTGCTGCTGACGCTTCAACACTCTCAGTGATGGTAATCATGATTTGAGTGTCGTCAGCATAGGATAACACTTCTAGGCCGAAAGATCCTACCACCTGGCAAGCGGGGCTATATGAATATGAGGACTCAATGAGGATCCCTGGGGAACTCCACAGAACAACTGCTTAGGACCAGAGAAGAATTGGCCCATCTTATTACTCTGAAAAGCATCACATATGGAGAACAGCTGAATAGGACACATTCTGAGATATTATTTATAGCTCTCTGCACTGAGCAGGTTCTGAACCCTCAGCTCATCCTAATCTAAGACCTTGCAAGAAAGACTTGGCTTAACATGACGTTTGCTCGGTTGACAACACCATTTGTACTTGATCTAAAGGGGTGCAAGTATTGGAGACTTAGCCCCACCATGGCAAGTGCCTCTGCAAATGCTTTAGAGGTAAAAGGTAGCCATTGATCAGAAAGAAATGCATGAATTCCGCACACTGCGACTAAGCTTATCAAGTCTTTTATGACTGCGCAAGGGGTATTATGGCCACATCCATATAAAATATATGGACAAGTCCATTGCTACCAGTCTATACCTATCTGCTTTCTGAAATGGGCCGACTTGGTCAAGGTACACAATTGTAAGAGATGCTTTGCTTTCTTCAATAGAGTTTGCAGGGTGTCTTAAACTTAGCAAATTTCACGATGTAGTGCATACCAGTGCTTTAAATAGGCCGGTAATCACCAACACTTAGTAACAGCACTTTTTAATGTTCTACTCTTGTGTAGCGGAACATCTCTAACAAGCAGAGTACTCATAGTTTACCAGCTGCACAATTTCCACTTAAACAACCAGCGGCTGACTACCAAGACTGCACCCCTCCCACACCCCAAGCAGAGCCACATTTTTATGAGTTGCTAGCTGCAGTGAGGGTTCAGGTTTCACTCAGAAAAATGTTTACTCACACCAAGCTACATGGGACGCTATTGTGCAGTGCAATCTCTCCCTGTCTGTACTCATTTTTGCTGAGCTCCAATGCTCCTATTGCCACCAGTGCATTTATGCTATTGGATGTAGAGCCTGGCATGGGAGCACATTCTCAGCCTCATATCAGCTGACTAGACCCTGGGCTCCCTCACCTCCAGTAGACAGGAGGGAAGCTTTCAGACTAAAGAGGATACTGATTTCCATCTAGTTTTATCATTGGTGCTGCAGGTGTTGTTGTACCTAGGTCCAGAGCTGGTGAGGCCCACCAGAGATATGCAAGGTAGAAAATTAATTGGGGGATTAAAGCCAGAGCCGAGCCACAGGTCTGGCCTAGCTATATAAGGTAGAAGAGGAGTCAAGCCATTAACACATTTTATGGGCAAGCCAGCGAAAAAAGAGATAGCTGAGTCAAGCCCGAACCAGGGATCGGGCTTTGTCCTAAAAGTCGGGCCATTAACACATCGCTGGCCTATTGTGGGTGATCAAAAAAAAGATCTGGCGCTCATCTGGTTGTTGCATGCAATATCTGACACTATGTTAGTATGGATGTGTAGTGCTCTCAAAGGTAGGAGATTCACCCCACTCCCCAATCATGTGAACAGGAGATCACTGTCAATTCCAAGTTGTTTTTAAATGTTCAGCCAGTTCCATCACTTCTTTCTTTCTAGCCACAAAGCCAACACGTGTTTTGTCGTTAATGGGAATTAACCCACAACTCCCTCAGGGCTGTATCGTCCTAAAAGAATATCCATATCTTGTTACTGGTTTTACTTCCTTCTCAGATAAGATCAACACTGAGCCCCTTCAGTCCTCCCCCTCTATGTTATCATGCGTCCTTTATTCAATTATGCTTGAAAGGTTTCGGATATTCAGGGATCACCACCCGATTATCCACATCTATGTATAAGTTTTGTCGAGCATGTACGCTCGATAGTCCGTGTATGTAACAATGTTTGAAATACGGATTGTGATTTTGGGACATAATTTTGTGGACTGTAAACCTTTTATATAAGTGTGCGCTTGCGGCTAGGTTATGGCATTAACACATCTGGTTTGTATTTTGTGCAACAAACCTTATGTGGAAATATCATGAAGAGTTGACTCTTCATAGTTCAAAATAGTTTATTTCTAAAACATGCAAATACTTGTTACTTTAATACATTAGATTGTTTCACCTAATTTATTGGCATTTATTAGAACATTCATGTCCCACACTACCATGATGATCATGCCATTAGTGAATCTAGGCGCAAATCATTTGTTATGTGCACAAGGTCATCAGCTCCAAAATGCAATGAAGGAAAATGAGGCACAGTGAAATAAAGTAATTGCTTAAGATCACACAGCTTGTCAAGCAGGAAAACAAATTGATTCCAGGTTTCATGGACTCACATTGCACAATGCAGCCATATGGTGTATCTCTTTCTCTGTCTTATTTTACATCAAAGGTTCATACTTTGTGTTTTAAATGGCCCGGCTGAGCTCGCGGAGTTTCACTCTGTACAATTCCACGGATTTTCCCCAAAACTCTGCCAAATTCCGCAGAGTTCCACGTGAGTGCCGAGTTCAAGGACTGGTTTTGAAGAACCTTTTATGGCAAGCACATTGATGTCACAATTCAGTCCACGCAGCGTTATACAAGTCAAGTTTCCATTTACCCTTAGATCATCGTTAAAAGGATGTGACCATGTAGCTGTGTGGAACTCGATCTGCTTTCAATGAGAAAGAGCTAGCTGTATGAAGCATGTCTGCATTATAGAGATCAGTCATGTCCCATTTCTCTGCGGTGACAGCAGAGTGGGCAAACGGTACGCCTACCCACTGAGATATATATCTAGTATGCAGACTACTGCTGAAGCCGGGTATCCTTCAGCAGTCAAGCCCTCCACGCCACTACACAAAGGAGATCAGACAGCAGCCACCATAACAGTCCTTTTCTCATGTTTTTGCACCCACTAATGAAGGTTACAGCGCACCTTTGTAATGACAGCTTCCCCCACAACCGGCATAGTGCCAATATCGGCAACATTCATCCGGTCTCATGCAGCAACATACATAAATAAACCATACGACACGTTCTTAGTGGAGAAATTTGCTGCAGGTTTATTTGCATAACCAATGTGCCAACATGGTGGGTTATATTACGGGCAATCCCAGGGCAAACCAGCCCCTATGCTGCCTGCCCGCCTGATGAGCCAAATTGCACCGTGGCCGTCGCCAATCATTGGGTGGGGCTACCCCTCCCATCAGTGGACTGCCAGTCCACTCCCTTGCGCACACCCCCCAAAAGGTGGGCGGAGCATTCCAGGCAGCCCCCGGTTGCTCAGACCCACAACCCCATGTAGGACTAACGGGGCGCCGTAATTCTTCCAGGGGACACGCTAAGACATCCCTGGGTCTCCTTGGCTTAGCACCCTTGTTGTGCTGCTGCAGTATAGTACCCTTCTGTACCTTGCAGACTCTGGATCGCCCTGTAACTCCTCCACAACTCTGGGGGTAGCCACCGTCACAACCAGGGCCCCCCACCAACGTAGACATCTTTACCTACATCCTGCTTATTCCCAGGCCTCTCCCAGGACCAGAAAAAACAAGTTCAAGCCCATAATGGACCAGAGGCCAACATGCCCCTCATGGACAGGTGCCCCCATCCTTTTTCAACTCCCTGTGGACTTTAGCCTGATAAAACCCAAAGCCGTTCTGTTCAGGGATGGACGCATAACTTAAACCCAGGGAAATTCAATTCTGGCCGCAGGACCCTCTAGCCCTGGAAAGTCAAATCATTGCCTCCCACCTGTCATACCCCAGTAGTGAGAGGGGCGACCGCCCGCCCAGCCTGGGCCGCTGCTTCTACAGAAGCTGTTTCAGGCCCTGAACAATTACACCACCACTCCCAGGATGGCTTACGGCCCACCCAGCTTGCCCAGACCTTCATATATATGTGCCCAGGATGACCTAAAACGTTTGGTAAGGTGTTGGTTCCCTGTTAACATTGCCTGGCTGAAGAGCAATAGCTTTGACAAGCCACTCCTGACCAGATATGCCAAAATGGGTGGAGGTAAAAGGTTAACAAGCCCACCTTCATTCCTATCACCCAGTTATATAAGTATAGCACTTGTTGGAGTATGTCCATCACATTCCGCCATTCACCTTCCCAGGCAACGCCTTGCCCTCCCCGAATTCTGTTTGTATACCAGGGAGCAGCCAGGACCGTGTGGACCACAGGGGAACTAAATGTATAGATACCTGCCCTTTCTTGAGTACTGGGAATGACAAGTTTCCTTCACTACTTAGTAGCGAATCTGTGCTTAACCCAGGGGGTTCCCCAAGATTTGGCCCATAGCACACTTGTTGGATGACAACTTCCACAGCCTGCGTTGTTGTCAGCCAAAGCTAAAGTGCGGGAGCGTTTGCCCTTGTTATTGTTAATCAACTCAATGGTATTTGTTTCATCGACCTCAGAAGGACGAGATACTAAGTGGACCTACCAGGATCTGAGCCTGTAACCAGAGGTCGAACCCAGGCCCCTTACAGTTCTCCCGCTTCACATGCCTGTGAACATGTATTCTTAGGGCAGGCTTTAGGCACTTTAACCCATAATTGGACATGCCTGAGCTAAAAACACATATCCAAAAGGCCTGACAACTGCTTAACCGCCAACAATGCAGTCTGATGTTCGCTGACCACTCCCAAGGAAAATTTGCTTAACTGAAGCAACTGGCAACATGCCATCAATTAATCAATTTAACCTTAACAATAACTGCAGAATGTGCTCTTGTGGTTGTCTGTATTAGTGCTCCCTCCCATCCATATCAGCCCTAACCAGACACACTTACACCTCAGCTGACAGAAAGTGCCTAATGGTGTGTAGCACAATTGAGATGATCGTTAGGTAGACCCAGCAGGGGGTGAACCTGTGAAATGAGGTAGGGACCACCACTACCACACCTGCCTGCGCCTCATGCTTCCACTGGGCACCTCTGCCTGATGTGTGTGCCAAGGTACATGGTCTACTTAAATGATGATAAGAGGAAGCATGCTAACCTGCCCCCAAACTCAGCGGAACACCCGTCTGTGCGAGCTAGCCACCAGCGTCTGCAAAGCATGCCAACCCATAACGGGGTTTACTTTCTTTTGCTCAAGGGGGAAGGCATTCCTGTCTAGAGGTGTGTGTATTGGAAAACATGTGTCCTGGCAGTACCTATGATTTGAGTACAAGTTTCATTACTTCATAATACCTGGCATATACCAGGTATATACACACACACCCTCATATATATGTGTATGAGTGTGTATTACCTACTGGCGGTCGCCATTAGGTAGGTATAGTTAGGACCTAGCTACCATAGGAAATCCGCAACATTCTATTGGGAATAAGTTTAGCGCCGGTTGAGGAATTTGCGTATAATTTTCAAAAATTTAGGACAGCTCCGCTCCGCTCCTTCCCTGAAAGTTTCGGGGGGATTCGTGAAGTGGGGGCTGAGAAAAAAGGGGGGTCCCAAAACGTGTTTTTCTTATGTTAGTTTCCAAAGGACGAATTGACAAGGCTACAGCCTGAACCGCTAAACGAAATTACGCCAAACTTTGCAAAATTGTAGGGACTGGTACGCAGATGTGCCTTTGCTATATTTGGTGAAATTTGCTCCAGTGGTTTTTTTGAAAATTAACTTTGCGCTCCTAGCGCTCACCGGTACGCGTACCGGGGAGCGTACCCGGCACGCTACGGGAGTGCGCAAGCGGAAAGCTGACAACACTCTAAACAGTCCCGCGAGTCCGCCATCTTGTGTCTCGGTAGAATCGAGACACAAGAGGTGAAAATAAATAGGGGGAAATTATTAAAAGGGGGCAGGGTACACACCCCCTGACCCCCTAGGTTTTCTGAGGGGGGCCTAGATGGACCCTGAAGGGCAAAAAAACCTTTTTTTTTTTGCAATTTTCGCGGGGTAAGCGCTGGGTGCGTTCCCATGTACGCTCACCGGTACGTGCACCCTGAGCGCACCACTTCATTCACTCCTTTACAATATATAAAGGATATAGGTCTTTTGGGAGAATTGGAGGTAGTTCTAAAATAAAATGTTTTTTTTCTTCTTTTTTTAGTTTTATTTCTTTTTTTTTTTCAGAACGTTTTTAATTTGTTTTGGGGTTTTTTCCAGAACAAAAAAAAAACTAGGGAATGCCAAAATGCTCAACAGGAGCAAAAAAAAGGGGAAAAATTAGGGCTGGGGAGGGCAGCGATGTTCTTCTCTTTTTCGAACAATTAGTCGGATACTCTCTTCTCCATAACAAAGCAGTTCGTCACACTGCTTACACCTAATGGTAATGTTATTAAAAACAGGCTGAATATTTGGTATCAGCTCGGCTGCTCTTCCTCTCCCCGATGATGTTGCTCCTCCGGTGGAAGTCGAGGCGCCATCTCCAGGTGCTTTCCGTGCCAGGTCCCTGACACTCTCCCGGGCATAGTTTTGGGGGTGCCTTCTTTGAACATGCCTGATTATTGTGGAGTTCCCAAAGCTGTATTTTTTCCTGGGGTCACCACGAGACAGAATAGTGTTGCAGATCTTACATTCCACTTTAGGAGCATTTACCTTCTTCTCTCCTTCTGGAATGTTAAAAAACTTCCATATGAAGTGCTGCTTCACTTTTGGCTGAGGAGGTTCTTCCTGGAGAAAGTCATCAGAGTCATCACTGCTGCTTGGTGGTCTTGCAGCCATTCTTTGCAAATTATTGAAGAGAAGAAAGGAAAAGGTCTTGTTCCCTCCAAAGTGAAAGAGGTAGTGAAGGAAATGGGTGGGGTTTTCATTAGTTGTAAAAAAAACTGTTAACAACCAATGCAAAGTGTTATTTTAAGATCACATGACTTGACGTGCTTACGGACATGTGTGTGTAACACGCAAATTAGAAAAATGCTTTTAAAAGCATTTTTCTATGTTTTCGCTATTTACCACGAGGTTTGACCTCGCGGTAAATAGCGGCCGAAATTTGCGATTTCGCAATTTTAAAATGTTTCAAGAATAGCATTTAAGGAATCTCTAATAGAGATTCCGTAAATGCTATTCCTTGCAAATTTGCGAGTTTCTAAATAGCGATTTTTGCATTTGGGATGATGAATCCCAAATGCAAAAATCGCCTTCGCAAAGCGCCAGATTCTGAGAATCTGGCCCTTTGCGAGCCGATTTCGGCTTGATGAATCAGGCTGTATGTTTTTTAAGTTTCATTTATGTATATACATGTGCGTGTGTTTCTATAAGTATAATGTGAGATATTCAAACATTTAAGACTTACTATTTTAAACTTTATATGTATTTAAAAACAATATTTTTTTAAGTTTACTTAACGATCTTATTGTGAAATATGTGTGTATATATATATGTAGCATAACATTACAAAATAAACAAATAATAATAATAGACATATTTGAACAATATTAAAACAGTATTGGAATATTAGATATGTTATCCCACTGCATTTTGTGCAAAGGTAGTGAAAGTGTAGGCTTTCAGAGGGCTTACATTTACTATCCCCACTCCAAACAGGGCAACAGTTGGAAAAGTATTGGACTTAGGGAAAGTGTTGGTCTTCAGAGGTTTAAGATTTACTATTCCCACTCCAGTCTGTGCAACAGTAGGGAAAGTGCTGGAGCTCAGAGGATTACATTTACTATCCCCACTTGAGTGTGTGCAACTGTCATGAAAGTGTTAGACTTAGAATAGGGTAAGAATTACTATTCCCATTCATGTATGTGCAACAGTACGGAAAGCATTGGACCTCGGAGGGGTAAGATTTACCATTTCCACTCCAGTATGTGCAAAAGTAGGGAAAATGTTGGACTTCCAAGGGATTACATTTACTATGCTTACTCCAGTCTGTGCAAAAGTAGGGAAAGTACTTCACATACGAAAGCACATTTCATATATGAATACTGGGCTGGACTGGCCATAGCGAGCACTGGGCATTTTGCCGATGAGCCATAAGGGTGGGGGGTGGTTTTGGACCGGTGGGGGGGCGTTTTCATTACTGTAGGCCGGTTTTGCAGCAGTGCTGCACAGTCGGCCCCTGTAACAAAAGCACAGCAGCAGTAATTCCCACCAGCCCTGGCAATTACATCAGACCTCTAGAGAGAGAGAGAGAAAAAGAATTTTTTTTAACAATTTACATGATTTTTAAACAATTTAATAACAATCTAAAACAATTGTTATGCATTAACTTCCCACAATATGCCCACACACTTAAAAATTAAACTAAATAGTAAATAAGTATAACACAATTTACATATTTGATCATCAATTAACTAATTTATTAACAATTAATATTTGTTCAGGAATGATTACTTAATTAACATTGAACCCTAAACCCCTACAAACCTAGCAACCCACAACTAAAATATAACCACATTAAATCAATATTACATAATGTACATAATTAATTATCAATTAAATAATTAATAATAAATATATAATTGATAATTAAGGCTTAACTATTTAACTTCCCATCCTATATCCCTACAAACCCAACAGCCTGCACCTATACTGTAACTAATATATAAAGTTATTACACAATTTACATAATTAATAATCACTTAAATAATTAACAGTAAATTAATAATGAATTGGTAATTGATTATTACTTAATTAGCATCCTGCCCTATACTCCTACAAACCCAGCAGCCCACACCTAAAATAAAACTAACAAATATATGTTATCATACAATTTACATAATTAATCATCAATTAGATAATTAATAATTAACGGATAATTATTAATTACATAATTAGCTTTCCACCCTATAGCCCCACAAACCTAGCAAACTACTACAACACTATAAATTATGTTTAGAGCTTAAATTAAAAATTATAAATCACAAAAAATTACAAACAATATTTAAAAATGTTATTAACAATTATACAATATTAATAACATAAAATTAGTATATCAATCAATCAATCAATCAGTGACACTTATAAAGCGCGCTACATACCCGTAGGGTCTCAAGGCGCTGGGAGGGGGGGGGGGGGAGCCGCTACTGCTCGAACAGCCAGGTCTTCAGCTTCTTCCTGAAGGAGAGGTGGTCTTGGGTCAGGCGCAGGTCGGGAGGGAGGGAGTTCCAGGTCTTGGCGGCCAGGTAGGAGAAGGACCTTCCTCCTGTAGTCGCTCTTCGGATGCGGGGGACGGCGGCGAGGGCGTGGTTGGCTGATCGGAGGTGGCGTTTGGGACCTTAGAAGTTGACTCGGCTGTTGAGGTAGCTCGGGTCTTGGTCGTGTAGGGCTTTGTGTGCGTGGGTGAGGAGGCGGAAGGTGATTCTTTTGTTGACGGGGAGCCAGTGAAGGTCTCTCAGATGTCCGGAGATGTGGCTGGTTCGTGGGATGTCGAGGATGAGTCTGGCTGAGGCGTTCTGGATCCGCTGGAGTCTCTTCTGGAGCTTGGCGGTGGTACCGGCGTAGAGGGCGTTGCCGTAGTCCAGTCGGCTGGTGACGAGGGCCTGGGTGACGGTCTTCCTGGTCTCGGTGGGGATCCACCAGAAGATCTTCCGTAGCATGCGTAGCATGTTGAAGCATGCCGAGGAGACGTTGTTGACTTGCCTGGTCATGGAGAGGGAGGAGTCCAGGATGAAGCCCAGGTTGCGTGCATGGTCTGTCGGTTTGGGTGCGGTGCCCAGGGCGGGAGGCCACCAGGAGTCGTCCCAGGTGGAGGGAGAGGAGCCCAGGATGAGGACCTCCGTCTTGTCCGAGTTCAGTTTCAGGCGGCTGGTCGTCATCCACTCGGCTACCTCTTTCATCCCTTCGTGCAGGTTGGCTCTGGCGGCGGCGGGGTCGTTGGTCAGGGAGAGGATCAGCTGGGTGTCGTCGGCGTAGGAGGTTATGCTGAGGTTGTGTTTGCGTACGATGGCCGCGAGGGGGCTCATGTAGACGTTGAAGAGGGTGGGGCTCAGAGATGATCCTTGGGGGACGCCGCAGATGACTTCGGTGGCCTCTGACTTGTACGGTGTTAGGCGGACTCTCTGTGTTCTCCCGTCGAGGAAGGAGATGATCCATTCCAGCGCCTTGTCCTGGATTCCGACGTTGCTGAGGCGCCGTACTAGGGTGCGGTGGCAGACCGTGTCGAATGCCGCGGAGAGGTCTAGGAGGATGAGGGCCGCTGTTTCTCCGTTGTCCATCAGGGCTCGGATGTCATCGGTGGCGGCGATGAGGGCGGTCTCGGTGCTGTGGTTGGCTCGGAAGCCGGACTTTGAGGGGTCGAGGGATCCGTTCGTCTCGAGGAAAGCGGCCATCTGCTTGTTGACTTTGGCTGGAAACGGGAGGAGCGAGATGGGGCGGTAATTCTTGAGGTCGGTGGGGTCCGCTGTTGGTTTCTTGAGTAGAGCGCTGAGTTCGGCGTGTTTCCAGCTCTCGGGGAAGATGGTGGTGTCGAAGGATGTGTTGATGATGTCTCGCAGGTGGGGTGCGATGACAGCGTCGGCCTTGTTGAAGACGTGGTGAGGGCAGGGGTCAGGGTATGAACTAAAACACATTAGGAAAATTAAAATATTAAATGATTATGACTATATTATCTAAAACAATATTAATAACAACGTTATTAACAACAATATATCTACATGACTATATTTTTGTATCACAATATTTTTTTAAATATATTTTTGTGTCCCGATATTTACAATTCAATATTTTGTCCAAACACCACCCATACTTTCACACAGAGCCCACACCTTGCAGGCTTTTTGCATTCTCTATTACACCCCTGGAATGGGGCAGTGGGTCAGAAGGGCTGATCATCAAGACACTGGACTGCTGTGAAAGTGCTCGGTGATGGACATATCCTTAATTCTTCAAATCGTCTGCACTGACAGCAAACTGATTGGAATATCATTAGCATAATAACACTTTCTGAAAACCTACCCAGAATACTGCAGTGTCTTCACTGTCAGCCCTCCAGCAAAAATTACAGCTGCATTGGGCAACACAGACAAACAGAATACTCAACAGTGGGTAGAAATATCTCTGTACTGTGTGAACAGTTGTACACTGAGAAATCCTAAACTCAAATAGATGGTTGAAACCCAGTGCCACCTTGTCCTTCCTTGAGGAGCACACGTCACCATCTCACATTCTAATCATAGTCCATGACTCAATTTAGTGAGTAACTGCATTTATTTGTTTCCACTTAAAGCACTGGTGCATACTTCTTGATTATTTTTGGGCACAGAGCCTAGACCTTCATGGTCAGCTTTAATTATGCTCAATTGGTTAGACTCATTTGCACGGGGTGTTCTTCCATTTTAGGTATGCGAACTGTAAGGTAACCATATTTTCCCAGAAAGTGATTGTACATCTCCAGAAAGCCAGGAGGTAGAGCTTGTTTACTGTGTGATGATAGACCTGCTTTGTCGATATCTGTATCAATCCTGATTTTTGACAGGGCCATTGCTTATACTTTACAAACCTGCACTGCAGGGATTGCAGCCTGCTGAGTGTCAGAATTGTGTTTAGAGTAAAATCCCTCAATCTGGTGTGCTAGCGTGTGCTGGAGCGCCACCAATGGAAGCTGTAATTGAAGTGCAGCTATCCAAGACCTGGGATGCTTAGCTCTCATCATCTCTCCATCAGTCTTCGTAAACAAATATCTCCCAATGCTTTAAGTCAACTTCATATACCAGCACATACAAATTATGAATCAGTTACAATTAAGGTAGGAACTGATGAAGTTGTTACATTCAAAAAGAGCATTTTAAATTTCCTGAAATAAATCATATATCTACTTCAGCAAGCTCTCTATGTTGACCATGTGTTGTAACTTTATTTCCAAACGATCATCTGTTCTGCATAAGAGACTGACATAGGAAACTATATTCAGGCTACAGTGCAGTGATTTGATTATTGTTGTAGAGAGCACTCCAATGCTATTTCATACCCCTGAGGGAGTTGTCTTAACTGCTTCGGATCCTCCTAATGTAAAAGTGATCAAATGATATGATTCTGGTGCTACACTTTGTGTGAAAAAATCCATTTGCTGTATCTAAAGTGATTTTGTATTGTTTACGTGTTAGCTGAATCATTAATCCAATGCTGCGTGCATTCTCTACTGCAAATGTTTTGCAATGTAAGTTCATTGCAATTGTGATAGTATAGTATTTGATAGTCTAAAATGATTCTCCAAGACTTATCAGGCTTTAAAATTGGGTAAACAGACCTGTTCATCATGAATGGACACAGAACTAAAATTCCCTGTTACTATAATTCACCTATAATTTGTTTCAGATCTTTTTATGCCTCAAGCTTTATTGGATATTGTTTTTTTATTTGCTGTTCATCTCTCACAGGAATCACATGTTGTGTTGAACCTCTGTATATAATGCAAGAGCCAGTTGTAATGCCCACTTAGTTGCATAGTGGTCCTTAAGTGGCAGGGGCACTAGTGAGTCAATAAGATTATTCATTCAAAATCTCTTTCAATCTATATTTGTAGTTTACGAATTAAATCTGGTCTGTTTGGAAGCACTTCATGTTTTTTCGGGCTATAGTTATTTCCATTGCACTCTCTAGTGCAGCGATCAGCCATGGTGCATACCTTAGTAGAGTTCTCTGTGAAGCAATGATATCCTTGCTTCAGCTACCTCTTTCTTCATAAATTGTTGCTTTGAGGGTCTTGGTCCTGATCTATCACCCCTTCCCTGATGATAAGCGTGTCCCTTCTCAGGGCCTGGAGAACAGGCAGCTATAATTGACTTTGCTTCTCATCCCTTCGATCCTATGAAAAATAACAATAGTGCTCTTCAGAGGATTGATATCTCACTGGAGCTTTAGTTTCTCTCCTATCTTTGTACTATCCACACTGAATTATTGCAGCTCCATCATTCCTTTTTTGGGGGGGGGAGGGGGGATCTCACCCTCTGTCCTTCTGCACTCATTTTAATTAGGGTCTCTATTGTCTCACTCCTTGTGTATCTCTTCCCAATGAAATATATATTTGGGATATTATATTTGGCAACTCCACCTCCTTCTTATCTTCTCAAGTAGCAGCATATCTTTGGAGAATAACCAGCAGTGCTGAATCGCATTTAATATTACCAAGGAGTCTCCATGTTACATACAAGCTTCATCCCAAAGTCTACTGCAGCTAAAGCTTCATGTTTTCCTGTATCTGTTTCATTACTTCTGGCAGTAGTGCGATTGAAGAAATGCCATGTGTGGTCATGCATATTGTAGCATACACACTTCCCTACTATTAGCCCCATTTCATATTTGGTACCATGCCCCTTGGTAAACACATATTTAATATTCAGTGTTTATCCTGTGGAGTAGAATGAAAGACCAATTCTAATTGATGGGTCTTTCTTGCTAACCAACATTGTGCCTCATTCTGTTTGGTGAGGTCCTTCTCCATTATATTCCATTTATTGTCTGGGGACTGAAAGCTGTACCCTATGCCTATGTAGTTGTTTGCACAGTCCCTCAAAGCTCAATGGTATATGATGTGCTGCCTCAACTGTCTGGATAAGATTATAATCTCAGCGAACATCTCTGTAGTTTCTGTTGTAGGAAGGTAGTCTTGTTCTGGGTGAGGTACGTATGTAGTAAGCACTGGCCAAGTCTGCCCTGCATTGTGAGTTGACCTAAGCATACCCTTTGCACTACATGTGGAAGCTTTCCCTGAAGCCGCACATTGGCCCCCACTTGCTTCTCCATAAAAGATCATTCAGGAGAAAGGTATAAAGTGAGTTGGGATTTGTGTGTAACATCACCAGGGACTGATTGCTAGAGGGGACATATTGGAGTCCTACCGAGGACCCATTCCGTCATGGTCCAGGTGGCCACGTTGCCAGCATTCCCTTGGAGGATACTGACGGTGTTCCACCCATCATCTTTATTATTCTCCCTTTGCTCCCCGCCCTCCCTGTCAAGTTCACTTTCCATTATCCGCCTACTGGGTCAAACCACTGAGCACATAAATATAAATGGATAACATGACCTGCCCCGAGTTGAATCTGGGGTTTTAGTTTCCTTTTCTTTTTTCTTATGTTTATCTTTGTTATCTCTCCATGGGACTCCCAGCTTCGGAGGTGTCTACTAGCAGCCTTCCTCCTAGGGGAGGGTGTTGGACCATTTCTTCCAGATCTAATTATAAGGGGAGACCCCCACCTAGGTTATTCCACAATTTGTACTCTAGCGGAAGTGGGGGATGCCCTACAATTATCGTGTAACTGTTGATGTGATGCGTATATCTGACAGGGATGCCTGCCCTGGCCTGTCACGTATACTCCTGTCCTTGTTTGCAGAAATGTCATTAAAAATATATATTTTTTTTGCATTCTACTGCAGACCCTACACATTTTTTAGGTGTGTGAGGGTAGTTGCAAGCCTTGTCTTAAAACAACTAAGGATATTACTTACAGCTCAGCCAATACAATAACCATGAGGATGACAATGCATACATACATATATATATATATATATATATATATATATATATATATATATATATATATATATATATATATATATATATATATATATATATATATATATATATACATATATATATATATATATATGTGTGTGTATATGTATGTATATATATATGTATGTATGTATGTATATATGTATATGAGGCACATAGAGGATAGAAGCACATACGGTGACACACGGAGTGTGGAGGTACGTGTATAAACGCTAGAGTCAGCTGCTGCTGACATTGACTATTTTAGCATATATAACAGCGGTTTAAATTGCACGCTATTCAGCACTTACTAATAATTGCCATTAGGTAGAAGATGTCAGGCGATGTACGGAGGGCCCGTGAGCTCGCTGCACAAGCAATGTTTTCTGACGATATAGAGCAGGAGGAAACTGCTGAGAAGGAAGTCGGGGCAGGGGGGCCTGAGGGAGCAACAACGAGTACCGCCAGAGACTTGTTCAAGGAATTAGAAAAGCTTAAAAGAAACGAACAGTCCAAATGGTGGGAAGCACGCTCCCTCAAGAGATATTTGGATGTTGGGAGAGTCCCTAGAGGACTGCGCATCATGCTGGCCCCCAGCTATGAAAACCCAAACCCCTTAATGATGGAAGAATGGGGTCAGTGCAATCTTGAGTCCTCGCGCAAACTAATGCAGATCTTAGTGAAGTTTGCTGAGATTGACGGAGAGGAACTTCAGACCAAGATAGATATTCTTGAAGAAAAAATAAAAGCACTGCAAGGCGACAAGGAGACCCCGCAGACTACCAAAATGAGGAGTGAAATGTTAACCAGACTTGCAAAGGAGGAAGAAAAAATCAAAACAAGAAAAATTTATAAATTCAAAAGAGATCGGGACGACTACGCGAATGGCCAAATATTCACATTTGCACGTCGATACGACAATCTAAGAAGAGCCACAGTGAATAAGAGAGGAGCAGCCAGTGCAGGGGCAGTGCTGGCGGAATCTGAGGAAATATCTACATACAGCTCAGCTGCAGAAAGCGGCTCAGACAATGAAGGGGCAAGAGGCAACCTTGTTCTGACGATGGGGGAAGAGTTGGCGGTCTTGAAAGATGGCAGAAAGGCAACCCTAAGATCGCACTTCCAGGGAAAATTGTCCCAACCAAGTCCCAACGCAGGAGGGGCAGAAGAAAAGCAGCCAAACAAAGGCGAGCCAACCAAGCGGGGACGAGGTCGGGGTCGGGGAAGGAGCAAGAAACCCCAGGCCTAATCAAGGACAACACTATGGATTCTTCAATAACTGTGAGCTGTGATGGAGACCAATCCAGCGAGAAGAAACAAACAAAATCTATAATTAACCTCAGCCCAATAGAACTATCAGCTGCAGAAGAGCAACTACTAAGCTTAGGCCTAAGCTTTTGTCCTGAGTCCAACTTTTCGTATACTACCACGAGGGCAGGTATATACAGATTTATAAGGAAATTAAAATTGAAAAAACAATTCCTTAATAAGGCAACCGGCACAGAAAATGCCCCAACCAGATCCACCACTAGCACCTCAGAATTGGCAGTCAGTGACCTAAACTTGTATCGTGACATCTGCCAGCTGGGGATTGATGAGGCTTTGGGGACACAGGAGATAGTGGCGTCCAGTGGTCAAAGGAAACCAATTACCCCATTCAAGCCCAAGTCCAAATACATTCCCCTGGCGGCACGGGATGGTCTTGACTCATTTAGTGATGTTGTGGTGCAACAAGTGAAAAAGATGGCCTTAAAGACTGACAAGAATAAGCGTCAATTTACAAACCAGGAGAGAAAAATAAATCAATTGTCCATCAAATTGAAAAATGCTGAAGTTATTGTTCGAAATTCAGACAAAGGTGGGAACATTGTTTTATGGCCAGCTACGGAGTACCTGGAGGAGGCTCATAGGCAATTAGATGACCCACAATGTTATTCCAAGAGCACCCCCCAGAAATACAGGGTGATGTTGGAGGCCTTATCAAAGAACCTGGTGGCATGGAAGGGCCTTGGTATGCTAAGTGGAGATGAGTTTAAGTTCATCAAAAAAGATCATTCACTCACACCATATATTTATTTCATACCAAAAGTCCATAAGAATATCTCCAAACCCCCAGGAAGACCAATAATCGCAGCATGTGGTGGCCCCTTGGAAAATCTTTCAAGGTACATTGACTACTTTTTGCAGCCACACATGAAGTCTTTAAAGTCATATGTACAAGACTCTAGTGACTTTCTGCGAAAGTTGGAGGATGTAACATGGAGCCCCGACTTGTTGTTGGTAACGTTAGACGTCAGTTCATTATACACATGTATAAAGCACAAGGATGGCCTGCGGGCATGTGAGTATTATCTTAGCCGCAGGCCCATTGAACTGGCCCAACACACCAAAATGCTCTTGGATATGCTAAAATTCTGCCTCAACAATAACTTTTTCATTTTTAACGGTCAAATGTACCAACAAGTCCAGGGTGTAGCAATGGGGGCCAGTTTCTCCCCCAGTTACGCGTGCCTCTTTATGGGGTGGTGGGAGGAACTGGTCCTCCTGCGAAAATTTGAAGAATATTGGACTACTAATGTTACTTGTTGGCTCAGATTTATTGACGACTTATTTATTGTATGGCGTGGTTCCGAGGAAAGTGTTTTAAATTTTATACATGACATCAATGACAATGATCTTAATCTGCATTTTACCTCTGATGTAAGCAGGGAATCGGTAACATTTTTAGATGTACAGGTTTTTATATGTAATAATGTGATTTCCAGTACTCTTTTTAGAAAACCGACGGCAGGTAACACTCTTTTACATGCTACGAGTGCTCATCCCCAACATCTAATCAAATCAATACCCTATGGCGAGATGCTACGCATCCGCCGTATTTGTAGCAATCAGGAAGATATGATTGTTAAACAACAGGAAAGTTTTCAAAGATTTGTAGATAGGGGTTACACTGCCAAAATAGTGAACACTGCTATAAAGAAATCTAGGGTCAAAGACAGAGGTGATTTGCTGACTAGGAGAGTGAAACAAAGTGACAACACTAATGAAGTTAGACTCATTCTGACCTACTCCAAACAGGAGAAAGAACTTAGGAGTATCGTCAGGAGAAACTGGCACTTTGTAAAAGATGATCCCACGATTGGTGATGTGATGCCCCCTAATCCATCAATTACTTTTCGAAAAAGTCTGAGTATGGGCTCCATCCTCTCTAAAAATAGTCAAGACTACATAGGCAAGGAGCCTTGGAGACCGATCAGCAGGGGCTTCTACAAATGCCTGGCATGTAAAGCCTGCCAACATGGTGTCAACACCAAAAAATATACAACAGTAATCCCCAAAACTACTAGGGAAATAAAACAACACCTAACCTTTAGGACGGAATACTGTGTGTACATTTTAGAGTGCGATTGCAAACTCAAATACATTGGCAGCAGCAAGTATTTTGCAACATCTGCGCGCCATTGTAAATAAGGACCAAAGCTATCCAGTGGCCAGACACTTTGAGGCGTGTCACAACAGTAAGCCTCAGTGTCTCAAATATTTTGCCATCGAGTCTGTAGCACTTACCAGAAGAGGAGGTGACAGGGAGGCATGTATGCGCAGGCTGGAAACCAAATATATTTTGGAGTTTAACTCAAAGTGGCCGGGAGGTCTTAACACCACGGAGGACCTCCACACATACCTATGACCACTTTAGGATAATGTCACCTGTGCCATATAGTTAACACCATGACATAACCATAGTCTAAATGATAAGAGGAGTTGGTCCGCACCATGCACTTTTTTTATATTTATGTTTATATTGCAATATACTATGTATAATTTATATATTGAGTGTACATAATTTTGGTGTGTGTAAATATATGAATTGATTGATTTTAGCCGTCGTTTTAGATATTAGGGTAATATGTTTTTTATCCTGATTTTTGATGTGACAGCTGATTTTAGTCATGTTACCGATTCCCTCTTTTTTAGACTGTTTTTATGGTGTGATGATTTTTTCTATATGTGCAATATTGATGATGTATGTAAGTATCTTGTTTTGATAATGGAAGCAAAGCTCTGTTTTAATAGGGTTTAGACTTCCCTTCCCCTTTACCTTAGTACTGTATAACCTCCAGCACCAGCCACTTTAACTGTATTTGCACTTTTGACTGCACGATGTCACTTTAGAGGAAGAAATTATAATTATTTTTTCCAATTGACACGAGGTCACTTTAAATATAAGTGCAATAATATAGCTAAAGATAAGAATGATATAATGGAACCGGAAGTAAGTTAAGGCTCCACAATCTCTCCTTTTGAGCCTTATCTGGCTGGTACAATTGACGTCTTGAATTCATTTCTTCTTGTTTTCCTTTTTTTTAAAAAAGAGATCCATATAGATAGAATTAATTTTCCTTTTTTTGGATCTTTTTCTTTCACTACTATCATTAAATAGCAGTGAACAATAGTATAATTTGGTATTATACTTTAATACACAAGGGTGAGCACAATTTTTCGCACAATAATTTCTAATAGATTTTGATGGACTATATGGTATACTTCTTTCTCAAACACCATCTTGAAGAGTTATAGGCATTTATGCAGTTATAATCAATCTTTATCAAATTGTTAGTACTCTTCGCACAATGAATTGAAGTAATATATGTATAACTTTATAACTTTTGATACATTATGCAAAATTGTGACTTATTTATGTATTTATACAGTTATTTTCAATTTTGTATTGGTACCAGGAGAAAGTATATGCAAAATGTATTTAAACATATAGTATTATTTCTATGTCCATCATTTTTTGACATGTGACTACACGTTATCACTTTAAATGGGCAAAAAGCAATCTGTATCGCCATGTGACCAAGGCCGCTGGGACGGCCGAAACGCGTCATGACACACTACCTAATGGCTAAATAAAGAATGCTGAAGGAAAGTTGGTCCTTGCCTCGAGTCACTTTGCAAGGAGCGCTGCTGCGAGGTATTTGCAGATATATGTATATGTATGTGTATATATATATATATATATATATATATATATATATATATATGAAGCAAACAGTCCAGGTTCCTAAAGGTGCAGGAACCAACGGTCGAGACCTCACAAAACCTCACAGCCAGCAATCCAATAAAGCCTCACAAAAGTAGATCCACAGTGGATAACAGGGAAAACGTATTTAATAGAGATGACGCGTTTCGCTCTACAAGAGAGCTTGATCACACAATGCGCCGAAAACAAAGCAATGTTTAAATAATAAACATAAACAAAGGGCTTCAATAACCACCACTGATGTTACACGCCTTCTCCAGTTAATAATAACAAAGGAAGGACTAAAGTTGCAACAAATAATATGAAAACAAAGTGACGTTAAATGAAACATAATGGATGCTTAGGCTTGCATGGTAACAAACATTTACGCAAAACAGAAAAAACTGTTTGTTTTACGAATGGATATTATATACAATGGAGTGATACTTAGAAAAATAGTGTATTTACAAATAACAGTGACGGCAAGTGCCCAAAAAAACCAAAATAAGGTTACACTGTTATTATGAATACAACTAACAAAATGATGACTTAGTGCCAAAAACATACTGGTCCTGCTGACCTAATGCCAGAAAGTAATATTGAACTACTTAACTAACAATGAGTAACTAAGAATCACAACATGTAAAAATGAATATCATTCCAATTCCTAGATCAAACCAGAGCCCAAGAAATCATAATAGAAATAATAAGATTAGAAAAGTATATAATACATGGAAAATGGAAATAAATAATAAAATCAAACGTGTAGGAGAAAGCACAACAAAACTTGAAAAAATAAATGGTGACAGCAAAAAAGTAAGAGGGAAAGAAAGTCTATAGTCTAGTCACAGCTGAGGACAGGAATTACCCTGACAGGGCACACATAGTAACGTAACTAGCAAATATATAGTCAGGTGTAAAATTTCACAAAATACATATTATGATATAATCGGAGTGATGAACACCTAAACAAAGTATATACAAATGAGGGTTAGCCAGCCGGCCGACCGCTCTGCGTAAGTCTACACCACATCAGATAACTCACGTACATAGTACAAAAAGAAGAATTAACTCACACTGACCCTATACAGTTTATAAGAAATTGCTCAAATCTTCGGTCAGATTTAAACCATTTGGAGCCTTTGTATCTAAGGACAAAATTAAATGTGACTCTTTCTGCCGAAGAAGTTTCATCCTGTCACCTCCCCGTCCGGGTTGAGGTACGGAGCACAAAACTGTATATTCAAGATCTCTCAATTTTTTATCATGAACAGCTCGAAAGTGTCGCGCGACTGGGTAGTTATTGTCGCTATTAACAATTGCACGGATGTGTTGCAATATTCTCTGGTGTACCGGAAGTTTGGTACTTCCAATGTACTCCAGGTTGCATGTGCATTTCAATTTGTATACAACAAATTCAGATCTACAAGTGAGGTGTTCACGAATAGGGACAGGTGTGGAACAAAATGCTGTGTAGTAGTGGGTACTATTCTTGGCAAACGTGCAAGCTCTACATGAAGTGCACCGAAAGAATCCTGTCTTAGTGGTTAGAATCTTTTTAGGCGGTTCTTCGGGCATAGATCTATCTAATGCATCACGCATACTGGGGGATCTTCTGAATGTGATGTTTGGACTTCTAGGAAGTATAGGTCCCAGAATGACATCCGTGAGGATTATAGGCCATTCAGACGTGATGATGTTCCTGATTTTATGTTCCTGTATACTGTAGTTAGTGATGAGTCGCACAGTATTTTCATCATTTGGGCTTACAGGAATTTTGGGCATTAGAAGTGTATTGCGCTCAATTGCGCGAGCTTTGCAGAGAGCCTTATCAAGGATCTGATCAGAATATCCCCTATGATGGAAACGTTGCCTGGACTCATGGAGGCATTTTTCCAAGGAGTCATTTTCGCTGCAAATTCTGCAGATACGAATGAACTCCCCATAAGGGACACTGCGAATCGTATGGGCAGGGTGAGAGCTGTGTGCGTGTAAAATTGAATTGCCTGCTGTGGCCTTCCTGTGTAAGCAGGTTTCAATTCGATTGTCTTTAATGAAAATATTAACATCAAGAAATTCAGCTGAATCAGCCGTGATGCTGGAAGTGAATTTTAGATTAAAGGAATTCCTATTAATCTCTTCAACAAAGATTTCAGCATCATTCATTGTTCCCTGCCAGATTATACAGACGTCATCTATGAAACGCCAATAGTGTTTGATGTTGGGTAGCCAGTGGCGGTGTGTGGTATGTAGCTCGCGTTCCTCCCACCAGCCAACATGCAAGCATGAGTAGCTGGGGGAGAAACACGAGCCCATCGCCACACCTCGTAGTTGTTCATAAATCTGACTCTGAAACTTGAAAAAGTTAGTGGTTAAACAGATATTTAACATTTCCATTAACATGGTGTTATGTTCACGAAAACAGATATCTCGTCTGTCCAGATAGTTTTTACACGCGTTCATGCCATGTTGGTGGTGTATTGACGTGTAAAGGGATTCAATATCCATGATTAAGAATAGTAAGTTCGCATTCCATTCCACTTTATTGAGTTTGATTAAAAAGTCGGTGGTGTCCTTAACAAAAGATGGAAGACTCTGCATGTAAGGCTGCAAAAAATAATCTATATATTTGGAGATGTTTTCGTTGTTGCTGCCTATGGCAGCAATGATAGGACGACCAGGAATGGGAGTTGTCTGTTTATGAATTTTTGGTAAAAAATATAACACCGGTGTAATGGGATGTTCTTTCACCAGAAAATTACACTCTTCCTTTGTGAGCAGGCCTTTCCGCTTCCATGTTTGTATTTGTTTGCGGGTGGATTCATTACATTTATTCATCGCAAACTGGGAAGTCGCACGATAACAGGAGGTGTCACTAAGGTGTCTCTGGGCTTCAATGATATAATCCTTAGTTGACCAAAGCACTGTGTTTCCCCCTTTATCAGCATTTTTGATGATAATGTCTTTGTTCTTTTGTAGCTTGCTCACAAGTTTGTGGTACTGTTTGTCGTTATATTTAGATTGATGTTTCTGACTCAAAACTTTCTTATTAAGTGCCTTTAATTCAACAATTACTTTATCACTGAACACATCTACTGAATCACGTGGCATGATTGGCAGAAAGGTTGATTTAGGCCGAAAAGGAGTAATAGCTGAACAGCCTGTTTCAGTGCTCTGGCTCACCGTAGGAGTAGGTTGTGAGTCATTGTCAAAAGCCAAATCCAGTAAGTTCTGTAATGCGGCTGCATCTTGAACTTGTAATCCTGGAGTCATAGTGCTCACTTCAATGCTAGGCTCAGTTTGTTTTCTTTTAGCTTCTAGTTTGAAGAATTTGATTAGTTTAATCTTCCGGATGAATTTGTAAATATCAATCCGGGTCTGATTGTATGAAAATCTGTTGGGCGGACAATATGACAGACCCAGAGAGAGCAATTGTTGTTCTTTTAAGGATAAAGGAAAGTCTGTGAGATTAATAACAGTGTTCTCAACTGAAGTCGTTATCTTCGCCAGTTCTTTTTTGCTTTTCCGCGTGTGGTACTTGCGTTTGAAGAGGACCCTCCTTGCGTGCCTGCGCTGGCTGTTTGATTGCCTGATTTGTTTTGAGGTTGCCGGGAGCGCAGGGAGTACCGCCGGTCCTCGCTCACAAAATTCAGTTCGTCGATTACAGTGAAGTTCTCACATGTGGGAGGACCCTCAGTGGATCTTATTGGTATGGTTTCATCTTCACTGCCAGATGTGAGCGAGTTCAAGGACAGATTGTCGCTGTTATCAGGTGGAATAGTGTTAGTAGAGGTTGATGGTTGGTTGGTTAGTATATTGCCAGCATTAGCCACTGCTTTACGTTTTAGATTGTCATATTTTCTAGAGAATGTAAAAATTCTCCCTGTGGCATAATCATGCTTATCTCTTGCAAACTTCGTAATTTTGCGTTCAATGATGGTTTCTTCCAACTTTTTTACTCTTATGTCAATCTCTGCCTTGGTTTTCGTTATCAGATCTGTTTCTCCCGATGCCTCCAAAAGACCATTCACTCGGTCTATTTCGAGTAACAATTTATTACGATCAGATTCCGCATATTTGATCAAAATATGCAACATATTCATTGAGCTCTTCAAGTTGTTATCTGCCCATTCTTGGAGCATCTGGGGGTCCGGATTCTCATAGGTTGGAACAATGAGTACTCTCAAACCACGCGGTATTCTATTTGCATCCCTATACTTCTCGAGGGATTTCTTCTCCCACCATTTGGAAATTTCGCCACGGAGGAGTTTCTCCAATGTTTTTAGTAGACCATTCACATTGCTATCAGCCGTGCCCGGTGCCTCACTTGTTTATTTTGGGATATTTACCGGCAGACTGTCAAAGCGCACCTCAGCTGTGGCTTCTCTGTTTCTCAGCGCGTCACTAGATATCATAATACCGTGTACCGTGAGCAAGAACAGTAATCTGTTTGGAACGCGTAGGTGAGGAAGTTTTTTCCTTGATGGATTAAAAAGCTTAATCAAATCCTAGAAGAGTGCGGTGATTTATTTCAATTTGCTTTGCAAAAAATGTATATATATATATATATATATATATATATATATATATATATATATATATATATATATATATATATATATATATATATATATATATATATATATATATATATATATATATATATATAAGTATCCGGAGGAAGGCAGGTTATCTTCCAGATGTATATATACAAAATAATGTTTCCCAGACCACAAGGTCAAATGCTTTTGCATCCTCTAACAGAAGCACTAAGGCAGGTGTGTTTGCCACAAAGTAATCTAGTGCTTCAACCAAATAGTGTGTGTTTGTTCTCAACTGCTTCCTTGCAATAAAACCATTCAGGTCTGACTGAATTAACTTTCATACAATTAAGTTGAATCTGTTAGTTAAACGTTTTGTGGTGATTTTGTATTCCATATTTAATGGTGAAATTGGACAATACGAATTTGGTTCCTCACAATCCTTCCCCTTTTTTAAGAAACTTGCAACATTGCCCTCATGAAAGATGCCGGTATAGGTCCTTTCCCTAACATTATACTAGTGACTAATAGAAATTGTCCGACTAAGTCTTATGAAAAAACGTTAAAGAATTCCACTGGGAAACCTTCTGGCCAACAGGCTTCACAATTCGATAGATTTCTAATACCTCGACCAGTTCTTCTTTTGAGAAGGGTCGCATGATATTTACCCCTTCTTCTTCAGATAGCACCAGAACATTCTGTTCCGTTAGAAACTGCTCGAGGAACTCTTTATCAATTGAATGATTTTATGTGTAAATCAGCCTATAATGTTCTAGCATGATTACCCCACCCTTGTTGTACCCTTACTCCTGATGCCCGTAGTGGGACATTTCCGAACATTGATCTGATTACTAGCAACTTGTTCATGGACCTGGCAAGCTAGAAACCTCCCTGTAAAATTGCTTTCCTCGTATTCTTTTTGCTTCTAAACACAATTTAATATTTCACATTTTGCATAATACGCAGCAATGAGCGCCTCTCTGGCCTTATCGAGTTTTCTTTTATTAGACACAGATTGATTACTCAGGAAACATTCCTGACTGTGCCGTACATTTCTTTCTAGGGTTTGCTTTTGTAATTTCCATTTTTTTATATTTTTGGCATCTTTACCTATCCCCAGCCACTAGATATATATGCCTTTAGAGCATCCCAAACAATTCTTGTGGTTGAAGTTCCATGATTTATTGCGAGGAGCTCCTTTATCTTGCTTTTACAAAATTGCACCCACCCTTCCTCCTGTAAGTACTGCTTGTTAAAAATCCAGTGCCGATGATATACTAGAGCTCTCCCTCTCTCAAACTCGAGAATGATCGTAGCATGGTCAGAAAAAAAATTGATAAAATGTGTTCACTGTTGAAAACCAATGTTTTAGACTGTAGAAAGAAATCAAACCAGGAAGAGATATGGAATCTTCCGGAGAAACTGGTATAGGCAATTTCTGTAGGAAAAGTCTATCTCCAGGTATCAGTTAACCCCAGAGTTTTACAATAGTTTCGGATAACTTTAAAGAATTTCTGTAATTTGTGTTAGCTTGGCTAATGTCAACCTGCAGCTACAATAATATAGCATTCTCGCACACTCTGTCAGTTAGCATCACCATTCATAATATTGGTTCTCTGAACCCGAAGTCTTATGCATACATGTTCTATAGGTTATTACCCTTTATGTTGACATTCTAGTCCTGGCTTATATGTAACATATGTATTATCCGGAAAAAACTAGCAAACACAAGGAGATGATGGATGGATCGCTGAAACTTTTCAGACACTCACCCCAATCACAGATCTGGGTTGAATCCATCATCATTCTTTGGCTCCCTTTGCCAACCCAGTTCAGACACAGCTATTGGCAAATCAGTCTTGACCCTATTCCTCATGGGAACAGTCCAGCCCGAACTGCCAAGGCAGTTCTTCCCTGGACCAGGAACAAGCATCCTGGGACCAGTTTCGAGGGTAACACCCCTCATCAGCCAGGCTAGCTTGAATCCAGTATCAAAGTGAACAAGGGACCCAAGTCAGAAAATACCATGCCAACTTAGGGCGAACAAAGCAAACACAAGGAGATAATTGGCGGAGCGCTGGAACTTTTCAGACACTCACCCCCAGTCACAGTTCTGAATTGAATCCATCATCGTTCTTTAGCTCACTTCGCCACCCCAGTTCAGACCCAGCCATATGAAAATCAGACTTGACTCTATTTCTCATGGGAATAGTCCAGCCCGAACTGCCAAGCCAGGTCTTCCCTGGACCAGAAACAAGCATCCTGGGACCAGTTTCAGGTACCACCACTCGTCAGTCAGGAAAGACCTGCAATACACAAAAACACTACCTACAGAAAAGCAGTAATACCATTTTTAATGCACCCCTCTCATCCTACCAAGTACTTTAACTTAGGGAGAGCTGTGGTGGTGAGCCTCAGCAAGGCCTACCAGTGCTAGGGGTTCTCCCTTCTCTGCACAGAGCCCTCAGACCAATAGGAAGAAGTTGGCACCAAAACTGGAATATAAAAGACAGAGTTACAGACCAGCCTTGAATTTAGCCGGACTACCTTGGCACTATTGTACAATTGTCAGTGACGGTGCTATACTGTGCACTGAAAGTGTTTTACCTAGTAGAGCAGGCAGCAGCGCGCAGGGAGGGGGAGGGAGTTGCGGGTAGTGGGGGGATGGGGTTGGGGGACCAGTTTGTTGTATCCTTGATTTGCATTTCTTTCTTTTTTCTATAATGTAACTAAAGAAAATGACTGCATATATGTTCAGACTAATGATGATGGTGATTGACTCTGGGTGACAGAGCGTTACAGAATATATGCTTAATATGCACTCAATAAAAATCTGTTTTCAAAAAAAGAAAAGACAGAGTTTAATAAACCTCATGAGGTGGAACTACATTCACACAGCACCCTTAGGTAATGCATGAAGTAGCACACTGAATGGAAGGAGCTTGGTCCTTTAATACCCACACAGGGGCTCAAATGAAGGTGGTACAAGTACAGAATGCTGGTTGTAAGTACATATAAGGTCATACACAAAGTGTACAAGCAACAAGTGGGAGGAGCCAACAGCTAGCTAATTCTGGTGAACACATCCTGATAGTTACAAGTTGAGGACAGCTGTAAGCTCAACTGAGCATGTGCGAAGCAGGAGAGGCTAAATATATATTGTCTCTAGGCAGATTTCAAGAGCAGTTAACAGGGAGGTAGGACAGAGCACATGGCAAACAAAATAGCTGCCAGAAATACAAAATGGATTCTGCAAAATGGACAAGATAGTCTCTAAATACAAGAATTCTTCTGCTAATGCTTAACCTAATCGCTGCTAAATTACAATAGACAACCCTTTCAGTATTAGCTGAAGACATTTGATTATTTGGGGTAATCCAGATATGCATCCTGTACATTGAAGCTCATCATCTCAGCTATTTCTTTATTTAACATTTGCTGTGCTTTTATATCTGCAATATTTCTTTTGGCAGGTGTACAAGCAGTGATGCACATGGAGCAAAGCATAGGACCACATTGTATACAAGTACAGCATGTAAATAGTATCACCAGTAGTATACATAGAATAGTCAGTAGCTTCCAGCCCCAAGTAGCAAAGAGAGTCCATATCCAGTATGAAAATGTCCATGTACCAGTCTCTGTGTGAATTTCTGCAGCAATCTTATGCAGTTTTGAGTTTGCATCATATACTGAAGTTGAGTGAACCGGTATAAACACACAACTACTACTGATGATGCGACATGCACCACCTCGATCAGCCAATATCACGTCTAACACCATACTATTTTGGAGAGCTACAATCCTCGCAAATTGTAGTTCCTCTGTAATGTTCCCAAGTGCCATAGCTGTTTGATTGGTAACAGCTTCCACAACACGAGTTAATCGCCTTATCTTTCTGCTATTCAATGCAGCACCCACAAAGAAGAACAAACCCAAATTGAAATCGACATATTGTTGCAAAGTGGTATCTGTCTGGTCAACTTTATCTACATTTATTGTTCGTTTATATCTATTCTTGGAAATGTCATTATACAACTTTAAATTCAGGTGATATGATGGAGGGGCCAAGAACACAGGTGGTAACAAAAATCATATGTAACATACCCCGGACCACCCAACAGGTAATTGATAGTATACTTTATTACCACATACAAAATAAGTATTATGTGAAGACGTAAAACTGCTGTTATTAGCACCTTCAATAGTCAATGTCAAAATACATTCACTCCGTCCTACTGGAATTCTCCCAACACTATTTATACACAGTTCTGCTTTTGCTCTGGTCACAGAATTACAAAAGGTCCATTGTCTTTGATAGTCTTCATATTCGTGAAGACATATGGTGTCGAAATATTGTCTGGTTGATATTCTTCCCATTCCCATTTAGTCCCTTCAGCTTGAGGATAACCATCTTCATCTTGATAGCATACTTTATTCAGACGAAAGATAATTCCTCCTACTGAAGACTTTCCGAAAGCAAACAAAAGAGCATACCAAGCTTGACAAGAACCATTATGGGAAAACGGTAGAGGAATAAAAGGTGTTCCTCCGTTCTTTTGGTGTGCAGGTATCATTCCACACACCCAACATTTGGTAGCATTCGTAGCATTGTGTGTATGATGCAACATCTGGATGAATGTGTTATTTAAGTAGGATTGTCGATGTTTCTGCTCATGGTAGGGAAGTGTAAAATAGTGATATTCCACTGAAGCTGGAGTAGTGGCAACAAGAAACTGACGAGCATGAGCCACTTTCTCAACAAACCAGAGCAACAGCAAACCCTACAGCACAAATGATTCTTTTGTTATTCATTTCAGCAACAGTGATAATTGATCTTTCTGAAAGTCATTGAAAACAATCGTTGGAGCTCTTATCTCTTGGGCAGCCGCTGATTTCTTCACCATGGTCCAAGACGGGTGTCACTACACTAAGGCAGGGCTGATCCCCCCCTTGCCACATCGGCTCTCCGTTTCACTAACCCAGGACGGTAGTTCAACCAGTCTTTTTCAACACTGCAGATTCTTTCCTCGGTCTCAAGTGGTATCACGATGCTCCAGGAATCGTGTGGTCCGGGAAGACTTCCGCAAATTCGTAAGGTGAGATAGCTTGACCTTTCTCCGTCTCCAGAATCTCTCGGTGGTCCGTCAGCACAGCAGGTTCCACCAAGGCAGGCTACACACGCTTACAGTGTGTGCTATGGACCCAGCTCTTCTTGTTCGTCACTCGAACTGCTGTCCTTGTTGCGAGGAGCACCTGCTCTGGTCCTCGCCACCTCGGTTCCAAGCTGTTCGATCTGTCGAAGACCTTGACCATCACCTGGTTGCCAGGACAGAGTTCATGGGCCTCACCTGTAGATCTGTCAGGAAGAGCTTCTCGAACCTGTTGATGAATAGAGATCAAACTATCGGTTAACTGTGCCAAATAATCATTCAACAGAACACAAGGAACATCATGTATGGGGCGTGGCTTAAGAACTCCCCAAATGTTCATTGGTCTCCCAACGACCACTTCATATGGGGTAAGGCCAGATCGTGAATGTGGCACTGGTCTTATGGACAACAATGTCAAGGGTAGTGCATCTGGCCATTTTAAAGATGTGGAAGCCAGTATTTTCGCCAACTTTAATTTCAAAGTAGCGTTGTACCTCTCCACTAATCCTGCTGATTGAGGTTGGAAGACTGTATGGAATTTCTGTTTGAACCTAATCCTTTAAGGACATGGTCAACAACTTGCCCAATAAAATGAGGTCCGTTGTCACTCCACAAAAGCTTACAAACACCATAGCTAGGGAAAAACTCCTTTAGAAGCACCTTAGCTGTAGTGAGAGCTGTATTATCCTTTGTAGGGTATGCCTCTATCCATTTACTGAAGGTACATACCACCACTAGGTCGTATTTCAGATTATAGCAGCGTTCAAGTTGGATGTAATCCATCTGCAAAACTTCAAAAGGTGCGGTTGGTGTAGCAAACCCTCCTGTAGGAGTCTGTGTCCCTTTTCCAGGATTATACTGCCAACAGATCAAGCAGGTCTGTACCACTCTTTTACCTGTGGTGGTAATTTCAGGATGCTCCCAAACTTGCGTAAGCAATTTAGTTATTGCTAGAGCTCCAACATGTGCCAGCCCATGTGCCATTTGAACCATAGGTTGTAAATAGGCTGCAGGCAATTTCCACTTGTTCATTTCTTTGTTACGCCAACAACCCTCATCGTCTAAATTTCCTTCTTTAGACCATTGCTCAAGTACTTCAACAGAGGCAGATCTCTGTATATCCAATACTTCCTCTCTAGCATCATGCCAATGCTCAGCTTGTGATTTCACTACGTACATGTGTATGTGGCCCCCCTTGCTGAAATTGTGAGGAAGTATGGATTCACACCGGTGTCCTACGCCGATGACACCCAACTCCTCTACCCTTTCCACTCCCTTAACTCTAATGTTAGGGAAAACTTTGCTGAAGGTATGAGGGCTGTTTCTAATTGGATGGCCTCCAACTGCCTCCAATGTAATTTCGGGAAGACGGAGGTAATGCTCTTTGGGAAAGCAACTATACTCTGGTCCCCCGACTGGTGGCCTCTGGACTTAGGACCAGTGCCCTCCCCAAAACTGACTGTCAAAAATTTGGGTGTGAAACTAGACCAAAACCTAACCTTAAAGGAGCACGCAAATGTGATCGCAGGAGCTTGCTTCCGCACCATTGGCCTGCTGAGACGATTCTTCCCTCTCCTGCCTGACACCTACAGGAAGACCCTGGTACAGGCCCTGGTGATAAGTCGATTAGACTACTGTAACGGGCTCCTGATATTAGCTAACGAGGATGCCATTAATCGGCAACAGGTGGTTCAGAATACAGCGGCAAGACTGATTCTGAACGCTCCTACAAGAACCCCTTCCAGGCCCCTGCTGAGAGAACTTCATTGGCTCCGAATACGGCAACGTGTAAAATTTAAAATCTGCTGTACCGTCCATAAGTGTTTGTTTGGAAACGGCCCCAACTATTTGACCCAAAAGCTACAACTTTACAAACCAGACCGCTCTCTGCGTTCAAGCAATCAACTGCTATTAAAACCCCCTCTTATCAAAAAAACCAGACAAGGCGGCCGTGCCCTCTCCCTTGTGGGCCGACCCTGTGGAATAACCTGCCCTCCAGCCTCAGACAAATCTCCAACCATCTATCCTTTAGAAAAATGCTTAAAACCAACCTGTTCGTAGAGGAATAACCAGCCGTAGCTCAACCACTAAAACCCCAGCTCATCAGCAAAGCCCTTCTCTCACCATCTTGGCGAGCAAAGCGCGGAGATACCCCGACCGGGGTCAATTCTTGCGCTATACAAGAAATTAAATAAATAAATAAATAAACATGGATGTAGTGCTTCGCTGCATCCCAGTCTCACGAGCTACACCATCTGCAAAGGCATTGCCTTGTCCTATTTTGTCAATGATTTTCTTGTGTGCGCTACAATTCATAATAGCAACTCTCTTTGGGTATGTAAGTGCAGTCAAGAGATTATGTACTAATTCTCCGTGCATGATCTGCATCCCGTGGGATATAAGAAAGCCTCTTTCCTTCCAGAGTAGGCCAAAATCCTGAACCACTCCAAAACCATAGCGGCTATCCGTGTAAATGTTCACACAGAAGTCAGTGCTAAGTTCACACGCTCGTGTCAAAGCTATTAGTTCAGCTGCTTGAGCCGTTTTGAGGTATGCAAGCTGTTTCCACTACTGTCTCAAGCGTGGTGATTGCATAAGCAGCTGAAGTTGTGCCATCTGGTAACTTCAAACAGGACCCATCAACCCACAGTTCCCCATCTACATCTGGAAGGGGCGTATCTTGCAAATCGATGCGACCCTTTGTCTGTTACTCAGTAAGAAATATACAATTGTGAGGCTCCTTTGACTGAGACTGAGTCGCAGGATATGGCAACAAAGTGGCTGGGTTCAGTGTCGCACACCTCTTCAAGGTAATATGAGGTGCTTACAGTGTCAATTCGTATCCTGTCAAACGAGCACTAGTTAAGTGTTGTGTCTTAGTATGATTCAAAAGGGCATCTACTGCATGGGGTACTAGCACCAACAGTTTGTGTGACAAAGCTATCCCTTCACTCTGACGTATGGACACAGCTGTCGCTGCAACTGAACGGAAGCATCCAGGCAACGCACGAGCAACAGGATCAAGAGCTGTAGAAAAATATGCACAAGGGCGCTGCTTATCACTGTGTGTTTGTACTAAAACTGACAATGCATACCCATCTTTCTCGTGTACATAGAGTGTAAAGGTTTTCGTATAATCTGGTGTACCTAACACTGGTGCAGAGCAAAGAGCTTGTCTTAACTGACGAAAAGCATTTTGGCATTCATCTGTCCATGGAAGGGGGATCGGAGTGTTTTAAGTCAAAAGCTCTAGCAGGGGTTTAACAATGTGTAAAAAACCCAATATCCATTGCCTACAAAACGAAGTCAAACCAATGAATGCACGGACATCTTTCTGTGTGGAAGGTAATGGGGTGTCTAAAATTGCTTGAATGCGATCTGGTGTCCATGCACGGCCCTCCTTAGACAGAAGGTGACCTAAGTAGGTTACCTTCGTTCTACAATATTGCAATTTCTTTTGTGATACTTTATGATAGTGTAAAGCAAGAAAAGAAAGCAAAGACAAAGTACATTTTTCACACTGCTCAGGCGCATCAGCTGCCAACAAGATGTCATTGACATATTGTATGAGAGCCACTCCTTCAGACCAAGTAAAGGAATCGAGTTGTCGTTTTAAGGCTTGACTATAAATACTCGGACTCTCAGTGTACCCTTGAGGTACTCTACAAAATCTGCATGATCGATTATTCAGAGTGAAACCGAACAAATATCGGCTATCAGGATGAATAGGAATCGAGAAGAAAGCATTCTTCAAATCGATTAAAGAAAATGTAGATGCTGTCGGAGGTACCAGGATAAGTAATGTTGTTATGTCAGAAACCACAGGGTACTGCAGTACTACAATCTTGTTGACTTCTCTTAAATCAATGATGAATCTATAAATCCTGGTGTCAGTATCTTTTTTCAAAATGGGAAGAATCTGACTATTGCAAACATTGCAAGGAACTCAAATCATGAACAATGCGTGTAAGTGCTTCTTCTCCTTCTTTAGAAATTTTATACTGAGGCAGTCTTGGCAAAGAAGCACCCTCCTTGACACTAATATGCACTGGCGGAATAACCAATTGCCCTACATCGGTGTCTGAAATAGCCCACAAAGTAGTAGGTAGTGAAGCTAATGCAATTTCCTCTTTAGCAATACAGGATCTCTCAATCACCGGGTAGTTGTCATTCAAAATAACCCGTACGCCTTCCGGAGAACATCGTATCGTAGCCCTGAAATATTTAAGCATATCAAGACCCACAATATTGTCTGGTGTGTTCGGAGAAAGCAAAAACGGACATGGAGCAGTAAACTTATCAACATGGAATACTAGTGGTTGTGACAATGGGCTAAGGGAAGGTGTTACATCGAAACCTATCAATGTAATGGTTAAGCCAGACAGGAGAGCCCTGGGAACCGAGTAGCTTCTGTATCAACCTGAAACTGATCAGTAGAACCCAAAACATGTACTGTAACATAGGGACCCCTCTGATCTACTGGAACTTCAACTGATTCCTTACCCCATCCTAGGCAATTCTATGCATTAGCAGAATCTTGTAAATCAGGATGGCACATAGTCGGACATTTGGTTTGGTTCCTTCTATCAAAAGTGTTAAATCCATCCTGCCCACGTGTATTTGCATCAAACCTAGCACGATCATTCGTGCTTCCTCTAGGCCCTGAATATCTTAAGCGATTTCTCATTTGTCCCCGACCACATGGACACTGCTGAACACGCAGTACTGGGCAATCAGAAAGCCAATGTCAAATTTCTTGCAGTACGCACACTGATCAACAGACAAATTCGAACAAGTATAGGGAGGAAAAGACGAACCATAAGATCTACGTCCGCCTCTATCATTACCTCTAGAAGGTGGGCCATAAGTTTGAGCTAACATAACCTTTGTTTTCAACTCTTTAGACTTTTTATCCTCATTACTTTTAGCTTCTAATTCTTGTTGCTCATAATACTGAGCCATAGTTAGGAGAGAAACCGGAGAAGAGGTAGTCCATGCACTTTCACTCGCCTTTAGGCGACTAGCTATTCCTGGCAAAAGGTTTGCAACATATTTATCGACAAACAGATGCCTACCCGTGTCATCTGTCAATGACTGCCCACTAAAATCGTAGAATGCCTCCTCAAAGCGTGTAAAGAAATCTGAAACCGATTTGTCTGCCTTTTGCTTACACAGCGCTAATACAGTCCAATCTATCTTTTTAGGGGGAATAATCATCTTTAACTTAACTAATATAGCTGCCGGAAGATTTAAAATTAACTGACACAGTTTCTGTGCAGGTTCTCTGTCTTCACCTAACTGCTCTAAATCTTTCCATAATGCTCCAAATGTCGCACGATCATCAACTCTACGCACAATTCTCCAAATATCAGGCGGTAATATTAGTCCAAAAAACATATCAATATTAGGCAAAGTCATAGAACAAGAGCTAATGGCACCCTCAACTTCCTCATAAAAGGCTGCTGGATTCTTTCGCAGATCAGGCAATGCATTTTTAAGGGCCATAACATCTGCTCTATTCCAAGGAGTGTAAACCCAATTATAAATAAAATAACATTTTGCATCAATAGAAGTCTTATCACTTGTACCCGTTCCCCTAGGAGGAACATATAAAGGCGCTGCCTCCCGCATGGGTTTCACATTAATTACAACATTCTTATCTGTTTCAGGAGTAGAAGTTCGTGCCATGCTGATTTGGGATGTTTGTGCAGCTGCATCTGCTGCCTTTTTCTCCTCTTGCAAACGGGCTACGTCAGCACACAGTTTAACCAAGCGTCTGATCGTGTCAGCCACCTGGGAGTAGACAAAAAAACCTTCACGTAGTTGTTTACAATCAGCTGCCACATCATCGGGCTCCATTTCTATCGAATATTTTCTAAACCGTTCAATAACCTCTGCGGTAAAATATATTTGCTCCCTTTCCTGACAATCTTTTATACTATCTAAAAGTTCAGAAGCAGTGGCGGTATTAAGACCGGCTTTATGCGCAGCAGATCTAATGTCAGATGCACATTCAGCAGACCACATCGAGCAAGTTTCTCTAGCTTTGTCCTGGTCTGTAGAAGAGTCCTCAACTGACTCATAAGGAGCAGAAGGAAGAGTATACGGAGGTGGACAACGATCTAATAAGAGAGAATCATCTTGGGGTTTATTAAGAATAGGATAAAGAGGTCTACGAACAGGGGAATTGTCCATTTACCAGTAAAAGACGCTCCCACTCCTTAATTTCTTTAATTTCTCTATTTTCATTTCCAATGCTATCGCATAAATGGTCTTTCGTTGTTCTTTTTCAATCAAGGCTTGCTCACGCTTCATTCGCTCACGCACTTTTTTCTCCCACATTCGCACACAGTCAAACATATCTTGCCTAGCCTTTCGCTTAAACATTCGTTGCTCCACATACTGAATCTTTCGCAAATCAAATGACCCATGCATAGGCCAACGCAACTCAGGATCTTTACGAGTGTATTTGTTCCATATGTGCTGTACATTATGGAAGAAATATCATACTTAATAAACATGTCCCTATGAGGGTTCCCCTCCGGGGGGTGGGGGGGGCAGTTGTGCTTCATCGAGTTTCAAACTGGTACCACTATAAAAGCAACACATCCTACGAAGTGTGCTGAAAACAGGCATGCCAAAAATAGTGCAGAATATGCAGTATTATAATCAAAGTAGCGCTTAAGGTACTCTTCATACGTTGCGCCGTTCACACAAATTAAAATAGAGAAAACTCTCCTCATTACCTGCCTATATGAATTGCAATGCATATATAATTATCAAACAAATACTAATATTGGCCAATCTTACAAACAAAAGCCGCAGTAAGTGTTACTAAACTACCTTACCAATCAAAGGCATCAAAACCAACAGCAAGTGCTGCAGAACGGCTCTTACCAATCAAATGGTGTCCAGGTTCCAACTGCCAAGTTCTCAAATCGACCAAATGGTCACTGCACAGCGAATCAACAGAAGAGATCTCAGTCAAGGACCGGCACCACCTGGATGATCAGATCAGAAAGAAAGGAAGAACGCCGTGGGTGCCAAGACTCGGGTCTCCTCAGGCAGCGATCTCGTCCAAAGCAAGATTTCAATCCTTTGTCTCGACCAGTCCTTCGGCCATCTGAGTCGCTGATGAGTCTTGTGTTGAAAGCGCCAATTTGTGGTGGTGAGCTTCAGCAAAGCCTACCAGTGCTAGGGGTTCTCTGCACAGAGTCCTCAGACCTTCATTTGAGCCCCTGCGTGGGTTTAAAAGGACCAAGCTCCTTCCATTCAGTGTGCTACTTCATGCATTACCGAAGGGTGCTGTGTGAATGTAGCTCCACCTCATGAGGTTTAATAAACTCTATCTTTTCTATTCCAGTTTCTGTGCCAACTACTTCCTATTGGTCTGAAATTCTCCCTCATGGGCAAAGACGAGTAATCTGTTTTTAACAGACCTGGATATTTGGGTGTGGTTATCTGGAAGAGGTCCTGAGGAAGGTGGCCTTGCGCCGCCGAAACGCGCATCGACCAAGTGCGGGGTCTCATACTGTGTCCTGAGACCTGTATATTGGTAGGGTTTCTCTGCCAATTTAGACTCAGCTTCCCTTTTTTTCGGATGTTGTGGCTATGAATGTAGTGAGGGTATGATTGTGTGTGAATGTTGTGATAGACTGTTGGTTACCAGGGGCACAAGCATTTGGGTGAATTGATTTTGTGTATATAGCTATTATTGTATTTACTTTATTGTGTTTCTTCTTTTCTGTATGAACTATAAAATTGCTTATGAATGTAATATTGATAAAATGTCTTTTATGAAAAAAAGAAATCTATCTACTTTTGAATAATTACGAAAAAATATAAAAAATAAAAAAGAAATGATAAATTGAAAATAAATTTGTTATACTTTTTGAAGAAAATGAATAAGACTGTTGTATGTCTGTCACCAACATTATATTAGGAATGGGATATATACCGGTACTGAAATATTGTGGCCATTGAGGGAATATTGTGCTCTTTGCTGTGTTCAGTTTTATGTTGATCCTGTGTTGTAGAAAGTGTCCACCAAGAGTCATACTAAAAGCTAGCTCCAAGCAAAGCCAGAACAAAAAAAGATGAACCCAGAAATATCCCATAGTTCTACTCATGGTGAAGCCAGGTCTGTATCTTTTGGAAAGGAAAAGGTTCAAAAGTTTGTACTTGCATGTTTGTTTGTTTTTGGGCTGGCTGTCGCTTCCTGTTCACTTAGAGACATGGAAAACGTATCACAGTTAATAAAATAGCCAGTACTTGTAAGATCGATTGTTGAATTTGCATCATATTTAGTTGAAGTTATTTCTGCTGTTTTTGTTCAAAAACGTTGAAATGTTGAAGTTAATAGTTGATGTCTTTGCTGAAAAAACGTTCAGATGTTGAAGTTAATATTTGATGTTTTGTTGAAAAACTTTGAAGCTTTTATTATTTGATGCTTTGTTGAAAAACTTTGAAGCTTTTATTATTTGATGCTTTTGTTGAAAAATGTAGAAGCTTTTATTAATTGATGCTTTTGTTGAAAAAATGTAGAAGCTTTTATTAATTGATGCTTTTGTTGAAAAAATGTAAAAGCTTTTATTAATTGATGGTTTTGTTGAAAAAACGTAGGAGCTTTTATTAATTGATGGTTTTGTTGAAAAAATGTAGAAGCTTTTATTAATTGAAGCTATTGTTTAGAAAACGTAGAAGCTTTTATTAATTGATGCTTTTGTTGAAAAAATGTTGGTGTACACATTTGTTTTTGGCCAAATTCAACTTGAGTGTTGTCTTGACTTTTATTTTGAATTTAAAAGGTTGGTTCAAGGGGAACTGGTTCCATTGCATTGTTGCATAGTCCCTCACTCCATGGATTTGATTGCTCAAACCTGATGAGCCTTTCAGTTTGAATTTCTTGAATAGTTGTGAGAGGGACGTCTACTATTGTGGAATTCACGAGGCCTACTGCTCAGTATTGGCCACATAGGTTTTGGTTGATTCTTTCATTTGAAATTAATCTGGTGTTTTTATCACGGCAGGATGCGGCAAAAGTTCAGTTCTTGTTCCTTTCACTTTAAGGACTGGCACATGTATTTCTGTATGAAGGCCCAAATTCCTTTGTGTCCGCAATCTTTTTCTCTCTCTGCCCAGATCCACGACTTTTGGATTCAGACAGTACTTGCCGTGATTACCTCGACTTCCCAGTGGCGGCCTGTTTTACTTTGACAGAATCTTTGTTTGTTTCTTTGTTTCCTTTAGTTCCTGTAAAACAGCCAAACGATCCTGTCAGGCGCTGATCGGGCTCAGCAGTATCTGAAGCGCCTACCTGGATTTAGAGCACAACGAATGGAACTACGACGCCCATAATGCCTGTAGGGGAGGGGCAACGTCTATTTCTTTCAGCAGCGCAAGGGCGGAGGTGCGCGTAATCTGTTGTAGCTCCAGTTCTGCTTCGCATCGAGTCTCATGCGGGTTGCGTGGAGGCTCTCTTTCTAGTTCAGCCTTGAAGTTCTTCTTCGGATCCTCTCGATGAGCTGGGTCAGCGCGTCTCCTGGGATTCTTTCGTGTTTTCCACAGAGCTCCTGTGGTGAATTATTTCGGGACTGAAAGGTGTGTTGTTTTCACCATTTCCCCTTTGCCTGATTCAATGGTTATGCCGATTCCTTTGCGTAAACGCTCCCGAGAGTAGCAGTGACTTGTTTTCCTTTTAGACTATCCGCGCTTAGGTAGCGCTTTTGTTTAAGGACCCACGTAGGAGTGGGAAGGTATCTTTCCGTGGCCAGGAAAAGACGGTATTTTCCACTGGATGTATATCATGGATTTGATCTGCTTTCTTTCATACTAAAGGAAAGGATAATTGAGATTGGATTATTGAATACTTCCTGGAGTAAGACACTCCCTGCATTGGACCCTGAGTTTATTATTTTTTCCTTGGTCTTGAGTTTGGTCTCCAGCTCAATATTCCAATTCCTTGTGGGTTTGTTTCTAAGGCAAACGTTGGATGAGAAAAGAGGCCATGTCGTAGGAGGCAAAAATTATATGTTTTGGATGTTTGTTTTCCGGGTATGTATGCTGGTTATACTCTTCACGTTTATGTGATGTGTGTGTGTGTCGAGAGGACTCTGTAATACTGTGGTTTGTCATTGTAGGACTGCTTTGAAGACAGAAGCTGAATTCCCCTGCGATTTATGTTACACTTCAGAAACCCTCGGACAGTGGACAGGTATTAGCGAGCTTTAGCGAGAATATATGAGAGTAGTAAGATTAATAGGATATGTATTAAAACTGTGTTCTTTTGTTGCAGGTATCCCACTTCCGAGGGTCCTTCCCTCGAACATTATTTTCCCTCGCCTTACTACCTTACTACTCTGAGTTTAATCATCCAGAGTTGGGGGAGTCTGGAGGTGGACCCCTTATTAGCATCACGCGGAAACAGAGGAGTGGCCTTGATGTTGACAGATCCTAGATACAGAATGGTTTTCATCCGCCACTGTGCCTTCACATGTATGATCAGGTTCCCATATTTGTAAATGGGGTGACACCTCCTAGAGAGCTTCTTGGCTGAGTGTGTATTTCCCCCTAAATCCATATAAGTGTTTGACCCCACAAATACCCCGCCTAATACCCTCGCTGTTAATGATTGCTCTATGCCCCAGTCCTTCCTCTCCTCTACCTTAATTCCCTCAGGATGGCGTTGGAGAGGAGTACCGCAATACTACTTCCATCCCTTCCATGGCCTCTCAGTAGACTCGAGAGCCAAGTGTGGGGCCACAGTCAGGGTGTAACGTTGATTGCGTATCTCCTGTTGTGAACTCGCAAATCTTTCTATAACTGTTTTGAGCGTCAGCCAAGTATTGAGGCCATACTTATAGGAAACTTGAGGAAGGACCCACTGCCACTAAGATATATTTTTAAGCCACCGTAAAATGTGAGAGGCCGCAGTGGTCCTTTACACGACACGATCAAGTGGACAGTCTGAGGCTGTCCAGCAATGGGACCTGCGCGGGTCTTGTGATGGTGCAGCCTTGCATTTGTTTGCTGATGTTGCAGTTCAAGACAAAGCCAATAGTCTGACTTCTTATCCCAGGCCACTAATAGCACTGTTGTAATGAAGAAATAGTAGCTATTACCCCTGAATGCGAGGAGCCCATGCCCTTGTTCTTTAAATGATCCATATTTGGAAAATACTCTATCCCCCCACTCCAGGAATCTGAGCATATGGAATGTTGTTTGCATCTAACTTGCGTATTTGAGTGGAAATTTCTTAGGCACTTCTGTGCTGCTTTTGCGTGAAGCAATTACAGCCACCATATTCTAACCGTCTATTCTTGTTGTTGGACGAGTGTGCGCAGCTATGGAAGCTGTGTGAACAGCCCCCCTTTGTGGCTTCAACAGCCACTGAATTCCTTTCAATGTGCACGCCATCACGTTAAAGACTCAGCGTGTTAATCGTGTGAGTTTTTGGTAGGTCGTTTCTCAACTCCACTACCTGTTCCCATAATTTTGTATTTTAATTGTGCCACCTTGTTCCATCTTTAAACCCCTTTTGTTCCCAATGGTGTAAATATTTATTATATCATTGCACACAGTAAAAGGAATCACACACAATGAGTGTGGGGAATTCTCGATCCGTGTTTAAAGGTGCAAGTATCAGGGCTTTAAAAGCTGCCAACCAAGCCGTGCTATTACCTAGAGGTAGTTTTTTTGGTGTAATGAGGACGGAACTTGCCATCCAGCATCTGATCTTTAACAAAGGTGGCCGGTGGGGCAGACCCATAAGTGTAGATTTTTTTTAATTCATACTGATCTAGAGGCAAGATTTCATTTGGTAGATGGTGTTCTTTTACATATTGCAGGAATGCCTGTGTTTTTTAACTTGAATCAAGTCTGCATTCAAAGCCTGATGCAGCAAAAGAGATAGCTCTTTGTATCCATTCATGATGTAAGGCTTTGGCATTAGGAATGCTAGCCCATGTACTGGGGTGACAACAATCATGCCCCTTCCCCTTAGCCAGTGCTCTTTCTTTTGCTACAGCCTGACTGGTTATCAGAATTTATTTATTTTTCTGTTGAATTAAAACTCATTTCTGTGTTTGTGTACAGATAAAATTGTATGTGAATGGTTCAGTGTCACCTTTATTAAAAGGTAAAATAAGAGTACCCAAATTGACCCAAAATGATACTGATGCTAGTTTACACGTCTGTGTATGTATTTGGAAGCAGTAATATCTTCCTGCAGTAAACAAAGAATAATGGTGTGTTCTTATGTCCAGTGTTTGACTGAAAAGTCAGGTTTGAAAAAACATCGTAGAAAGGTTTTACTCTCTTTGTGAAATCAAACATGTATGTTCTGCCAAAATCTAGGAATCCCAGTACGGATTAGAAGTTTGTTTAATGTATTTGGAGGCTGGAGCAGCGCACATTTTTCTAAAAAGGTAGCTTGCAGGCTTTTGCCTTAACTTGAAAGCTCATATCCCAAAAATAGAATACTGAGGTGGGCAATTTCTGATTTTCTCAAAATTAAATTTGTAGCCCCCTGAGGGCAATCCCATAATAATGGTGCTCACCCTGGTCAAGTGTTTCCCCAAAAGGTTGTCCATTTAGATAAATAACCCAGAATATAGGAAAACACTTCTTCATCAAAGTGCTTTAGCAATTCAGTAATTCTTTCAGAAAATACCCCTGAGCTGTTCTTATACCCACAGGAGAGATGACAAAACATTGTCTCTGGGACTCTAATATACTAAATGCTCTTAGGTACCTCTTTTCAGGTGCTATAGTTTGACAGAAACATCCATTTGAGATAACAAGTGTTTATTTGTATTTTCTCCCGCATAATGTTATTCATTAATGCAGCACTATCTGCATGTTGGACAGCATGTGTCTTTGTGCAAGTGGTGAAACTATTAACAGGATCACATGGTGGGTTGAGCCTTCATCCCATCCAGTGTGATTTTTATACATTGCTGGAGCTTGGGCTACTGCCCACTCCTGTGCATTATGCATGTCTAAGGTCAACAGGGAACATGGTTGCAAAATTCAGGAAAAATATACTTTCTCCCTTTGGGCGCTCCCTGACATAGTTGCCTGAAAACTGGTTCTATCACTGTGGAGGGAGTCCTGTGCAGATGGCATGAAAGGTTATTCGCAGAACCATCACAAGCTCTGTGTAAACTAATGCCTTTGCACAAAAGTGTACCCATTAGTGAATTTTTGCAGTTGTTGCCCCTAAGGACTACTTATTTCCCTTTATGTAGTGTAAGGTAAAGTCCATGTTGACTTAATGTATTCTCTACCCAACCTTTCATATAGGCCTTCTGGTATATGCTGCAGACAATACTGAAACTGGAAAATCGTATTTGAGACTGGCCATGTTGTAACATTAGCAAGTCTTGTTCTATTATATCAATTGCATATGATACAATGCTGTCCAATGAATATATTCTGGAGGACAGAGTTGTTAAACCATTGTCTACTACAGAGAGTGTTTTCTCTAAATTAATACGATCAATCTCTCGTATTCTTTCCGCAGTCTCTATTTGCGTCACTTTCCATGCCTCCTTGTATGCAGTACATATACCGGCGTATATAAAACGTTTTTGACGTGGTTTGCGAGGTCCCATTAAGATATCTCACAAATCATTGCCTTCTTAAAGTAAAGATAAGTGGTGTTTTATTTTTTAAATTGAGGTGTGACTTGTCTTCTGTTTTAGAAGAGTCCTGAGCGTGCTTGTCCCTGGACTGCTTGCGCTCTTCTTTGTGTGCTGACTTTCCTTCACTCCCTGTGTTGTATATCTGGAGGAATTTGTATCAGTATCCTGATACCTGTCAGGTATCCAGTGCTTAATTTGTGCCGGGGCCTATGATTGTCTGCCACACGGTAGTGATGTTTGACAATTTAGGTACTAGCACACCAACTTCTGTTCATTATTTAAATTTAAATTTGCAATTAGTAGTATTTGCCTCCAAAGCCATTGTTATAGCTTTGGGGGGCCTGTAATAGTATAAATTGTCACACTTTTAAGAGTGTGATGATTAGTTGTGTGTAGGTGCTGTCATTGGCAGTGCTGCCAGGGGCAACCAATGGTGCAAGCTCTAGTGTCCTCCTGCTGAGAGCCCCGGTACTACTTTTTTTTTTTTTTTTACAAATTAAGCACTGCAGTTTTCCTAATATTATCCCTATTCCAAAGGTTATACCTCTTTGCAGAGGGCTCCTGTAGAGGAGACCTACCTTGGGACTGAGAATCTTTTCTGAAAAATGTTGTTTTTTAAATATTTTCCTACTTCTTCTTTAGAAGAAGTATGTGTCTGCTTAGAAGTGTCCTTCTCAGGACTGCCCATTAGCTGTGATTTTTAAAAGCTTTTCCACCCAAACTGTCCCTTCACAGTTCTGCATATGCAGTTTTAATTATTTTGGGAAGTTCTTGTGGTTGGTCTATAAAACTGACCTCTCTTAGGTGTTGGCGGATCGCCACTGAAGCTGCTTCCCCTTTAATGTTAGCTAGTATTATTGTTGATACCTGGTCATACTTACCTAGTAATTTCATACCTAAGGTCAGAGCTGGTTCAGCTCCATACTTGTTCTGTATCTGTCGTAAGACATCTGGAATTACTGCCAAGGAAGGAATACCATGAGTTCTGGTATATATGGCAGCAACGACTGTACCCCAATTGGTGCAGTCCTCTAACTGTGGTGTTATCCCTATGGGCAAGCAGAGTGTTAGCATTATATGCTTTCAAATGGTGTGGTATTTAAAAATACTGCTTCTAACTGGGAGTTTTTCTGAGCTACCCAGAAAGGAATCTGTTCACGTTTCGTGGGCAGTTTACCCATTACTGTGTGTAAGTTTTGTGGAGTGATTTTAGTAGCGGTGCTCTCTGTAGGAGCTGTATTATTTGTAGCTACTGTGGGCTGGACACCAAGTGTCATCATGACGAGTTGCGTCATGGCTCTAAGAGTTTTACCAACTCTTTGTGTTGTAAGAGCAGTGTATCTTGTGGCATTATATCAATGTCAGGAAGTGGTGTGTAGCCGGTTAATGTCGGCCATGTAGCTCCTGCTCTACCTAGTGGACCGAGCCTTGTTTTATTTATTTGCTGTAGGGCGCCATTAAACCAGAAATTGTAGTCCTGGTTAGTGAGCGGAATCTTAATCTCCTCAAAAGGAGTGTAGACCGTTGGGACTTTTTTCATGTATGAAAGAATGAAAAGTCTGAGTTGTTGCATTAACTGCTGGGAATGTAACCCAAGAATAGAACACATCTGTTTGAAAACCTTCGAGTGCCTCTATAATAATCACTGTACCTCCTCGGTCTGTTAAACTATGTCTGAGGGGTTTTTGTGTGAGTGTATGCCTGACTTTGGGTGCAAAATGTATTGCCTTTGCTTCCTCTTCGTCGTTTGAGACCTGTGTCCCAGTGACAGAAGCAGCTGCCTCTGCAGACATTGTGTTGCGAAAACAAAATGTCCTGAAAAAGGGTTTTCAGATAAGGTTTTAAAAAGGCACAATTGTTCGGGAACTTTTTCCTTCAAGCTTGATTTAACCAACAGCCAATACATAGGAAGTTTGCCTACTCAGCTGTGGCGGAATTTTGTGCCTACCCACTCCAGACGTCTCTGGCGTTTTGTGAGTAGGGTCTCTGAGAATAAGCATGACTGAATTACTCAGATTCTACTGTTAAATAAGTGCCGCAATCAGGGTTGGGTACCATGTAGTGTAGTTCCTATATCCCTTATAGGTTCTGTGCATTGGAATAACATACACAATAGGCTTGGCATAGGACTGAGGTCTGTATGCCCCTATTATGTATATTAAACTTAATTACTGTGTACCAGCTAGCTCAGAGGCCTCTAGAAACTTCTTGAAGACAAGAAGGGAATAGCTTCTGGCAACCACATAGCATACAACCCACCTCCCTCAGGATCATGGAAACAATATACTACTTTTCATTCAGTCACTCATCTCTGAGAAGTACATAGAAGAAACAGTTGGTGTGTTTACAATACAATTTATTGCACAGTTGTTATTCTAGTACTGGTTATATGTGCTGCACAACTGTTGGACAGTAGCAGAGAATTATGGCCAGCAGTGCAGTTAAATAAAAAGGCTTTGTATAGTTCTACCATTTTGCAATAGTAATGAACGCATACATGAAATACAGAATGCATTAAGATAAAGCCCATAGCCCTATGATGCCTAACTAGATGTACCTAAGTGTACCTAGCATGTGTAAAGGTCTTAGAGAGCCAAGAATCCCCCTAGGAGTTAGTCTAACCCCTTTACCTTAGCTGGACATCCACCGATGGGTGATGGACCTCTGCCAGCTGGAGCTGTGGCATGACGCAGGTTGCAGTGCCTCGGGCAGAGTGTCGGCCTGGAAGTCTCTGTCTCCTCTGGCTTGCTTGGGCAAAGGGAGGTATACTTATACTGGATAGGTGTCTTGGATTGACGTAATGTTGGTCAGAGGAAGATGTGTTCTTGGTCTGTTTCCAAGAATTTGTTGTGACGTAGGTTAGTCACTGTTGGACATGGAGATAACGTATTTAGGATGGACCGTCTTCTGTGCACAGAGCACACAGTGATCAGATAAGGGGACAGCCTCTCTGTTGCTTGTTATTGTGAAATGAGGGCTAATCTAGGTCAAAGGACCGGACTGTCTCTGTGAAAGGGCCTGCTTGTCTCTGTGGCACAAAGGATTTGTGCCTCTGAGACAGTACCTATGTTAAGGTCTCAATTTCTTTCATAACAATATGACTAGCCAACGTGATCACAGGTGCTAACATCTATTAGCCAGTGAGGCCGGTGCCCCGCCACGATTGCATTTTTAGGGGCTCATAGCACTGAAAGTCAAAAAAGGGCCCGGATGTCCGGTTTATTCATTCGTTCCGAGAGAAGCAGCTCTGCTTCCAAAAAATGCACTGGCTCGCAATCTGGAAGATCTTTGGCACACAATGATAGGGCACATTTTACTTTTTCAGTAGCACAATATCACTTAATATTCAAATTGAATTGTTCCTGCAGCAGTTTTGTTACCTGATTTCTTGGATGTCGTTTGCTTATTTTAATCATAGCAGTTACTTTGTTTATCAAGAAGTTAGTTGCCGAAAATACTAGAGAAAATAAGTGTGCATCGGAGATAATACCTACGAACACAAATAAACACGTTCTCCAAATATTTTCAAGTAGAATACTGCTGGGGCAATAAACTAAATACATATAATATTCGAGGAAACCTTAAAAAAAAGACTTTAAAAAAAGTACAACTATTAAGAAAATATTTGCTAATCAAAATAAGTTACAACATGACCAATTAGCAGCACTGCAGTAGTAACTGTTATATAATGGAGCATTGACAAACCCAAGAAGTCTGGCTTACATGTTCAGTTATAAGCCAGACCTGTTAGCTTTGCCAAAGACACTGGGCATACTGATGGTGCACCACAGCAGTCTCCTGGTGACATGAGCAAGGGAGCTCCCTGGCTCACTGAATCTTACAGAGCCCGGAGGGCTTAATATGATCAGTAGGGATGACAAAAAGGTTGTCTTCTAATGGAAACCATTAGAGGGTGTTTCTCGAATGGAAACCATTAATGGAAGCCAATGGCCCTTTCCTGTCCCTAGCAAAGCATGTTTTTTTCTAAAATTAACCAACGCGTCTTGCACTGTAAAAATAAAGGTTTATTTTTTGCATACAATGCATGTATGAGATAAAGAAGTGAACGTGACGAAAAGTGCATCGATTGAATGTACTTTTCAGATGTAAAATAGTCCCTCGAGCGATACAATGGAACTAGTAAGAGGTGGAATGATACATAAAACAACCAATAGCATCGTCTGAGCTGATCCAAGATGTGATGGATGCTTTCAAGAAAAGATGACTGAAGAGAGCTGATCAAACGCCTACTCTAGGTATATTGTAAACTGCAAGCCTTGCAGACAATTTGTATTTTCAAGCCAGACATTAAAAAAAGTTATTATAACTTAATTTGCAAATATTGGCAGAACATTAAAATTAATAGGGAAGTACTTGCCTCTTTAAAAAAAAATAAGCTTAACCCTTTGCAGCTATGATTCTGTGAACTTCCCAAACATTCCTAACTGGTGCATTAATTGTCAAAGATTTGGGGTTAGCGTCAAGTCAAGTCAAGTCAGAGAATTTATATAGCGCACTACATACCCATAGGGTCTCAAGGCGCTTGAGGAGGGGTGGGGAATTACTTGTCAAATATCCACGTTTTAAGTTGCTTTCTGAATGCTAGGTGGTTCTGGGTAAGGCGAAGGTAAGTGGGAAGTGAGTTCCAGGTTTTAGCTGCCAGGTAGGAGAAGGATCTACCTCCCATGGTGGTTTTGTTGATGCGAGGTACAGTGGCAAGGGCTTGGTTGGATGATCGTAGCTGGCGGGAGGGGGTGTAGAAGGAAAGTCGTGTGTTGAGGCATTCTGGTCCGATTTCGTAGAGTGCTTTGTGTGCGTGGGTTAGGAGCCGGAAAGTGATCCTCTTATTGACGGGAAGCCAGTGGAGGTTTTTCAGGTGACCAGAGATATGTTCTTTACGTGGGATGTCTAATATGAGCCTGGCTGAGGCGTTTTGGATCCGTTGGAGTTTTTTCTGGAGTTTAGCGGTAGTACCGGCGTAGAGGGTGTTTCCATAGTCCAGTCGGCTCGTGACCAGAGCGTGGGTGACCGTTTTCCTAGTTTCGGTGGGGATCCAACGAAATGTTTTTTTGAGGGATTCCCTGCTGGTGCCAAGATGTGGTGCAATCTAGCGGCAGTGTTACAGTCTTTGGAACTAAAGGACCAGGGACTACTGCCCATCCTTCGACTTGGTAAAACTGTTTAATGTGGCCTAGTGGTTTGTGTTCATCTGCTTCAATTTGCTTTCCAATGGGCACAATGCAAAATCTGCATTTGTTTATGTTACCGCAAGGCCAAGCTCTTCGACCTGAATCTGAGTATGTTTGTATCTGTAGCAGTGATCCATAAAGTCCCCAAGTCTACAACATTGCATCCTCATTAAAACTCACCAGGCTGTTATGAAATGATGATTAATTGACACCTAGACACTCACCTGAATTAACTTCATGTGGTTAGTCTCTTACTGGTACATCCTCCTAAATCTAATAACTAATTCTGCTCTGCGCCTTACAATGGGGAAAATTAGGAAAGGCTATATCATCCTTCCTCACTCAGTGCATTATTAATGTGTCTCTGGAAAAAGAAAAGGTAGAAAATAGATTCACTACTCAAGATGGAAGAGGGGGACCACTGCCTGCTCTTAAAAAATGTTGCCACCCACATTCACCAAGGGGAAGGGCTACCTTGGGTACTCCTTCCCATTTGTGTACAGGTTACCACCTCCTTCACAGAGTCGGTAAAGTATGAATATTTTGCAACCGCATTCTGGTTGCTAAACATTCATACATAGCCCTGCGACTTGCTATGAGGAAGGGACGCCCTTGGCACTCCCCTTCCTAACAGCAATTTGCAAACGCTATTTTGCGAGTCAGTAAAATGTTACAGACTCGCAAAATAGGATTAGTACATGCCAGAAGCCATTTTAGCAGTCGTAAATGGCCCGATTCTCCGTTTATGACTGTTAAAAATGGTTGCACATCTGACCCAATGTTAATTTCCAGACTTGCAAGATGCACCTGGCAACCAGCTGATAAATTACATCGGAACCCGTCTGAAGGCATAACATAATAGCCTCCTGATGTCTCCTTATGTTATATTTTAAAAATAGTCTTCGTTCCCCCATGGTATAGTTGCAAATGGGCATACAATATACCAGAGTCTCTAGTATTCCAAATGTACACATGCATGCGTCTGTGCTCAAACTGTTGTTAGAGCATCCTTTTGTAAAGGCCAATGATGGTAAAATGCAAAGTCCACATTTCAGATATACTCTCCTTTTCTCAGAGGGGAAATGCGATTCAGATATTGTGCATAGGTGATTGATGATTTAAAATCCCAAAGGAAATGTGTTAGATGACCCCACTTGTTGGCCTGAGACACCAGAATATGTCCCACGGAATGCTCTTTAATTTACTTCCTACTCTCTCTGGCCGTTGAGCACGGGTTGTCCCAATACTTTATTTATCAAAACAACAAGTGGTCCTGAGCATACTAAGATAACAAAAAATAATAGATATAGATCACAATGGAATTCTATACAGTTTAAGATTCCTTGACCAGCCGGCCAGGGAATATTTATTAGTTCAATTGTTTAGGATCTCAGAGATACAAAAATTAACCCAAATAGTGAGGGTTAAATTGGGGCACAATCCTGTGCCATATAGAGAAGAGCAAGACAAGAGGGTAAAGGTAAGTGAAAGAAAGTTATCAGGCAAACAAAAGTGAGCTAGCAGGTCACTGACATTAAATATACGTTTAGCAGTGTATCCTGGAGTCATTCATACAAACAGTGGTATCATATAAGTACATGTATGAACTACTCTGAGGTCGACGTTTCGATCCCTAGCTCGAGTATCACGGGATCATCATCAGGACAAGAAATTAATATTGCTTGAAAGTAATTATTTATAACACCTTGGTGGGTGCACCGTATTTCAGATTGTTATTCCATCTGAGATTCTAGTTCAGTGATTCAGCATAGATGCCCCGTAATTCAGATTGCACTTTCATCTGAGAGTCTGTGGGCGCGCAGGTCTGGGTTGAATGGCAGAGCTCAATCTTCTGGGTTGGGATGGGTTAATTAATAACGAAGTCACATTCCTTTGATGTGTTCAGTTTAAGAAGTGTCTGCACCTCCGCAATTATATGCCTCGTTTGGTGGGGAATAGCATAGAGGTAGCATAGGTCCGAGGCAGTTACTGAAAGTACTGTCTGCTGGATATTAGTGGAGCGCGACACGTTGGTCGATCAGATGTCTCCCGGGCGGGAGCGCTGTCCTCACACGTCTTGCAATGGAGCCGGGTGGGGGATTGTGGCCAGGTAAATAACTGGTCCGCAGTGGGAGACAGCAGTTCTCCGCAGATGCCGGTCACTGAGGCTGCTCTCGGTCCGACCGAGAGCAGCCTCAGTGACCGGCATCTGCGGAGAACTGCTGTCTCCCACTGCGGACCAGTTATTTACCTGGCCGCAATCCCCCACCCGGCTCCATTGCAAGACGTGTGAGGACAGCGCTCCCGCCCGGGAGACATCTGATCGACCAACGTGTCGCGCTCCACTAATATCCAGCAGACAGTACTTTCAGTAACTGCCTCGGACCTATGCTACCTGTATGCTATTCCCCACCAAACGAGGCATATAATTGCGGAGGTGCAGACGCTTCTTAAACTGAACACATCAAAGGAATGTGACTTCGTTATTAATTAACCCATCCCAACCCAGAAGATTGAGCTCTGCCATTCAACACAGACCTGCGCGCCCACAGACTCTCAGATGAAAGTGCAATCTGAATTACGGGGCATCTACGCTGAATCACTGAACTAGAATCTCAGATGGAATAACAATCTGAAATACGGTGCACCCACCAAGGTGTTATAAATAATTACTTTCAGGCAATATTAATTTCTTGTCCTGATGATGATCCCGTGATACTCGAGCTAGGGATCGAAACGTCGACCTCAGAGTAGTTCATACTTGTACTTATATGATACCACTGTTTGTATGAATGACTCCAGGATACACTGCTAAACGTATATTTAATGTCAGTGACCTGCTAGCTCACTTTTGTTTGCCTGATAACTTTCTTTCACTTACCTTTACCCTCTTGTCTTGCTCTTCTCTATATGGCACAGGATTGTGCCCCAATTTAACCCTCACTATTTGGGTTAATTTTTGTATCTCTGAGATCCTAAACAATTTAACTAATAAATATTCCCTGGCCGGCTGGTCAAGGAATCTTAAACTGTATAGAATTCCATTGTGATCTATATCTATTATTTTTTGTTATCTTAGTATGCTCAGGACCACTTGTTGTTTTGATAAATACTTGCTACCCATGGTCCCGAGTGATCTAATGGGTTCCCCTTGTCCTCATTGATGTCCCAATACTTTAGGCATCCAATATCTTTTAAAGTTGTAGCTATATGAATCCAGCCAACCCAGTAACGGAGACCCTTTGGAGACAAGAATATAAATGAGCGCTTTTCGATAAGTCTCTATGTGTTTGCTTGTCCACGGCCTAATCCACTACAGAATTGGCTAAAAGGAGATCTCAAAACCAATACTTCGAAGCCCCAGATCCTACCCTAATGCCTCCATTGGTGTCCTTGTTCCAAGGCACTAGAGATGTCGAAGGAATCTGTCCTTGACCTTTTGTAAGTCTTCTGTCTTCCAGTAGCCCCATAGCTCAGCTCCATAGGAGCCAGTGGCAATAGCTTTGAATCTGTGGGCATTTATTGATGATTCTGCCAATCTTGTGCCATAGATGTTTGCTAAATGTATGATTGCGCCTGAACCCACTGCTAATTACATCACAGTGCATGGAGACCACTCACAGAAGGCTGACAGATGCATGCACTAGCAGATGCATAAACTCTGGATCAGACTCTCACCAGGGGGCAAGTTGGTTAAGTGGGTGCTAAATTTCAATTGTAAATGATACATTTCTCCTACACCAATGCATACTAGTAATAGTATTGTGCATAAACATTGATCATTGCTTGCCTGGTGCGACTGATCACTGCCTATTAGCGCACAATGCATGATATGCAATGTTTGATAATCACAACATTTCTTTTATTTTATTTTTTAAATGATAGCGCTTGAACAATAAATCATTAATGACTCATTTTGTGCCAATTGCTTAGACCAGATCAGCTTCTCATCTGCACGAATGCCAAGATAATCGAATTGCACAACTCTTACATAAGGATGGATTGTGTGCTAAGAAATAGCGAAAAATGCAACAGATCATGAATAGAGAGCTCGAGTAGCCGCTCACGCTCGCTAAACGTGCACTTGGAGTGGGATGTTCCCCCAACTTACTGCCAGCATTTACCACTATTTTCATAGCATAAAATGCATCCTCGCATCCAAAATGGAAAAGAGTGCTAAATGCAACAGAAAATAAACAGCAGCAGACATCTGCTTGTACTCGCTACATTTGCTCTCAGAGTAAGATTTCTTTCTCCCAAATTACTCTTAACTATACGAGTGGACATAACCGCATTAGTATTTGTAATTTTGTATTAGAGAGTAATGTAGAATTCCTGAAATTACTCTGATTACTCTGACGTATTTGAAATTCCACCCAGGCCTAATTTTAACAAAGTCATCATATTTAATTGCATAGATTTTGCTTTTGAAGTATTGATAGTAAGTTGTTTGAGATTTGTATGATTTTTTAAACCAAGGAGCAATCTATGCATGGCTATCTCAGTCCGTAAAAGGAGTACTGATTTGTCCATAATAGAAGGATAGGAAGTCAAACACTGCCTATCTTCAGCATGTCAAAGTTCATGTTGGTGAGACACTTGCCGACATAGTCGATGAATGTATTGAACAATAGGAGGGCAAGAAGTTGGATGTTGAACTCGGGTGTACATTCGCTCCTTGGGCCGTATCTCACCGGTGCCTTGCTCCCCTGATGCGGGTGCTGAATTGCTGAGATGAGTTTGATCAGTACTTATTGCTCTTAGAATTGCCCTAGTAAACTTCTGTCTGCTAAATGAAAGGCCATCTTCTGGTTGATAAAGGCCAGGCACATTGGAATGTTCTTACTTTTGGTGTATTTTAAGCGGTAAACAGTCATAATATCGATTCCAAAATATAGAATGGACATAATATCGAAATAAAAATATAGAATGGACAAAATATCGAATGGACACAATATAGTGGTTAAAAATATCGAATTTAAGGTAAGTAATATCGATTTTCAAACTATAGAAGTCAAAATATCGAAGTATACAATATAGGCATTAAATATATCGATTTTTTAATAATATCAATTTTTTTAAAGTGTTTTGTATGTTAGTATATGTGTGAAAAGTGTATATTAATTTTTGTAATATATGTTTAATGTATTGTAAGTAATGAATTTTATGTTATTTAATTTTTGCGTAATTTAATTCTGTAGTGGGTGGTGGGTTTATAGGGGAATAGGGTGGGAAGTAATTTAATTGTAATTAATTAAATATTTTTATTTATTTATTGGTATTCATTTTGAATTTATTGTTATTTTTTAATTGGTAACTAATTTTTATTAATTGCCAATTAATTTGTTAATTTTCTAAATTTATTTTCTGTAGCCGGTTGTGGGTTTATAGGGGAATAGGGTGGGAAGTAATTTAATTGTAATTAAGTAAATAATGTTTTTCTTTTATTGGTATTGATTTTAAATTTATTGTTAATTAATTTTTAATTGGAAATTAATTTCTATTAATTGGCAATAATTTTTATTAATTGGTAATTATTTTGTATTAATTAAATATTTGATAATTATGATAATTGTATTAATGTATTTTCTGTAGTGGGATGTGGGTTTATAGGGGAATAGGGTGGGAAGTAATGTAATTGTCATTAATTACATATTAAAATACTTTTTGTGTATTGATAATTAATTTACTGTTAATTTTTAATTGGTATACATTTTTATTATTAATTAGTTTTTGTTATTGAAAAGTAATCCGTTGTTAACTAATTATGAATAGGTTATTAATTTTTAATAACTAATATGTAGTTGTATTTCTAATTAATTATTACATATTATTAAATTGGTTATTAATTTCAATTAATGTTTTATTGGTATTGATATTTAATAAAATTTTAATAATATATTAAATCATCACTCTCCCTACTGTTAAACTCACTGGAGTGGGAATAGTAATTTTCACCCTCCCGCTATCCAACGCTTTCCCTACTGTTGGACTCTCTGGAGTGGGAATAGTATTTTTTACCCCTACGCTATCCAACGCTTTCCCTACTGTTGCACTCTCTGGAGTGGGAATAGTAATTTTTACCCCTACGCTATCCAAAGCTTTCCCTACTGTTGCACTATCTGGAGTGGGAATAGTAATTTTCACACTCCCGCTATCCAACGCTTTCCCTACTGTTGCACTCTCTGGAGTGGGAATAGTATTTTTTACCCCTACGCTATCCAAAGCTTTCCCTACTGTTGCACTATCTGGAGTGGGAATAGTAATTTTTACCCTCCCGCTATCCAAAGCTTTCCCTACTGTTGCACTCTCTGGAGTGGGAATAGTAATTTTTACCCCTACGCTATCCAATGCTTTCCCTACTGTTGTACTCTCTGGAGTGGAAATAGTAATTTTTACCCTTCCAATATCCAACGCTTTCCCTACTGTTGCACTCTCTGGAGTGGGAATAGTAATTCTTACCCCTACGCTATCCAACGCTTTCCCTACTGTTGCACGCTCTGGAGTTGGAATAGTAATTTTTACCCTCCCGCTATCCAACGCTTTCCCAACTGTTGCACTCTCTGGAGTGGGAATAGTAAGTTTTTACCCCTACGCTATCCAACGCTTTCCCTACTGTTGCACTCTCTGGAGTAGGAATAGTATTTTTTACCCCTACGCTATCCAATGATTTCCCTACTGTTGCACTCACAGGAGTGGGAATAGTATTTTTTACCCTCCCGCTATCCAACGCTTTCCCTTCTGTTGCACTCTCTGGAGTGGGAATAGTGATTTTTACCCTTACGCTATCCAACGCTTTCCCTACTGTTGCACTCTCTGGAGTGGGAATAGTAATTTTTACCCCTACGCTATCCAACGCTTTCCCTACTGTTGCACTCTGGAGTGGGAATAGTATTTTTTACCCCTACGCTATCCAACGTTTCTCTACTGTTGCACTCACTGGAGTGGGAATAGTATTTTTTACCCCTACGCTATCCAACACTTTCCCTACTGTTGCACTCACTGGAGTGGTAATATTAAATGTTACCCTCCTGCTATCCTACGGTAAAATATTGTACATTTTTTATTAATAACTTAAATTAATTATATCTTAATTTTAAGGTTATTTGAGTATTTTTAAGTATGTTTTAGTTCATTATATTTATTATTTCATTATTTTTAATTACTTTTAAGACATTTAAAAAAATTCGATATTTTGACTGACTATATTTTTTACAGACTATATTTTGGATTCAATATTTTTGTACTTACCTGTTTGTAGATAGGAATTCGATATTTTGTCATTCTATATTTTGGTGACTATATTTTGGTAAGTCTATATTTTGTCATTCTATATTATGTCAGTGATCCATTTTAAGCGTGTGGAGTACTACCGCATATCTTGATCTACAGTCTAAACTCCTTTCTAGAATCCAGCTTGGAGACTGGATGATATAATATTTATCTTGCTCCAAACCTTTAGAGAAATTAAAACACGATTAGCATAGATTTTTTTAGGCGTCATCCAGTTATGAAATTTGTCTATGATTAACCTGATCATTACGAGGGCCTTATTTATGCATGGGTATTGTAATAGCCGATTTCCAAGACGTACACAACTTCATCATGGGTTGAAATTGTCTTGAAAGCTGTTCTCACTACTGAAGCCCACGATGTAGGACTGTTCCGAATAACTTCTGATGGCACCTTTAACATAACAGTGTATTTGTAAAGCGCACGTATCAACCAAGCTAGCGTCTCAAGGCGCTGAATAACAGTTGTTTATTGTTACACAATTCAATGATACTCATTATATCTACCTCAGATGGTGAAAAGCTGAGTGGACCCGCTGGGATTTGATCCTGTGACCATGAGGTCAAACACAGACCCCTAGAGTGGATGCATTAGTCCACTAAGCCACCAGGCTACAGCACCTTTACTGACCTGGGGCTTTCTGTGGTCTTTGGCACAGAATAGGTGCTTGGATCTCCTTCTCTTTAAATTCAGGTAGTGCTTTACTGAGCTCTGGTGAAACATTAGTCAACCAGTCACAAGCCTTAGCATTTGCCTGGGTCATGTGCTTCACTCCATACGTTGGTTGCTCCTGATGCAATTTTATTCTGCAGGCAGATTGGATTTTTACTGGTAAAATCTTGAAAATGTTCTTTCGAATCTATGCAGTTACATCCTAAAAGAGAAAAGAACAATAATTGTTCAAATCCCTGATGAAATCCCTGTTAGGGACGAAACACGTTTGCTGGGCTGCTTTCAGATTTTGTAAAGAATAAAAAATATGTTTGCTTTGAAATATCATGCTTTGGCTCCTGCATTATATTGAAATTTATGAGAAGAATCTTGGTTTTTGAATGAGCACTACATCCAGCCAAATTTTGAATAATACTTACTTGGCTTCCCAAGCAATTTTTGTGCATTGGCTGGACTTGGAAGAATAATTTGCCTAATTGGAATAAGAATTTGGACTGACATTGTATTGAGTTAATTCAAATTTAGATAAAAATTGTTTTTTGGACTACCTAAGCCCTTGCTTTTCACATATATTTGTTCACTGACGTTAGAGGGTCATTGTCACTCTCAACTCATTGGATAACTTTCACATCACTGATCACATGCAATGCTTCAAAATTGATCATGTGTGGAAATGGGGTAAAGAAAGAGAACAAAGAGGAAAGGGCAGAGGAAATAGAGGGAGCCAGGGTAATATGCAAGGGAACAAATACATTACTTTTTGGGGTATGTTAGATGTGGGGGTCTCTAGTTGGCAGAGGTAGGTACCACTGTCCAAATAAGGACCATTGCTTCTAGTCAGGGTAAGGAGAATACACTCTTTAGAGAACCCCTGCTCACCCCCTTGCTAGATTGGCACGAGCAGTCAGGCTTATCAAAGGCAATGTGTGAAGTATTTGTACCAACACTCACAGTAACACAGTAAAAACACCACAAATGGACTCCACAACAGTTTAGCAAAATAGAAGTATTTAATCTAAACTAATACAAGACCAAAACGACAAAAATCCAACATACACAGTTCAAGAATATGGTTTCAAAAAGAGTTCTTAAGGTTGCGTTAAAATAATCCACAGTTGCGTCATGTTTTAGCCAACAGTACCTTTAGATGCTACAAAAGTTCCAAATGAAAACTGCAGCGTTGAAAAACAAGAGATGCATCACCCGTGAGACCCTGGGGAGGCAATGCGACAACCCCGCTGGACGCAGCAGTCGTGTTGCGACGAATCAGTTCTGTGTGGGGAGGGAGGCGATATCTTGTATGGATTCCGGTGCAGAGGTTTCGTAGGAAGGGTCTTGCAAAAGGTATGTGCGACGATCTTCGGGACTGCGTCAATCTCAGGTGCGGTGGCGATGCGCGGCGCAGCGTCAATCTTCTCTTCTCGCGGCCCCTCAATGCAATAGCTCTGCCGACTCTCGCAGTGAAGTGATGCAGTCCGCAAGCAGGCTGTGCGGCGATCTCACCCAGTGACGACAGGCTCTGCGATGATACTTGCAGTGCTGGTACTTTTCTCGCCCCAGAGCGATGTGTTCCACAAGCGACGGATGCGTCGGTTCTTGCAGCGGCAGCAGGCGCAGCGACAATCTTAATCTTTGCGGCGGCTGGAATTTCCTCGCACTGACAGGGATGCGCTCCACAAGCGAGCGATGCGTGAAAATTTGCAGAAAGTCTTTAGTATCTACTTTACCAGCTTCCCAAACACAGGTACAACTTCCAGAGGCACCACAACTTGCCCAAGCATTCTAGGAAGGACAGAACTCTCTCAGTAGAGTTCAGGGAAGCTGGGGTGAAGTCCTTTTGTTCCTGGGACTTCTTAACAGGGAGCCAGCTCAATTCAGGCCCTTGTAGATCTCTTCAAGCAAGGAGACACAGCACAAAGTAAAGTCCTTCCCCTCTCCTTGGCAACAAAGCAACTGCAGGTCAGCCCACAAACACACAGCAGGACAGTCCTTCCTCTCCAGACTTCCAGCTTTCTCCTTGGCAGAGGTTACTTCTTGATTCCAGGATGATCTAATTTTCTGTAGCATGGGGTCCTGTACTTATACCCCTAAAAGTTGTTGTTCCCTTTGTGCAGGAGGGCTCTGAGCCTGGTCTGAACCAGTTCTGGGTGTTCCTTGAGCACTTTGTTTTTGTGGCCTTTCCTTTGCTTTCAGAGAGAGGGGCAGGGTCATCAGCCACCCAGCAGGAGGTGGAGCCAGCATTGTGGAAGGCTGGCACAACCCTATTCATGCCCAGGTGCTACCCCCTCCCACCATTCTAGATGCAGATGGAGCTATTCAGCCCAGGGATGGTCCATTCAGCCTCTGGGAGCCACCCAGCCCGTCACTCACAAACCAGACAGTCAATTCACAAACAGGCCAAGGCACACAGAAGGGTCAGACAAGAGAACAGCCACTTTCTAAAAGTGCTGTTCTCAAACACAGGATTTAAAAACCACCTTTCCTAAAAGATGTATTAAATTCCAAGTTCCGGGATACCAGACTTTTATGTCCTTTCTTGCTCCTATGGGAAGATATGCAGGTAACCACTGTAGCCAGCATTCCCCATGATAGCCTATGGGCAAGATAGCCTTACAATAGTGAAAAACAAACATGGCTGTAATTCACTACCAGAGCATGTCACCTGCACTAGTACATGCTCTACCTTTCACATACACTGCACCCTGCTCAGGGGGGTACCTTGGGCCTTTCATAGGGGTGTCCAATGTGTACAGAAAGGGAAGGGTTAGGCCTGGTCAGTGGGGACACTCGCCAGGTTGACATGGCAGTTTACAGACCGCACACAGGCACTGCGGTGGCAGGCCCTAGACACCATTTTAGGGCTACTCGTGTGCGTGGCACAATCAGTGCTACAGGCCCACTAGTAGCAATTGAATCACCAGCCCTGGCACACTCAGTGCACTTTACTAGGGACTTCTTGGTAATACAAATATGCTAATCATGGATAACCAATCACAATAACAATTTACACAGAGAGCATATGCACTTTAGCACTGATCAGCAGTGGTAAAGTGCCCAGAGTCCTATTGCCAATAATGACAATAGAGCATCCAGGGTACAAGGCAATAATGACTGCACTCATCTAAAGTTTGGTCTCATGTGTTCAAAGGATCTCGGTGCCAAGAACCTAAAGCCACATACCCCTAGGCTTCCAAAGGATATATACCCCAAATTTTGCAACACAACACACTGGTTTAGCACTCTCAACAAAAACAGTAATAAACAAATGAAAATTTTCAGAATCCATTCAGTAGGGCTTAAATTGCTTTATTCTTTTTCTTCATGCAACGCGTAGCCAACGCGTTTCGTCCAAAAGGACTTCTTCAGGGCATAAAGTAATAAGACTATGTCGCTGGTTAGTTTTTGCAAGATGAACATTTTTAATCATAGGATGTATTATCCATTGATCCAGTGGATACCCGGGGATGGCCAACTTACAATTATTTATTTAGTATCCTCCATATATTCACTTCTGTAGTTAACTAGGAAAAGAGTTTTTCAAAAAAGTTCTGTATTTCACGTCCAGTCTCTGTGGACCCCTAGGGTATAGAGCCGTCACCTCGCAGCGCGTCGCCGTGTTACGAAAGAAATGGATAGTCCTATTGCCAACAACCACAGGTCAGGGTAAACAAGGGAGGAAGAAGCAAAAAGTTTGGGGATAACCCTGTAAAAAGGGCCATTTCCAACAGGGTATTTATGGGAAAAAATGTATAGCCAGAACATTGTACCCAGATATCCTTATGTCATACCCACCTGCTAGCTCAATAATGTTTTCATGTGACAAGAGCCATCTCTAAATGCAGTAAACAGTGTAAAACAGATACTTTATTCCAATAATTGTAATGAGTCACTAATACTTTGAGAGATCATGTTTTGTAGACAGTTTTCACCTCTATTTAGGTCCTGATGAATCGCGTGTCAATGTACTGTTAGCGAGAAACATGTCGACCATATCCTTCACTTTCTAGTCTAGGCTCGAGCTAGGAAACCTAATATCCCAGCGAGTACAGACTAGCCTTTGGTTTTATTTGAAGCAAGGGACCACCCGAATAAAGTTGTTTTCTGGTACCCTTGCCTCATTTTAACTCACTCCTCCGTCTACAACTTTCTGGCCCCTCACCCACACTTCACCTATAGGCAGTTGGATTAAAAGATCTCCGCTAAAGAGCCCCTCTTTGAGGTGTCGCCCGTTGGGAATTGCACCGCCTACCCAACGAGGAGCATTGCCTATGATGAAGCATGACACCTGCAAAGGTGTGTGAGGCCCCTATATCCAACAAAATGGATACCCATTGGTAGGTTTCCACCGAGCTTCTACCTCAACCTCACACCCCTGTGACCTGCAAACACACACACACTTTCCAGGAACAGCCCAGTTCTTTTTTGTAACACTCCAGTGATGTAGTCATCAATCACAATTGTTATATTGGTGGGAAATAGAACTACTATATCCCCCACTAGGTTGTTGAAAAGAAAAGAATCATATATTCCTACACAGAGGCATAGAGCATGTGTCACATATTGTGCCTCTTTTTATATGAGTGGGCTATGCAGTGCTTAATTTGTGCCGGTGGTTTCCTGTGTTTATTTTATCAGGGCCGGGTCTTCGCCTCAGTACCACTGCCACCTCATATAAACGGTTCAACTGCACGTTGTGTGTTGCAGTAAGTATAAATGAGTGCGGAAACTGTCTCCTTAGGCCCCAGTGAAGAGTGCCTGCGCTGCCGGGCGTTAACTAATAATAAATGCATGCCACCATTGTCCGTCAGTTCAGTGTTGCCGGTACGTGGGCCACTGATTGGGCTGAATTTGGTTCTGTAGGGTAGGGAATGCGGCAGCCTTGGTAGCGTGCATGCGTGTGTGTAACATTTAAAAAAATTCCACCCCACAAGTACTGCACGAGTCAACGCCTAGCAGGTCAGGACGTCCACGACGTTGAGTGCACTATTACTGAAGCAGGCGCAGCCAGTGTGTAGCACTGCAGTGTGCAGGAGCAGGCTTTGTTCTTCTATAAAGACAGTGCCTGCAGCCTTAGTAACCCGGTAAGTAATCAAACCAACCAATGCTGCTTGTTTCTTGCGCTTTGTCACTGTGGTTGTAAATATTTGTAAACCAAGTCTGAAACTGTTGTCCCCAGTGTATAATTTTGTGGGGTGTGGCGCTTGTGTATTTAGATGATGCGTGTCAGTCTGTGATGTGTTGAAAAGTAACTTCTGTTTAATAATTTCCTACCTCAAGCCTCGTGGCTCAGGTTATTTGCACAGTCAGTGGTACCAGTTCTCGGGTACGCAGGATCGTGGCACCCTCGTGACACCACCACCAACTAGCAGTGGAGCAGTAATGCTAGATATTGATTCACCCATGGTCGCCTCTCTAGTGAGAGCATGACCAAATGCACAGACACCTCTACAGTTTGTTTGGTGCATGGTATTTAATTTATTTTCATGCATGCAGGTCGAAAGACCTGTTGTGCCAGCAGTACTACATACCGGTCTGTGGAGTGACTGAGTCTGTGTGAATGCCGCTGCTGGTTTCAGCACCCTGTTCACGTGCTATCTGCCGCCATGGGTCGACAGTGGGGCAATGTTTTGTCATCATGGGAATCACACGGGATTGCATTTTATCTCTGCATTGCTGCTTCTCATGCAGCTCTCTCTTGAAGGCTGGTTACATACTTATACCTTGACTGTGACATCGTTGATGTAGTATCCATTGTGCCATATGACACAACTAGATGTACATGACAGGAATACACATGAAGAATACATGTTGAGAGTATTGTATCTGCTGAGTGGTTTTTAGTATATACTAGCGGCCCGTCCCGACGTTGTCCGGGTAAATAAAGGCTAGGCAGTAATGGTTTTAGTATCATTGTACATTCGTCCCACATGATAAGAGACACATTTTGAAGCAGTGTCCCCAAAGGTCCGTTTTTCCGAATAGAGCATATTGAATCCCTTTCAACGGAAACTGTTAGAGGCAGTTCAAAGGTAGAATGTGCTGTTTTCCCAGCTGTTAGCAAAGTGGCAGCTATTCCAGATAAAGCAACAGCTAGAGCCAAATTCCCAGAAGATCGAACTTTGGCAAGTATGAGGTTGATTAGGTAAGTTTTTCCTGTGCCACCGGGGGCGTGTTGTAGGCGAGTTGTTGATCGGGAACTAAGTTAGGCAAGTGTTGAGCAAGGTAGTTCTTTAGCTCTGGAATATTGTGTGCGGTAGCGATATTGTGGTATCCAGTTAGGTTAGTTCGGACCGCTGGCGGCAGATTGTAATCTTGTAAGGACTTCTCGCTTAATAGATACAGTGAGTCTTCAATTTCTATAAGTCCTTGGTTTATGATTTCATTGCTGATAGCAGCCCGTGCCGACGTTGTCCGGGTATGAATTGCTGCTAACCAGTAGTATATTGTTTTGTAGGATTTCGTTTTGATAGCATTTCTTATCTGTGACAGGCCTGTGAAACGCTCCGATTCACAGTGCACTGCTGATGCAATTAAGAGTGCGCGTTCAGTAGTGTGTGAACTCGAGCTTCCCTACTTTATATTTCTTTGCAATATTATATAGCGCAAACTCGACAACATGGCATGAGCACAATTTACATTACAGAAGAACACATTCATTTGTGGTAGGCATGGGGAGACAAAGCGATTTGCCTGGAATCACAGGATGTTGAGCTGATGCCGAGAATCGAACGTAGCTCCCCAGCTCTAAAGTTCGCAATTCTAGAACTTGTGGCGGGAGGTGTGTCTAAAAGTGTATGTTAGTGCTGGCCATTAATGAGAGAGACCAGTGCATTTTTCAATGGTTGGTGAAAAAATATGAGTATGTTGCCGGAGATGTGGGCCGCCGTACCACCAATGTACTTACCAGGGGAGGGTAAACACCGATTATTCCGCAACTTTCTTTCCGCATACCATCACTCCGCATACTTTCATTACGAAAGTACCATGACTCCGCAATGCCATTATAACGCATGGCATTACGTTTTATATGCTTTTACTACGCATACATTTACAACGAAATTCGTTGTAAATGCATGAATGGTCAAAGCATGTTTTTTTTAAATGTTTGGATAAGGTAAGTATGGGTATAGGGGTATATGTTTTGGGGTACTGAGGTATATGTTTTGGGGTGTTTTGTTATTTTAAGGGTTCAGATATAGTTTTGGGGTATGGGGTACAGGGGTAGTTTTAGGGTTTAGGGATAGGTATGGGTTTTGGGGTACAGGGGTATTTTTAGGGTTCAGGGATAGGTTTGGGTTTTGGGGTATAGGGGTATTTTTAGGGTTCAGGGGTAGGTTTGGGTTTTGGGGTACAGCGGTATTTTAAGGGTTCAGGGCTAGGTTTGGGTTTTGGGGTACGGGGGTATTTTGAGGGTTCAGGGCTAGGTTTGGGTTTTGGGGTACGGGGGTATTTTAAGGGTTCAGGGGTAGGTTTGGGTTTTGGGGTACAGGGGTATTTTAAGGGTTCAGGACTAGGTTTGTGTTTTGGGGTACAGGGGTATTTTAGGGTTCAGGGGTAGGTTTGGGTTTTGAGGTACAGTGGTATTTTTAGGGTTCAGGGCTAGGTTTGGGTTTTGGGGTACAGGGGTATTTTTAGGGTTCAGGGGTAGGTTGGGTTTTGGGGTACAGGGGTATTTTTAGGGTTCAGTGCTAGGTTTGGGTTTTGGGGTACAGAGGTATTTTAGGGTTCAGAGGTAGGTTTGGGTTTGTCATTAAGTATGGGCGGAAAATCCATAACGCTCGCGGATTTTGCGGATTTTCGGTAAATTCGCAATCCGCGAGATTTGCGAATTTCCCGCAAAATCCGCAAATTCGCACGCAGCGTATTTTTTTTTTCTTGGTGATACCATTTTGCGGGGCGCGGCGTTTATCATCGTTTGCTGAGTTACTTTTCTTGATATTTTGCGAGTGCTGCGCCATTTTGGATCTTGCTGCGGGATCCCGCGGGAATTTGGCAAGCGCGATTACGTAATCGCGGCTTGCCAACGACGCGAGTACGCCGTGATCACGTATCGCGGTACTTCGCAATTGCGAGCTTTGAGATGCGGCGAGCAGCAACAATCTCGCACACGCGAAAATATAAAATTTGCAATTCTGCACAAGAAATCCACCAGCAAGCAGCATAAACCTTCTTGAAATGCTGATTTTTATCTGAATAACTCCTTAGGTTGACATTTGCCTGCACTTTTTTTGCGAGGAGTCCATTTTGGGGAGGGGGGGTGGGAGGAAGGAAGTGCCCCACAGTCTTCAACTTCCTGTTCCTGTCCAGCAGGCTCCTCCCAGTGCTTTGTCCATCTCCTGGTCACTTTTCATTTGGATCTGGAGCTGGAAGGATTACTTTTTGTGGATGCTGCTGGATATTTGGATTTGAGGCCTTTTTGACTTTCTTTGGATCACTGTTGGATTAGAAATTTTACAAGTAAGTTTGTTTGGGGCATTACAGTTGCTGCAACAAAAATTTTGGAATTTTCGATTTTTGGGCTGTTTTGGGGCCTTTTGCCCAGGGGTACTCAGTGGTGGGTGGACTGAGTCTTTCTGTGGGTTGTCTTGAACTTAAACATCATGGAGGGCATGGATGGATTGGGATTGTGCTGATTTTTCAGTGATTTTCGTTTTTTGTGGCCTTTTCACCAGGGGTATTTGAGTCTAGCATGGGCCTAGTCTTTCTGTGGGGTGTCTTGAACTTAAACATCATGGAGGGCATGGATGGATTGGGATTGTGCTGATTTTTCAGTGATTTTCGTTTTTTTGGGCTGTACTTGTGGCCTTTCCACCAGGGGTATTTGAGTCTAGCATGGGCCTGGTCTTTCTGTGGGGTGTCTTGAACTTAAACATCATGGAGGGCATGGATGGAATGGGATTGTGCTGATTTTTCAGTGATTTTCGTTTTATGGGGCTGTACTTGTGGCCTTTTCACCAGGGGTATTTGAGTCTAGCATGGGCCTAGTCTTTCTGTGGGGTGTCTTGAACTTAAACATCATGGAGGGCATGGATGGAATGGGATTGTGCTGATTTTTCTGGGGTTTTTTTCGATTTTTTTGGGGTGTATAACTGCACTGATGTTCCTCTGTCTTCCATTGTTTTTAGGTGCACAAGACTCAAGAGAACCACCAGTGCCAGGAAGAAGTCCTGCAGCGGTGTGTGTGTGCAGCATAACGTCACGCGACGTCACGTCTGGCCTCAGACAACTGTACAATTTGTGCAACTGCGGCCTGCTATCTGACCTGCTCTGAAGAAGATGGCCCCAAAAAAAGTTCCCCGTAGCTCCTCTAGCAAGAAAGTTGCTAGTAAGGAGCAGAAGAAGCAAGTTACCAAGGAGGCTGGTGTGCCAACCGCAACGTTTTTTGGGAGCAAAAAAAAAAGTACGCCTGCAGCAGCAGGATCTGCTGGGGACCAAGCTGGGAGCAGCACCCCCGCTCCATTGGGTTCAGTGCCTCCACCACCACACCAACTTAAGTCAAAGCCTTCGAGTGCTTCAGAGGCAGTCAGTCTACTTCTCCAATCACCATCGACCAGTGATGTTGGCTCATCGCAAGAAAGTAGCAGCAATGTCCCTGAATCAACACAGGTTGTTGTAACTCATCTGACAAGTGTTGAACAACCACAGCCGCAACAACAACCACATGTGCAAGTACAAGCCCAAGTACATGTGGAAGGAGAGGCAGCGCAAGGAGATGCGCAAGCAGAGGTGCATGGAGGGTCACAAGTGCCCACAATAGTTGTTCCTCCCGAAGTTGGAGCACATCAGGAAATCGACAATCAAGCCGAGGTATCATTTGAGGAAGCCACTCCTCCTGATGATCATTCATTGTCTTCTACATCCCTAGCAAGGAAAAGATCAAGGGGGGTGTCTACATCTTCTTCAAGCCCACCTCCTTCTGATGAACTGGATGAAAATTGGGAACCATCACGGCCGTCTGAGAGTGAGGCACACCATGATCTGACAAAGGTACTTAAGCGTAAAAGGAAGGTCGTCGAAAAACTCATAGCTATGGAGTGTGATGAGGCTCAACAAGAATTGGCGGATACTGCTGCTGATAAAGCCTCTCACGACGACGATCCAGTCATCATAAAGGTCACTGCAGGCCCAGCGGGCATGCAGCAAAGAGACATTTTGACCCTATCCCGAGAAGCTGCTGAGCGTGATGATGATGTCGACGAGGAGGCAATGGAAATGGAAACACAACAATCATTACATTTGGAGTTAACTAGTACACCAAGACCTACCGCTTCCCTATTTCTTCCTCGCAAGAAGGGATCTCCATCCACCTCGACCTCAATTCGTGGTGGTGAAAGTGCAAAACGTACTGAAGTTCGGCAATCCACATCCTCCACTTCATCTGGCATTAGCAGCAGGACCACCACCACCAGTATCGCCGCCTCCTCCGGCCCCCAAAGACATTTCAAGTCTCCAGTTTGGGACTTCTTTAGTGTTTGCCCAAAAATGGAAAACGTAGCCATTTGTAGCATTTGTAAGCTTCGAGTTAGTCGTGGTAAGTTTGGTTCCAACTATGGTACCGGAGGCCAGAGAGGTCATCTTACGAGAGCGCACCCTGTCCAATGGTTTCCGCACCTAGAGGCGGTCAAGGAAGCCGGAATTGCACGTAATGAAAACGTTGAATTTTCATCTGATGATGACGAGGAGGAAGAAGACGATTCAAACACTTCACTTACACCCAGTACCCCTGTCAGCAGCACACTCCATGTGAGGCACACTAAGAGTGTGGGAGAGAGTGAGACATCAATGCGGAAAAGTTCATCAGCGAGCGTAACTGGGTCGAAGATATCATCATCATCCCGTAAATCCTTGGTCCAGGGCAACATTAAAAAGATGTTGTTTACAGAAGCACAATATGAACGCAACCACCCACTGACGCGTCTGTATAACACTAAGCTGGCTAAAATGCTAGCTCTGGACCTTCTCCCTTTTTCTTTTGTAGAAGGGGTTGGTTTTCTAGAATTAGTGGCAGAGCTCTGCCCTAAATGGAAGGTTCCTAGCCGGTTCTATCTTGCCCGAGTTGCGGTTCCAGCACTACATGAAGATGTTCTGAAGGTGATTGGGGCAGCTTTGCAGAAGAGTGCTGTTCACACTATACATCTGACAACAGACATGTGGACCAGTGGCGCAGGCACTGATTACATGTGCATCACTGCACACTGGGTCTCTTTTTCAGGGGCTAAAGCAAAGCTAAACACAGGTGTTGACACGGACATTGTTTTTAAAGCTGCTCGGAAACATGCAACAGTAGCCATGTTTGGTTTGGAGAAACGTCACACAGCAAAAAACATTTTGGATGTCTTTAACACAAAGGTCCTTAACTGGCTGTCCCCACTAAAACGCCAGGTTGGTTATGTTTCCACGCACAATGGCGCCAATATAGTTAAGGCCATGAGGAAGGGTGACTATTTCAGAGTGCCGTGTTTGGCGCACTGTATAAACCTGGTTGTCCAAAAATTCTTGGGTAATAAAGGCAGTGCAGCGTACAGAGTATTGGACACCTGCCGAAAAATGTGCAACCATTTCAGCCATTCTTTTAAGGCCCAGAAGCAGCTGAGGAGCCTGCTATATCAACGTCAAATGCCAGTGAAAGCACTCATCCAGGAGGTGGTAACATGTTGGAACTCAACCTTCTACATGCTTGAGCGTCTGTATGAGCAGTATACGGTACTCGATCAATATTTCTTGACAGAGGGTACAGAGGACCTGAGGATGGGTGCGGCGCAATGGAACATAGTTCAAAGCCTGACACGCATGCTTCGTCCTTTTGAGTTCTTCACGCGTGCAGTCAGCAAGGAGGACTGTAATTTGGGAAAAGCTATCCCATTGTTTTACATGCTGGAGGACCAACTGAAGGAGGTGTGTTCTGTGTTTGAAAAAGATGTAAAAAACCAAGACTCTTTTGTTCTGGCTGAGAAATTATTAGAGCTCCTACAAGGTGATGAACGTCTTAAAACGATCCACTCAGAAGAGCATTACATTTGTGCTACTATTCTGGATCCACTCTACAAAAAGGCGCTGGCAGGCCAAGCATTCTTTCCTTTTGATGATGAACATGTTCCAAAGTATAAACATTGGCTAGCCTTGTCAGCCAAGAGGTTTGAAAGAGAACGGCTGAAAATTGAAGGAAATGGCAGTACATCAGCAGGCCATCCCCAGTCAAAACAATCCACTTCTGCACCTGTGGCTGTGGCACAAGTGACCTCTCAGCCGTTAAAGACACCGGCAACTGGATCATCTGCACCAGACACAACAGAAACATTGGAGGCTGAAGAGGATTGGCTAGCTCTGCGTGGGTTTGGTTCTCAAAAGGTCAGAGGCACAGCAAGAGCTAAGCAAAGTGGAGGAACCTTGGATGAGGACCTTGAGTCGATGGTGAAGGACTATCTGAATGACTCAACAGAGGTCTATGTTAATTCTGACCCATTGGCGTATTGGCATGGGAAAAAAGAATTGTGGCCACAGCTCACCAACCTGGCTTTAAACTACTTGTCTTGCCCACTCGCAAGCGTGTCTTCTGAACGTGTTTTCAGTGCTGCTGGTGGCATTGTAACTCCCAAACGGAGCCGCCTCTCGCCCAAAAATGTGGAGAGGTTAACAATGATCAAGATGAAGCAGCACCTCATACCACCAGATTTCAGAGTACGAGAAATCGCGCCGGGTGAAGACGAGGTGGCCAGCAACATAGATGAGGGAATTTCTACTCTGTCAGGTGACACTGAGCTCACCCTGCCTGAATTCGCAGAGTATGATGACGAAGCCTTATTCTCATTCCTGGACCGTGATACTGAGCCCTGAAAATGAGACAACGAATCAATAACTTTCTTTTTCGTCCTTATTCACTTTTATTCCTGTGTGTCTGTCTTTCTTTGTTGTGCACAGTTAATATATTTCAAACTTTAATCAGATAATCACAAAAACAAGCCCATCAGCAGAACTGTCTTCACTGGTTTGCTAATTGATTTGAAGTTGCCGCAGTCTGCATTCCTCAGGTTCACAAGTTCAGAAAAACATGCTCCTCTATCCTCCTCCTTCAGACTCCTATTTCCATCAAACCAGAGGGCTGGTTTACGCCCAATGAAGAAAGACTCAGCACTTGTGGGGGTGTTGTTCTACCTCTTTGCAGGTGAGTTGACGGCTCTGGGACCATTGTTGGGAAGCTCTAATACCGGATAAAAGTGTTTTGGACCAAATCCGAGGCGCACATTTTTTAGTGTTTTTGCTGACTTGCTTGCCTTTGAGGTGCTCTTAGGGGGGGTTCCGTCTGTTTGTGGGTGAGTTTCGGGGTCTGGGAGCACTGCTGGGACACTCTAATCTTGATTACATTTGCTTTTCAGGAAATCCATGGTGGCAACCCCGACTTATGGCCTAGCTACGCAGCGCGTTTGGACCGAAGGCCGAGAAATATTGCAAGTATGAGATTTTGCTTTTGGCCTGTTTGGGGGTGTTATGCTTCTTGGCGGGTGGGTTGGCGGGTCTTGGGGCATTCCTGGGAAGGTCTAATACCGGGTAGAAGTGGTTGGGACAAAATCCAGGCCGAATTTGTTTTGGCTATTTCTGACATTTTGCTCAATGTTGCGTTTTCGAGGGCCTGTTTGGGGGGCTTCCTGGTGTTTGTGGGTGAGTTTCGGGGTCTGGGAGCACTGCTGGGACACTCTAATCTTGATTGCATTTGCTTTTCAGGAAATCCGTGGTGGCAACCCCGACTTATGGCCTAGCTACGCAGCGCGTTTGGACCGAAGGCCGAGAAATATTGCAAGTATGAGATTTTGCTTTTGGCCTGTTTGGGGGTGTTATGCTTCTTGGCGGGTGGGTTGGCGGGTCTTGGGGCATTCCTGGGAAGGTCTAATACCGGGTAGAAGTGGTTGGGACAAAATCCAGGCCGAATTTTTTTGGGCTATTTCTGACATTTTGCTCAATGTAACGTTTTCGGGGGCCTGTTTGGGGGGCTTCCTGGTGTTTGTGGGTGAGTTTCGGGGTCTGGGAGCACTGCTGGGACACTCTAATCTTGATTACATTTGCTTTTCAGGAAATCCATGGTGGCAACCACGACTTATGGCCTAGCTACGCAGCGCGTTTGGACCGAAGGCCGAGAAATATTGCAAGTATGAGATTTTGCTTTTGGCCTGTTTGGGGGTGTTATGCTTCTTGGCGGGTGGGTTGGCGGGTCTTGGGGCATTCCTGGGAAGGTCTAATACCGGGTAGAAGTGGTTGGGACAAAATCCTTGCGGAAAAGCCTTTTGGCACTTTTTGTAACTTAGGGTTCGTTAGGGTTAGCCCTAGCAGCAGGATTGCATGTGTTTCGGGGTGTTCTAGATTTTTGCAACTGAGTTCTGGGGTCTTAGAGCACTCGTGAGAATGTGTAATTTTGGTTGCAAGTCATTTGAAGAAAATCCATGGTGGGAAAGGGGGGATTTGGCATAGTTAAAGAAAGCCTTTGCCACTATTCTTAACTTAGGGTTCGTTAGGGTTAGCTGTATTTCTATTGCATGTGTTTGGGTGGGGGGGTTTTCGAGTCTTGGAGCGATGCTGGCTATGGATACTTTTGCTTGGTTGCTTGCAAGTGGTTTGAATGCAATCCACGGTGGGTAAGGGGGTACTTGGGCCTTCTTTTACTTTCAAAGTACGTTTTGTCACCAGTTTTCTGCTAGGCCTAGTTTTTTGAGATTTGATTGGGGGTCTTCTACATTTTTGCGACTGGCTTTAGTAAGGGTCTGGGTGGGAGCACTGCTGGGAAGATCTAATTTTGTTCTAAAACACAGTTTACAGGACACCTAGCTTGAGGGGAAAGATCTGCTACATTAATTTGCCCATACTTATTCATCCTTCAAAAGGTGACTCTGACAGAGTACGCACTTTCAAAAATATAGTACTGTCTACTAGGAAAATCAAAGTGTGACTTTTTGCACTCCACAGCCTACATACCTTATATTTATTTATCAGTGGTGTTGTAATATTATATCACTTCCTGTTTTTCGTTGAATAATTACAGGCCGGGTTTCAGTCTGTGCAATGGGGAAAAAAGGATGGAGTCAGGCTTCACATTAGCGAGCCACAATTCAGCATCAGGCAGGCAGTGGACAGGGTGTCTTCTGGTCACCAACATCGATGGACAAAGCGTCAGCTACAATGGAGGAGTGCCGCTAATAAGAGGATTTTTTTTCTGCAGGCAACTTACTTACCAAATTCAACAGGACAACTACAACAACATACAGATACAGTATCCTTTGTCTTTTTCTCTGACTGTGACTGCATTTCTTGGATCTCTCTCTGCTTCTAAATTGATCCCTTAACACATCACTTAGTCCACTCCACTAACACATCTGCACCACACATAGTCATTTGTAAGTGCTCCTACGTAATTCGCAAGTTGCAGCACGCCCCAGCCCGTAGAGGACTGGGATGGCCCCAATGATGAAGCATGTCACCAAGGGGCAACCCTGGTGAGTGAGGGGACACCTAGAAAAAGAGCAATTTCTCCTTTTCTATCTACTATACCTTCCAGACCAACCCCATTGAGTGTTGTGAATGGATTTATAGTGACCAGCAAGGCTCTCAGGTATCTGGCAACAGAGACCTTATGTTGAATATAGTTATCAATAATTCCACACACGCCCTGTACTGTCGCATTCTTTCTTCCACAGTTGTCGAAAGTACTACTTACTTTTCACTGACATGCATCCAGTAGTGCATGCACTTTCAAAGATTGATGGATAGGTTTGTACCCAAAGATTTGTTTATGTTCAATTGTTTGTCCATGCTGTGCTTTTTTTACAGGGTGTCTTCTGGTGGTGACCAACATCGATGGACGAAGCGTCGGCTGCAATGGAGGAGTGCCGCTAATAAGAGGATTTTTTTTCTGCAGGCAACTTACTTACCAAATTCAACAGGACAACTACAACAACATACAGATACAGTATCCTTTGTCTTTTTCTCTGACTGTGACTGCATTTCTTGGATCTCTCTCTGCTTCTAAATTGATCCCTTAACACATCACTTAGTCCACTCCACTATCACATTTGCACCACACATAGTCATTTGTAAGTGCTCCTACGTAATTCGCAAGTCGCAGCACGCCCCAGCCCGTAGAGGACTGGGATGGCCCCAATGATGAAGCATGTCACCAAGGGGCAACCCTGGTGAGTGAGGGGACACCTAGAAAAAGAGCAATTTCTCCTTTTCTATCTACTATACCTTCCAGACCAACCCCATTGAGTGTTGTGAATGGATTTATAGTGACCAGCAAGGCCCACTGGTATCTGGCAACAGAGACCTTATGTTGAATATAGTTATCAATAATTCCACACACGCCCTGTACTGTCGCATTCTTTCTTCCACAGTTGTCGAAAGTACTACTTACTTTTCACTGACATGCATCCAGTAGTGCATGCACTTTCAAAGATTGATGGATAGGTTTGTACCCAAAGATTTGTTTATGTTCAATTGTTTGTCCATGCTGTGCTTTTTTTACAGGGTGTCTTCTGGTGGTGACCAACATCGATGGACGAAGCGTCGGCTGCAATGGAGGAGTGCCGCTAATAAGAGGATTTTTTTTCTGCAGGCAACTTACTTACCAAATTCAACAGGACAACTACAACAACATACAGATACAGTATCCTTTGTCTTTTTCTCTGACTGTGACTGCATTTCTTGGATCTCTCTCTGCTTCTAAATTGATCCCTTAACACATCACTTAGTCCACTCCACTATCACATTTGCACCACACATAGTCATTTGTAAGTGCTCCTACGTAATTCGCAAGTCGCAGCACGCCCCAGCCCGTAGAGGACTGGGATGGCCCCAATGATGAAGCATGTCACCAAGGGGCAACCCTGGTGAGTGAGGGGACACCTAGAAAAAGAGCAATTTCTCCTTTTCTATCTACTATACCTTCCAGACCAACCCCATTGAGTGTTGTGAATGGATTTATAGTGACCAGCAAGGCCCACTGGTATCTGGCAACAGAGACCTTATGTTGAATATAGTTATCAATAATTCCACACACGCCCTGTACTGTCGCATTCTTTCTTCCACAGTTGTCGAAAGTACTACTTACTTTTCACTGACATGCATCCAGTAGTGCATGCACTTTCAAAGATTGATGGATAGGTTTGTACCCAAAGATTTGTTTATGTTCACAATTGTTTGTCCATGCTGTGCTATTTTTTCTTGTCTCCCAAAACCTTTCCCAAAAACCCCCGTACCCATCCATTTTTCAAACCCTAACCCTCTTCCCCCGGGCTGTGTGGTTTTCATTGATGTGTGACTAAATTACAGCAATAAATCCACACACTTGCTGGGGAGGATAAGGTGATAGCAACAGGCTGGTGAAGAAATCCGAGGATATATTCTTACTCTGATTGACAAAGACCCATGGCTAATGTCAAAGAACTTCAACCAAATTAGTTATACATTAACATTTGTTAGGCTACAATGTGGCACTGTTCTAGTGTACTTCTGTCACCTGCTATATTCTCTATTGTACCGTTGTATTGCTCAGGAGGACAAACCAGATTTCATTTTCTTTTTTTTCATAGGCATGCAACTGCCACTGTGTCACACCACTAGTACCACTGCTATGAGGAAATTTTATCCGCCCAGGATTGCCAACCTTATTCGCTGTTTCCCGTGGAGCCAGCCCTGGGCCTAGCCCTACTTGCAAACAGAAATTACAGGTAATATAGGCGTTTGGTTGGAGGTAGTATAATGGAGTATTAGGAGACACGAGAGATTGGATTGACAGTAGTACTACTAAAGTCCTAGGACTATTCAGGAAAACAAACTTACTGTTAAACCCCCACCCACCAGACTCAAAAGCAGTAAAAAACAGGTATGGTCAGATAAAGTTTCAAAAAGTATATTTTTATAGCCCTAACAAAAGAATCTCCCGCAAGACCCTCCCTAACCCCAACGATTGTCCTTCAAAAGTCCCCAAAAATCCCAACTCCCAATTCCCACCCCCCAAAAGTCTCTAAAAAAGGGGCAAGGGACACTATGGCAGGGTGCTTTGGAATTAGAAGCCAGGGCATCATGCTCCTTGCAGAGGGTGGCAAGTTCGAAGCGGAGGCCCTCCACCACGTTCTTATAGTTATGGACCTCCTGCTCCAGGTAGGACAGTCTGAGGGATAAGCGGCGCTGGTGTGCCTTGCAAATCCTGTGAGGGGCAGCTGCTTTCTTTGCTGCTGGGCGGTGGCGTTTGGCTTTGGTAGCCCGGCTCCGTACCGCTGGAGCACTGCGCTGGCTGGCAGCCCGCACGGAGGAGGATGCAGCTGTCCCAGTGGACGTTGTTGTTGTACCAGACTGCGTCTCCTCGTCCTCCAGGGCCACCAGCCGCCGATATTCAGCGACAGTGGCATCCAGCCTCCGTTGCCGGGCCATTCGAGCCAGCTCCTTTCTCCTTGATGGTGTCTTGGATTTGGAAGGAGCAACTACATGAAAAAAGAAAGACATAGTCTGTAACCAATGCTCCTTAAGATTAACACAAAATGATTGAGCAGAAAGTTGTCACAGTACAAGTAGCAAATTGAAAGCACAGTACATAACTATTGAGGACAGTATCTATGTAACCTCCGACTTCTTCATCCTTGCTCTAACATTAGTGGGAGTTTCAGGAACAAATTCTACGAGCACTATGGACTTCCATTACAGTCGACTATGACAGTACACCACTCTTATTCTTCTTCTCTCTTGTTTAGGAAAATTGGTACGTTATCTTATGCAAGCCGGCATAATGCCAGTGCAGTGAACTTGCACCCGAGAAAAACAGACGCACACCATGGTGAGTGAGACAGACTTGCGTTACTGTACCGGTCCAGTACATGCAGGTGGTGAAGCTCTTACTTTTCTATTACGGGTGGCACTGAGAATACTCTGTTAAAAGGGCTACTGCTTAATTAATTTAGCTTTCACCCTACAGTGCAAATGAGTATTAGAAAAGGAAAATGAAGAAGCTAAATTATCTGATTAACTATCACTTCACATGGGATGTATTTGATGACACATGGGATGACTTTAGGTGCTTTGCTTATTATTGAGTGAACAGTGATACCCCCACACATGAATGACATACTACTACTAAACTAAAGTTATTAAGAGAGGTAGGGAGTGTCCACCGTAATAACCGGATATATGCTGTGCTTGCAGTTGCAATACAAACTACTGCTACTATTCATGGTAGTATTTGGACAACGTTACAACTTCTTTTCCTTGCCTTTCCTACACTGGAACGAACGTGCGGGTGCGGTGCTACATGCTCTTCAAAGTAACACTTAGTTCATCCAGTGACCGTCTACTCTCTCTAGATACACATATGCTATCTAAGAGTCAGATAGTACCATGAATGATCCAGGCATCCATCCATTCAAAGTATATTGCACACATACAGTTTCTGTCTCACCCACCCAGGCTGTTCTCCTTCCACCCATCCTTGCTTCATCATTCACCCAGCCATGCACCATACCATTTTCTTACCTTCCCAGCCACCTTGGGGACCAAGCAAACACATATCATTCTTCTTTGCCAGTCATCATTACATTTCTCGTGCTTCCACACTTACTTACACCCTTCTTTCGCTTTTCGTTCATCCCATCCATCAAGTTCACCTCAGATCTGATTGGGATTCTTCTCGCCAAAAACTTCACAGCTAAGTCGAAGTACATTTAGAGGAGGCTACTACCTGCTTTTTTTATAATACACCCGTGCAGAAAGCACACTCTGCAGTCTTCAATCTCAATGACTAAGGAATGTATAGCTTACCTCTGCCCGCCACCACCGTGTGAACCCTCACAGGCATGTCCTTGTCCGGCACTTGCACCGCCTCCTCCCCAGAGTTATCCTCCTCGTCCAATGCCACCACCACCTCCGCGCTGGCCCCGTCTCCAGATGTTCCACCTACAAAGTACATTTAATAATGTTAGAATACACCACGTACTACTATATAATATTTGGTCTATGAGGAAGAAAGAAATGTGAAAAAAACAGTATACAATTTAATAATTTATGACTGTGTACTCTAGAGTAAAAATGTCCCTTTTTCCAGGGAAGGCTGTTGTCTTGCTGCACTTTTTGGCACAACTGATGAATGTTTGCTTTTTACTTTTTAACACGCACCACTTTTTCTCCTAACAGACAGAACCTTGACTTCTAAGAACACGAGCAGGATCAAGTTCAAACCAGGTGAGAGCTCGGCTCGACCACAAGAAATGTGTCCAATTAATCGTCAGCACTAAGCACTTTTCCATTTTCAGTTACACGTTCACTTTTATGACAAACTTGAATTTAATAAATGTGTTTACTTTTAATAAAGCTTTTAAACTTAAATAGACTCTGTGGTTTTTGGTCCTCCAGACTAGAGTGGATAAGCTAAAGGTTTTCGAATTTTTGCAAGCATGAGTCCGTGCCTCTGCCATCGGTGACTTTGGGAGCTAAATGACTCTGCCACACTATCTAGTCAGTAAGGAGATTGGGGGTTCAACTACAAAGTCTGTTATCACTGAGGTATGTGGAAAGTCTAACAGTTACAGCACCTATTATAATTGATAAGCTAAGCGATGCATTATTTAGTGTCCATAGTTCTGTTTGTGCAGATTTGTCCCTGCAACAGTAGTAGAATGGATTGTCCTCCTATCCAAACCAAAACTAAAGTAGTATCTTATTCTTTCTTGGTGGTCATTCACCTTTTTATTGTTGGCAATGGTCAAAGCATAAACATTTAGAATACTTGAAAAGACATTATGGACAATCCCAGAGGACTGCACTCAGTGCATAGAGCTATTGCTGACTAGAATGGGAGTCCAATGGAAATGCCAAATGTGCAATCTTAGTTAGCTACACAGACAGACTAATAAGAATAATCTAGTAATACCACACGGAGTCATAGTCGAGGCAGGATAAGAATTTAGATCCTGTCTACAAGAAGATCAAAGACGATTTAGAAAAAATCGAATGAGGAACGCTAGGAAAAAATAAGTACTCTATATTAAAATTAAAACTTACTGGGGCCAGCAAAGGAGCCCTCGCCTGCCCGGTCCTGGCCTGCATCGTCAACAGCACCCTCCTCCTCCTCCTCCTGTGTCCTCCTCTTGCCCCTGGGGGAAGCTGATGTACAACATGAAAGAAAGAAAAACAGAAAACATGGATGATATTTCTCAACCAAATCAAACATTTCAAAAGAACTAACAAAGTAACAAAATATTTTTGCGAAATAGCAAATAGGGAACGACTCCACGGGATATATTATTGACCAATCTCATGTGGTCGACTACGTCATTACTTTAGTATTGCTTGATTTGCGGACCTTCAAATTGGAAACTACCCTATGTAACTCACTAAACAAAGTACTAAAAAGGTTTGCCTAGGATTGGCAGGCAGCAGTCCGCAGCACGCAAAGTGACAGCCAAAGTCCATCGTGATTGAAGATCAGCGACAACACTAAAGTTTCCTACTACATTAACCAGTCATTAAAATACTCAAACTATTAATCCACCACCACTATTTCTTCTTATCGCCATGTGTACAAAGGAAGGACTGGACTTGAGTCTGTAGGGGCTGATTTAGAAGGCCCTTGCGGCTCTTTTGCTCCATTGTTGCGTGACTTTTGTGACGCAGCGACAGCACAAAAGAGGTGCAATGGTGCGGCGTATATTAACAACGTGACGCATATGGGAGATGCATCACGTTGTAAAGCCCTGCGCCAATAGGGGGCGTTCCGGCGCAAGGGAGGGCGTTCCTGCGCAGGAACGCATCCTAAAAGTGGCTGAGGGAAATCTACAAGATTTCAATCAGTCACTTTGAGGACAATGATGCGTGACTCAAACCCTGCGCCTGCTTGAAGCAGACGTACGGCTTGACGCAGCATTGGGGAGATAGGGCACCCCAGAGCATTGATGGAGCTGCACCATCGTTGCGACGCAACTCCAGCAATGCGCCGCCTTTATGGCACAGATGCGTAACGCTTTGGTGACGTTTTGGGCCCATGGTGCGCCGCATTGTAAATACGGCGCACCATGGGTGATGGTGGTGTGACGCACAATTACTGGCGCATCCCTGCTACTTTGCAGGGATGCGCCGGTAATTAAAGATCTGAACCTTAGTGTGTAGCATTACGCAGTTCTTTCAACTACACTCATACATAATTTCACAGGCCAATGAAATGAAAACAAAATCTAAAACAAATAAGCATAGTAGCAACACTACTGAGAAGAAGGAGAGCAGTGTAACTGAAATGCACAGAAGATTTTGAAATATAATTTACCTACAATGTAATGAGCAGCATTATTGCTCTTGGTAAAAAACAAAAATTTGCAATATAATAACACAGCAGGAGAAAACATAGTAGTAAAGACATAGCTACTACTACTCACCAAGCCCGGGGATCTCAAGGCCAAGGAGGTCGAGCAGATCTCGCTCACGGGTCAGGACATCCGTCCAGCGGTGGGTGGCCTGGTTGTAGGTGCGCCAGACCCGAGAGTGGTGGTAAATGGCCTGGCACACCTTCTCCAACCGCTTCCGGCGCTCCCGGGCCCCGTACCCGGCACTGATCTTGCCGCCTCCCATGATGGTCCTGGGGAGGCGGCGCTGAACATAAAAAACGAGTTGGCCCACCTCCTCCGGGGTAAAGATCTCCCGTGGCATCACTAGCTCCCCCCTCAAACGCCCGCACGGGAGCCGGACACGGGGTGCGGGACCCTTCCCCTTCTCGGGATGCTTCCCGGCTCCCTTCACCATGGTCTGGGCGGAAAGGAATAAAGAAAATAGAATAGGGAAGAGAAGAAAAGAAAAGAGTTTACAAAAGTAGTTTAAAATTAACCAAAAGTAGCAGTAAACACAAAAATATAGGGCTAGAAAAATAAAGGGATAGATAATAAGTAAAATAGATCCAAAAAAAACTTCAAACAAGCAAAGGATGGCAGAGATTGACAGAGGATACAAAGACCATTCCCAGAACCATAGCAATGAATGAGAAACAAGATGGCCGCGCCCGTTCACGACCGCGCGGGTAAGTTCGCACGAGATTTTCCTTGCGAACACGCGCAAAACTGTACTGGCAAGCCGCGGACTTTGCGAGATTACACTTCGCGCCCGGAAACGGAAATACATCAGGCAAACAAGATGGCTGCGCCCTTGAACGACCGCGAGGGTAACTTCGCGCATTGCGCTACGAGCGGCTCGCAAAAACGCACAAAACCTTGCCAACTAACACGCCGCAAAAAAACCAAATTGCATATTCGCACGAATTTGCGGCTTCCGAATCCGATCTCGCGCGTGTTCGCGCCCCGCGAACCCCGCGAAATTGCAGAAAAACGAGTTTTTCAAAACTGAAAGCACTCGGCAGGGGCAAGAGTTCAAACTCATCATTAGTAACAATTCCCGGTAGTGCTTCCTGACTGGGGCCCCTCCAGAATTCAGTTGCTAGTTGCAACAATTGTATGACCCTGCTCTGACCCTCACAGCAGGCTCATAGAATAGCTACAAGTAGGCCACAAAGGTCCTGGGGAAAAAAAATGCACTGCAACAGAAAGCAAAATTACAGATAAAGAAGCAGGTGCCAGACTGGAATTTTAAAACAGTGACACATTAATAAACTAACCCCAAATTAATTCATCTCAGTTGAAGCAGGGCTGGTGTGCTTGCTTTTCCCCCCCATAATCTACAGTAATGATGAACCAGAGGGTGGCATTGATGTAACAGAGGGTTGCAGTGGTGAAACAGAGGGTGCTGGGAACCTGTGATGACGAACCAGACGTAGAAACAACATAATTTGCGACCGTTGCGCGCCGAAATGTAAGTTCGCAATTGCGAACTGGTACGAAACCCTCGCGAACTGGCAGAAATCCTTGCAAACACAAAAAAACAAAAACATCCGCAAATTCGCAAGAATTCGCGGATTTTGCGGATTGCGAGTTCGCAAATCCGCAAAATTCGCGAACGCGAGATTCGCAAAATTCGCCCATGCCTATTTGTCATATGGTTACTACGTTTCTATATATTGTGTTAAGTTAGCATGAGTTTATTAAATGTTTAAACGCCATATTTTCTTTCGGCTTCAGTTTGCACACGACACCTAATTGTTATGGTAGCTTTCAACCTAGACGAAAGATGTGATTTATTTGAGAATAATATGTTATTGCTCTGATATCAGTCGTGCTTGGAACACTTAGTACAAATGTCTGCACACTGAGAACTGCACCCTCTAAGAATAACCTAACACAAGGTTGCTGAAGGCCTGATCCTCGCACCACATTAGACATAACACAAATAATGTTGCTGCCAACATTGGGCTCTACGCGGGTTTAAGATAGAGTTACAGGGAATGAAAGAACACACTTGATGCTTCGCATGCAGAGAGCTGGTAGCTATTGATGTGATCTACTCCTACTGAGAATTAGAGGTATGGGCCCGCCCTGCTAGAACCCAAATGAGACCTTCTTAGATATAATATAATATGCTAAATAGGGTGCGCGAAATATAGGTGATACAGAATTCTATAGATTTTTGCATCATAACATGCTATCACCTTTTGCTTATTATGGATTAGTGACTATGCTGCTAACTCTGATTCTTATAATATGTATGTTGATATTATACAAGATACTGCGTTTGAGAACTTTGCATTGAAAAATAAACATTTCAAACTTGCACGTGTGTTCTTTGCCTCCCAGTTTCGGTTTGTAATGATTATATAACGAAAGAGTGTTCATGTGTTCCACGATACCTGAGGTACCCTAAATTCATGTTCTGGATTGTCTAAGTCATTGGGAAGTTATTACTACCGATGAGACACTGTAGCTAGCTTGGTAAGGGGATTTCTGAAACAAAGGTGAGATTTGGGTCACCCTAACTCACCCAGGTTCTAGATCTCTGTGCACAGTTCTGTGGGAGAACGGAAACCCTGCTACATGGCGCCCATACGTTGTTGGCCTTATATCATGACACTCGAGTAGTATATCATTCAAACCTTAACCCCTTCATTCCCGTTTCCGGAAAACGGCAGTGTCGGAAAAACCTACCTATTTTTTAAATAGGTCTTCTTCAAGCTTGAATCTATCTAAAAACGGTTTCATTGAATTACTACCCAGTTGTGCTACAAAGTAATCTTTGTTTTTTCACTCTCCTGTGCTGACATGGCACAAGCCGTGGACATCCCGCCGCATAGTCGCATTGCGGTGCGTGACCATTTGCGGGCTTATAATGTACCTATGGAAGGCTTGGCTGTTGTTCTAGTGGTGAGTGCGGAACATGCTTACCCGTACGAACTATTTTATTCGTGGGTGACATTTCCGGCGGTGGACGCTAATTCAGGTGTTTTCCACTCCTACACTGCTACGGCTGTACCGGCTGCGTATGCTCCGTACAGAGCACTGGAGCTTCCTATTGAGGCTTGGCAGCATGGAGTTTGGTTTGGTGGCGCCCTACCACACGCTTTAACCGCTCCGAGGTTGGGTCCTTTGTCCATTCCGGGCACACCTTGGCCCGCTTTGGCTGGATTCACTCCTCACCCTAATTGAGCCACTTGTGGCATAGCTGATCTGCGGCAACTTCATGAAGTCGCAGTGGAAGTGATTAGAGCGCTTGTTCATTACACTAGCCGTAATGTTCAGGACGTAGCCCCTAGGGGCGCACAGCTTCGTGCAGAACAGGCTGGTTTGAAAATCAATCCTGTCATGGTGAATTCCGTGATGGGCAAAAAGCCGCAGGACAAGGATGATTTTCCGTTCTGGCTTGCAGAGAAATTCGGCCAGCTAGAAGCTGTGTTTCCTAATACGAATCCCGGTGATAAGCACCGGATTCTTACACTAAGTTTACCAAAAGATTTGGCAGCTGAGCTTGTTGACTGTGAGACCTGGGGTAAGACTTTTGCAGCGGTCTATTCGAGGTGCTACGGCACCCCGTCTGTGACCAATCTGGGTGCGGTCCTTAAACGTGTTCAGGATGAACACGGACCGTAGTCGGCGGTCGAATTGGGTATGCGCCTGTGTGGCTCCTTTGATGTAGTTTGCGATCTGATCCTTGCAAATGTCAAGGGAGATGCAGTGAACTTTCAGGTTGCTAACGCTTTGGCGTTGATTCCCGAGGCCGAGAGACCCCGTCAGTTGGCAAGGATTATTGTGGCTGCTTATAAAACGGTTGGCCGCAATGCAAAGGGGCTTAAGGCTTTTCCTGATAAAGAGAAAAAGCAGCCCCAGGGTCAGACATCGGAAACTAGTGGTCAACAAAAGTCCAAGAAACAAAATTGGCCTAAAAAGCAGAATCAGGGTAAGCAACAACAACAACAAACACAGGTTTCTGCTCCTGCGTCTCCGTTGCCTGTGCAGTCGGATCGTGTTTATGATTTGCGCGACCGCGCGATGATTAAATCGCCTGAGAGGTTTCAGGCTTCTGACCAACGCTCTCCTCGTTCCTTTCAGGACTCATCGGCTCCGTCAACCGGTGGTGGAGGGGGCGGCAGGGGCTTGGTGGCCAGCAAGGACGTGGTCAGCCCCGCCCGCGTAACGGTGGAGAGCAGCAGGAAGGCGCTACGCCCAAGAGACCACAGTTTGCCACGAAGAAAGTCGCCGCCCTGACAGCGCATTGTTATGCCCCAGATAGTGAGAACGCGGCTTCGGAATCTGACGTGGGCTCTGACCTTGCTGGACAGCGCGGCAGAGATTACCATAGTGAAAGAGGCCCTCCGTCCATTGTTGAAGGTGACAGCGACTGACACTTATGTTGTGATTGAAACTGCTGATACGCATGTTGCTCCCCCTGAACGTCTTTTTGAAATTGTCCTGTTAATTGAAGGTGACATGCAGCGAACTATAAAAGGGGTATTTTGGGAAAATCTTTCACCCACGTATGACATTTTGCTTTCGGAGGCTGACTGGCCCCCACCTTTTGTTCTCGCAGCTCCGCGAGGGGAGGAGGTAATCCTACCCAGTTTCGCGCACTCTGTACCGAGAGTGGAAGCGCTGCATTTTGCAGAAGAGTGGGCTCTGGCGCTTGCGCCGGCTGTGTACCGCAATCAGTGTGGCTGGGATAAATTGTCTCCAAGCCACGAGATTCCTTTACGGTCTCGCCGCAGCCTCAACCTCAATATCCCATACGGCGTGAAGCCAAAGCTTCAGTCGCGGCTATCCTTGAACAATTGGAATATCAAGGTGTAATTGAAACGTGTGTGTCACCGGTGAATAACCCCCTTTTTACTGTAAACAAGCCGGACGGCTCATATCGTTTGGTTTTGGATTATAGGCATTTAAACTCGCATTGCCGTAACTGCGCAGTACAGAATACTCATGGCTCTGCTTTAGTGAATAGTCTTGAGCGTAAACGGTTCAAAACCACGCCCGACATTTCCAATGGTTTTTATGCACATAGATTAGACGGTCTAAGTTCCCAATGGACCAGTTTTACATGCAGCGGTGTGCAAAAAATGTTTCGGCGTCTCCCAATGGGCTATAAAAACAGTCCTGGAGTATTCTCCGCCCGCATTGTCTCTCTTCTGGAGGGCATCGACCCGGTTGCTTGTTCGTATGTGGATGACATTTATCTCACAGACGACGATCTTTGGGAGCATCTGTGTCGAGTAAATAGCATAATTTGTAACTTTGCTGACATTGGTTACAAGTTTAACTTTGCAAAGTCGCACATTGCAGAGTACACAGTGTTGTTTCTCGGTTACGAGCTTAACAATGAGGGAAAAGGGTTCGCACCTCACTTCCTGGAGAAATGCGCACAATTGCGCTCTCCGACAACACTGAAAAAATTACAATCTTTGCTGGGTTTTTTGAATTTCGGGAGAACTTACATTCCAGAATATGCCCAGCGTATCAAGCCTTTGTATGCTTTGATACAACCATCTTTCTCCAAATCATGCTGGCTGCCTGAGCATTCAGCCATTCTGCAATCTTTGCAGGCTGATTTGCTCGCTTCTGAATACTTACAGACTCGTGATAACCGGACCAACCTGGTGATAAGAATTATCCCTGGGGCGGTGGGTTTCACGTACCTGACTTTTAATGAAGGAGATACAGTACCTATTGCTTACAAGTCGCACTTGTACACTTTGGCTGAATTGCGTTTTTCCACTGTGGAGAAAGTTTTAACTGCTGTACAGATGGCAATTCTTAAAGAACGTGCCCTGTCACAAGGAAAACGCATGTTGGTTGGTACCCCGTGTCCTGCCTTAGAGGCGGTTACGAAAGCCAGTGTACCTAATTCCAAAGCTTTGCACCCTCGGTGGATACAATGGGCTGCATCCTTGACGTCACAGGATGTCACGTTTATTTTTGACGCCACTTTACGGTCGCAGGAGTATTTACAGTATGAATTTGTTCATCCTGCTCCTTTAGCAATGCGGCCGTTGGAGGATTTCCATTGCATCATTTACACTGATGGTTCGGCGCAGGTTGCGCATGGCTCTAAACATGCCTACGTTTCCACATGCGCCATTGTGGTCGGTGCCATGGTGAACGATGAGTTCAAGTCCAGTGTCGTGCACACGCAGACGCTTGGGGACTGCACCGCACAATTAGCTGAGCTTCGTGCTCTGATGCTTGCATTGGAGTACGCAGATCCAAGTGTGACGACTTTGATCGTAAGTGACTCCTACTACTGTGTCCAGTCTTACAATGAAAACTTGTTCTTTTGGATTCAGAATGAGTTTTGTGATTCCAAAGGTAGCACAATAAAACATAAAATGATCTGGGTCCGAGTGGCGGAACTTAAAGAGAAGTTGCCACTCGTGTTTGTGATTCATACTCTCGGCCATCAGCGCTTGGGGGTCCACGCTGTTGGAAATTCGCTTGCTGATGAAGCAGCGAAGTCAGCGGTATCAAAATACTTAGTTGCAGCAGTCACGAGGTCCAAAAGCAAAATAGATGATGACATCTTGGCAGCTGTTGCTGCAACAGAGAAGGGAAGTAAATATCCTGCGGGGTTCCCTTCTAAATACACATACCACTTAAGTCCCGATAAGGTTCCTTATGTGAAAATTCCTGATGTTGGGGAACGTCTAGTTCCCAACTCGGATCGCAGGGCTACTTTGATTGCAGCGGCTCATGAAGGAGTGGCGTCTGCGCATGCGGGCGTCTCAGCCACTGTAACTCAGCTACAACAAAGGTTCTGGTGGCGGGGACTGTACAAACAGAGCGCGATTATGTCCTTCAATGTGACATTTGCCAGCAGGTTAAACCTTCGTCTGCTGCGCGTCCGCCTCAGACACAGTTGTACATCTCGAATAAACCGCTTGGATGCGTTTATTTGGATCACTGCGGTCCGTTTTCTTCTGATACTGCATACAAATACATCTTAGTAGCAGTTGATTCATGCACACGCTTTGTGTGGGTATGGCCACATCGGAGCGCTGATTCACGGACTGTCATTAAGGATTTGCGAGTCTTTGTGGGAATTTTTGCCTGTGGTACCTTCCATTCGGATCAGGGTCCGGCTTTCGTCTCTAAGGCGTATAAGGATGCTATGGTTTCGTTGGGGGTCCAAATCAAGTTTTCGAGTCCCTACAGGCCCGAGGGCAATAGTGTAGTTGAACGAATGAACCGCAACTTAAAGCAATCTTTGACAGCTCGAGTTATAGGCACTGGCAGTAACTGGCTGGCCCACCTCAATGGCGTGCAGCGTGCGCTTAATAATCTCCCTAGAAGGTCTCTGGGTGGGCGGACCCCATACGAAATGCTCTTTGGTATCAAGATGTATGTCCCTGACCTCGATGGGCTAGACTGCAAGGCCCAGGCCACGGCCTTTGACGTAGATGAACATTGCAATGTTTTACAGAATCTACAAAAGACCAGAGACAGTCTTGCAAAGGAACATTTGCCCTCCACATCGGATGATGCGCTGCAGATCCCGGTAGTTGGCTGGCTACCCCAAGTTGGAGAACTGGTTCGAGAGAAGATCGATAACAAGAAAGAGTTTGGTCCCTCATATCGTGCACCGGTTCAAGTTCTTGGAGTGAAGGGCACAAGAACAGTCATTTTACCACCACTTCCAGGTCGTAAGGAAAACAGATTTATTTCTATTGACAATGTCAAGACACACAGGGTGGCCGATTCTTCATAGCATGACACCGGCTGTATCCTGTCCTTCCATGGTGAGGCACTCTGTACTGGCTATTACATCTGGTGCAGAACAGGAGGTGTCCCTCGAGATGCCTGCCATATCCAGTCCTTTATTAAATACTATTCCTGTTACTAACATTGATGAGTTGAACTACACCTATCCTGCTGATTTATCGATGCCTGATTTGCAGAATCGTTTGGCTGACCAGTCCAGATTCTCTTTTGACTCTGTTTCGGAACCTTCAAAGAAACCCTCGACTATTGCAAAATATGCCACGTTGTTTAAAAAACATTTTTTGATTCCCCCTTGGACATACATTTGGTTGATCCTATTTTCATTTTACCTTTTTATGTCAATTGGTTTTGTGTTTTATTTTTTCCGCCTGATCGATGGTCACTACGTTAAAGAAAGAACAGGAATTCGGTACCTTAATGGAACATTGGCCCCTCTTTCCTCTTCACATTCAGCGCACAGGCTGAAACGAAACTTAAATACAGTGAACATTACTGCTTGGCCTGTCCTTGATGGGATTGTGTGGGATGCGGTTAGATTTCAAATACATGGGCCCACTGAAGTGATTAATGTTCCGAATGTGCTTAGAGTAAACATGGGAGATGTTATTAAACAAAATATACGTTCTGATGATTGGGATGTTCAGGCCGTAGAGGCATTATTTTCTGATTTTAAATACTATGCGGCTTTTGATGCTGAAGACTTATATTTAGATTCTATTAATTATGGTGATTTGTTTTGCTTCCAACATTATGGTAATCATTTTCTCCATTAGACAAATTCCAGGAGAGTTGCTGTGAATTATACGCAATGGGAGCACTGCCCAGCTCCTTTAATTGGAAGCTCCAGTACATTTCTGAAAAGATACAGATATTTTACAGATTTCAATCAATCAAATCCTGAGTCCTTTTATTTCAGAATGACAGAAAAGTCCATGTCCAAAGTTAGACTTACCGATACAAAGTTGCTGTATTCGAAGTCCTTTCTAGACAGATTGGCTTTAGATGGCTACGAGTTCTGGAAAGGAATAATTGACCTTAAATCGGTTTGGGATACCAAAGATTGGCAGGTACAAGGCACTGAGACTTTGCACCGTGTTATGTTATGTTATGTTATGTTATGTTATGTTATGTTATGTTAGGGGGGTTCTTTTAAAGCGCACTGACACCGTGAGTTTCCTGGCGCTGATTGGGAATTCAGTGAGATAGCAGATAGAGATTAGCCAGATTGGGGGAAAAGCCAAGTTTTGAGAGATTTTCGAAAGAGAGTGAGAGAGTTAGCAGTTTTAAGAGAGAGGGGAAAAGAGTTCCAGAGTGTGGGGGCAAGGTGTGAGAAGCTCCGACCTCCAACCCTCGCGAGTTTGAAGGAGGGGGTGGCAAGAAGGTGAAGATGGGAAGATCTGAGATTGCGAGAGGGGCGATATGGAGTGATGAGGGATTTCAGGAACCAAGGAGAGGGGCCGGTCAGGGATTTAAATACTATGCAGCCGATCTTAAAGGCTGCCCTGAGATTGACCGGGAGCCAGTGCAGTTTAGCAAGGAGAGGCTTGGCCGACTGCCATTTTGGAATCCTGAAGACCAGTCGTGCCGCTTGGTTCTGAGTGATCTGCAGCCTATATAGCAGGGTTTTGGGCAGACCATGATATAAAGAATTTGAGAAGTCCAAGCGGGAAAGGACCAAGGCCATGGTGACTTGAAGCAGAACTTCGGGGGACAGGAGATAAGCGACCTTCCTGATCCTGCGAAGCTGATGCATACAGGAAGAGACCACCGCCCCCACCTGGGCTTTGAGTGAGAGTTCGGAGTCAATGATAACTCCCAGACTCCTAACAGATGCCACAGGGGCGGGAGGGGGGCCAAGCCATGTGGGCCAGAAGTGAGGACCCCAATGGATGGAGCTCTTGCCTGGAAGAAGGAGCTCCGTCTTTCCAGGATTCAGTTTGAGCTGATTTTGACTCATCCAGAGGAGAATGTGAGACATGACAGCATGAAAGTTAGAAACAGCAGAGGGGGTAGAGAGAGGAAAGATGAGTTGTAGGTCGTCAGCGTAGTTGAAGACGGTGACGTCCCACTGCCTGTCTCATCCCGAATCACATGTTGTTTCTAAATTCTACTGTTTCCCAAACAACATGCTTTGGATTGGCTACTTCTAAAAAATTAAATACACCAATTATCCCCGAATTAGAAGAATATTCAGGATGGGGTAATTTTTCAGATTTGTCTATTAATGAGATACAGTCTCTGTTACACAATTCGTCCTTTAATGTATCAAGTTTGGATCCAAAAGGTTGGCTGTTGTGGCAAAAGAGTTCTGATTCTTGCCAACGTCGATTCCTGGGGTTGGCTGAAGGGTTCACACAAGTACGACCAGATCCCCGTTTTGAAACTGATTATACTGTCACCACTTACTCTGTGGGGAAACTGTGTCAGAATTGGTTGCAACATTCCACATTAGCTGCAGTTAAGCTACATCTATCTCAATTAAATGAAAATGTGGATTTAAATGATTTCATAAAAGGCCCGGCTAAGGGTAGATCTAAACGATGGATTTATGCTGTTTACAATGAAATTTGGAAAGTGTTGCAAATTGAGGCTGCTAAGCGCCTAAGGGCAATTGACCAAGCTAATTTGGAAAAGGTACTTGCAGTGGTCGATAACAGTATTAATACCCTTTCTTCCCGAATTTACACATTAAATAATATTGTTTCTTCTGTTGTTGACATTGTGCATGATTTAGTGTCCGTATTATATCATGGTCAAAATCAATTGCGTTCTGTTATGCAGTTTGCCTGGACACTACAGACTCTGAAGTCTGGTCGAGTGCCTTGGAGTTATATGAACGTCTCATCATTATTTGCCCCGTTTAATTTGACTGACAAGCAGCGCATGCTTTCCATGCGAGATGCATCATTTTCTATGTTACACATTGAGAAGTTAGAATCTTTACCTTTCTCTGTGGCTGAGGTTACTGCTGCTGCATGGCTTATCCATGGTATTATTACCTTGCCTTTTGCTATGTATAAATTTACAAATTGTATGCAATATATTGCTATAGGGCGATATGAACCATTAGGAAGTGCTTTCCTCCATGAGACATGGTCCTTGCCGTACACATATAGATGTCTTAAGGAGGGAAATGAAGTGAATCTGAATGGTGAGGAATGTACACAGTTGCCTGACCACTCACTAATATGCAGACACATCCAGTTGCATGGTTCCTAATTTAGCCTGTGTTTTGAAAGGCACACCGGTTCCTGCAATAGTTCCCACATTCACTTTATTGTCCAACGGTAGTTATTTACTTTTGAATAACGAAATGTGTTGTGGGTTAATGGTCGGTATCGCCTATGTGGTTACTGTATCAGAACGCGTGGTGTGTTGCAAGAACGTGTTATATCCACCCACGCATGGGAATGCAGATGTTTCTATTTGGCCCCGAATACCAACCTTGGGAGCGAAGTTCAATGGTTTGAGCCGAATAAGAGCACTATTGTCTCAGAAAGAAGTGGCCCTGAGTTCGGCCCGCAAAACTTATGTCCTTCACATAGCTAACACACGCACAGAGGTGCAGGCACTTTTAAATACTGATTTGCCGTTTCATTTCTGCGAGCTGGTTCATCAGATCTTTAATGCCTCCTCCACGACTGGCCTAGCACATTTTTTTAAATTGGTTAGCAGTGGTCTCGTGACTACGTTTGAAAAAGTATTTGGTATTATCCCTGCGGTTTTTCATTCTATATTCGCAAGCCTGTTTGGCGGATTCCCTGTTTTGCTGGCTTTGGCTGCAGGAGTTCTGGTGATATTTTGCTTTATAAAACATGGATGCCCATCCTGCGCAAGGAAACGCTCAGCCCCTACTGATGCAGTTTCGCAACCGGATGCTTGAATACTATGGCTCCTTACCGCTTGCGACTTTAAGCACAGCGTTTGGATTATCGTTTCGATTTTCCTATTTCACATGTGTCCAGCCTGTGTTTCATTGCCTGAGCTGTGATTTCGACTGGGCCATTGATTTGTGTCTCTGCTTACCGACTTCTCCTGACGTCGATTTTGATCAGCTGATGAGCCCCGTAGTTGCTCACGAGTTGGTTTGTTCTGGCGAAAGGGTTATGGCTTTGGCAGCGATGCATGGACTAATGGGTCAGTGGGACATATTCGCAGCGGCGCATGACTTTCTGGCACATAGCGTTCTCGAGAACCCACTGAGTTGTCCTCTGATGTTGCTAGAGGATTCGGTGCTGGAGGAGCACGTATGTTCTTTCCCATTGCTTAATTGGATGGCTGAACTGTTTTCGGATGATGACAGTGATTTCATGTTGGAAGCTGTAGCTACCTATTTTGCATATTTATTCAACCCATGAGTGACTTTGAAGACTTTCATTATTATGGCACGTGACTTTTTAGTAATTCTGAATGGTGCCTTTTTTATTACGAACATTCGACTTTCATATGTTCTAGGCCTATGAACTGGGAGTAGGCCTTAAGTTCGAATTTTTTATATTTTTGGTGTGGCCACTATAGGCATTCATACATATTTTTGTTATTAAAAACTTATATACATTTACATACATTTAGCTTGGCTCAATATTGTTGAACTTTGCTTTCATGTTTTGCCTCTCATAAAGTATTGGCTTATATTTTCTCCCTTTTTTAACCGTCCTCGGATCATTGGGGGGGTGTCATATGGTTACTACGTTTCTATGTATTGTGTTAAGTTAGCATGAGTTTATTAAATGTTTAAACGCCATATTTTCTTTCGGCTTCAGTTTGCACAAGACACCTAATTGTTATGGTAGCTTTCAACCTAGACGAAAGATGTGATTTATTTGAGAATAATATGTTATTGCTCTGATATCAGTCGTGCTTGGAACACTTAGTACAAATGTCTGCACACTGAGAACTGCACCCTCTAAGAATAACCTAACACAAGGTTGCTGAAGGCCTGATCCTCGCACCACATTAGACATAACACAAATAATGTTGCTGCCAACATTGGGCTCTACGCGGGTTTAAGATAGAGTTACAGGGAATGAAAGAACACACTTGATGCTTCGCATGCAGAGAGCTGGTAGCTGTTGATGTGATCTAATCCTACTGAGAATTAGAGGTATGGGCCCGCCCTGCTAGAACCCAAATGAGACCTTCTTAGATATAATATAATATGCTAAATAGGGTGCGCGAAATATAGGTGATACAGAATTCTATAGATTTTTGCATCATAACATGCTATCACCTTTTGCTTATTATGGATTAGTGACTATGCTGCTAACTCTGATTTTTATAATATGTATGTTGATATTATACAAGATACTGCGTTTGAGAACTTTGCCTTGAAAAATAAACATTTCAAACTTGCACGTGTGTTCTTTGCCTCGCAGTTTCGGTTTGTAATGATTATATAACGAAAGAGTGTTCATGTGTTCCACGATACCTGAGGTACCCTAAGTTCATGTTCTGGATTGTCTAAGTCATTGGGAAGTTATTACTACCGATGAGACACTGTAGCTAGCTTGGTAAGGGGATTTCTGAAACAAAGGTGAGTTTTGGGTCACCCTAACTCACCCAGGTTCTAGATCTCTGTGCACAGTTCTGTGGGAGAACGGAAACCCTGCTACAGGTTTTGTGGTACATGGGTATTTTTAGGGTTCAGGGCTAGGTTTGGGTTTTGGAGTACAGGTGTATTTTTAGGGTTCAGGCTAGGTTTGTGTTTTGGGGTACAGGGGTATTTTAGGGTTCAGGGGTAGGTTTGGGTTTTGGGGTACAGTGGTATTTTTAGGGTTCAGGGCTAGGTTTAGGTTTTGGGGTACAGGTGTATTTTTAGGGTTCAGGGGTAGGTTTGGGTTTTGAGGTACAGGGGTATTTATAGGTTTCAGGGCTAGGTTTGGGGTATAGGGGTATTTTTAGGGATTTAGGGATAGGTTTGGGTTTTGGGGTACAGGGTATATTTATAGGGTTAAGATGGGTTAGTGTTTAAGGGTGTTGGGGTATTTTAAGGAGTAAGGGTGGGTTATGATCATGGGGTGCAGGGGTATTTAAAGGGAGCAGGGTGGGATTAGCACACAATATGAGACATGGCATGAAGGGTGGAACGTACCACACGCCCCCAGTGTTTGTCATGCCCCCAGCACACGCCCACAGCACAACGCAGACACGCCCACAAGGGACTACTTTGCTGGCATGGTTCTTTTACCTTTTAAATGTATATGGTGGGCGTCTGTATAGCCTATGTCCTTCTGCTGCAACTGCCCTTTCCAACGCTGTATTGGGTGTTGTGATTGGTGCTGTGGTTCCTGAGATTATCCGCTTCAAAGGTTTGGGCTCTCTCTTTATATTATTAGTATGGATTGCATCTGGCTCTCTAGGGTATGCTAAGCAACTAAATGTACATAACAGGAATGCACATGCAGGAGATGCTTTGAGAGTATTGCATCTGCTGTGTGGTTTTTAGTATCTATTGCATCTGGCTCTCTAGGCTATGCTAAGCAACTAAATGTGCATAACAGGAATGCACATGCAGGAGATGCTTTGAGAGTATTGCATCTGCTGTGTGGTTTTTAGTATCTATTGCATCTGGCTCTCTAGGCTATGCTAAGCAACTAAATGTGCATAACAGGAATGCACATGCAGGAGATGCTTTGAGAGTATTGCATCTGCTGTGTGGTTTTTAACACACTCTTCCAACCCTTGCAGCCATACCAGACTCCTGGCTTCTGGTTTGAAGAAAAGGTAGCAAACTTAATCAAAATGGACATTAACTAAACCAACAGGCCTCCTTACTTCTAAAGAAAGAATGTCCTTCGCATTTCATTCCTTTCAAAAGCTGTGTTTGGTACTTCTCCCATACAGGCTGCAGTATCTTACGTTGTTTCTTGAGCTCCCATAACCCTAACAGGCTCCTTTGACACAAAACTGCTACCCAGGGCAGATGTAAGATATACTCCCTGCAGAGCTGTGTGCATGTTCGGTGTGGTAGGTAGTAGAGGTGAAGTAGTACTGCTTTACACCCTCCCTGTGCCACAGTGACGTAACACTGACATCTGCATTTAATTGGACTGTAGAATGTCACCCACTCCAGCTCCAAATTCCAAATCTCACTTGAGGCAACAGCCAGTGGTTGTCACAAAACCTGGTGAAAAAACACAGGTTTACTAATGACACACATTAAATATGTATCAAGCTGAAGCCTAACCAGTGGTCGAAGTGGGGAAAAATAAATGGGAACTGTGGGCAGACAATCAGAGGGTGGTAATAACCTGAGGTTTGAGTCAGTGGGCGGAGTCAGAGCTGTGGGAAGTAGAAGCAAAACATTCAATTATTTTGTATTTGTTTGGGATTTCACTGACTAGTTACAGCTTATTACGTTATTTAATTCCTATCAAAACCTTATTTGGAGGAAGGCTCGCTTGCTGAAATTCAGATTGGGTATTACATTTGACTTTCAGCAGTGCCATTTGAGGATGTTTGTGGGGCCCATAGAGTAAGTGGGTGGAGGAAGTGGGTGGAGCCTGGGAAAGTGGGTGTGGCCTCTGGCAAACATTTCAGCACCTGAACTTCATATTTTACAAATTAAGCACTGGGGCTATGTAGTCACCAATTAGAATCATTATATTAATAAACAGCAAAACATCATGCACCCAGTCACCTATTCGATGGTATTCAAGAAAACAAAAATGTAGACGGAACACCATTGAACAATGAATACACGCCAACCAACAGTATCCTCTGCCTGCAGCATTTGTTGATTTGTGTTTTGTAGCCATTTCCCTGAGTTTCTTGCCAGGGTAGCCTCGAGTGCAGGCTGTACAGGCTGTACACCCAATAGTAGCGGATATAAATTTAATTGACATCACTCACCAACGGTGCCCCAATGTGTGTTGCACTAATGTTTGGCACAGTGACACTCATAGGCAACATGATTTTTATTGCACTTTGCGGTGCACCTTATCACATGAACACACTATTGAGGTAGTCTGTGGGTATGACATAAGGATGCCTCTGTGTGCACCATGTTCTGACTATACATTTATATCCCATAGGTACTCCAAGAGGTGGCTCTCGGCTGCCTATTGGTGACCCATTACATTTTCTTATTTTTTTACATTTCATATTTATCACTTTCATTTTTCAGCAGAGTGAATCTGTAGGCCTTGACCTAAAGGTAACTTTAGGGCAAAAACATTTTGACCAACCTACATAGTCAGGGATGAGTCTCTACCCTGCTTTCCTTCGCTGTTTTTTTTAACGTTGTCCCTGGCAGACAGAATAAAGTTGAAGGAGACAGGAGATAGTTTTAACTTCACCTCACCTTTTTCTCCAGCCTCTCTGCGCAATTCACCCCCACTTCAGACTCTCTTTGGCCTGGGTTTACGATCAAAGAGCTTCTCCTGTTCTAGAAGGTGTACCCCACACCACATTAGGTTTTTGTGGGGTGAGGAGGAACCCTTTGACGAAGCATGCCACCTCAGGGAAGGTGAGGGTTCTCACCCGAAAGAAGGCTCTCTTCTTCATCAGAAACATTGGCCTTTGAAAGGTTGTTTGACCCCTCCCCTGCTGGTGACGGAACCGCTCCGTCACCAGCCATGGACGCGCAGTGCTGATGACGGAGCGGTTACGTCACGGCCCGCTGGGCGCACCTGCGCGGCACGGATTCCGTGCCTGCGCTGGACGTTCTGTTGTGCAGGCGGGGCCAAGACGGAACCGCTCCGTCATCAGCACAGCGCACCCGAGGCTCGTGACGGAGCGGTTCCGTCACAAGTACGGGAGCGCCACGCGCCCCCCCACTCCCTTAGCGCTGCGGCGGAATTGCCACCGCAGCGAAGGGGTTAAGATAACTTATATGCAGGGGCGTGGCTAGCAGCCGACTGAGATGGCGGCTTAGCTAAGGAGCTCTGTGACCGAGGCGGCCCCATCACATAAATCTGATAATTAATCCGGTATATTTTTACCTCCAGAAGCTGACCCCGGGAAGTGAGACCAAGAGGCACCGTCCGCCACCACTTTGGAGCAGATCCAACACGAAAGCCGAGCGGGGACCGAGGTGGCGGCGCAGGCCTTTCCGCATCCAGACAACACTGGCCTTGCATAGTCCGCTGTCCGGCCGGAAGTGCCTGCGGACCGGCGGGGCTGGCCGGAAGTTGCGGGTGCCCCCTACAATCCGCAGAGCTAGTGACAGAGACAGAGGAGCGGAACAACCGGAATTAATGCCCCAGCGCCCTAGCAGCAACGCTCCCATCGGATCTCCTCTTGAGCGCCTGCAGCACCGGACAGACGCTGAGAACAGCCCCGGCATCAGCGCCACTGCAACGCAACTGCCGGTCGCGTGGTGAGGCGACGGACAAACCTTTCCTGGGCTCCTACCGCTGCACGGGCAGGTTACCAGCGGAGGCAAGGGAGCAGAGCACACTGAATCACTGCCCTAGCGCCCTATCAGCAGCGCTCCCGTTGGCTCTCCTCACATGCGCCTGCAACGTCGGAAAGACGCTGAGAACAGCCCTGGCATCAGCGATATTGCAACGCGTCTGCCGGGCTCGGGGTAAGGCTGCAGACAATACTCTCCTGGGCTCATACCTCTGCACATGCACGTTGCCAGCCCCCCCAGCCCACTTGTGTGATTATAATTAATGAGAAGCTGAGACCTGTGACACATACGTGGCAAGCCCTGGGGAATAATAAGACGCTCAGAACATCAATGGTGGCATGTTGTTGGCGAACTACGAAGGGCCTCTCAGACTGATTATAATAGCGGCACGGGGTGGCGTCCGGCGAGGGGCAGACCCACTACAGGAACAGTGAGTGCATTGCAGGGCACTAGTGAAAGGCGTGGATGCTGAAGGCCTGACAGATCATAGGTGAATAGAGTGAAGGGGGGCCACCACGCGTGGCGGACTACATAGGGGCTGAGCCCCACGATATTTGCCAACCCTGGACCTGCGCAGGTGATAGCAAGGGGGTGCCTACACTGGAGGTAAATTTGAATAGACGCGCCACCACAGCAGCATAGCCCGCAATATCACGGGGACCTTGAGGCGCAACGCCATTCTGCTTCACGCGCCGGGGCGGGCCTCTCATTCGGCGACAGGACATCTTTGGTGCGGACTTGGGCTCAGGGACACCTAATAGCAGTGAATATTGCCCCAAGGCTGGCCACGATCGGAGACGCGGTGGAGGGGAGAGTCGTGGTGGGCAGAGGCCAAAAAGTCCCTGCGGGAGAAGGAACTGCCCTATTCTATGCTGTTTCCGGCGAAATTGAGAGTAGTCGACAATCACAAAACCTGGTTCTTCGACACGCCTGAAGCGGCACGATAATGGCTGGACGGATGGCGGCAAGTAGGGGCGCCCCGGCGAACCGGCAGAGGTCAGCGTAACCAGCAAATGGAGATCCGATCACACTCACAGGCGTCGGCCGGGCAAAATCATGACGGTGTCTCAGAGACGGGCCTAGAAGAAGAGGAGCGGCAGAGCGAATCGTGAGGACCCAGTTGGTATAGCTCTGGCGACTGTAATCAAATATGATGGGCGTGTTGCCCTTGGACTACACTCTGGGAGAAGCGGAAGTGGGCAGATGGGGTCGCAGCCATCACGGAACTACCTACCCCACAAGCAAGTACAATGGGTTGGGTCGGGGTTAAGCACTCTGCTAAGTTGGGGGGCGGGCGGTTTTATGTCCGTGTAGCAGGGAGGCAGGGAGGGGGGTGGGAAGGGAGAGTTTGATTGTTTTGATTTTAGTTTTGCACGAAAAGATACGACACAACATGGAACGCACATACACTGCTCACTGGGACGCTGGGCCCACTGCATGGATGGGGGAGACACGAAGACTCTCTTTTAGCTCACCGCAATATGTCACAACACTCACACGATACCGCCGCTAGCGGCGCACTACAACAGTCACTGGTCCCACCCCTGAAGATACTGACCTGGAATGGCAGGGGGCTGGGTGACAAAATTAAGAGAGGGTGAGTCTTAAGTCTTCTTCCAAGTCTCTCCTTCAAATCCCACGTTTCAAACGTAAAAAGTGGGGTGGAACCACCTTTTCTACTTTAGCTCCCACTTTCTGGAACTCCCTCCCCGACCACCTTCGTTCTGCCACTCATTATCTTTCTTTCCGTAAAGACCTAAAAACGTTCCTTTTCAAACAGGCCTTCTCTGTGTAACTCCCCTTCTTCTCTACGACAGGTTTTATTTTGCCTCAGTTGCCGAACTCTCTACTAGCGCCAAGAAACCGTACGGTGCACGCTGCGCTCTATAAATGTTTTAAATTGGAATTGGTGAGTGATGCAGGCACTCAAACGTCAAAACCCACATTTGGTCCTGCTGCAGGAGATGCACCTCACAGGAAAAGCATGTCAAGCGCTGGATCGCAGGGGCTATAAGATGGTGGCTCACTCGGAATTTACTTCAGGCTCCAGGGGAACAGGTATTCTGTTGAGGAAGACCTCCCCATTCTTTCTCTTGCACCTCAAAATAGATGACCAGGGCCGATTTGCTGAGATACACAGGCAGTGGGAGGGCCGACTTATAAACATTTTGTCCATTTACATCCCACCGGCACTCCACACCGTAGCCCTACCGGCATTAGGAGAATTCCTGCTGAGCCTCCCGATGGGTGACACACTCCTCGTGGAGATTTTAATGCAGTGTTGGATCCGATGGTAGACAGGTTCCCAGCTCGGCCATGCACACCTGGTCCCACTAGCTTACACGGCTTCTTGGAGGCCTAATCGATATTTGGCACCACAGACACCCGAGCACAAGGCAACACACTTACCACTCAGCCGTACATAACAGCCCATCGCGCATAGACTACTTTTCGGGCTTGGGAGACGGTATGCAAGGCATCGACACCGTATTGCCCAGGGGAATTTCAGAGCATTCTCCGATAATGTTGACGTTCCTTTGCCGGGAAAAGTCACGCAGGAGGATATACCCCATATACCCTAACTTTCTAAAAATCCCAAGTATCAGGAGAGATCTGAAGAAAGCGACTAGGTTGTACTTTGCCGAAAATAAAAGCTAGGTGCCCTCCCCCTTGACACTGTGGGAAGCCTACAAGACAGTCCTTCGCGGGCAGGCAATTACATCCATTGCGGGACATAAGAAAAAACAGAGACAGGAACTTGTGGAGCTCGAACGCTCCTTACATGCAGCCACAGCGTCGCAGGCAACGGATCCCACGATAGACACAAATCACACTTTACAATTATGCCAGCAGCGCTATAGGGAACACCTCAGACTGCAAGTGATAGAGAGTATCTCGGCTACGGCCCAGAAGGTGTATGAAGTGGGTGATAAAGCTGGGAAGATGTTGGCCTAGCTGGACAAAAAAAGTGGGAGCAAAAGAGGCATACAGCAGTTATACACTAGCACAGGTCAGCTACAAACACACCCTGAGGAAATCGTAAATACACTGGCAGACCACTTTGAGGATGTATACACCCCAAGTCAGGCGATCACGGAACAAGCAGCCATAGATTCCTTAACCCAAATAGAGATCCAGACACTTACACCAGAAGCAGTCGAAGAGTTGGAAACAGACCTCTCTGTTGAGGAACTGCAATTAGCAATCCACGCGGTACAGTCAGGAAAAGCGACGGGCCCGAATGGGATTCCCATAGAGTGGTGCAAACTTATGTCAGACACACTCAGCGCACCCCTGCTAGATATGTACACAGAAAGTCGGGACAGGGCGGAACTCCCCATAGACCAACGGACGGCCACCATAGTGGCAATCCCGAAGCTGGGCAAACCACCTTCGGTGTGTACATCTTATCGCCCGATCTCTCTCCTTAACGCTGAAGCCAAAATTCTTGGTTTGACAACACATCTCTCACTGTTGATACACCCCGATCAATCTGGATTCATGCCGAACCGGAGCACAGCTCTTAACCTCAGGCGAGTACATGGGGTGCTGGCACGTGCTCCGTCGTTGACGGAACCAGCAGTGATCCATTCGTTGGACTCCAAAATGGCGTTTGACAAGGTGGAGTGGGGACACCTTTTCGCGGTCCTGACGCGGATGGGGTTCGGTCCCAATTTCATAGCCTGGGTTCGTCTCTTGTATGCAAATCCGGTTGCACACCTTACAGCCAACTGTCACATCTCACATACAATCCATCTGGCAAGAGGGACCTGACAGGGTTGTCCCCTTTTCTCCCTTACTGTTCGCCCTGGTTTTGGAACCACTGGCGACGCTAATCAGGACCATACCGTTACCAAGAGGCATTGGCTGGAGGGAGGGTTGAGAGGACCGTGTGTCCTTATATGCCGACGACATGTTGGTATACCTGACAAAGCCGGACAGGAGTATACCAGCCTTACGGGCATTGTGCGACAATTATGGTACAACCTCGGGGTACACCCTTAATTGGTCAAAGTCGATCATCTACGTCCTTAAGGGGCCTGCGCCCCAGCTCGATGTGCAGTGCCCATTGCAACTGGCTGAGTCCTCCTTCAAATACCGGGGTATCCACATTACTAACAACCAAGCTGACTTTCTTGGGAAAAATCTGACTCCACCCTTGACCCGGCTCCGAACGGACGTCAAGCATTGGGCTGCGCTGCCATTGATGCTCCTTGGCAGAGCGGCGCTTTACAAAATGATGGAACTCCCGAGGTTCCTATACGCACTGGAAAAATCACCATACCCTGTCCCGCCAAGTTATTTCCGACAGGTGTCTGCACTAGTGTCCAATTTACTCTGGAGCAACAAAACGGCACGTATTGCCCAGGTCAAGCTGCATAGAAGCTGGTACGAGGGGGGGGATTGCCTTGCCCAACTTGCAACTCTATTACTGGGCCGCCCATCTCAAAATCATCAACCAGTGGATTCATGCTCCACGGGATGACCCAGCATACAGAGCGGATAGGACTCAGCTAGGCGCAGAGAGTATGCTTTCAGTGCTTTACAACAGGGGTCAGGGGGCTCGATTGGTGGGACCCACGAAACACACCGCCATGCTGTGGCATGAGACACAGGCGAAGCTAGGGTGGAAGGATACCATAACTAAACTCACTCCGCTCTGGGATACTAAGGCACTGGGACAGCTGAGAAACAGTAAAGGGTTTACCCAATGGGACAACATTGGAATATTCACAGTGGGTGACTTATGGGACAAGGGGACGGTAATCCCCTTTTCCCTTCTTCAGCGACAATATGATTTAGGCGCCAACAAAACCTATAGGTATGTACAGATAAGACACGCCTTACTACAGGCAATACCGCTAGACAGTGAGGTCCCGGAATACTCCCCACTAGAGGATAGATTACTAATGGATTATATGCAGCGCAGTGCCACCTCCCTTACATATAAAAAATTGCTGAACAACCAACCAGACCCTATGCTGAAACTGCGCGAAAAATGGGTGGATGAAGTAGGCGACATGGATGAGACGGAGTGGAACGAAGCGCTGGCGTCACCAAGGGAGGTGGGAATCTTGGCCAAGCTCAAGCTAGTGCAACTAAAAATCCTGCACCATATATATTTTACGAGGACTACACTACATAAGCTACAAGGGGCTCCGCACCCCTACTGTCTTCGGGGTTGTGGGGAAGAGGGTACGCTAATTCTTACCATCTGGGAGTGCCCGCGAATCACCGCCTATTGGCGTCAGGTGTTGCGCACAATGTCACAAACACTGGGGGTGTCACTAACTCCTGAACCACGTAAATGTCTACTAAACATCTGGGAGCAAAATGATTTGAACAGGTATGGGCTGGTGTGGGGCACATTGGCTTTCCTATTGGCGAAACGAGACATAGCGCAGAAATGGGGGTCCTCAGAGCTGCCCACGGTGGCACAATGGAGCAGGAACATGGACCTGCTAATGTTTACAGAGCGGGCAGTCTATGTTAATAGGACTTGTCCACGGAAATGGAACAAGGTTTGGTCCCTATGGAATGCATACAGGGGTGATCTCTGTGATCCACTACCAGAAGACGACGATGCCAGCTCTGATGAGGAAGAAGAGGGGGACTGGGATTGATACGAATGCCTCTGAACCTAGATAGAGGGGGTTGTGGGGCTTCACATTACATGCAGACTGGGTTAACTGCGATCCCAGGTGTGGATCTGCTCATTTACCTGACGAAACCATTGTCGTGCTGATTGTCAACGTGCTTGTTTGTTTAAAGTTTTGCAAATTCAAAATGTGAAAAACAGAAAAACCTGAGAAAATGTTAGGCCTTTACGTGATCCACTGCTCATATTGAGAGACTTCTATAGACCTTCATTTGAAACGCCGCCGGACCCCAGGGATGTCGGCTGAAAGGCTGTGTTACATGATTGGCATTGAGTGAAAAAGTACTCAATAACGCGGCCGGCCCCAGCGGTTGTAGGCCATAAGCTGTGTCATTATAGAAGTGTGCAATAAAGGTCTTTTTTAAAAAAAAAAAGATAACTTATATTCTAGTTGATGGACCCAGGAGCCTTTTGTGTGGTTGTTGGACCAGTTTCACTCTTGTTAGGGCTTATCAACCAGGTATGTAAAAGGAACAAATGATGGACGGAACCGGGTACAGCTTGGATCCAGTGACACGGTGTGCACGTGACAAACATCTGGGCATTCCAAGGTAAGGACCTGCTGTCAGGACCTGGGGTCCATGTGCCACAGTATCCCAGGAAATCAAATACAGTGTGAGTCCGCAGTGAATGCTACCCCTCTGGCCTGTGCCTTTTTTTAGTAATATTCCGCACGCTGCTCCCAAACACTTAGTGACAAGCGAAGCCGGATTCCAGCATGTGTCGCCCTATAGAGCACTGATGGTTTGCAGCAGACTATTTATTTATTTTATTACGACGCTGCCCTACCCAGAATAGGACCAACAAAATGTGAGGCTGACATGTTGACATTATGACTGTCATATCAATAAAAGCACAACTTTGCACATCCTTAGAGGCAGCCGCGTGGGTGGCAAAGGCCACCCAGCTCAGAATTTGAATGCTGTGGTCGGAGGGTTTGTTTAAAAGCAATTCGTCACTGAAGTGCCTAGATCTCTTTTACACATCCTTTCCTCTCAGATTTGGCCCTATTGACATGTTTTATTCCACTGCGTTACTCCTAAACGGCGCGTGTCTGCTCTCTGGAAGATGTTTATGAGCCGAAGCCTGGCGCCTGCGGGCAGTTGAGGGGTTAACACGCAGCTCCTTTCAGGGGAGGCATGGTGGGCGGGATTCCCTCCACGCAGGGGGCTGGCCCTGGTGCTCCGTCTATTCCATTCCTTCCTCTCACAGCCTAGAGATCAGCCGGCGTCCAGCAGAGAGCAGCCATGCAGGTGAGGAGGGAGCGCGCGACGGTCGGCGAGGGACCGAGAAGGGACTGCGTGACAGGACAGGGGTGCGGGTGGGCGCGTCCCGCTTTAACAGCCTTCACTGAATTATGGGCGCGCGGCTGATGTGATGGGCTCTAGGGTCCGGGGATGCACACCAGGGCGGAAAGGGGTGTGTGTCCCAGGGAAGGAAAGAGAAGGGGGTGCGCACCAGATAGCGGCACACGCAAGGATGGCGGGGTTTACGCACCTGGCGATAGTGAGGCATACGCATCGCCGGGTCCAGAGTGAAGGAACCCTGGGCATTTAGGGTAACCTCCTGGGGCAACTGGACACCCTCCTCCTTCTTTGGGGGTTGTGCACGGAAACCCCATGGAACAAAAGAGAATGGCACACCTGTGGGTGGCGAGGAGTACACATCTGGGAATAGCCAGGCGTATGTACTCTGGACAGAGGAAACGAACATGCCTGGGGACGGAGAGGGGGTCGCACCTGAGGAAATAAAGGACCACTCCCACGGGTGATGGAGCTAAATCACCTCATGGGATGAGGGAGGGTGTGCACACTTGGCTGGTGAAGCTTATATGCACATGTGAGGGTGGAGCAGGGGTGTGCACGCCTGGTGTTGGAGTGCGCACCTGTGGATGGAGAAGGGGTGCACCTAAGAGCAGAGTTGGGGTGCACACCTAAAGTAGGCGCCCCTGGCATTCGGAGGTCCTAGGGAGTGTGCCTATCTGGGGAATAAAAGGGGAGCCCCTGATGGAGCGCGGTCCACACTTTGGTGCAGCAGCGGATGGTTGGATGCACCGGGAGCGAGAGGCAGGTGCACATCTGCATGGATGTATCCCCGGGTGCGCAAAGGCAGTGAAATCTCGGAGAAAGAAGGGGGTGCATACCTTTGATCAGAGCGGGCGAGCCGAGGCCACGAAGTCGTTGGAGACACACCTGTCAGTGAAGTCGGCGCCTCAGCTGGGAAAGGGTGTGTGTGCACAGTTCAGGGTAGCAGGGCAATGCACATCTGGGCCTGACAGTCCGCACCTTGAAGGTAGTTGGATGAACACCTGCGATGGTAGGGTTAGGGCCATCGCTGCGTTTAGAGGCAGGACACATGTGAGGGGTAGAAACGGAAACTGCGGAAGCTGCCTTTCCGTGTGGGTGGAGGGGTGTATGAGAGTTGGAGAGAGTCCACAGTCGTGGGGCAGGGGATGAAGGTGTGATGGTAGATGCACATACATGCGATAGGAAGAGTCTGTTAACACTTTGGGGTGCACACCTGTGGGAGGGGTGGGGTCATTACCCATGCCCATTCCGTGGGTGCACACCTGTGGGAGGGGTGGGGTCATTACCCATGCCCATTGCATGGGTGCACACCTGTGGGCGGGGTGGGGTCATTGCCCATTACGTGGGTGCACACCTGTGGGAGGGGTGGGGTCATTACCCATGCCCATTGCGTGGGTGCACACCTGTGGGAGGAGTGGGGTCATTGCCCATTACGTGGATGCACACCTGTGGGAGGGGTGGGGTCATTACCCTTGCCCATTTCGTGGGTGCACACCTGTGGGAGGGGTGGGGTCATTACCCATGCCCATTGCATGGGTGCACACCTGTGGGAGGGGTGGGGTCATTGCCCATTACGTGGGTGCACACCTGTGGGAGGGGTGGGGTCATTACCCATGCCCATTGCGTGGGTGCACACCTGTGGGGTGTAGAGGACTTTCACACATGTATAAGCAGGGCACAAGTCGAGGGCAGATGGCTTCTACCCATTTTTTTCAAATGCTGGACGACGTCTCCACTGCCAAGGTTTGGGGCCCCGCAGACAGTACCTGAACTTGTCCCAGTGTAGACACAGGGACACATTCAGCAATTCCTGCAAGTTGTCTGCTTTCCTTCCGAGCAGCAAGATGCATGTGGCCTTCAGCTGGGCCCATAACAAAGGCTAAAGTTAAGTGGGCCTTAGACCTCCTTTTATTGAGTATCCTGCCTGGGAGTTAGCTGGAACCTCACACCTAGCTGGAGAAACAAAGGCTCACAGCTTATTATTCCTTCACTTAAGAAACATGCTTTTGACTTTGCTCAGGCCCTGTATGTAAGACAAATGCATGCACTGTAAATGTGTCAGATGTGTTGGTCTGCCCCAGTATTTACACAAATGACAATTTAAATACAACTATTTTGTTTTATTTCTTTTATAGCGCCACTCCTCCATCTCCAGGGTGTTGGAGCACTCTTTATCACACATACACATTATACATTGACACTAAATCATATGTGTGTAAATCAATGTACAGGATGTGTTACATAAGCCAGTGAGGGTTACAAGGTGTAGGAGTCATAGGCCCTTCATAGCTGACTTTAAGTTAGAAGGATTACAAATAATGAACTGCAAGTAGTAAAAGGATCTCAGTGTTAAAAGCAGTAACCCACTTACCCATCAGCATAAAATACAAATCTGTCATCTGTGTTTCACATGATGTACTTTGCAGGAGGAGACATATTAACCCTCTATACTACTTTAATTCAAAACTGGAGGTAGACAAAAAAACAGATCTCTCCAGCAAGTGCATTAACCTCCAGAGTTATTTTACCATTATTAATATTATTCACTGAGATTTACTGAGCACACAAAGATCCATACAGCAGGTTACTTAACGCCTATAAGATATTTTAAAATGCAGACTTTGCAACCAATCAAGCACGTGTCTCCTTGTTGCTAACTCTGTAGCAGAGTAAAAAAAAAAGTGTAAGTTGGGGCCCAGGTTTTGCATATGGTTGCCTTAATGTTTTATCACAGCCTTGATACCAAATCGAATTTGGTAAATATTGTAATGTGCATAAATGTATTGCTTAACATATGTGTGAGGTCTTACGATCTGATGTTACTTCTTGTAATTGAACTTTCTTTGAGGTTCATGGGTTGTGATGCCACTTCCTGTGATGCTATGTGCAATGTCACGCTCAATGATTTCACTTGCATACTGCCCAACTTGGTTAGTCCCCCTCTCAGTTTTTTTTTTTAAGGATTTGTGCCCTGTGTTTGTATAGTGGGTGAACACCTGCGTGTGGAGATTTGTCGAAACAAAAAAATCTGAGATCTCAGATGAAGAACCTAGCTGTTAAGGTAGATTTCCATCAATAATTAACTTAATCTTGAAAGGAAAAATGTCCTTTCTTGAGTCCCCTCACTCACCGGAGTTTCCTCACAGTGACATGCTTCATCATTGGGGCCATCCCAACCCGCTGCGGGTTGAGGCGTGCTACTCCTTGCCAGAATACATAGGAGCACTTGTAGTGAGGAACTATGTGTAGTGCAGTGGTGTATGTGGAGTGGAGTGATTTAAAAATACCTAACTAGTGGGCGGAATTACTTTATTCTTGCTCCTAGTTGATATGTTAAAAGTGGGGTGGGTCTCTAGGTCAGCCTGGTTAGCAATGAGTCAGGAGTCCTAGTAGAGTGCCAACATGTTTCGAGCTTACCCCAAAGCTCTTCCTCAGGACACCACAGGGACCAGCCCTGTGTATACCACTCCATAGTGCAGTGAAGAAACGAATCTGGTCTTGAGGGAAGCCGAGTAGGTAACCAGCAAGGAGAGAAGCATTACAAATCAATCGCGGAACTCTCTAACCCCTCGATCTGATCATACGGCTTAATATAGCCTTGTTGAAACATACCTACTGAACATTATCATATGTCGTATGTGTATGTTTTCTATTAAAGCTCATTACTTGTCATTTTGTGATTCGTTTTTTCACTGCACTCTGGAGTGGTACACACAGGGCTGTTCCGCAGCGGGTTGGGATGGCCCCTATGATGAAGCATGTCACCGTGAGGAAACTCCGGTGAGTGAAGGGACTCAAGAAAGGACATTTTTTCTTTCAAGATTACATTAATTATTGATGGTAATCTACCTTAACAGCTAGATTCTTCATCCGAGATCTCAGATTTTTTTGTTTCTACTACTAGAATAGGAGGGTGGACCTAGCATATCCCTCTAACCCCCCCCCCCTCTTTTGAATTTTGTGGAGATTTGTACACATGAATGGAGGGAGTACATACCTCTGTGTTGTAAATTATTTGTACACGTGTGGGTGGGAGATCTTACCCACTCTGATAGAGGTATTCGCACAGCCTGTGGAGGGGGTGTGGTCATTAAATGTGTGGAACGAGAGCCGCACATCTGAGGCATGGGAATAGTCTGCAAGTTTATGGAGGGGTGCGCATAACAAATGTAAAGTACACTTATAGAAAGTGGGGTGCACACCTGTATGTATGGAAGATGGAACGCCCCTGTACACGTGGATGGACAGGACGGATTACTGTGTCATGGAGAGAGTGCACACATATGTGACGGAAGCAGTTGGGACACGTGTGAGCAGAAGTGTACAGATGTGGGGTGGAACGATCCTGTGCACGTATGGATGAAACAAGTGTACACATATGAGATGGAAGGAGTCTGAATATTATAAACGTGCGGATGAGAGGAGTGCACATATATGGAGTGGAAGGAGCCTGTGCAAGTGTTGATGGAATGAGCACGCACCTATGGACCGGATTCACTGTTAGATGTGATTGTAATCAGGGCTTTAAGTGGGCTGGATCCTGCCGATGCTCAGCCCTGGCAGTTCTAAAAAGCAGGTGCTGAGACTGGTCCCTATTGGGCTCTCCATTTTTGCCCTCATCCTCAGGGTAAAAAAAAATCTTAGCTCTGCATCAGTGCCACCCTTCACTGCCTTTGATGCAACTTCAAAGAGACTTGTTATAGATCTTTCACAGCTTCATTATTTCAGAACGGAATCATTTTCAAAATTATATACATCAAAGCCATAGTTGTTTCTTAGTTAATATATGCAACTAACAACCACTGGCCAAGCCAATAGTCTTTGTTGTAGGTGAAATGTTACTTGTTGTAGTATATATCTAGATGCAAGGACAGAAGCAGCAAAATACCAGTTGGACGGCACACTATGCTAAACACAGATGTTTAGGTTAGGTGTTTTACGCCACGCCCTTATGGCCAGGCCCCTTTGAGAGACTCCCCCACCCCAGATGTTCCATCCCACTTAAAGCCCAGGTTAGGATAATAAACATGGAGGCTTCGTGGGTGCACATCTTTCAAAGGATGAAAAGGACTTCTTTCCACTGTGTGTGTGTACACATGGAGAGAGAGCGCGTTGGCTACAGTTTTTTACATTTATTAATTTATACTTTTTTCTGTAGTGGGAGCTTGGCGCTTTACAAGAGAACAGGAGCTCGATAAAGGATGGCAGTTGTCATACGCAAATAATTAAACAACAGAGAGACGGCAAAAGCGTCAAATTAGTCCGTTAATAAGAAATCACACCCTTAAACAAAATATTTGACAAAAATATAAGAATCAATCAAGGCCTTGCCTAAAGTACCTTGGAAATAGGAGTATTTCATTTCTTTGTAAAGGTGGCATGACAAGGGGTCGTGCGGCTGATGGAAGAGAGTTCACATTCTTGTTGCATTTCCTGAAAAGGCCTATTTCACAAAGCGTTATTGTTTACATGTGGGAGACTTCAGGAAAGGAGGTTCTGTGGTTTCACCCTTTTGAGCACCAGAGAGTTTGGTGGGCAAGCAGGAGGGAGAGGAATCCTGCAAGGCCTTGTGCCATGGAGTAGTGTGGCTCACTGGTTAGAGGCAGCAGACCCAGTAGCAGAGGTCAGCCCGGGACCAGGGTTCAATTCCCGACGCGGCAGGGTGTTGGGCCAAAGTCAGTGGGCTCGATAAATCTCGCCTTCGGTGCCACTCTAACCATGGGTCCCACTCAGCAACTCTGGGCAATAGCTTGCTTAATCTCCACAAACGGCCCCATCAACGCCGGGAATGCCTGGCTTCACCTTGGGGGTGCCCAATAGGGACCATCTCACACGGAAAGCCAGGACGGGTTCCCCAGCGTTATACAGCGCCAGGAAACCTACGAGTAGCAGTGCACTTTACAAGCTCAAATACACTTACATTTACAAGCAATGGGCATTAATTTAAACCCTAGCTTTTGTGGAGAGCTACTGTAGGGTTAGCAGGATGGGAGTGATGTGGTCACATTTCTTGGGGCCTGTAACACATTGAGCCGCTGAGTGCAGCCCTGAGGGAGCCTTTGCACATTGGAACCTAGAGGTGACGCTCTGATGTTGCTTTTACCATTATAAAGGCAGAGTTACAATGGCCAACGGAAGTAGTTACAGGGGGGTGTTTGGGAATTTTTCACCCACCTAAAAAATGTCTTTTTCTGCGAAATAATAGTTGGGTGCAGGTGCTTTCAGCGTGGTACAGTGAGATATCTGTCGAATTTTACCAGGAATTTTTACATATATATATATATATATATATACAGACAAAAGCTGATCCACACTCTCTCCCTTTCTGTTTTGAAATTACTCAAAAATAATGGTTATTTTACACAATATTGAGTTTTTCCTCTTAGTACTCCTACCAATCCGCATTCCTCTCCCTTTTCACTGCCCCTTACGCCCCTCTCATTCTCCCTGCTTGTCCTCTAATGTATTTAAACATTATCTGACAGCCTAATTGTCGGTAAATCTGAAGCTTCTATCAATCCCTCCAATCTTACTAACCAGGCCATGCCCCTAATGACCAAATGCAAAGAAGAAACTGATGAGCCACATCTGGCGTGAGGCATCACATGACCTCCATTGAAGATGAGAGGACAGCCAGCTGCAGGATCAGGGGCTGCTTTGAATGGGTGTTGTTTTATAAGTGTAGGAGCTGTAAACATGTACATATTTTACACCCGTTTTAAGTAAAGGATTTGCCAGAACATTATAACAGATTTAGGGTCTGAGTTTGGTGGTGCAACGGTGTACCCTCTCCTCCAAATGTGTTGGCTCAGCTGATTTAGAGGTCGGCGGACTGCCCGGTTTATGCTGACGGAGTAAGATTTACTCCGTTAGTGTAAAATTCTTCTGATGGTCTAAGGCATAGGGTCATCAGAAGTAAACCAACCCATTTAAATTGAGCAGTCGCACATCTTTAATAAAAAAAAAATCTTTTACTGTCTGTCGCCAACAGAAACACCCTGCTGGTGATAAACAGTAAAAAAAGACATACACTATGGGGGAAACTCCCATGGTGTGGGGTCAGTCATTTTTTATTTCTCAATATCAAACTCTCACTTTGGGAATTTGTTTTTGATAAATGAAATCTGGAAAAGTTGGATGGTCGGCTGTCATGTTTGGCGGCGATGTCCATCAAACCTTACCTATGTTGACAGGGTTCACCTTGACGGCAGTTCCTTCTGCTATATAGAAATGTCAGTGGGGCCAGTGGACATCTCTAAATTTGGTGGGCAGAGTAAAGGCAGTGTGATGGATATACAGTTCTCCTCTACTCTGTCTGCCTTTACTCTATTCAGCAAACTCTTACTCAGGCCCATAGTACTTTTAAAGGGTACAGTCACGAATAACTTGTGTTTAGTGCTAATAGGTCTGTAGGACTATTTTCTATGCTTGGATTTTCCGTGTTACCGGATTTGCTGAGTCTTGGGGGTGTCGGTATTCTACGGGGGGAAAAAACTGGGAAGAGTTGACATTTTTGTTTTAATCACTAAATTGGGATAGGATGATCCAGGCACGTACTGTTGTGCACATCCACCTCATTATAGGGTTCTTTCCCTAAAAAGTAGGTGAGCGTGTGAGTTTAGCGACACCTTTGAAGCACGATAACCAATGCCTGTGACTTCTCTGTGCTCCTCCTGATCAATATAAAGATGCATGCTCCTACTCGGAGCAGTTTTTGACTGCGGAAGAGCTTCGCCCACAATGTTTGGTGGATTGAAAGTACATCTACAGAGTCACACTCAGTTGAAGTTCAACCGAGTGCCTGATCTTGGGCCATGAACCATATGTCGCTATCTCCTTCCTTTTCCCCCAGAAAATTGATCCGAATCAAATTCTTTGAGTGAAGGTTTGGAATGTGCAGTCTGACCAATTACACTCCACTTTACATCTATGCTGTGTATACTAACCTCTGTAAAAGTTCAAGAGGCCACCTGATCTCCGGTCTAAATAGAGCGATAGCAATACCTTTTTCCTGACCTGACACTCCTTGCTGTGTTTGTAAGTCAAAATATCAGAGTCAATAATGCCGCTCTACACTTATGTCAACTTCAGCATTTCAACTAGCACACATAGGGAAGTATAGGTTTACTACCCTTGGCCCCACATAGGCCTATTTTCACAATGTTGGTTATCGATATTGTGCAGGATTATATAAAAAAGCAGACATTTTCTCACTGTGACACGGGAACCCAGCTACACCTGACCACTGAGGCCCAATCAGAAGAAAACAAACCAGTCATGGGTTGCTTATGTTATAGTTCAGAGAGGACTGGGCTGGGCTGTTACTATTGTAGCACGCGAAAGACTGATTTGCACGTGGCTGGCCCTAATTTGAGGTGCCATGGTTGGCAAAAGAACGATGGGTTTGAATGCTCCACCGAGCGATTGCTAGAGGTTAGACTTCTTGCAAGCATTCACCTCTCCCGCATTACCTTTTGTGTGCTCAATATTTTTCGAATGCTTGGCTGGTACGGACCCTCAGTACCTCTGCTCTGAAATCCAAGTAGCTCTTTCTTTTCACTGAGGTGAGATTCATGCATAGTGACCAGTAACTTAATAGTCAGTGCTTTGGACCACCACAATGATGCCCATACCTCATTCAGTGACATGAGATCTCAGAGAAGTGTGTGAGGGCTTTCAGGAGCATTTTTTCAACTACTAGACTGCACAGCCATGAGGGGCCCCACCTAATAATGTGTCTTCTGCACACGCCATACATTTTAGTAGTGAAACTGGTATTCTAATAGCTCCTGTATATTTAATTAGTGCTGTTTCCAGTAACAGCAGCACAAGGATACAGCTTGCATAACCCTCAAGGAGAGAAACCCATACGTGGCTTATCACAAATCGTGACCCTCTCAAGCTTGAGATCAGTGCTGATGCCCGGCTGATCTTGTAGCGCTGGAGTGACTTCTAAGCACATACCCTTATTATCCAGACTGGATTGCAGTGAAAGGGCCTGTGAAGATTTAGTTAAAATTATCTTCTTTTTTTTAAGTTCAAAAGAATTTTGTTAAAGACAATATACCAGCATAAAAATTTATCATTTTATTTTAAAACACTCTCTGGCATCAGTTGCAGCTTTAGGTCACAGAGTATTACACGCTTCCGGACAGATTTATTTAAGGAAACGTTTTATGTTTTATACTCCAGCTAGATGGCTTCAGTCAGCTTCTCGCCCACATACCTCGCGTTCACCTCCCAAAAATGGGCGGCAGCTAACTTGCTTTTAGGGCTGCCACAGCCTGGAACTCTCTTCCATATGCTCTTCGCAGCATCCAGGGCCATACTCCTTTTTTTTTTTTTTTTTAACAGCTCAAAACATTTCTTTTTAATTAACCTGTCTTTTTTCACTTCTCAAGGCTCGCGCCGGGACACTCTTTGCAGTATCTGTGCGCACTACAAACTTCCATAACATTACAAAAAACAAGCTTTGGCAAAACCAACAGGTCTGGCACTGCTGGTTTAGTTTTTTCATGGTTTTTGTAAAACTTTACCATTAGAGCAGCTGCTGAGTCTTTGTCGATATAAAAAAAGAAAAAATGACTAAAAGTATAAATATGCTCTTTTCTCCAAAGCAGACATTACTGTTGTAATCACTGGGACTGAAGGGAGCTATTTTGTGTGATAATGTGCTTCTTGTGAAAGAGAAGAAAGCTGTCACTCACAGTGAAGTTAGCTAATAGCTACAGTGAGCTGATCTACTGCCCCTTGCTGTGTGCTGTAGTGGGCAGACGAAGAATGAGTGATCAAGCAGTAGACCAAAGAATGAAAAGGTTGGCTGAAAGCCCCTATAAGCAGGGCAACTAGAACTATGTGGCAGGGGAGAACCAAATTATCGTATAACCTATGAGTAAATAATATTTATATATATATGTGTGTATATATGTCAGAGTGGCACTAGCCACTGTCACAGAGTGGCGGTACTGCCAGAGACAACAATTCCTCAGAAGTTTGCCCCTTAATAACTTTGCTCATGTTTGACGAATCTCTGTGAAACTTTGCCGCTCTATTGCTCCCAATACATTGGTGGAGGATGTAAAGTATTGCAGCGTTTGGTGAAGGGGGTGCAAAGATAAAGCATGTTTTGACCTGAAAGCATTTACTTGGACTTTTTGTATTGGCAGTAGTGTGAAAGTGGGTTGAACTGATTTACATGAAATTTGGCAGGATTGGACAGCATGCACAGATGATCCTTTTGGGTAATATAGGCAAGTAGAGAAAGTATTTAAGTTATAATCTACTTTAACTTAGTGATATCAGTTGTAGCTATATTTTTGTGAAATTTTAGAGTATTTAATGACAGTACCATGGTACATAGTGATGAAAAGTAATTAGATTATTGGCTAATGACTGCCTTTACAAAAGTTAAAGGCAGCCATGATGTTTTTAGGTACAGTTTGCCTGTGTTCTGTGTTACACCTTCAGATCTAGGTAAGCATTAGGTGTGGTATTTTCCCCCTACCTATTACCACTGTAGTAAAGTGTTAATAGGTAGAGAAAGTTTTTTTACAAGTATCGATATATTTAAAATAAGAATACGGAGTATCTCGGTACTACCTCAGGAGTATTATGGTACCAAAAAAATAAATAAATAAAAACACGCAAAAACTTTTTTTTAAAAACACTGTAATACACTATATTTTACAAACATAGTGTACTAAAGTCTATTTTCTACTTTTATTATATTTAAAGATGCACTAAAAGTCTACGGAGTAGCACGTTAATACCTACGAATTGCCATACTAATTAAAAAATACGCAGTTCTTACTAGACTGCTAAAAATATATATAGAAAATGATAAATACAATTCTCTAGCTATTACCACTTAAATAAAGTACTTATCTATATTAAAGGTCCTAACCCAGAACACGGTGAGACAAAAACTGCAGAACACCGCAAAAATGTGATAAAAATGACATTGCTGCCTTTTACCTTTGGCAAATACAGTCATTAGCCACTCACATGCTGACTTTTCATCCCCATGTACCGCGCTATACTGTGAACCTGCCACAGTATCCTGCAGCACCATATATAACTACGCTTTTTAAAACTTATATCGTTAACACTACTTACATATTCTACCAAAATTTAGGATTTACACTTCATAATGTATATTCCTGCTGTATAACATTTATATCCATTCACACACTTCCATGCTACATCTGTTTCAATTAAAACACTCTACGCCACTACACTCTGCGATATCATACTGTACGCAGCTGTATTCTATAACACTCCAGTCTACTGTTTTTTTTTTTTAAATATATAGAAACTTATAAATATCTTTCCCTGTCTATTGCCACTTTACTAAAGTGGCAATAGGTAGGGGAAAAATACCTAACATAATACTTACTTGGATCCGAAGGTGTAATGGAGAACGCAGGCAACTGTACCTAAAAACAACATGGTTGCCTTTAACTTTTGTTAAGACAGTCATTAGCCAATCACTTAATGACTTTTTTAAAAAGCATAGCAGTTCCTGCCACCAACGCCGACAGCTGACTCAGTGCTTCTCTCCCGCAGTCACTGTAAAGCACAGGCTCCTCACCCTATACAGATGCAAAAATACAGTGACAACGCATATCACTAAGTAAAAATGGCTTATGGCTTAAAAAATACCACCTCTGATCATCTGTGCACCATAATGTTTAATCCTGCCAAACTTCATGTAAATCCATTAAGTTGTTTTTACACTACATTTAATACAGAAAGTCTCTGTAAAATGCATGGGGGATGTCAAAACATATTTTGGGACCCACCCCCCTATTTTATCTTTGCATCCTCTTCCCCAAACACTGCAAAACTTTACATCCTCTGCCATTGTATCGGGCACAATAGATTTGCAAAGTTTTGTGGAGATTCGTCAGACAGGTGTTAAGTTATTATGGTGCAAAAATCTGAGGAATTACTATATCTAGCAATGAGAGAGAGATGTAGTGGCCTCAATTAGGAGTCGGTTCATTAGTGCCTAGTTCTTTAATACATGCACTTCACAGAAATGTTTAATACCTGTGGCTTGTTACAGTAGCTTGCACGCTAGCAGTCATGTCATACCCTTCGTCAATCGGGGTATTCACGATGGCATGTAATCAAGTCTACCGTATATTGGAGGCATTTATAATGGTCTTGTTTCACAAAGAGAAATGGTGTGCCTGCAAGTGGGGGGTCACCTAATCTCCCACACTGCTATGCATTGGAAAAATAGTTTTGGCTGGTGGCTAATACAATACTATGCAAATGCTTTTGTCCTTTCCAGTCTTTCTTTTTTTATTTTTTTAGTCATCCTTGAGTGTTCAAACCATACCTTGAGGTTACAGTATCGAAAGCCAATAGAACCATTCCTTCCACCAACATGAATGTTATATTCCATTGATGCGCCTTTGTGGGGTGCATTAACTCTAAAAAGGGTTCCTGTTCTAAGTACCCCTGCCTACCAGAAAATGGCTGCGTTGCGTTATTAAAAGTATAAAGAGTTTACACGGTGGTTATTTTTTAATGTAACGTTTTTGTACCACAAGCATAGGACTGACGTTTTTAGAGGGTTGCATTTTTGTCCTATTTAATTTTGGTGGTGTATGCTTTAGAAAAAATGGAACTCTCATTCCAGCTTACCAAGGCCAGACTTTTTGGCTTTGTTACGGCTAGTTCTATTGGGCAAACTATAAAACACACAAAATCAGTTGTAGACAGAAGTTGATGTCAGTCAAGCCAGATGTATGTTGCTCAGTGAAAAGTGCTTTATTACCTCATGTCCCAGGTGCAACACAGTCTGCAGTTGAAAAATACCACCTGCACTTCCATATTTCGGTGTTTCTCTCGTGGAGAAGTGTGGCTCAAGTGGTTGGAGCGGCAGACCCTGATGCAGAGGTCTGGTCGGACCAGGGTTCAATTCCCTGCCTCGGCGGGTCTTGGGCTCATATTTCCCCGGACCTGACAATTCTCGCCTCGGTGCCTATTCCAATCATGGAGTCCCACTCTGTAACTCTGGGCAATAGCTTGCTTGATCTCCACAACGGCCCCTCGCAGCGGGATGCCTGGCTTTCACCTTGGGGATGCCCAGTAATGGGTTATCTCGCAGGGGAATACCAGGACGGGTTCCCTAAGCAAGCGCTGGGACGCTTTCGGGCAGCCATGCGCTCTACAAATCAAATTTCATTCATTCATGAAGGCCACCTTAAAAGTGCTCAGTAGCCAATTACAAAAACAAACCAAAGAATACTCACACACGATTAATAGATCAACAATGTTTGTAGCTTTTGCGTGGTGATTTTCCGAACATTCCCCACAAGTGAAATGACTGCGGAATTGACTAGTTCCGGGGAAGGTTGCTTGGCTAGATGCAAAGTTGCATATTTTGCAATCAGTAGATTTAGGTATTTAATAATTGCTTCCTCATTTCATCAAATATTGTGATCTTGTGCATATGACTTGCTTCTTGTGCCGCCATCCCTATTCTTCCAAAAACGATGCGTTCACAGAAGCAGTTCCGTTTGCAGTGTTTGACCAGTTTATACAGTTCTGATTTTATTACCTTATTGGTACTCGTACCTTTTGGGGTTCTCCATTATGAGTGCAGGACTACAAATACAAGACTTCTACGTAAAAACAGCACTGTCTGAGCTACTCATACCTGGCATGAGACTATCTAATACAGCTCGGATCTTCCAGCTCCCCTCGACTCAAGGATGTCGCCTGGCTCCCTCACAGTGAGCATATTGCTCTCTAACTCTCCCTCTATAATCGGCGTTTTACAGTATGAAAAGGCTAGAGCTAGATTTAAATCCATTACTGCAGGATGAAAGCAGGGAGCCTTCACAGATTTGGGAACACATACATTCACCTGGGGTTTGTCCTGCCTCTTGTTCTGGCACAGCCTCACACCTCCTAACTAGCCATGAGGTTGACCGCACTTCAGATGAAAAAAGAAATGGTCATCCCTGGACTGGAGAAAGGCTTCCTGCATGGCTCTGGGGAGTGCGCACCTGGAATAAAGTTTGCCTTGGCAAGTTGTAGCTTTTCGACCCTCACATCAACGCACAAAACGATCATGCATTTCTAGGTGTACTCCGGATCAGTATGCATGTCTGGAACATATTTGACACACATGGACAAAGTCAATGGGACTTATTTTGTGTTTGCTATTTCCAAATGGTACCTAAGTTGAATAGTTGGAGAGATTTCACAGTAGATGCTGATTGTAGGGTTCTTTCGTGATATTCCACGGGTACCTTTTAGGAGGTTTGGCATTTGGGTGTGAACGAGCAAAGACCGAGGCCTCCTTTGAAGCTAGAGAGTGCATTCCTGGCTCATTCTTCTCTAAAAGGACCACCACACCCTTTAATGGACAGTCCATTGGGACAGCCACTCCCTCTTTTCTACGTTTCTTTTGGGTTTCTCCTGCCTAAAGACACCCACACTCCGCCCACACCTTTCTACCGGCAGTTTGTAACAAAGACCTAGGCTGGACAGTCTGAGTGGAATAGGCATACTGGAAGAACTGCCCAGAACCAGTCACAGCGCTGACTGTTGGAATGTTCAACCAAAGTCTGCAAATTTAGCATCAAGATGGGGCGGAAACTCCCAGCCAGAGTGCCAAGATCTTTCATCCTGAATCCAGGGTCTCCACGCCAGTGGTGAATGTGGAAACTCTTACGTGAACCAGGGGCTTGAAGGACCTGAGGTGGAACAAGGTAAAGAAGCCACTGCCACATCAGGCAAACAACGGCAGCAACAAAGTGACCCTTCAGTGTGAGCAGAACTGTGTACTCCTGTGGGGACAGAGGATACGGAAGAACTAGTGTCCAGAGGTCAGTTGGATAACTAAGCTCCAAGAAGCTATACAGCACTTAAGAAGGCTGCATCACAATCTGTGGTCCCTGCAAAGAAGAACCAAGAGTACAGAGGAGAGCCACAGTAACCAAGAGGCTTGCATCCAGAACTAAGTACTCAACAAGACCGCACCCAGCTTGTTTTGCTGATGGATTTTAAGTTTGGGCTTAAGGAAGCCTCCTTAACCGGCACCGACTCCGCGCACCTCATTATAGCACCGAAGATTCCACCTCTTCACTAGTCGGCAGAACTGAGGCAGGCTCCCCACACCTCTTGTGCTGTGGGCTGTGCTGTGCACACCACCTAAAGCAGTGCCCTCTGTCCGCAGACTGCAGTCACAGCCTGCATTGCCAATGAAATGAGACAATAAAAAAGGTGGTGTTAATACCCCAAAAAAACATGGAGTGGAGGGGAGGCCAAGATCTCCACCAATTGGGATGGGGGCTAATATTGTGAGGCGTTAGCCAACCAACTGGCCATTACTTCACCTGGACCATCTAGATAGCTGACCACTCCTAGGTAACTACCACACGGAGAGTACCATTTGAGATGGTCCTATGAGAGTAGCATCAGCATTGGCTGGGCACTGAGTCGTTAATTGGTACTGGTTGTTTACAGAGTTCTGGGTCGCTAACTCCACATTACTTCCCTGAGAAAGCCTTGGACTGCTCGACTTTTCTAACCTGAGGGCCAAGTGTTGGAGGGGTGTACTTGGTGTTCAGCATTGGGCTAAATAGTTGGGTGAAGTCCCAGGACACCAGTGGTTAAAAACTCCGATTGGCACAATCTGAGCCCAGTAACCATTGAGACTGTCCTAGAACTCCAGATAAAGTTCCCAAAGCCATGTTATAAAATACAATAATCCCAATTATGAATAGGCAGAATTTAGGTGCAGGGATACCATGTGGCCAGGAATAACATTTACAACCAGTATCTCCAAACTTAAATCTGTGTCTTGAGTTAAACCCTACAGAAAGTGAAAAAACATGCAGACCTGCGTTTTCCAGAACAAAATATGTGCAGAATTTCCATTTAGATTAAATCTACTGCTACATTTACTACCTGGTTGTGCATACTGGCGGTAGGTGGCGCTAGGGAGGGTGACAGCGGGCAGGGTAAGCTGTGAGCTGGCCGGGGGGGGGGGGGGCGGGGGGGGGGGCTGCTACCCCTATTGAGCAGGGTTTAGCCTGGGACTTTTTATGTTGCCCAGGCCTCCTACAACTTTATTGTCAGGATTTTCCAAGTGGTAAAAACAGACAGTGAACACTGGGCCTTAAGGGCATTTAAGATTCAACTCAGCTATGTTCTCATGGCTTAACTAAAAACAAACTACCCTATTATCCTCCACCCCAAACCATCATCCTTTTAAATGACAGCAATACAGGACATGTCGGTTAAACTGTCGCTGCAGACAGCTGTATGGCCTACAAGTCACAAGTCCCAGCAAAATCAACTGGGTTTACATCCTTTCGAATTTGATAAATTGGGTATCGTTAACCTGCGTATTAACATCACCTGTAAAGTGCTTATAAATGACAAAATTGTGAATTAAAATAAAATATAAAAAAGTTACTTAATACACAGAAATTCTGTCCTGCTGTCATTGGGCTGTGTCTCCCAGATTTAATGACGGTGGATTTCTACCTTTAGACAGGATTAAGAGCCTACGTTTTATAACCTCTGTGGGTTTCACACCGGTGTGCAATCCTACACTGTTTGACAAGTACAAACGTTGTGAAAACACAAAACCATAATTAAGAAAAAAAGAAAGTGATTAGAAGTGGAAGCCGTGCTCACTGTCTAAAATAATTGTTAATAGAAACTCACACTTTTTATGGGTCATATTATTGACAGTTTCTTTCTAGCATGTTTCTGGGGAGAAGCTGTTGGCAGTGTGAAGGTGGGTGGGCCTGAAGCATTGCGGAAGGTCAAAGGGAATAATGGGAACACGTGTTTTGTTCTGAGAACCAATAAAAGCCTGTGACTTCTGGGTCCTATCTGCTATTAGTTAGCTGTGGCTTTGGAAAGCTTAGTTGTGACATCACTGATCCAAAAATCTGACATGCAATGAAAAGCTCTTGCCTGGACTACGCAGGAATGTTGGGCACTGGGGGTCCTTTCCATCCCTGGTCCCGGCATATCAAGAGCTACCTCAGACTCAGAGCCCTGGTTATGAGGGAGGCAGAGTTAGGCACAAAACTGGTCACAGCCTCAGAGAGGCACCAGTCTCAGCACTGAGGTATACCCCTGTGAGCCAATGGATTCAGCACGAAGCATTTTGTCTCAGAGCTGCTTCTTGTTGGAAGTCCATCTGAATCTGAGGGGAGTAGCAGCTGGACTATTCCAGGTCAAGTGTCTCCATGTTCGTGTGGCAAGCACAAGCACATAGCAGCAAGCCAGGGGAGCGACCACAGCATAAGGCTCAGTTAGGTCACTCCAACGCCCCGTTCTACAGCACACTGGTCAAAGCAGAGGTTCTCTTCGCCTCACTTCCCCTCAGCACCTCGAAGCATTTGCTTAGAATGGCTCAACTCTCCGCTATGAAGGCTTCAGAAACATATGGCACCTCACCAGCCTGAACCGGTGTGATACAGACAGTAGTCACACGGGCAAGGTAACATAGCTCGCAATCACTCACAACAGCTTGAAGGGGGAACGCAAGCAGGGGCGGCTCTAGGCTCATGGTGGCTCTGGGCAGGGAGCGTAGGTAGGGGGCCCCGGAAGAGGGGGTCGGGCGGGGCAGAGCGCAGAGGCCAGTGAAGAGGGGGGAGTCGGGGTGTTTGGAAGTGGAACAGAGCCAGAGGCCCCCAAATCCCTGCCAGGGGCCCCCACGCACATATGTATCCATCCATCCTCAGAGGATTATTATATTAAGGATATATATTGGTGTGGTGGCCCCTGGGGTTTGCTGGCCCTGTGCAGGTGCACGGCTTGCACATGCCTTAAGCCGCCCCTGACGCAAGGCTTCTCGGTGCTAGAGGATCCAGCCGCATGAGCTTCATTGAATAGTATTTTCGATGATTTTAAGATAGGCCGGCTGCTAGATCTTCCCTCACCCCCTCGTGAAGTACCTTCTCTGCACTAATAGACTCTAGCAATGTGAGTTTCATTTCCCCTGGAGGTGCCTTTTCAAGCATTAAGAATTTAGCAGCATGGCCTTCCTCCAGCAGTGTCCTTTGGGCGACTGGACCCTAGTGATTTGAGCTATCTTCAGTGGTGTTTTTTCTTTGCATTTGGAGCACATTTAGTGCTGGCTTCCTTCAGGAGTACCTTCAACGTGACAGAAGCATGCTATCCGTTTGCATGTCATTTTTTCACAAATTGAATCCTAAACTCCACAAATTCTTATGTTTAGACACGTTTGCAGAGTCGTTCAGGCACTGGGGTCAGAAACAATTATGGGTGCATTACTGCTAATGACCTGAGGCTGTCCCTGTTGCCCCTAGATTTTTGCTATCTCCATCAACTTCTTAGTACAAGAAACTTTATGAATTGACATGTTCCCACATAACCCGTGGGAGCCTGCTCACTTTGCCTATAGTTGCTATTGTAGGGGAGACCAAAAAATAATCTAACCTTGCTAATGTTTTGTGGGGTGCAGAAAAATATGTACTACCCCCACCAACATTGTGTTGCTGTTCCCATATGTATATTAAGCCGTTATCTTCCATTAGCCTTATCAAAGCCATATGGCTTCTCTTTTTCCTCCCCACAAAATTTTTGGGATCATTCTTCCACAAACCGTTCAAGCAGTTAATATTTAGATCCCCACATACCACCAGAGGCTGGGGCCAATTAGCCAGTTGTGTATTCATAGCATTAATAATTTCAGGATCATCAACTGTCGGGGCATACATTGAGCATAAAGTAAAATTAAATCCCTGCACCTGGCATTCCATCAGCACCCAACTCCCATGTGAATCTACTTTTTGTCTTTTAACAACCACACTGCCATGCCGCGCTAATATAGCCACCCCTCGTGTCCTCGTCCCTTGTGTCGTACAATCAAGCAGTTGATAACCTAGCTGACCCAATAATCCCTTTTGAGCAACCTCTATATGGGTCTCCTGCAGACAGAGCAAGTCAACATGAATTGTTTTTAAATACTCCCTCACCTCCCTTCGCTTCCTTCCATCATTCAATCCACAAATATTCAGTGTACCTATCCGCATTGATATTCTTGTTTTATCCTCAAATCAACATTCAGCCTTTCTTCAACTCTCTCGTCTTTCAAAATTTGGTGTTTCTGATCCTCCCTTTGTTTTATCTTATCTTGATGTGATGATTTTCTTGTTTTTTCCCCTCCTTCCCCCTCCCCCCTCCCCCCCACCTGTTAGAGCAAGCAGGCCGCTGGCCTCTGTGATGGAGTCTGGCTATCGACTCCCCTTTGCCGACCTTTATAATTGCATTAAATCACCTGAATAAGTTACTTCACTTTGATATCTCCTTCACATCCCCTTCATCCAAATCACCCGTGACTTTACCATTACCCTCATCATTATATTCCATTGTCCTTATTTTATCCCCAATCCACATGTGCAAACCTTTTGCCCCCTAGCCCTCCTTCATCCATATACTATCTCTTTGTATATATTAGACAAGGCTGGACCCATCTTAGACCAACTTATCTTTTCACTGAGCAAGGGGGTTAATTAGAGAAAAAGTCGTCAAAGAAGTCTTCAAGGTTTATCTCTAGCTTCACCGCTGCCTTCACCACTGGCACGAATCATGTCCATATATTCCTTTGCTTGGATTTCAGAAAAAAAAACCCTTGTAGAATTCTTGTAGATTATTTTCAGTTTTGCCGGGTTCATTAGATAGGCCTGCAGGCCCATCTTATGGCATGGATCTAGTAATTCTCTGAGTCTCCACATTCTTTCGACCGTGCTATGGCAGTAATCTGGGGTTGAGAAGAAGGACTGACTCTCAAACGAGCGTTTGGCATTGGGGCGAGCTTTTGCATACACTTCTCCCGTATCAAATGCCACCCTGGAAAACTTTATGATTCCTTCGGAACAGGAATTCATCACAACAGCCCTCAATACGTCTTCAGGCTCTCCTCTAGACCCTCTTCCCCATAGAATAGCCAAGAAATTCGAGGATGACGTTTTACCAGCTCTGCATCAACTATGTAATCAATTTCTGCACACAGGCTCCGTTCCCAAAGACTGGAAACTAGCTATCGTCACCCCGCTATTAAAAAAACCTAATCTTGACCCAAACTGCCAAAAGAACTACCGACCCATATCCCCTTTTACCGTATCCTATAAAAATCATAGAGAGATGGGTCAGCAGAGCTCTAGCCCTCTTCCTAGAAACCAACAACATCCTGGAAGAGGAGCAGTTTGGCTTCAGACCAGTTCATGGAACGGAGTCAGCCCTGCTGACAGTTATGGATGACCTGCGAATGAGGGCGGACAGGGGAGAATCAGCCACTCTGATTCTGCTTGACCTGTCCGCCGCGTTCGATACGGTGAACCACGGCATCCTGATAGAAAGATTAAGGAACATCGGAGTCAGAGGGGTCGCGCTCGACTGGTTCCGCTCTTACCTAACGGACAGGTGGCAGGCAGTATCTATCCCTCCCTATCAATCCGAGTTCACGAAAGTCCCGCACGGAGTCCCACAGGGGTCTGCCATCAGCCCCATACTCTTTAATATTTACATGCAACCCCTGATGCGGATCATCAAAAGCCATGGCATCAGCGTGACAAACTATGCAGACGACACCCAGCTGATAATCTCGCTGGACGGAGCTCGTGCAAGCTCAATGGAAACTTTCCACACCTGTATGCTGGACATGTCTCTCTGGTTCAGTCAGAACTCACTAAAATTCAACAGTGAGAAAACTGAAATACTGCACTGCACAGTAGGAAAAATCCCCAAAAGTCTACTGCCAGATTTCTGGCCTCAGTCACTAGGGGACTCGCCCACCCCAGTGAGCTCTGTAAAAAATCTTGGAGTCACTATCAATAACAAACTAAGCCTAGAGACCAACGTCAATAAGCAAGTTAGCTGCTGTTTCGCTTTATTAAGAGGACTTCGAAGACTGCTACCTCTCCTGCCCCCACAGACCAGAGCCGACATAGTCAGGAGCACTATCCTCAGCCGCCTGGACTACTGCAATGCTCTCTTGCTGGAATCCCCTGCCTATCTCATCTCCAGACTCCAGAGTGTCCAGGCAGCTGCAGCCAAACTGGCACTTTCCCGTGAACGCAGATCTTCTACCACTCTTGCCCTGGCTGACCTACATTGGCTGCCCATACACCAAAAGATTTGCTTTAAATCCCTTTGTATTGTTTTCAGGGCAGTTCACGGACTAGGCCCCCGACCACTCCAGTACAAATTTAAGTGGTATGAGCCCATCCGGTCTCTTCGGTCCTCATCCTTAAACTTCATCAGCATCCCCAGGATCAAGAAAGCCACCTGTGGAGGACGAGCTTTCAGCATAGCTGCAGCCCACTTATGGAATAACCTCCCCTTCGACATCAGAAAAACGAATGATCTTCTGACCTTTCGGAAAAAGGTGAAAACTTGGCTTTTTCCAAAAAACCCTCCTAAAACCCATCGTAATAAATAAATCTACCCGGTTCAGCATCCCGTTCATGCTCCTGTCCCCCACAAAGCTTTTAGCTATGTACCTAAGCGCCCGGATGCCCATAGGGTTACAGAGCGCTCTACAAATGCTATAAATAAATAAATAAATAAACTTCTTCTCTCAATAAAAAATTGCCAAAGTACACTAATATGGCTCTCGATCTTGATACCCCCTCTGTAGTAGAAGGCCCTTTCTTTTTTAAGGTCATTGGGAATCTGTGCACTCTTTGAACTTCCCTGTCCCAGTCCCAATGGTTCAATTCTGGGAAAGCTCCTTTGAACATTCTCAGGGCATATGCCCTGATATCCTTGCCTTCTGCCCCTTCCTCTATACCCATGATTCTGAGATTATTTCGTCTCTGGCGGTTCTCTAGGTCCTCTAGTTTCCACTGGGCATCCACCATCTGCTTTTCATATCCCATCAGTCTAGCCGAGTCTTTGACTTGTTGGTCTTCCATCATGCCCATTCGATCTTCCAAGTGTGTCGTCCTCGTATTTGTGGCTGGGCAAATCTTGGCCACCTTCTTTATGGCTCCTTGTAAATGCTTAGTTGCTAGACGGTTTTTTCTCCCCTCGGCCTTTGTCGCATCCTGCAATTGTTTGATTGAGTTTAAAATTGGATGAAGCGTGGGTTCGGCTGATGGTGTCTGTCCCTGTGCCCCCCAGCAATAGGATCCTCCTTCTCATTCTCAATCTCATTATAAGTATGCTGTGTAGCTGAGTAATCCCAGTTTAAACCTGCTTCTGTTTCGGTGCTTGCCACACTGATTCGTCTACGGCTGCTGCCGGCTTTCTCTTGTGACTGCGTACTTCTCTGTCGCCTGGACAATCTTTTTTTTCTTGGCTCATGACCTTTCCCCTTTGGTGAAGATCCGCTTCCCCCTTCCAAACTTATGGCCAAGCTTGAATCAGTGTTTGTCCCACCATTCTCTTCCAAGTCAGAATGTGTGTCCTTGGATGCGTCAGACCCATCTGTCACTGAGTAGAAATTATCTACTGGATCTGCATTATCCTCTAGGCTCAGGCCGCTATTTGCAGTTATTTTTTGTACCAGTAGTCCAGTTTGTTGCGCTATAGTGGTTGCTGTCTCAGGAGTCTCACCTATGATTGTGTCCATATTTGTCGCCAGTGCTGTTCCTTCAGTGGGGCGTGTATCTTCCTTTATACTATCCACTATGTCATTGAGGTCCATGATGTTACTCCACTGAGTCTCTGGTGAGGGAGTGCTGGGCGGCTCAGATGTATTGGCAGTAGCATGGGCGGAAAATCCGTTACGCTCGTGGATTTTGCGGATTTTTGGTAAATTCGCAATCCGCGAGATCCGCGAATTTCCCGCAAAATTCGCACGCAGCAGATTTTTTTTTCTTGGTGATACAATTTTGCTGCGTGCGGTGTAAGTTCGCAATTGCGAACTGGTACAAAATCCTTGCGAACTGGCAGAAATCCTTGCAAACTGGCAGAAATGCTTGCGAACACAAAAAAGCATTCAGCAGGTTCAAAAGTTCAAACTCATCATTAGTAACCATTCCCTGTAGTGCTTCCTGACAAGGGCCCCTCCAGAGTTCAGTTGCTAGTTGCAACAATTATATGACCCTGCTCTGACCCTCACAGCAGGCTCATAGAATAGCTACAAGTAGGCCACAAAGGTCCTGGAAAAAAAATTGCACTGCAACAGAAAGCAAATTACAGATAAGGAAGCAGGTGCCAGACTGGAATTTTAAAACAGTGACACATTAATAAATCAACCCCAAATTAATTCATGTCAGTTGAAGCAGGCAGGTGTGCTTGCTTTTCCCCCCCATAATCTACAGTGATGATGAACCAGAGGGTGGCATTGATGCACCAGAGGATGGCATGGGTGAAACAGAGGGTGGCAGGGGTGAAACAGAGGGTTCTGGGAACCTGTGATGATGAACCAGACGTAGAAACAACATAATCGTGACCGTTGCGAGCCGACATGTAAGTTCGCAATTGCGAACTGGTACAAAACCCTCGCGAACTGGCAGAAATCCTTGCGAACTGGCAGAAATCCTTGCGAACACAAAAAAAGCATTCAGCAGGTTCAAAAGTTGTAGAAACAACATAATCGGGACCGTTGCGAGCCGACATGTAAGTTCGCAATTGCGAACTGGTACAAAACCCTCGCGAACTGGCAGAAATCCTTGCGAACTGGCAGAAATCCTTGCGAACACAAAAAAAAAAATCTGCAAATTCGCGAGAATTTGCAGATTTTGCGGATTGCGAGTTCGCAAATTCGCAAAATTCGCGAACGCCTGATTCACAAAATTCACCCATGCTTAATTGGCAGTGTCTAATTTAGCTGTGCTAGCTGTATTAGAGGGGGCAAAGTATCCGGCAATGCTTTTTAACTGTCCGGTTAGCTGTGCAGCATTTATTGCAGCCTGTTTTCTGGCTCTTGTTTTGCTCCAGGCAGCTGCTCCTGCCTCATTCAGAGCGCTGTGGGCATGGGCATGCAGGTCCTTATCTCCCCCTTTGTTTTTCACGACCTGCCAAAAAGGTTGTTTGCCAGGATTCTCGCCCCCCTGAAGGACTGGGTTCTTTGGACCCAGCGGTGCCAGGGCACAACACCTGAAACCTTCGTGGGTAACCTGCTCCGGCGTACAAGTCACAGAGACACGGGACACTTCCTTCGGCGTCAAAGAGTCAAGGTTTATTTACTGCAGGGAACACAGAAGTCACAGGAAGTACATCGAGTGTAGTTCGGGGAGACTGCTTCAAATTGTATTTGTGGATCGCTCCTTTTATACAGTTTTTACCCATAGGATAACATGATACACAATAGTTTACAACCTGGTTCCCACAAGTCGCTCTCAGAGGGGTCGCTTAGATCACTTTGAAACACACAAGATCCGGAACATAAGTGCGGAAACATTTGGCGGTTCCCAACTGTAAAAACCCATCTTCCCACCATTAGCAAATTCCAATCAGCAGTAAAGTAGATCGAAATAGGAACGAAGACAGGTGCAGAGGAAGACGGAGACAGTAGGGAGATCGGAAAGGGTGTAAAAGGGGAGTGTCGAGAAGCACGAGATACAGGCATCAAAGGGACGTGCCTAATGAGATGCACGACTGAGACAATAAGCCCGTGCGGCAAGATGAGCCTCGAGCGGCGCCATCTGCCTTACAGTAGCATCCCCCTCGTCATAAAGACACTTACAAAGAACATGCGTCTTCCGCCATATCTTGGGAGTCCCAGGGTCGCGAAGCGGACAGCGTCCGTTCGCTGGCTACTTGAGGGCAAGAGACAAAATGGATGCCGTATCTAAGATGGAACCCGTGGGTACAGATGACAAACCCACATAACAAACGAACGGTTTAAGTTAGCACAGCGAAACTGCGCACACTTACAAAACTCGTCGTTTGCGGTTCATAGATACTAGACTCGACCATATTCGTGCGAGTTAAAAACACCACTTACAATTGTCACGGAACCTCAGACGCTCCTTTTGCCCTCATGTAGGCAAGCACTAGTCGGAATCATACTCGATATTCATCAGACCATCAAGATGTCGTTGTAGCATAGCTCTGTCCAACCGAGTCCCCTTGGTAACAGATGGTTGTCTCATACACGTTGTAGCACAGAGGCCACATAAGGCAGGACCACACTGCACACAAAGGCAACACGTGAACAGGAACACTACCACAACCCCGATGATCGTCAGAATCTTCCAACCCCAAGTCGACATCAGGCCCCAAAACCAACCAAGTAGCGTCCAATCCCCTACATCCACGTGTATGGATTCGGAGATCTTGTGCAACTTCGAGATGGCTTGATAGACAGTAGGAGCATTATCTGGAATGAAAATGCAACAGCTCGAATGGATCACTTTACATACCCCACCGCGATCTGCTAAGACAACATCTAAAACCATACGGTTTTGTAATGTCATAAGTCTCTCCGCCTGAAGTTCTGTGGTGATATTACCAAGGGCACTGGCAGTAATGTTAGCTGTCAATTCTACCACTCGAGTCAAATGTCTCAGGTTCCTACTATTAACCATAGGTCCCCAAAACGGGAGGAAACCCTTGAAAAAGTCTCCTGCCTCTTGACCGGCAGTATCCTCTTCGCTAATTACGCCTCGTACAACTCTAGTCTTATGATAATCGGCATCTACAGTAAACGTCGGAGGCAACAGATTTGCAACAAAACATGAGCCCATGAAGTCTGTGGGCAACCATGTGTATGCACGATCATGACAGATAAAGTATGTACCCTTGGCAGCCAGAAACACAGGGGTCGGGGACATTGGCAGAAGGTAACTTTCAGTGCAAGCACTGGCTCCAAGTGAGGCTTGCGAGCCACGACCCACAAGACAAAGATTACCAGTGTGGGGTACGACCCATATTGGAGACGAGCTTTTAAGCTGCTTTTCATTGGTGAACGTACTATATTCCCCTCTACTTAGGACCCTATAGGCTTGCACCTCTTCTTTAGGGATGAGAAAAGCATCATGGATCTCATCTTCCATATCCTCTATTGCCATCGATAGCACCCACTGATACGAGGTAGGACCAGAGTTGGGGGAACGTTGTTCTGGAGTGGGGTGGAAACCCAGTGCGCTTCGAAGCATTGTTTGAAATGCTCGAGCTGACCCTTGGGAACTATACGGTAACACCAGATATGGAATTCCCTTACCCGTAGTATGTGGCATCAACCCACACACCCAACAATTAGTAGTGTTAACCACTAACTGATGCTGATGGAGGAGCTGGATAAAGGAATTGTTGCGGAATTCTACACGTCTAGCCTGTTCGTGTTCCGGTAACATATGAAAGGAATGAGGAGAAGCAGTAGAAGTAATGTTAGGGTAAGGAGTAGGAGTAGGGGTAGGAAGTAAGAAGTAAGACATAGTGTAATACACCCCACCCGCCAAAAATGCAGAAGCAGTTAAAAACAAAACAAACAACTGGGATACAAAACATTTCGTACGACTAAGTTTCTGCAGCTTGACTCTATATGCCTGAGCTCCTTCCAAATCATTCAGCTTCGAAAATGCCATTTCCCTACGACCGTCCGCAACGTTTCTTGACGCACTTCGTTCTGTGCAGCAATAGTCAATCCCCAGGAGTTCCTAGGAACCGACGGCCTTTAACCTAGCGTCAAGACCTACTGTCCAGAAGGAAGTACGCGCGCGGCCCTACGGCCCTCAATACACAATATGTATTTTATTTAGCACAATTTTTCAGCTGTGGAAGGAAAAGATACAAGGAAGAAACTTGATATATATATATATACAAAACAATTTTCAATGATACGAATGTTCAAAGTTGATCAGGGGAAACGAAGATATTGCAGTTATCAATTTCAGCAAAGCAAGCAAATTTTTATTTGTCCTTAGTGTGAGATCGCAGAGAATATCGATGTTTCCCGGGACGTGTCTGCTCGTCGAACAAAGGATCCGTTGAAGAGACAGCGTCCTGTTGATTAATTGGTTTATTTGATCTTGAGTCTTTTGCTGACAAATGTTCAACAGTGGCTTTCTGCTGCGCTGAGTGTTCACCAACAAGCTGTGCGTCGCTAAAAGGTACAAACGCCGGCAATGTTTCTGCTTCTGTTGATGCAATGCCTTTCCTCACCCACGGGTCTGCCGGCAAAGGAATAGGGACTCGCTTACAATGGGTAGCATGTACCCAATTCTTCCGCCCCTCAAGACGAACGGCAGTCCTCGTGGCCAGGAGCACCTGGAAAGGTCCAACAAAGCGGGGGTCCAGATTCTTCTTGCGTGAGAAGTTACGGGTAACTACCCAATCACCGGGCTGGAGCTGGTGGCCTGGACCCTCCGTCTGCGTCGGCAAGGCGTCGTAAACCTGTTGATGAATTAACCTCAGTTTAGCAGTCAAGTCATGTAAGTAATCAATCAACATCGGATACTCAAGATCAACGAATATACCTGGCCTAGGAACCCCCCACACATTCGCAGGACGGCCGAACACTATTTCATAGGGGCTAAGCCCTATTCGGGAGTGTACAGTCGCCCTAGTTGACAGTAATGCTAGAGGCAAAGCATCAGGCCACGAAAGTCCAGTCGTAGCTTGAATCTTCGCTAATTTTAGTTTAAGGGTGCCATTGTACCCTTCAACCAATCCAGCTGACTGGGGATGATTGGCGCTATGGAATTTCTGATTTATTCCAAGGCCCTTACACACACTCTTCATCACACTTCCAACAAACTCACTTCCGTTATCTGACCACACGACTCTAGGCATTCCATACCGAGGAAAGTATTCCTTCAGTAGGATTTTCGCAGTAGACAAAGCAGTATTGTCTTTGAGGGGATAGGCCTCGATCCATCGGGAGAATGCGCAAACCACAACCAAAACATATTTCAGGTTATTGCATCGCTCCATATGGATGAAGTCCAATTGGATCACCTCAAAGGGATACAAAGGAGGAGCAAAACTGCCAGGGGGAGTTGGGGTTCCTTTGCCAGGATTGTACATTATACACACCATACAATTCTTCACCAAACGTTCAGCACACTTAGTAATTCCATCATTCTTCCACACATCAGCCAACAACTTGCAAATACCTTTCGCGCTAATATGTGCTAACCCATGTGCCATTTGCACAACGGCCAGTACATACGCATCAGGCAACATCCATCTTTTCTGATCCGACAAATCAATCCAGCAACCATTCACATCCAACCTTCCCGTACTTTCTTTCCACTTCATCTTTTCAGTGTCGGTGGCCTCATTCTGAATTGCTTTCACACTCTCTATAGTATTCTCACACATACTTGATTCTGTAGGCCACCTAACCGAATTCGTCACATACATTCGAGTGCTAAGGTTCCGGGCAGTCTCCTTAGCAATCTCATCTGCAAACGCATTACCACGACCAACATCATCCGTCACTTTACGATGCGCACTACATTTAACAATTGCAACTTGAGCAGGCAAAGTCAATGCATCCAAAAGATCGTTCACAAGCTGGCCATGCTGTATTTTCGTGCCATGTGACGTCAAGAAACCACGTTCTCGCCACAATCGTCCGAAACTATGCGCTACACCGAAAGCATACTGACTATCGGTGTACACATTCACACGTTTACCTTTTGCTAATACACATGCTCTAGTAAGAGCGATCAGCTCTGCAGCTTGGGCAGAATTCTGATTCAATCTCGCAGTCTCAACAACAGTATTCAACGTCACAACAGCATAAGCAGTAGTCACATCACCATTCGGCAATTTAAAACATGACCCATCCACATACAGGATGCCATCCGGGTCTTCCAATGGGGTGTTTTTAAGGTCCACACGACCTTTTGTTTCCTCCTCTGTCCGCAAGTAACAGTCATGTTCTGTTACTGCATCTGACTCTGCACTAATTGGTAACAAAGTTGCCGGATTTAGGACATTACAACGTTTTATCTGAATGTGGCTTGCCAAGAGCGTCAATTCGTACCCAGATAACCTCGCACTCGTCAAGTGCTGAGTTTTCGTACGGTTCAAAAGAGTATCGACTGCATGCGGAACCATCACCGTAAGCATATTATCCATGACCAATCCTGCTGATTGTCGGATGGAGACCGCAGCTGCCGCAGTTGCTCTCAAACAACTCGGCAATGCTCTAGCTACTGGGTCTAAGGTCGAGGAAAAATATGCACATGGACGTTGCTTACCACCAAAAGGTTGCGTTAAGACGCTTAAAGCACAACCTTCCCTCTCGTGAACATATAACGTGAACGGTTTACTGTAGTCAGGGGTACCTAACACAGGAGCCGAACACAATGAATCACGTAATTCAGAAAAACTTTTCTGACATTCTTCCGTCCATGGTAAAGGAGTCGAAACATCCTTGCACGTAAGAGCCACCAATGGTTTCGCTAGCAATGAAAAATTAGGAATCCACTGCCTGCAGTACGATGTGATACCTAGAAAGGCACGCACATCTCTTTGGGTTTGTGGCACAGCCATGCGCGCAATCGCTGCAATTCTCTCTGGGGTCAATCTCCTTCCCTCCTTTGACAATAAGTGACCTAGGTAGGTTACTTCTTGACAACAATATTGGAGTTTAGAAGGTGACACCTTGTGATTTAACTCACAGAGATGTTGCAGCAACGACACTGTAGCAATTTTGCAAATGTCCTGAGTATCAGCAGCCACCAATAAGTCGTCGACGTATTGAATTAAAGCCGCACCAACCGGCAACCTAAACGCATCTAGTTGACCCTTCAAGGCTTGACTGTAAATCGATGGACTTTCACAGTAGCCCTGAGGAGCGCGTTTGAACCGGAAGCTACGTCCACCAAGAGAGAAACCGAAAAGGTCCCTGCTCTCTTCGGCGATCGGGATGCTGAAAAAGGCATTTTTCAAATCAATCACCGAAAACCATGAAGCTGTAGCTGGAATCAGAGTCAGTAGCGCCGTAATGTCAGGCACAACAGGGAATTGAGGAACCACAATTTTATTCACCTCCCGTAAATCGATAACAAAACGATAAACAGGCGGTTTGGTAGGATCAGTACGTTTAAGAATGGGCAGTACAGGACTATTGCACACGTTTCCCCGAGTTTCTTCAATGACATCTTTCTCGATCAAATCATAGATGATCGCTAACAAAGCTCGTTCACCATCAAGGGAGATACGATATTGGGGAATACGTGGCAATCGCACATTCGATTTCAACTGAACAACATAAGGGGAGATATCAAGTAGGCCCACGTCATTTGGACCCGTCGCCCACAAAGATGCAGGAAGAGAACTCAATTCCGGTGGAAGCTTATCGAGGGACAAGTACATGGGAGAGACTACCCTCTCTCCGAACGTAAGCTTTACACCCGCAGGAGAACAATACAAAGTCGCATACAAGCGTTTAAGCAAATCCAGACCCAAAAGATTTTCGCCACAACCAGTAGACAAAATCAATGGAGCTTCGAGCTCACGTGGCCCAATTTTAAGGGGCAAAGGGCGCGAAACTGGATTGCTAACGGGGGCGCCAGAGAATCCAACGGAAACATTTGTTAAGCCAGACAAAGGTGCGCCAGGGAGTTTCGAATGCATGATAGAACTTTTCGCTGCACCAGTGTCCAACAGAAAAGGCTCAACGACGCCCGATGTAGCAACTGCGACGTAAGGCCCTCCCTGATCAACCGGAACTGATACCACTCCCTCTCCTTGTCTTTGGCTGTCCTAGTAATTACTGTCGTCAGTTCCCTGATCGACGTAATAATCGTCTACATTGTACTGCGCAGATCGTCCTTGCGATGATCCACGTTGGTCGAAACAGTTATTAGAATTTGATGAGTTGTCAGAGCGGTCGTTCTGAGGACCACGACCTCTACCACGTGATGCATTCTGTGAACCACCACGGCCTCCTCTAGACGAATTACCACTATTACGATCATTTAAAGCAGGACAATCAAATTTAATGTGTCCCTCCTGTCTACAATAAGCACATTGGTTGTACCCCAACGAAGATCTGTTGAAAGAGGAATCATTACGCGACTGCGATCTATTCGATTGCGACTGTGATCTATTCTGCTGAGACGCATTCTGTTTAGAACGCGGCGGATATGCTTGTTGTAACAACACTTTAGTTTTCAGCTCTTTTGTCTTTTTATCAGCTCGGTCATTTTCTTCTTTCTCTCTATTTTCATAATATTGTGCCGTAGCCAGAATCTGAGCTGAGGTAGAAACGGCCCATGCACTTTCTGAATTCTTTAATTTATTGCACAAATCGGGCAATAAGTTCGACACAAATTTATCCACAAACAACCTCTGTCCACCCTCAGTACCCATATCCTGCCCACTATGATCGACGAATGTTTCCTCGAACCTCGTAAAGAAGTCTGAAACACTCTCATCTTTCTTCTGCTTACAGGCTGACAACTTGTCCCAATTTACCCTCATAGCTGGCATAAGCGTTTTCATTAATGTAATGATTCGCTGGGGAAGAAGTTCAATCAACTGATCGGGTTTAGTAGCAGCCACTTGTCCAGCGTCTGCCGCTGTAATGGCAGCCCAATCACCACCTAATTCATTCGCGTGATCTTGGTGACGAATCTTGGCCCATACCGGTTGCGGTACGACATTGCCAAACAACATGTCGATATCGGCCAGATTCATTATCGTAGCGTCTACGAGCTGCGATAATTCTTTGTAATACCCCGCAGGATTTTTGCGAGGATCAGGCAAAGTTTGTTTCACCTGAAGCACTTCCGATCGTTTCCAAGGGAGGTGTATCCACACTCTCTGGAAATGTGCTGGCATTGGAGCATTAGCATTAGTATTATCAGCGGGTACCCAAACTGGCGGAACTTCACGCATAGGATATTGGCCAGACCCATCTCGTTGTTCAATGTCCTCAACGAACAATGCATGAGGAATAGGAGCGGGACGAAGAGATAGCAACCGCTCAATAGCACGTCGGACATTAGTGTCGACTATCAGTCCAGTTGCGAACTGAAGCCGGAGTTCAGACAGGGCGGTCAGCACCTCGTCAGGCGCATTGGCCGCTATCTGATCATGTAAGAACTTGCACATTTCATCAAACACATATCTCTGAGTAGGTATGTTGAATTGATCAAACGTTTCGAGGACAACACGAGGTGGATTTCTAACAGGGTTTATCATCCAACCCATCGCCATATTGTATAGCGCAACACGTTCTCTATTACCAGGAAGCTGGCTACGTCTCTGTGGACCATCAGAACCTGCAGACCCAAAAACAGGTCCGAGCGACTGAAAGAAGTTTGTCGCAAGGGGAGAATCACGATTACGAGTAGAGGGAGAAGAGTAAGACACAGGACTAACAAGAGAAGGAGTAGAGACGTTAGCAGCAACAGGGGTTAACAACACAGGAGCAGTAGCGTGAGCAGTAGCGGGAACAGGAGTATGTGGAAGCGGAGGAGCAGTAGGAATAGAAATAGGCAAAGGAGCAGGAACAGTCGGAAGAGCAGGTGCAGGTTGAGGAACTGGTGGAGGAATAACAGGTGGAAGAACAGGTACGGCAGGGACCACAGGAGCTGCGGTACCCTGTACGTACGGAGGTGGCGACTTCATAAGATAGGACATTAAAGAATCCTCAACTGCCTCTTCCTTCTTATCCGACTCCGTAGGCAAAACAGGATAGCATTTGTCTATGGACATACGCTGTAATCTCTCAAACACTTCCTTATCCTTATCCTCCTTATCACGCTGAAACTGCTCAGCTTTCTTCACTATAGTAGCAACAGTATCTCGCTGACTACGTTTATTTTGTCTGATCTCTTTCTGTCGGGCTTCTTTGCGCCAGAACCGAAAGGCATCAAACATGGCCGGCCTTGATTTACGTTCGAACAACTTTATTTCCAAATTATCTAAGATCGACGCTTCGAAGCTACCGTGAGGTGGCCAACGAAGATCGCCGTCTTTCTTTGTATATTTGATCCAATAATCGTTAAAAGCAATCGGGCCTAGCCCATGTTTGCTATATAAGTCATATGTAGGAGTTCCAACCGGAGGTATCGGACACGAGTCCTCCAGCAGGGAATCCGCACCACAAGGTCTAAAGCAACTGAACAAAGTACTGCGACCAGGCATCTTGCACACTAGCCGAGTTTCACAAACTTCAAGGGTTACGGGATTTCGGGATTTACCAAGTCCCAGCAAAGAACTAAACCCTCGGTCTTTGGCGGCTGCAGTCGTCAAACAAATACAACAACAACAAAGTACGCTAGCAAAGTGTCACCGACAAAAACACTCACACAGCGTGTACAACAAAGACACCCGCTAAAGTGTCTACAACAAAAACACTCGCTAAAGTGTTTACAACAAAGACACTCGCTAAAGTGTCTACAACCAAGAACTCTGGGAGCGACCCACAAATACTTAACTCAAAGATCAATGGCGTCCTCAGGAAGGCCCGTCAATCGTCTCGCTATACCAAGGTCTACGCCAGGCGCCAAAACAGGTCTACAGTCAGGGCAGCAGTCCGTCGCAGCCGTTAGGAGGCGGGAATCTTCGCGGGAAAAGTCTTCGGGCCACTTATTTCGACAACAGGATCGATGAAGCGGGGTGCACCTTCCCTCGGAGATTTCACACGAAGTTCCTCACGATCGTCGGGCTTGGACCGGTACCACTGATGCAGCCCCACGTTGGGCGCCAACTGAAGGACTGGGTTCTTTGGACCCAGCGGTGCCAGGGCACAACACCTGAAACCTTCGTGGGTAACCTGCTCCGGCGTACAAGTCACAGAGACACGGGACACTTCCTTCGGCGTCAAAGAGTCAAGGTTTATTTACTGCAGGGAACACAGAAGTCACAGGAAGTACATCGAGTGTAGTTCGGGGAGACTGCTTCAAATTGTATTTGTGGATCGCTCCTTTTATACAGTTTTTACCCATAGGATAACATGATACACAATAGTTTACAACCTGGTTCCCACAAGTCGCTCTCAGAGGGGTCGCTTAGATCACTTTGAAACACACAAGATCCGGAACATAAGTGCGGAAACATTTGGCGGTTCCCAACTGTAAAAACCCATCTTCCCACCATTAGCAAATTCCAATCAGCAGTAAAGTAGATCGAAATAGGAACGAAGACAGGTGCAGAGGAAGACGGAGACAGTAGGGAGATCGGAAAGGGTGTAAAAGGGGAGTGTCGAGAAGCACGAGATACAGGCATCAAAGGGACGTGCCTAATGAGATGCACGACTGAGACAATAAGCCCGTGCGGCAAGATGAGCCTCGAGCGGCGCCATCTGCCTTACAGTAGCATCCCCCTCGTCATAAAGACACTTACAAAGAACATGCGTCTTCCGCCATATCTTGGGAGTCCCAGGGTCGCGAAGCGGACAGCGTCCGTTCGCTGGCTACTTGAGGGCAAGAGACAAAATGGATGCCGTATCTAAGATGGAACCCGTGGGTACAGATGACAAACCCACATAACAAACGAACGGTTTAAGTTAGCACAGCGAAACTGCGCACACTTACAAAACTCGTCGTTTGCGGTTCATAGATACTAGACTCGACCATATTCGTGCGAGTTAAAAACACCACTTACAATTGTCACGGAACCTCACCCCTCGGGCGCCTTCACTTTCCCCCCTCGAGTAGGTTTTGGTGCCATTTTGACTCCCTCTGCAACCTCTGCCACCTCTACTACCTCTGTCACTGTTACTAAGTTACGATATCGCTGAGAGACTCTCAGCCGTTCTGTGTTAGGCAAGCTCCGACTCAGGCTCAGGCTCAAACGTAATATGTAGCTTCTTGCAGTGCTTGCTACTCCCGTAGCCCTGCCTGTTGAAACTGTCAAATCTGGAGTCTCTCTCGCAGCCCCTCTGACCCCACGCGCTGCCTCTGTCTTACCTCTGATGCCGTGATCAGCTTTACAGTCCTTGAGCGCGGTGGTCTGGGGTCCTTTCAAGCCGTCACCGTAAAAGTAACAGCGTAGCGATGTGCACCGCCACCACTTACACCACCTCCGTTGTCCTCGTTTCAGCTGTGGTTTCAGCTGCACTTGTGCCGTTTCAACTGGTACTCCGCTCTTCTGAGCTCCGCCGTGTCTCCTGCGCCGTTGGGTGCTGCAGGTTCTGAGAGCTCCGTGCTCCGCCCAGCCCGCTCTGCAAATTCCGCCTGCACCACTGGGTTGCCGAGAACGCCGTGAGTATTGCCGTTTCCTTGTGGCGTTCCAACTGGTACTTCGCTCTTCTGAGCTCCGCCGTGTCTCCTGCGCCGTTGGGTGCTGCAGGTTCTGAGAGCTCCGTGCTCCGCCCAGCCCACTCCGCAAATTCCGCCTGCACCACTAGGTTGCCGAGAACGCTGTGAGTACTGCACCTCAGCTGCTGCCGCCACTGCCGCGTAGATCAGTCCCAGGACCTCTTCAATCCCTATTCAGATATCGCTGGAGTGTAACTTTGTATTCGGTAAAGCCTTTAACATATCAAAGTATGCTTTCTGCTGTCAGCATCGTGTTCCATCCGTGTTCCTCAAAACAAATAGGTCGGCATCGGAGCGTTCTCCTCTAGCCGCCTAGCCAGACGCCATCTTGCTCCCTGACCTCCTCAGCTCCGAAAGGGTGTAGGCAAAGTGAGCAGGCTCCGACGGGTATGTCGGATCACAACCCGCTGATTTTAGATATTGCAATTCCAACACAATATAAACAGACTTCAAATTGGACTTTTGAGAGAGCCCTGTTACAAAATGCTAAGTACATTGATCATATGAGAGAATGGATGAAAGTGTTCTTTGAGGTAAACAGAGGAACAGCTTCTCCCGCTATAGTCTGGGACACAATGAAAGCAGGCATAAGGGGAGAGACATTTAGCTACTCAACCAGACGAAACAAGGCAGAAAGGGAGGAGGTGGCAGGGAGAATAAGAATGGTGGCTAATATTGAGGAAGAACTTGGCGTCGCTATCAGGTCCAAACAAGACATTATTGTAATATCGCAGAGACTAACAGTCGCAAAAGCAGCAGTGGGGGAGATATTTGCATCTAAGGCAGCAGGGAAATACCTGGCATGGAGGAAGGAACAATATGGATACAGTGAACAGATTGGCTGCATACTAGCTATTCGAACAAGGCAGGCGGCCACAAAGGGGGATATTGCGGAGATCATGCTTCAAGATGGTAGCAAAGTAACAGCACCTAGGGACATATGTGCAAGGTTTCAGGAGTTTTATCAGCTACTTTATAGTCCTGATCAAGGGGGTGAGATATGTGATATTGAGGAGTTTCTTGAAGGAGCAAACCTAGAAAAACTGGATGCTGCTGATAAAGGGGCTCTGGAAACAATGTTTAATCGAGGAGAAATGCATAGAGCAATTTTGGATCTTCCAGCGGGAAAAGCTGTTGGCCCGGATTCTATTCCATTAGAATTTTATAAAACCTTTATGCCTGAAATAGAAGGGGATTTTTTCAATTTAATAACTAATATTCAAAATGGCACCCCCCCCAGAGTCTTGGAGTGAAGCAGTCATGATTGTGTTTATTAAAAAAAAAAAGCCTCCGACTAATCCTGGGTCCTATAGACCTATTAGTTTAATGAACAGCGATGTGAAAATTTACTCGAAAATTTTCGCAAATAGATTAGGGAGTATAATGGGTAAGATCGTATCCCCCAGACAACATGGGTTCATCCCTGGGAGAGGCACTGCAGAGCATATTAGGAGAGTATTAACCCTGTTTGATGGAACAGCAGCCTCACGAGACCCTATGTCATTAATACTATTAGATGCAGAAAAAGCATTTGACAGGGTCTCGTGGGGATTCCTCTGGGCAGTGCTAGAAAAGGTTAACCTTGGGAGCATATTTATAAAAGCTGTAAGGGCATTATATTTTAACCCAAGAATAAAACTTAGAATCATGGGTGAAATGAGCAATACAATAACGATTGGGCGGGAAACCAGACAGGGGTGTCCTTGCTCCCCGCTCCTCTTTGCCTTATATATAGATGCATTTATACGAAGAATAGAGCAGAATATAGACATCCGGCCAATTGTTTTGAATGGATACGAAACAAAAATTCTGGGGTATGCGGACAATTTGGCGGTCACATCATGTGATCCCGAATTGGCATTGCGGGCGATAGAAGAAGAAGCAGCTATATATGGAAAACTAACAGGATACAAGTTAAATGTAGACAAAACGCAGGTTGTAATAAATCAAAAAATAACGATGGTAGATCAAAGAATTACTGGAACAGCGATATATTTAGGGGTTTTAATCACCTCTGATATTTCGACAGTGGTGGCAAAAAATATAGAACCTATGATAAGTAAGGCCAAGCTTGATTTCAATAGACTAAATAATCTACATTTGACTACAATCGGCCGGTGCAATCTGATTAAAATGTCATTTTTACCTAAAGTGCTATATCTTTTTAGGACCATCCCCTTGTTATTTGATAATAAGTGGTTTAGAGAGTTGGAAGGGGTAACAAACAGGTTCATCTGGGCAGGAGGAAGAACACGCCGTAGTCAAAAAATGTTGTCGCTACCCCGAGAACGTGGTGGGCTGATGCTCCCCGATTTCAAAGCCTATTATTGGGCTACAGCTTTGCAATATATAAGAGGGATGTTGGGGGGGATATAACGGATAAATGGAGCGGGAGGGTTGTGATTCCAGATGTGTATGAACTTCTGGTCAAAGACTCGGACAGATGGCTTCTTAAATACGATGAGAAAAGCTATTATAAGAAGGTACGCTTCAAGACCCTGGGGGCTACAATAACAGTATGGTCTATCATTAAGAGGAAGATAAAATTGGGTAGAATGAACTACTACACACCGCTATATGGGAACCTATCGCTCCCAGGAATATTTCATGACTCTGTAATGAAAGGTTGGGATAGGCAAGGGGTAAGAACTATAGGAGATCTTATAGGGGCGGCAGGGATAATAATCACTTATGAGAATGCGCAACGGTTATATAATCTAAGGCCTAGAGATTTTTATAAATATCTACAAGTTAGGTCTGTCTTATCAAAGAAGCGTGGTGGGGGTGTTGATATGCAAAAAATAGATTTAATGGAAGACATAAGAAAAGAAACAGGATGCTCCATATCACAATTATATGGTGAAATATGTAAATATAAGGACCATGACTCTGAAAAAATGTATGAGAAATGGGGAACAAAATTGGGGCTGACAGGGAATGAGGCTGAGAAATCATTAAAATTGTCAAACACTGTGCTGAGAGCAGCAAATGTGCAAACCCAGCAATATAAAACATTGTTTGAATTATACCATACTCCCCACAGGGTGGCACAGTGGGGTGGAACAAGAGGCATAACCTGTCCAAGGTGTCAATCTACCCAAGCTGATACTATCCACATGTTTGCTTCAAGCCCTGCTTTAGATAAGTATAAACAAGAATTGGAGCAGTTTTTCAAGAATTCGTTGGGAATGAGTATAGCATTGTTAGATGAAGTAATGATCTTAGGAGTAACAAAGGATGGTTTGGATGTACCTCACTACGAGTTTTTATATATAGCCATGGTACTAAGTAGATTATGTATAGCGTCGTTATGGAAAGACCCCAGACCACCGACATTACAACAATGGGTCGCTAGGGTTTTGGCGATATATACGTTGGAACAGGCCCTATTTGAAAAAAAGGGAAGGGTAATAAGAGAAGCTGCGAGACGGATATGGGCTCCAATAATAGAATGGAAGCTAAGATTGGGGGAGGCTTAAGTATGCAGCAAGATATTTAATAACCTGAACGACTTTGAGTCAGTAAGAATCAATATAGATAGAATTTGCATGATGAGCTTATTATATGGATTAATTTGTTGAAATGAATTTTTGCTTATTTTCTTATCTTGGTGAAATATATAATGAAAATGTATTCTTGATGTTGATGAACAATAAAAATATTTTAAAAAATGAATTGACATGTTCGACTAGGTCACAACCCACCAGAAATATTATTCAATATTTTGTGCAACCCTATATGAAGTAGCCGGGTTTAATCTCTGGAGCTACGGTAGTTGCAATTGAAATCTTTTTATCAAAATATAGAACAACATTTCTGCCTGGGAACACCGAATTGCCAAGGCCACTTTAATTAAGTATGTGGCAATGGAGGGCCAAATTTTGGCAGAGATGATAAAAGTATACGGCAAGAAAGGCAAATTATGTGGCATGATGCACCACAATCTCTCACAGTATTATCATTTCAACTCTTATTAATGCTGTTTGTTAATGCTGCTCTCTTGGCACATTTTCATCTTATTAGAACCAGGATAGCACCTTAATAGTACAATAAGCAGCTGAAAGATCATTGGTTAAAGTTTTCAATGGGTGTGCCATAGCACAGGAATACTTTTGGTGCTTTCTAGTACCTTTAGATCCATTGGAGCTTTAAATAATTTTTGGGTGAAAACTGCAAAATATGCAGCAGATGGTGCATTGTGTGGCAGATATGGTAAATACATAATTATGACAAAACGTTGTGGCGGCAGAATCGAATAATTTTGTTGACCATGGGAACAGCATCTTGACTTTGGGTACATGGAATGGCTCTAGGGCTAGCATTAGCAACCCCTTGACGAAAGATCCGTTTTAGCGAGATTTTCTTTTTGATTTATTTGTTCTATTTTTTCCATTTCCTATTTAGTGTAAACCAGACCCATTGAGGGTGATACAGCACTTTACACGAGGAAGTTAAACATCGTGATCGTGAGGAGAGAAACCAATGTATGTTAAAATGTTCATTGAGATATGGTACAAATAAAGATTACATAAACATACAATAATTTCAATGTATTGATCCTTTGGATGCAGTACTATTGGGGAGATAAAGCATAGTTATGTGGAAAACCTATTGTTCAGGACCAAATGCACTGGTTGTAATGAGATTTGGAGAGGTGAAAAGTATAATAATTTAGGGCCAGATGTAGGTGAAATAGATTTACCGATTTTTAATTACCGAATTTTACCGATTCGGTAATTAAAAATCGGTAAATCTATGGGGTGGACATGTAGGTATTCTAGATGTGCTGGAATACCGATTCGGATGATTTCGGTATTTACCGATTCGGTAAATACCGAATCGGTAATGCCCATTCATTCCTATGGGCTTTGAAGCCCATAGGAATGAATGGGCATTACCGATTCGGTATTTACCGAATCGGTAAATACCGATTTTCACAAGGGTGCAGGGGGTGTCACCTTAACACCCTCTGGCACCCCCAAAACAGGCTCGGGTGCCATGTGGCAGGCATACATGCCCTAAGGGCAGGTCTGCCTGTCACATGGCATAGGTGTGCATGCACACATGTGCATGCACACCGGAATCGGTATTTTACCATCAAATTAGATTTGATGGTAAAATACCGATTCGGTAAGGCCTCTGGGACTCTGAAGAGTCCCACCTACATCTGGGTGGCTCAGAATCGGTAAATTTACCGAATTTTTATTTTACCGAATCGGTAAAATTACCGAATCGGTAATTTTACCGATTCGGTAAAATAATGCCCCCTACATACCTATCACCTATTTACCGATCGGTAACGGCCGAAAATACCGATTTTCGGCCGTTACCGACCGACCTACATCTGGCCCTAGGTCTCTGATTAAGATACAAATCATTGGCCCTTATTACGAGTTCGCCATCTGTTGATGCACGGATACCAAGGGATGGAAGCACTGATCCATGTGATGCATGGCAGATATGACCAGAGAAAATGCAGCATGGCTTCCAAGTGCAGAGCTAATTCCCAAAAAAGCAGGAACTTTAAACGTGGCACCCCTCAGCAAACTTTCAATGCTGGGAAGGGAGCAGCTGTGGCTCCTGCGGTCATGGCAGTGGCATAACGAAGGTTTTCAGGGGACCCCCTTGCAAATTACACAGAGGGGCCTCTGCTCCGGATTTACCTGGAGCGCTTAGGCCTGAGTACTGTGTAGCTCGGCCCCCCGCATCGCGGGGGACGTACCATGACCCAGGTGTTACACCCCTGGGTCATGGCCTCTTTCACTGGCAGGGTCTGAATGAAGCCCTATCTAGGAGTTACCATTGTTGAAGGGTACAGGGTTTTACAGTCAGAACACAACCTATATACAACAATAATTTCAGGAATCAGCTTGTTGATCTCTGCATTCTGAGTGACGGAAAACTGTCGCATATGCCCTGGTCGCAAGCAAGTTGCACTTTGGGAACACCCTCTATGGCGGGATCAAAAGAAAACTCAGCAGAATACTGCAGACCATTCATAACGCGAAGGCCACAATCACTCTCAACCTCCCGTGCTGCACTTGCATCACACTACAGCGGAACGAGCTCCACCGGCTCCCCATTCACAAACGAGCACAATTCATACTCCTCACTCACACTTTCAGGGCAAAGCATAACACTGGCCCAGCATACCTCAACAATCATATCTGCTGTCACAATCCTTTCAGACACCTCCGCTCGTATGGGCTCCTACTCGCGCAAATGTCACGCTTATGGAAAACCAGAGCCGGCAGTCAAGCCTTCTACATCATTCCTAAAGATTGGAACGACATACCGCTGCGCAAAAGAGCCTCTCCTTACTTCTTGAATTCCACATGAAGCTCAAGACCTGGCTTTTCGAGGAGTCCCACTAGGCCCTAGCTGTCCCTAGCCTCACAGCTGCTCAGGGACAGGATACCTTCCTGGGTGAAAGTGCACTCTACAAGACTGCATAACATGTTATGGTATTAAATATTTTATAACGCGCTCTGTTACTCGCGAGTATCCTGGCGCGGAGCGTAGAATGGATTTCGGTGAGCAGAGTGGGAGACATAAGGTAATTAAGCGGTAATATTAAACATATGAGTTTTTAGACCTTACTCAAAGCATGAGATGGTCTGGGCTGCCCGCAGGTGGAGAGGGAGTGCATTCCAGGCTCTGGCAACCATCACCGAGATAGACTGACCTCCCAGCCTGGTGAACTTAAATCTGGGCACAACCATCCTGCACTGATTACAGTACATAACATAACAATGGGTCTTTAATAGTGTTCATCTGATGTGCGATGTTCAGATCCTCTGGCCACTACATGAGAGCGAGCAGTTCCTGGAGGATATTTCCCCACAACATGCTTCAAGCCGCAGAGGTGCTCGACTTCACAACAATCTTCAACCATCAGACATTTTAAGCTTTAGACAAGCTGAGGGGGGTTGTTCCTATGGAGCGCTTTTAAAGTAATTTACGTGAACATGTATGTGCTGCGTGCTACAACAGAAAACCATTTAAGGGACACCAGTGTTAGTGTAATGTGTTTCTGTACTCAAAGTCTCTATTACCAGGGCCTGAGCCATTGGTTTTAAATCAGCTCTGTTTTGAATAATCTTCCATTGATAATTCATATTTCTGGACGGGTTTTGATGTCCGAATAGTGATATCAGTGGTGGGCGGCATGGCTCGTGGTTGAAGGAGTGGGGGCGGGCACGGGGTGGGGGGGGGGGTCGCGCGCTGGGGCGCATAATGATCAAATACATTAAAAAAAATAACTTACCTTGCTGCCGGGTTCCGCGTCTCTGTTCTTGCTCTCCTCGAGGAACAGGAAGCCCAGCCAGGCCCCACTACCAATCCTAACGCTGCAATGCAGCATTGTGATTGGTTTTGAGCGTTCTGGTTCGACGCTCAATCAGGGAATTGGGGCCTGGTCTGAGGGATCATAAAGGCAGCAATAGCCCAAACATTTACACAGGCTTCAAATGGTCCTCTGGGGTCAGAAAAAGAGCATTTTAACAGTTGCAAACCATACAGTTCACAAAATTGTGAGCTTAACAGCTGCAAAAAATGCAAACACAAATCCGCTCATGGTGTACAAAAGACACACTGAGTCGGAAATGGCTCCTCAACTAACGCAATGCATGTTTGGGCCTACAAAAAATGCAAAGGAAGGGGGGGCTTGTATTAGGTATCCCTCTCTTGTTTGCAATTCAATATGCAATGTATGGATGCTTCACTACTGATTTTTAGAAACTCCCAGAAGCCAATGGTAAGGCATTTATGAAGTTCCATTTTCTGTATGGTGTTCCCTGGCACTGGGGAGAGTAGACAACTGTTGATGTTCTCCCAGTGAAATTCATTGGATGGCAGGTTTTGTTATTGAAAGCAGACCCTGTCTCTTAAAGGGACAGGGGCTCCTGTAAGAAAAGTCAGCATTCAGTGTTTGTGGATGCAGGGAAGGAGGGGAGCCTTTCATATCTGCATTCACAGGGGGGCTAAAAAAGGACTTGTGCCTCAAAAAAGTAATGAGTAGGGAGTAATTATTAATCCAGGCGAATGAGCAGTTTGTGCTGCGTCTGATTCGCACATCAGTCATGGTGCTCATCATCCATAAATCAGACCAAAGAACATGGTTACTGTTTGCTGTTTTCCACTCCTTGCTCTCCTCCAAGTCTGCCAGAACCAAGGAGGAGGATTTTGTGCAAGAAGCCCACCCAGAGCTTTAAGTGGTATGAAAAAACTGGGCGGTTTCTCAAAGGGGCGTGGTCATTGTAATTAAGGGCGTGGCTTAAAACACGCAAACTAAAAATCTGTGCTTAGAAAAGTGTGCCGCCCGACTTGTATTTTGCTGCTTTATGTCATTGCAGCCAGAAATAGAATACAACAAATAACATTACACCTACAATTCAGGACTTTTGGCTTTGTCAATGGTTGTTAGTTGGATAAGATAAATAATAATAATAATAATAATAAGCAACAACTATGGCTTCATTGTAAATAATATTGGAAATGCTTCAGTTTTGAAATGATGAGACTGTGGAAGAACTATACAGAGTCTCTTTTGAGTTGCATTAAAGGCAGTACAGGGTGGCACTGCTGCAGAGTTAAGATTTTTTTTTCTTTTTTCCTGAGGATAAGGGCAAAAATGGAGTGCCCGATAGGGACCCGTCCCAGCACGTGCTTTTTAGAACTGTCTGTTCTGAGCACCTGAAAGACCCGGCCCACTTAAACCCTGGGCTCACCCTGTGTTTTATTTGAGAGCTAAAGGGTGCAGGATCTTACTCTGTACCACTACCTCCGGGTATAGCATTTTGGTGAACCATGTTTCTTGCACTGTGTGCAGAAATAACCTTGTGAACAATGCCGTACTGGGATCCCAAAGCAGCCCTTGCTAATTTTGTCAGACCAGCCCCATATGTTGCGGAGCAAGGGAGCGGAGTGGGCAAACCTGCCCACTATAAGGGGGGTTTGTCTGTTCTCCCCCCAAGATAATATGGAGACAAATGGCGAATTCTACAACACATTTTGCCTTATACATTCAGTTGTATTAGCTTTTAAAGCATATCAAATAATGACCTTAGAGTGCATCATGATTCAACGATCTTTGTTGGGGCCCTTCAATTGATCCCTCACCATCACACTCCTACAGTGCCCCTCATCTCTCCATAGCTTCTCTCTCACATGTATTTCATTTGTTTCATAGTGCCTCTCATTACAGGGTAGGACGTCAGAGCACTTTACATCACACACATAGAAAAAACGTTGCATGCTACAAAGTGCACTACAAGGTGTAGGCATTTTTAAGAGTGCTTAATCTGGAGAAGCATAAATTTAGGATTCAAAACATAAAAACATAACCCAGTGGTTTACTAATAGAGTTTATATCTACCTAAACAACCCCTTTTAAAGCAACATAAGGATAATGAAAGACTGGGGGAAAACGTACGTTTCTAACTTGTAGCATACAGTTTGCATGCAGCTCTTTATCAGTTCATAGCTCATTGACTAGATAATGATTGCAATTTATGAACTTCACAATAACAAAAGGATCTCTGTGACAAAAGCAGTAACCTACTGAGCTATGCACATAAAATGTAGCTCTGTGAGCACATGTGTTTTGCAACAGGCATATTAACCCTCTGCGCACCTTAGATGAGTCAAAACTGCCACTAGACAAAACTCCAATCCCTCTCCAGCAGGAATAATAATCACTATAAATATCTTGACACATTTTTTGTTACTGAAAACTGATAACCTATTTCAAAACACAGGGAGTCCGGAAACCAGAATTAATGCTGAGTGGATTATGCTGACCTGCTGATTTTGTTACTGGGGCCCATATTGCAGAACTGCTGCAAAATCACTCCCCCAATAACAAAACCACCCCAAACTCCTTCCCCGCCTTTCTGGCTTTCCAGGGAAACGCCCTGAATGACAGTCCGGCTCTGCTAGAGAAAGGTTTACAGCAGCAGAATTGTGTTCTGAATAATTGATTTACCCAAGAATTCATATGTTGAATTCTTTCCTCTTCGTTTTTTTTTTCTTTCAATTTTCTAAATTGTTAATATTGTGGCTGTGTAAAAGTAGGGGTGTGCTGAATTCCTGTCATTTGCTTTCATATAATTATATGAGACCCATATATGGTATTTAGCACTGTATTTTGAGGCAAAAAGAACAAGTAACGGTAATGGCGGCCATTCCCATTTTGGTCATTCATGTTGTTCCCATGTTTCCTAGCTATAATTTTGCTGGAAATACAGCATAGTTATGCCACATGACTTTCCTTTTAAATACTTTATTTCAGTCAACGATCCTAAAAGCAGCATAAAATAAATGTCACATTGGGTTAACAAATGATTAAATAAACTCGAAGCTGTTTCCCAAAGGGACAATGCTATAGATAAAGACATTTGGCATTTAGGTTTAAATAAAAGCTGAATAAAAGCTTTTGCACTTTAAAACATACATTTGGAGGTGATGCTGTATAAAATCAATATTTTGTTAAAAGTGCGTGTATTCTTGGGCAGTTATCTTTAGTAGTTCATCGAATGGTGGTGGGTATCTGTGGCTAAGGTGACATGATTACAGTCAACTTATATGCTCAGCGGTTGGGTTCTGGCGTTTTCATAAGTATCCTTGTGCGAATAGGCCAGAGTGCTTCTAAAAATATAGCAATTAAGAAAATCATACATGACCCTGTATCTGACCTGCAAATGCACAATGCTTGTTTCGGTAGCCTTATTCCAAGGTGTCTGCACAAGGGGACAATCCAGCGTCTTCACTGTTTGGTGTATGCAGGGAGACAGGACTTAATATCTGGAGCTTCAAGCAACAAAAGATGCAAAATTCCCCAAATTGCACAAATTACGCAGAATTGATTGAAATTTCACCCGAGCCTATGTAAAAGGGCCGTGGTCAACCATGGGGCGACAGACAAGTAGAAGCCATTCCAAAATGTTAGTCTTAAACAATCCTTATAATTTAAGAAGACACTGTGTTGCTGCCTGTAAGTCGGTACAGACCACCCCTACCCTTCCCACGTCGGTAATTGTATAATATACTGAGCTTCCCCCCTCCCTGAGAGTGGCTTATACAGTGACGGTCGTTGTGAGCATGCCCTCGCTTCTGTGATTGAGTAAAGTGATGTGCTGCCTTTTCCTGTAGGGGCGCACTGAGGCTGCGCAGGGCGGGCTAGTCACTCGGCGACTGGGAAGGCTGCTATACAGCCACATACTCGCAAACTTACACATGAATTTGACCATGTGAGGATGGGCAGAGCCTCATGCTGAGAGTTACCAAAGTGGCACTCTGTCCCTTACCAAGCCCTGTAGTGATGGTGCCACCCGGCACGTTCACGCACGTACACATGCACGCATGCACCCTGAGGACGGGCTTGTCTGAGGGGTTTAATAAAGGAGCGTAAGACCGCTGTGGGTCTTAGCCCAGTACCCATAACCAAGTGTCCGTCTCGTTCCGGCTGCATAGCCATGCCTGCGGTTTAGCCTCTGCGCAGCGCGTGTCCAGCCGGCAGGGACACCACATTGGCGACGAGGCTGGTCTACACATGCCCTGGTCATGCACAATGACCTGGACCTCCCCTGGTGCTGGTGGCTGCAGCTGGCTACCGCTGAAGAGGATCCCTCGGGCGTCCGTGTCTGGCCTGTTGGCGGACACCATCCGGCATCTGCGGGTGCACACCCTGCTCTGTGCTGCCTCTTCTGAGATGAGGTCGCGTCTCAAGAGCGGGTGTCCACCCTTTACTGCAGCGGTACCTGGCAGCCTTCCACGGAGCCCGACCCAGGGCCGGACTGGGAACCAGAACCGGCCCTGGCAAAGTGCTCGGCTCGGGGAGAGGTGCGATCGCGCTCTGTGACAGGGCCAGTTTTCGGCCGTTTTTGTTACAGGGCCGTTTTTGCAGCATAACGGCCCTGTAACAAAAACGGCCCCAGGGGCCCAAAACCGGCCCCCAACCATGCGGCCCACCAGGGGATTGCCCGGTGCCCTCAACGGCCAGTCCGTGCCTGGCCTGACCTCAACGGAAAAGAGGACCGGAGGTGCCGGCACTGTCAGTGAAGAGGTGAGCCCAATCCTGCGCTCCGCATGTCTGTGCGCGCGCCAGACACGCTGCTCCCATTCCATGTGGTGGAGCCCAAGCCCTGCACGATCAGAACCCAGCCGCGCACGATGCTCCCACAACCACGTGGTTGAGCTCACAGCCAGCGGGCCACGGAGCTGCTCCACATGCATGTGGAGAGACACAGGAGCCTGGGGCACGCAACTGCTCACCACCACGTGCTGCCCCCTCCTGGCCCCTCACCGTATAAGAGCACAGGGCAGCTGCTAAGCGCATGCATGTGCGAGGGCCGTCTTTTCATCTCCTTCGCAAAGTTCGCCCTGCAACCAATCAATGACACCGGGAAGTGGCCGCCTGCTTGCATCCGCTTCTCTCAAGAGTCAACAAGCTCTTCTGCGCATCTGTGCTCCACCCCCGTGCCTGGGGCATATTCAGCACTTGCCCACATCACTGGAACTGTTAGCCTGCCAGCTCCTTCACCACCCCCTGACTGATATCGGAGGCACGGTCCAAGAGAAGCGGCACAGCGCACCACACCAACTTACCTGCTCTGCAGCTTGTGCCCTGAGGGGTCAGCGGTGTGCGCGACTGCCCAGTGATGAATTCGCCGGCCGCAGGAGGGGGAGAAGACGCCCCAGTGGCGCAACCGCTGGTCCCGCAGCAGGCAGCTGTACGGGATCACCCTCGGCATGGTCAGGCCATGGTGGGCCCCCCTACTGCCATTCAGTGAACTCTCAAAACCCACCACTGCTGCAACAAGCTGGAAGTCATGGATCGGCTGCCTGGACCATTACTTTGAGTGTGCGGGAAACGGACAGAAGGGTGAAGAAGTCGCTTCTCATGTGCTAAGAATAGGGTGAGCTGTATGATTTGTTTGAGACGCTGCCCAACACTGGGCCGGAGGAGGTCTACAACGGAGCGGTGGCGGCCTTGAACAGGCACTTTGACCCCCAAATAAACCCCGACTTCGAGCGCTCCAAGCTCAGACATGCGCATCAAGGGGAGGCTGAGACCATTGATGTTTTCCTTGCTCGTCTACTGAAGCTGGTGAGATCCTGCATGCTGCCAGACCAGAGGGAGAAGATCAGGGCGCAACCAGGCATTAGTCTGGACGGGATACTTGTGCTCGCCAGATCCCACAATCGTTGGACAGCGGCCCGCCCCACAGGTCGCACCGCCACAGCCCCCTGTGATCAAGGAGGAGAGAGTGAACGCTATTCAGAGGCGTCCGGCATCGTCAAGAGGACTCACGAGACAGTCCCAAAGAAGCACATGTGGGAAATGTGGATTGGATCACCATCGGGTAGGGCGGTGGTTTGCGAAAGGGAAGACCTGCTCTCCATGTGGTAAACTCAACCACTTTGAAAAGGTCTGTAGAAGTGGCAGCGGGAGGACGAGCGCCCCAGGTCAACGTGGGCCGAAGGCAGCAGTGAGGCAGAGGACGCTCGAGGACTCTCTAGATCAGACGGACACCACCCCGCCAGGGTTTGAACTTGGAGCAGAAGATCATAATGTGTTCTTCCTATCATTTGTTGGCAGAGAAGGCACAAAGTGCCAGCTGACACCCTTGTGTACCATCACCGGCTCCCCTATGAGTGCTCTCATAGACACCGGGGTGTCTGTAAATGTAATGGACAGCGATCAGTATGAGCTGTTCTTGCCACGTCCTCCACTCCTACCATCCAAGGCGAGGATATACACATATGACGGAAATGAGCCGCTTCCCCGACGAGGAGTAATGGAGGTCGAAGTTGTCAATGAGAGTCATCGTCTCAACACAAGATTTCACGTCACAGGAGGAAAGCGAGGAAACCTCCTCAGTTGTCACATGGCGGAGGGCCTGGAGTTAGTTTTCTTCGTGAACTAAGTACACGATCTGCATGCTCATGAAATTCTCAAAGACTTCACCATGTTGATTGTGCTGGGATACCTAAAAGGGAAGATGTTCAAGCTGCACATCGACCCCACAGTCAAGCCTGTGGGTTTGAGACACCGTTGGGTGCCATTCCATCTGCGCACTCAAGTGGAGGAGGAGCTGAAGAAGCAGGAGCAGATCGGCGTGATAGAGAAGGTGTCGGGGCCACACTCTGTGGGTGTCACTGTTGGTTGTAGCTCCAAAACCAAAGCAGCCAGGGTCCATTCAGCTCTGTGTTGATATGCGCCTTCCAAAGAAGGCCGTGAAGAGGGAGCGTCATCTTACACCTACTATGGATGACATCGTGGCCGACCTTAACGGCGCAAAGTGGTTCACCAAACTCTATCTCAATGCTGGCTACCATCAGCTGGAGCTCCATCCCAACAGTAGAAACATCACGATCTTCTCCACTCACGTGGGGCTGCGCCGGTATAAGAGACTGAGCTTCGGAGTGTCCTTGGCAGCGGAGGTGTTTCAGAACGCGGTAAGGTAGACGCTCACTGGACGGCAGGGTCTCATAAATTTGAGCGACGACATCCTCGTATTCTCTAAGACACTGGAAGAGCACCATGTGCATCTCAGGGCCACCCTCCAACAGCTGTCAAAAGTGGGCTCACCCTGTACCGAGCCAAGTGCTCATTCTATCAAGAGTCAGTGGATTTCTTTGGCTACATTTTCTCCAGAGACGGGCTGCGGGTTGACCCGAAGAAAGCAGCGGCCATACAAGCTGCTCCACGGCCTACGTCGCCCACCTAAGTCCGCAGCTTCCTCGGGATGGCCACATATTGTGGCCGGTTCATCCCTATTCTGGCATCCCTCTCCAAGCCACTCCGCACTCTCACAAAGTCTGGGAAGCCGTGGGTCTGGTATGCTAAGGGAGATCTGGCATTCCATGCCGTCAAGGAGGCTTTTTTCCGATGACCAGGTGGTGGCATATTTTCGGCCCCATAGGCGAACCGAAGTGGTATTCGACGCAAGCCCCATAGGCCTGGGAGCGGTCTTGATGCAAGAGACAGAATCTAAAGAGTGGGTCCTAACTGCATACCCCAGCAGGGTGCTGACTGGAACAGAGATGCGCTATGCACAGATAGTGCGCGAGGCCCTGGCCATCAAATGGGTGTGCCAACATTTCCATCTCTATTCGTATGGACACGAATTTCGGGTGGTCACAGATCACAAGCCACTCATTCCCCTCTTTGCCTGCATGTCTCGGCTGGCTCCTCCATGGATAGAGAGGTGGGCAGTTCAACTGCAGGCATGTCAATTCGAGGTGGTTTTTTGTCTGGGAGTCAACAACCCTGCCGACTTCCTGTTGAGGCACCCTGGACTGCCTGTGCCACAACCCAATGAAGACAACACAGAAGAGTATGTCAGGATGGTATCCCTTGAAGCGTGCCCAGTTGCCCTAACGCTTGAAGACATTGGCAAAGTGACCGAGTCTGAGTGCCTCATCAAGGTCAAGACCACGTTAGCCAACAGGAACTGGCAACATTTCCTTGACGGAGTCAGTACGCTGACAGCGGATGAAAGGTTGTTTCGACGACCGATGTGGAAGGCGCAAAGTAAACTCAGCGAGGGTCTCTATGGAGTTGTTCTGCACGGCAATACCCTCGTAATTGTGAACAGCCTTCAGGAGAGAGTGGTCCATCTGGCCCATCTGGCACATCAGGGACTTTAAGGGATCTCCAAGACAAAGGCCAGGTTACGGAGCAAGGTCTGGATCCCGGGCATGGATGCCATGGTCGAGGGAGTGATCCACACTTGCCATTCTTGCAACATCACGGGCAGCGATCCGGCACCCCATCCGGTGATCACTGAGGACCCATGCCAGGAGCCCTGGACCAAAGTGAGTCTCGATTTTGGGTTGTTTCCTGATAGACCAAGTACTCTGGTGTTCGTCGACTCGCATTCCAAGTTCCCATGTCATCAACAGCTTTTCAGCATGTAAGGACCACTCTTGAACATGTTTTTGCCATGATGGGACTGCTGAAGAAATCCGGTCAGATAACATCAAGAGTTTCAGGAGTACCTGGCCTCCCGGGGCATTCGACATCGCAAGATCACGCCACAGCGGCCTCAGGCAAATGGGGAAGTGGAGCGGTTCATGCGAACTATGGACCGAGCTCTCCGGATTGGAGTGGAAAGAGAAGAGGAGGTTGAACAGTGCCCATCAGGCCTGCTGAAGGTGCCACTGGAGGATCAGAAGGAACAGCCGGAATGAACACTCCCATCAGCAATCCGGCACCTGTGTCAAATCAAGAAGAAGAAGAGTCAGGAATAGGAGGAGAACAGCTGAGCCTTGGGGCAGTGTCCCCGGCAGCAGGAGAAAGTGCCATGGGGTCAGGAACAGAAGAGAACTCCCGGAGCCAGAGCTGTAGTCTCTGGCCAAACCCTATCCCTAGCAAAAGGCTAAAGGACTGCGTGGTGTGTAAAGAAAGATTGAAGTTGTAAATGTGAAGGACCTTAGTATCTAAAATATGGAGGGATGTAGTGACGGTATTACCCGGCCCGATCACGCACGTACGCATGCATGCACCCTGAGGTTGGGCTCACCCGAGGGGTTAAATAAAGGGGCATAAGACCGTTCAGGGTCTTAGCCCAGTACCCATAACCAAGTGTCTGTGTTGTTTTCGCTGCGTAGCCACGCCTGAGTCTTAGCCTCCGTGCAGCGCGTGTCCAGCCAGGCCTGGACCCCATAAGCCCCTCCCCACCATCTTACAAAAAAGTTCATTGGTGCTGTCGCCCATGTCCTGGGGGGTTTTCACACCTGTGAATGGACATCAGCTGCTTCCTGCCTCTCAAAACGGGCTTGAAATCCGCTGTTTACAGTGGTTTTCAGCTTGTATTCCTGTCACTGTGGGATTTCGACTCCTCACCGTGTGAACAGAGACGAAATTGTGTAGCGCACGGTGGCACAGCGAGTTGGCATGTCTGCTCCCATTAACCGCATCATTGCTGATGACGGAACTGCTCTGTATTCAGCCACGGTGGCGCTGTGCTGATGACGGAGTGGTTCCATCATGGCCTCCACACGCGCCTGCGCGGCGCGGATTCCGCACCTGCGCTGGGCGTTCTATTGAGCGGGCGGGGCCATGACGGAACCGCTCCGTCATCAGCACAGCTGACCCGAGGCTGGTGATGGAGCGGTTCCGTCACCAGCATGTGAGCGCCGCGCAGCCCCCCCGCCACCTTAGCGCTGCAGCGGAATAGCCGCTGCAGCGAAGGGGTTAAACTCAGAGGTGTGGGTCACGTCTGTTATTGATGTTTGAGAAACCTAGTAGGGTAGCAAGTAGCCATGTGCCTTAGTATAGGTTTGGAAATAGCCCCTTCAGCTGCTGTTGGGTTGTAAAATACAGCAATTATCCAGGTTCTGTGGCTCCTCTGAGATCTGGGCCCTAGTGTCCCTACACCTGCTGCATCGACGGCAGCTACGCCTCTGCTGCTAAGGGCCAGCTGTACAGAGGTAGGTATTGTGGTCGGTGCGATGCAGGCAGGGGAAGATGCAGTGGTCCAGCTCTCCTGCACGAGGTACAAGAATGTCGTCCATTTTACGCCTTTCGAGGGGACCATCAGGCTGCTGCACTGTAAGGGGGGGGGGGGGCTGGTCAGTCTGCTGTATGTATGGAGGGGGTGCTGGTCAGGGTTGGATTAGGATAAAAAATAAGCCTGCGCCCCCTAAAAAAAAAAAGTGGCCCACATTTGCCGATTGGACCTTTTTCACGAAGCGCTGCTTCAGTGTTTTAAGAATAATGAAAAGGAGGCGGGCATTCTTTAAAGAGGCATGATTTCTTAACTTCACTGAGATTTTTTAAAAAAAATGCAAATGTTGCCAGCACTCTGTGCACGGGTTAGTTCACAACGGTGACCCACACCTGAAAATAAGTGAAGCCCTTCTGCTCGGGCCCCCTGCTCAATCTACATTCATAAATGGGTGGGCCCAGTGAGGTACTGGGAATGACACCTCCACCCCGTTGGGAAAAGGGGGGTAAAAGACGCCCATCCGCCTCCGGGAAGGCCGCTCAGACCTGCAGAGACAGGGCCCAAATCGGCCACCACCTGGGCCAAAGAGCGGCCCACAGCTGCAACACCGAATCCGGCCTATTGCCCGAGTGCTCGCCTTACCAGTCCGACCCTGCTGCTGGTCATTGACGAGGGACTGGTGATCGCTGTCCGTCCAGACAGGTGCGTCTCTCAAAAGCATCCGGAGCAGGGGTGCGGCGGCCTTGTGGCGGATGAAACGGTGCAGCTGTTAGTTTTAATTAGCACTAGGTGATGAATAATCGATGTCCCTGTAAAGTGGGGAAACAAAAGGAAAAGCTTGTGAATTATGGATGTGTGAAAGGAGGGCTCAGAGGGACAGGTGCACAAACGTTCTCACAAAGCGGTCCTGCCGCCTCCGGCCGCCCCTCTCTCTACAGCACCCGTGGTCCCTCCCGACCAGAGCGCGTGCGGAAGGCCCGAGCTAGGAAAGTGGGGCACATGAATTACTAAAGTAGAGAAACAACGTCAAAACTAAGGATGACAAGAAAATTAAGGCAGAGAATGATGGAGTTATGGATGGATCAACTAATGAGAGTGCGAGACACATGATGTGCAAAAAGAAGCTCAGCGTGTCAGAGAGGGAGGGGTAGAAAGGGCTCGAGTATAGGTAAACACTGGGAAGCAAAGGTGGGGGAGGCTAGAGCTTGTCCTGATGGAAGGTTTAGAATGGGGCACAGGTAGGTGAACCATGAGACGCAAAGGTGGGGGACTAAGAAAAAAGTGTCCGAGAGGAAGGGCTAGAAAGGGCATGAGTAGGTGAACCCTGATAAGCATACTTGAGAGAGAATATATGCCAAGATCCCCGACATTTCCTGCACAGTTCTTGGATTTAAGACCATATACTTCCCGAATGAGGCAAACATATCCCATCACCGCGTAGAATACCAGCTGGCAAGGCACGGCCCTGCCTTCTGGAGGAAATCTTAGGCTTGGCTCAACATTGCAGATGCCTTCCCCGAGAATGTTACTGATGGGGAGATTTCACACTCCGGTCTATAGAGATGGATAATTCACTGGAGGCGACCTCCACTCAGCAGCATCCACCTTTAACTCAGCAGATTGATGTACCATGAAATCTGGTAATAATATCACCTGATCTTTACATCGCCTCAAAATGACAGATATGTAGTATCAAGCACTATATAAAAAGAAGTTCTCATTTCAAACCTGTACAAATCACTCACTTATGCAGAGACTCACACTTCTTCCATCTAACCAGGGAAGAGAAGTGGTCTGCTGCCCCCCTACCATGTCATTTCTAAACTGCTTTAATAATGTGCCCAAAGGCCCACCCAGCGGCCACTGGAGAAACTGAAAAGAACTGAGAACCAACAGGCAGGCAAGCTGGTCCATGAAACAGCAAACAAGAAGAGAACGCATAACACCATCTGAAATCATGCGGTGTCTCTGTGAAAAACGAGGTGACATTTTAAAACCAAGCTCACAGTGCAGAAGGCTCATTGGGTCAAGGGTCCAGTGCTGCCTCAAAATCTGTCCATCAGACACTACCACCATACTCAAATGATCTACTTATCCCCTGGCAATCTGGCAGGTGAAATCTAACACATCAGACTCACTTAAGCCTCAACCCACATCTCCATAACACTCCAATCCACCATGTGCGACCAAATTATGGATTTATTAATGCATGCATCTGACTATGCACACGCTGATTTATGTTCTTTCCGCTCTTCAGATAGAACTAGACAACTGCACCATTAAAAGAAGCCTTTGAACTACAAATACATTTGATAGGAGCACCATCCCGGGCTACGGGCCCTGACAGTGTAATGAAGAACTATGTATGTATGTATGTATGTATGTATGTATATGTATGTATAGGCATTTATATAGCGCACTACTTACCCGTAGGGTCCCAAGGCGCTTCGACCGCTGCGAAACCCTTCCTGGCTTCCCTGAGAGATGGTCCCTTAATGGGTATCTCCAGGGTGAGACCAGGCATCCCCGGCGGTCTGGTGGGGCCGTTAGTGAAGATGAGGCAAGCTAATGCCCAGAGTTGCCGAGTGTGATCGCTGATCAGAGTGGGCACCGAGGCGAGAGAATTATCGAGTCTGCTGACCCTGGTCCAGAAACCTGCCGCGCCGGGAATCGAACCCTGGTCCCGGGCCGTCCTCTGCTCTCAGGTCTGCCGCCTCTAACCAGCTGCTACAGCAAATGCAATCATGTTGGACCTGACCCTTCCTAGAGGGTTACCCCAAACTTTTTGCCTTCCTCCGTCTATTTTTCTGACCTTTTTGTTGGCTTGAAGACTCTGGGCACTTTACTGTCAGTGATAAAGTGCACGTACTCGCTCCTCTAAACATGGTATGAATGGTTTACACCTGTTTGGCATATCTGACCTACTCTTATGTCCCTCATAAAATGGTATTTGATATACCCAGGGCTTGTAAATTAAAAGCTACTAGTAGACCTACAGCACTGCTTGTGCTGCCACCTACAGAAGTAGCCTTTTAAACCTACCTCTGGCCTGCCACTGCAGAGTCAGTGTGTGCAGTTTACAGCCAGTTCAACTTGGCATTTAAAACTACTTTCCAAGCCTTAAACTCCACTTTTATTACACAGAGGTCACCCCTAAGGTAGGCCCTAGGTAGCCCTGTGGGCACTGTGCTTTATAAGTAAAAGGTAGGACATGTGCCTTTATGTGTGGCATGTTCTAGTAGTGACAAACAGCCTATTTCGTTTTTCACTCCTGCAAGGCCTACTCCTCCCATAGGGTAGGACCCTTATATACTTTTATGTAGTAATTCCTGATCAGAAAGGATGGCATTGAGATGTTTGGCATTTTTAGAATCGTGGTGATAAATCCTACTTGCTGGTGTGGTTGGATTTTATATTACTGTTAGATCTGGGGGTCTCTAGTTGGCAGAGGTAGGGATCAATGTCCAAATAGGGACCCTTGCTTCTAGTCAGGGTAAGGGGGATACACCCTTTAGATAACCCCTGCTCACCCCCTTGGTAGCTTGGCACGAGCAGACAGGCTTATCAAAGGCAATGTGTAAAGTATTTGTACCAACACTCACAGTGAAAACTCCACAAATGGACTCCACACCAGTTTAGAAAAATAAAGTATCTTTATCTAAACTACACAAGACCAAAACGAAAAAAATCCAACATACACAGTTGAAGAATATGATGTTCAAAGAGTTCTAGGGTTTGCGTAAAAATAATCCCCAGTTGCATCACGTTTAGCCCAAAGCACCTGTAGATGCAATAAAAGTTCCAAATGTAAGCTGTAGCGTTGAAAAACAAGCAATGCGTCACTCCTGAGACCCTTGGGAGGCGATGCGACAGCCCCGCTGGACCCAGCGGGCGTGTTGCGATGAATCCGGTCTGTATGGGGACGGATGCGATACCTTGTATCTATTCCGGTGCGAAGGTTCGGTAGGAAGCGTCTCGCAAAGGCACGATGCGATGATCTTTGGAAAGGCGATAATCTCAGGTGTGGCGGAAATGCGCAGCGCAGCATCGATCTTCTCCTCTCGCGGCCCGTCGATGCGATGGCTCTGCGACGATATTCGCAACGACGTGATTCGGTCCGCAAGCAAGCGGTGCGGTGATCTCACCCAGTGACGACAGGCTCTGCGACGATGTTCGCAGCAACAGTAATCTTCCCGCACCGGGCCTATGCTTTCCACAAGCAAAGGATGCGTCGGCTCTTCCAGCGGCAACAGGCGCTGCGACGATCCTGATCTTCGCGGCAGTGGGAATTTCCTCGCACTGTCAGGGATGCGCTCTGCAAACGAGCAATGAGTGAAAATTTGAAGATTGTCTTAGTTTCTCCTAGTCCAGCTTCCCAAACATCAGGCCACAACTTCCAGAGGCCCCTCAGTCAGATTCAGCAGTCTAGGAAGGGCAGAAGTCTCTCAGCAGAGTTCAGGGGGGAAGCTGGGGGTGCAGTCCTTTTGTTCCTGGGACTTCTTAACAGGAGGCCAGCTCTCTTCAGGCCCTTGGAGATCACTTCAAGCAAGGGGACCAAGCACCAACAACGTTCTTCCCCTCTCCTTGGCAGCAAAGCAACTGCAGGTCAGCCACAAACACACAGCAGAACAGTCCTTCCTCTTCATTCTTCCAGCTTTCTCCTTGGTAGAGGTTCCTTCTTGATTCCAGGATGATCTAATTTTCTGTAGTCTGGGTAGCCCTTCTTATACCAGTTTTTCCTTTGTCCTTTGAGGGCAGAAGGACCTTTGCCCAGTCCAAACCAGTTCTGGAGCACTCCGTTTACATCACTCCTTCTTTCCTTTCATAGTGCAGGGCAGAAACATCAGACGCCCCATAGGAGATGGAGCCAGCATTGTGGAAGAAAGGCACAGCCCTGGAGCACTCTGTTGACCTGATTCCTTCTCTCCTTTCACAGTACAGGGCAGAGACATCAGACACACCACAGGGGGTGGAGCCAGCACTGGGGGGGGGGGGGGGGGGGAGGCACAGTCCTTTTCAGGTCCCAAGTGCAACTCCTCCCTCCCATCTAGATGCAGATCTCTCTATTCACCACTGGGCAGACTCACCCTGTCTCCTGGAATCCCACAGCCCTTTCACTCAAACTCCAGACAAGGAATGCACAACCTAGCAGAGGCAGGCCTGGATAGTTAGACAAGAAAATATCTACTTTCTAAAAGTGGTATTTTCAAACACAGAATGTTAAAACCAACTTCACTAAAATATGTGTTTTATCATTCTGAGTTCAGGCATACTAAACTCAAATTTCTACCATTTTCCCTGAGTCAGTTAGGATTATAAAATGTAATAATCTAACTGCCCATTCTGGCTAATGGAGAACAGGTAGCCTTGCAATAGTGAAAAACAAAAATGGCTGTAATTCACTACCAGAGCATGTCACCCACTCTAGTACATGCTCTACCTTTCACATACACCGCACCCTGCCCAGGGGAGTACCTAGGGCCTTCCTTAGGGGTGTCCAATGTGTACAGAAAGGGAAGGGTTAGGCCTGGCCAGTGTGGACACTGGTCAGGTCAGCATGGCAGTTAGCAACTGCACACAGGCACTGCGGTGGCAAGCCTGAGACACCATTTTAGGGCTACTCCTGTGGGTGGCACAATCAGTGCTGCAGGCCCACTAGTAGCATTTGAATACCAGCCCTGGCACACTCAGTGCATTTTACTAGGGACCTACTGGTAAAACAAATATGCCAATCATGGATAACCAGTCACAATAACAATTTATACAGAGAGCATATGCACTTTAGCATTGAACAGCAGTGGTAAAGTGCCCAAAGTCATATTGCCAACAACCACAGGTCAGGAATAATAAAGCAGGAAGAAGCAAAAAGTTTGGGGATAATCCTGCAAAAAGGGCCATTTCCAACAATTACTATTTTAGAAATGCCACTTTAAGAAAGTTTAATTTTCTCTGCTTATGTATCATTGTGCTTTGCAGCCTGACTTCAGTACACATCTGGGCTAGGTGACAGCTACACTTTGTGCATAACTTCTAGACAGCCACTACAGAGGAAGGGCTCGGTGTTGCAGGGGATACATCTGCATACTGATTGTCTTCCTGGGTTGGTAAAGGTGGTTCACACTTAAAATTTGAATAGGTTGTGTCTTTACCCTCGCACAAAGAGCTGATTTATCCCCCCCCCCCCCCACTTATCAGTTGGAGCCTGGGCTGGGCTGAAAATGGATTGTTGAACACTTCTAAGGGTTCCTTTGAAGTCACCCCTTCATCAAAGACATTTTTGAGTATAAGTACTGGGGCTCTGACCCCCCTGTTTTTAGACACCGTATGGGACTTGTAACCAGACTGTGCTGGCTCTACAAACTGCACATTGCCGGGGGACTGCTGTGCTGCCAGGAGGGACCGCCATATTGCTAGACTGCTTTGCTGTGTTGGCCTTCTTCCTGATGATTGTTGGGCTGAAGGTGAGACTGCCACTTTGCAACTTGCCTTTATGTGCTGGCCTGCTGCCCGCTACCTGCTTTGGGCACTTACTAGTGTTCTCCAGGGGCATGTTGGCTTGCCCCCGGTTCTCTCTGAGTCTAAGGGCCATAAAAGATTCTGTACCAGTGTGATTGCTGAGTCCGGCAATTAAAGCTACTTTTTCAACCTGCACTCATTTTGCAAGCACAGCGCCACGTATTACCTGATTTCCTATGTGCCTAGGCACAGGCGCTTCTACCAGGACTGTGCCACCTGGTTGGTGATACTGGGGCCACAGCATTGAAAAGGGGCTGTTGGCCCGATTCTCCTATGTGCCAGTGTGTTTTAAAGGGTGATTGCTGATGACCGGATTGGGTTTCTAAACCCAGCACCAAGCAGCACTGAAGGTCGCTGTTAGATTTGGTTCGATTGGCGTGAGTCTCCCTTCCATTTTTTGCTGGTGCCTTATTTGTTTTTGCTGGTCTAGATGCTTTGGGCCCTTTGCCACTGCTGTTCAGTGCCAAAGTGCAAGTGCTCCCTATTGTAAATTGTTGTGTGGATTAGTGATTCCATGATTGGTTATTTGATTTACTTGTCAGTCCCTAGTACAGTGCACCATGTGTGCCCAGGGCCTGTAAATCAAATGCTGCTGGTGGGCTTGCAGCACTGGTTGTGCCACTCTCAGAAGCAGCTTGTAAAATGTGGCTCAGACCTGCCATTGCAGCGCCTGTGTGCAGTCTGGGACTGCCATATCGACTTGACAAGTGCACCCTTGACTTCAGATGCTCATTGCAGGACCTATCAGACTTGCCAGGCAAGTGGTAAGAGTGGGAAGAAGCACAAGGCTCCTTTACAGCCTTTCCATGTGGTCAGAACCCCCTTTGAAAGGGTGGGCATTGACATTGTGGGACCTCTGGATCCCAAGACAGCCATGGGCAACAGGTTCATCATGGTCTTGGTGGACCATGCAACCCGGTACCCAGAAGCCAACCCTCTCCAGACTGTGACGGCCTGTGGTGGGTCATATGTTGATGGGGATTTTCTCCCGTGTGGGGTTCCCCAGAGAGGTGGTGTCAGACTGTGGTGCCAACTTCATATCTAAGTATATGAAGTTCCTGTGACAGGAGTTGTGTGTAACCTACAAGTTCATCACTCCTTACCACCCCCAAGGTAACGGGCTGGTTGAGAGATTCAACCATACCCTTTAGGGCATGATTATGGGTCTTGAGGAACCCATGAGGCGTAAGTGGAATGTCCTCTTGCCATGCCTTCTGTTTTCATCACAGAGAGGTGCCACAGAAGTCCATAGGGTTCAGGCACTTTGAACTATTGTATGGTTACCCTGTAAGAGGACCTCTGAGTTTGGTGAAAGAAAGCTGGGATAAAGCTCCCAGTAAACCTCCCCAGGATATATATAGCTACATGCTGGCCTTCAGAAACCAGACTAGGCATTTCAGACAACTCGCTCAGGCGAAGCTGGAAGCTAACCAGGAGGAGATGAAATGTTGGTATGATCAGAATGCCACTCTGATCAAGTTTCAGCCTGAACAAAAAGTTTGGGTCATGGCCCCAGTGAAGCCTTGAGCACTCCAGGATAAGTGGACCGGACCATTTGAGGAGGTGTAGAGCAATATTATTGTCACCTAAGTGGTGGACTTGCAGTCTCCTAGGAACCCTTTGCGGGTCCTGCATCTGAACCACCGGAAACCCCACTTGAAGAGGTCTGAAGTGGGCATGCTCTTAGCAACAGATGCTGGGATGGAAGAGGAGACTGGGCCTCTTCTTGACCTCCTGTCTGCCAAGGAGCAAGATGGGTCAGAGGACGGTGTGAGCCTCTCTACCGCCCTGACCCCTGAGCAGCAGAATGACTGTCGCCAACTATTGGGACAGTTTCCTGATCTGTTCTTGACTCCTGGTGTCACTCAGTGGTGTGTCCATGACGTAGACACTGGGGACAGTCCTCCAGTAAAACATAAGATTTACAGAATGACTGACGGGGTCAGAGCTTGCATCAAGGAGGAGGTCCCTAAGAAGTTAGCGTTAGGGGTGATTGAGTCCTCAAACAGTCCTTGGGCCAGCCCAGTGCTCTTGGTCCCAAAGGCTGCTGCTGCGGATGCCACGCCAGAACTCCGGTTCTGTGTGGATAACCGAGGGCTCAATTCAGTCACCAGGACTGACACACACCTCATCCCCAGAACTGATGAGCTCATCGATCGATTGGGGGCTGCACGGTACCTCAGTACATTTGACTTAACATCTGGGTACTGGCAGATCGCTTTAACTGATGGGGCAAGAGAGAAGTCAGCATTCTCCACACCAGATGGGCACTACCAATTCCGGGTGATGCCCTTTGGGATGAAGAATGCCCCTGCCACCTTTCAGAGGTTGGTTAACCAGGTGTTGGCTGGACTGGAGAATTTCAGTGCCACCTACCTGGATGACATTGCAGTGTTCAGTGCCACTTGGGAGGAACATCTGCACCACCTCTGGGAAGTGTTGAAGGCGCTGCAGAGTACAGGCCTTCTGATCAATGCAAGTAAATGGAAGATCGGGCAGGGTTCTGTGGTGTACTTGGGACACCGGTGGGGAGCGGTCAGGTGGTACCCCTACAGCCCAAGATTGATACCATTCTGGCTTGGGAACCTCCCAAGACCCAGACAGAGGTGAGACCCTTTTTAGGACTCACAGGGTATTACAGGAGGTTGGTCAAGGGGTATGGCAGTATTGTTGTACCCTTGACAGAGCTGACTTCCAGGAAGCAGCCCAAGAAAGTGAACTGGACTGTCAGAAAGCTTTAGATGCCCTGAAATCTGCCACGTGCCTGGCGCCCAAGCTTCAAGCACCCAACTTCTCAAAGGAATTCATTGTACAGACAGATGCTTCAGAACATGTTGAGGGGGCTGGGCCTTCAGAGATGAATGAGAATGGCCTACACCAACCTGTAGCCTTCATTAGTAGGAGGTTACTTCCACAGGAACAGAGGTGGAGTGGGACTGAGCGTGAGGCATTTGCTGTGGTCTGGGCACTGAAGAAGTTGAGACCATACTTGTTTGGGACTCACTTCCGGTTTCAGATAGACCACAGCCCCCTCAGATGGTTGGTGCAGATGAGGGGTGAGAATCCCAAGCTGTTGAGGTGGTCCATTTCCCAACAGGGGATGGACTTCACGGTGGAACACCGCCCTGGTACAGAACACGCCAATGCAGATGGTATTTCCGGTTGTTTCTGTCTTAGTTAAGAGAACTACCAAGAGGGTGGGTAGGTCTCCCCACATTTTCGCTAGAGGGAACACATGTTAGATTTGGCACCATTGGCGTGAGTCTCCCTTCCATTTTTTTGCTGGTGCCTCATCTGTTTTTGCTGGTCTAAATGCTTTGGGCACTTTGCCATTGATGTTCAGTGCCAAAGTGCAAGTGCTCCCTATTGTAAATTGTTGTGTGGAATAGTGATTCCATGATTGGTTATTTGATTTACTTGTCAGTCCCTAGTACAGTGCACCATGTGTGTCCAGAGCCTATAAATCTAATGCTGGTGGGCTTGCAGCACTGGTTGTGCCACCCACAAAAGCAGCTTGTACAATGTGACTCAGGCCTGCCATTGCAGAGCCTGTGTGCAGTCTGGGACTGCCATGTCGACTTGGCAAGTGCACCTACTTGCCTGTCCCTAAACCTTCCCTTTTCTGCATGTTAGTCACCCCTAAGGGAGGCCCCAGGAACCCCTGTTGGCAGGGTCATTGTATGTGAAAGGCAGGACATGCCCTGGTGTGTGTGGCATGTCTTGATAGTGAATTACAGACAATTTCGTTTTTCACTATTGCAAGGCTATCTGTTCCCATAGGCCAGAATGGGCAGTTTGATTATAACATTTTATAAACTTAAGTGACCCAGGGAACAAGATGGGAAAATAAAGTTTAGTATGTCTGAACTCAGAATGTTAAAGTGCATCTTTAAGTGGGGGTGATTTTAACATTCTGTGTTTGAAAATACCACTTTTAGAAAGTAAGTATTTTCTTGCCTAACTATTCAGTGTGCCTCTTCTATGTTTGTGTATTGCATGTCTGGCTTGTTAGTGACAGGAGCTGGGAAAGGGCTACAGCTCCAGTAGTCGGATGAGTCAGGACTGGGCTGAATGGGACCTGGGTTGAATTTGGAGTAGGGGGAGGAGATTTCCTTTCACCTGCCTGGGCCAGGTCTGCTTTCAACAATGCTGTCCGCACCTCCTGCCAGGAAGCTGCACCAGAGAGAACAGAACTGGTTTTGGCAGGGTACAGACACTCTCTGCCTTCAGAGACAAATGATTTGTGTGTATAAAAAGGGGGACCCAGACCCCAGAACTTTAGATCACTTCTGGGAAATCAAGAGGATCCTTTGCCAAAGAGAAGAACCCGGAGAAGCTGAAGGAAGATTACTGCCCCTGTGCTGTTTGGGGGTTGGCCTGCAGTGGTTACTTGTTGCAAAGAAAAGGAGAAAAGGACTTTGCTGTTTGCTTTGTCATCTTGAGGAAGATCTCCAAGGGCTTGAAATTGAGCTTGCCTCCTGTCTGAAGTCTCGGGGATACAGACTTCACCACCAACTCCCCTGAATTTCCTTGCTGAGATTTCTAACCTGCAGAGAGGTGCCTGCTGCTGTTTAGGACCTCTCTAGACTGTTTGTCGCTGCGAGCTAGAAGCGCGAAGCAATGACTAAGAAGCGTGTCGCATCCGCACTGAGACCCGATGCATCGCTGAGCTACGGGGGAAAAGCATGACGCATCTGCACCGAGTCCCGACGCATCACTGAGAACATCGACGCAGCGCCTGCCGTGTGGCTGCAAAAGTTCACGCATCGGACTGGATCATCACATCGCATCGTACCAAGTCGCCATTTTGTTGCATCGCACCAGATCGTTGCACTGCATCGAGGTGCCATCTTGTCGCATTGTAACCGGAACGCAGTAAGAAACTGACATATCAACTCCCCACACAGTAAGGAACGGCGCATCACCTTCCCTGCGACCAATTCGTTTGTTTTTGCATGACGCATCTAAGGTACTTTGTTGGAAAAGTGTTGCATTCACAACTTGCATTGAACTGAACTATTTCTACCATTGAAGAACCTATTTTTGATACTGTATTGTGGATTTTTGTCGTTTGGTCTTGTTTAGATAAAGGTTACCTATTTTTCTAAACTGGTGTGGTGTCCATTTGTAGTGTTTTTACTGGGTTACTGTATGTGTTCACAAATGCTTTACACACTGCCTCTGAGATAAGCCTGTCTGCTCGTGCCAAGCTACCAAGGGGGTAAGCAGGGGTTATTTTAGTTGTGTATCCCCCTTTCCCTGACTAGAAGCAAGGGACCTTATTTGGACAAAGGTTTGCCAACTAGAGACCCCCAGTTCTAACAATCGCCCTCTTTCAGATTCCCTGGCGTGTTCCATGACAATGCTCTTGCCGCGCAAGCAGGACGGGTTTACCCGGCGAGCCACCTCTTCAGAGACTATCACTAGAGCAACCAGGGAAGACGGTCTCATCTGATGTCATTGCTGTGGTGCTGCGCCACCAGAGCCACGTCACGTGAGAGCAGCTAGGTGAGGCTGTGATCTGAGCAGGCGGGACCAGCCCAGAGGCCCATCGATATCCCTGCTGGAGTTCCTCCCCCCCCCGTGACGGCCAAGGAACCCCCTTTTTTTAAAAGGTACTGTCCGCCTGTGGCAGCACAGTGCACTCTGTTGGGCAGCAGATTCTGGGCGCAAAGGCAAGCGACCGCGAGAGGTGTCTTGCATTCTCCCTGAGAGAGTGTTGAGACAGCTGCACCACACGCTCGTGGTCAGTAGGATTCTACTAAAGAAAAGCCAGGGAACAAGTGAGGTCTCCAACATACCCCACAAACTTGTGTCCACCTCCTAAATTGGACTCACAATAGGGGGCATGGCTCTGACCCCAACCTGAGGAAGTTTGTTGCTTTGGGGTCATTTCTTGGCTGTACTGTGCATGGTACAACAGAAGGTACACGTACTGTAGGGAAAGAAATGATCGTTCTGCTTGTAGTGGGCACGCAGGTGCATCTATGCCCTCCATATTATACCTTTTTTGTGGAAGCCCATAGAAATTACTGTAACCCTGCTAGTAGGAGCACAGGTGTTCTTGTGCCCTATGTTTGCCTTCTGTGATTCATGTTCTTTTCTTGACATATAGGTTACTGTCCCTAAATATGCTGCACTACTTGTAAAATACTCCTGATATATGTCATTTTTGTTCTTGCCTTGTTCAGGATAATGAGTACTATCTGAGTACAGTGGCCGCTCCTCCGCTAAGGCTGAGGAGCGTCGCCCCACTGCTTTTTAGCAGTATAAGTAAAGGAAAAATAAAATGATAACTTAATACTATCCTTCTATTTGTTCCTGCTGTGGCAGCTTTGCGGATGAGGCTGCTCTGATGACGTAGGAGCAGGGGGAGGAGTGGTGGGCACTCTGTTAGTGCACATGAATGATTGGCCGGCCGTCTCAGCCTGGCCAAACAGTCATGCACACTTTGCATGTTCTCCGCCCAGGGTGCATTACAGCCTGTGTGGAGAATATGCCCAGGCCCCCAGTCCCTGTCTGAGCTCTGAACTACGGCGCTCAGACCAATCACAAGGCTTCATTGCAGTGTTGTGATTGGCTTAGGGGAGCCTGGTTGTGCTTCGTGTTCTGGCTGGAGTGGAGGGATGACGGAGGAGAGACTCCGTGTGGAGGCAAGTTTAATTTTCTTTTTCTTTACCTTCCCTCCCACCCCGATCCTTGCTGGCCACCACTGTTTGAGTAACTGCATAATGTGCACAGTATTTATGATTCATGTCGTTTTTGCCTGGTTATATGTACAATTTAATGTATATTTGAATATAATGCTGTGTGAAGACTTTTGTGGTGCATTCATGGTGTTGCCGTGTGAGTGTGTTGCACAAACGCTTTACACATCGCCTCTGATAATGAGCCTGCCTGCTCTGCACCAAGCTACCAGAGGGTGAGCACAGGTTATCTTTGATGTGTAACTGACTTGCCCTGACTAGAGTGGTGTATTCTGCCTGGCTTGGGTGCATCCCCTAGCCAACCAGAAACCTAATTTCTAACAAATCAATATTATCCCCTTCCACTGAAATGGCCAGGCCAACCACCAAAATCAAAATGTCTCCTACGAGATGTATGTCGCAATATGAAGTGCTAAATATAGACTTTCAACAATATTGAGAGCAGGATATCAACAACTACCATACATATCGTTACTGTAAGCATATTTTGGTAGGTGCAGACTTCCTGAGTTAGTGTGTTGTCCATTTTACCTGGCTGTAGATCAAGTAGTGTGCAGCATCATGATGGGGTCGGGTTCCCTCTAGTCAATGTACTCTGGATTTCTCAGTCAATGGACCGTTTGTACCTGCTTAAGAAGTGTAGAGAGGAGAAATAACTCATTAGGTCAGACTCACAAGCTCAAAGAATCATGACTCCAAAGAATCAGACTTCAGGTTTCTAGGTTAGTGGGCTGATTACAAAGCCAAAAATAACTGGACACACAGACACCTCAATACGAGGTTGTAAAAGTACATCGGAACTAATACAAAGCCAAATCTGCATGCAAAATTTTGTCGCTGGATCATGATAAGCCTGATACATTCCAATACCAGAACAAAGGCAATAAGTGCCCCATGTCAATATCAGACTTCATTGAAGGTTCATAAGTATAAACCATTAGTCTGTCCCAACACTACTGCTAATGTGACATTTCTACTTAGCATTCCCCAGGCAAGTTAGGAAAAGGTGTCCGCATGTGAAGACTTCCTAAGAAGTGCACTCCCGTTGTATGGGTCAAGTAGCCTAAGGCTACAGAGCTAAGATGCTCCTTTCCTCTCCATCGATCTCCTCTCTTGTAACTCAACCCCGGGGCACTGTCCCTAATTCAAAACACCAAATCATAAAACACACCTATTAGGTATCATCCAATCGCCTCATCCCGCTGGGTGCCTCCTCATAGGTGGTTTTCCATTCAGTTTCGATACTCCCAGCTCTTGGTTTGATGACCTTGATTCCCAGGCCTTCTCCAGTGAGAAAGAACACGGTCTCACATTATCAGCACTCCTTGTACAAATGTATCCTCTCCTCTCCTCCCTGAGCATAACTCCTAAAACAAAAGCATTATTCTAACTAACAAAGGTGAATTTCTCCACTTGCAACAGAAACGTGAGAAAAGAACAAATCCAACATACACATGAAATTCAACCTTTAAATTTAATATGAGAGCTTCCAGGGAGAATACATATCAGGCCTACAGCAACTGGCTAATATAAGAGTAAGGCACATAGGCCTTATGAAACCACATATAAAGGAACATTTTACTAAGCATCTCTACATCAACACGTTACATGAGCACATCAAATACGTGAATATTTGTAAGCCTCATACACCAATTCTACACGTTTACGTTTTCAGCCAACCACATGTGTATTGCAATAATTATTTCTTCATGCTTACATGAAAAATACACCAAGCACATCACTTTTTCACATTTACAGTACACATTCTTTTTTTTTTTTTTTATATTTTATTTGGAGTCAAAATACATCACAAAAAAATTTAAAAATACATACTTAGATCATTCAGGACACAGGCTTAATAATTAATTCGCATGTTCATTAAATACAAAAGATAAATACTTAATCCAGACGTACATTAGATAAATAATTAAGATTCCTGATATAGAAAGCTCATATAAAACCGTCAGTATATATAAAAGAGGAGACAGGGTACATGATTATACTTCCAATATATAAAACAGCAGAATATACAGAGTAGCAATTTATGCGTCTTTTGCATGAGTCTCCCTCCATTTAGTTACCGGGGCCCAGAACCTTCTTCCAAAGTCCCGTACTTTCCCCCTCTTATATTCATATAGGCAGATCTCAATATTATATATACCAAGGAACCTGGATAACCACATTTGAAAAGATGGTGCAACAGTATTCTTCCACCCTGCAGAAATCAAGATCCTAAGGATGGCTACAGAAATAAACAGCAATGCTTCTTCTTCCTTGCCCAAGTTTAAATTCGAATCTGTGCCCAAGATCATCAGGGTAGGGGATAGATCGATCTTATGACCTAGCAGCCCCTCCCATAATCTTTCGATCTCTTTCTTCACTGGGGTCAAGAGAGTGCAAGAGAAAAACATATGTAGAAGGTCTGCTTGTCCCCCCCCACATCTTGGGCAATTATCATCCGCTCTAGCCCCCCATGTATATAATTTTGCCGGGGTATAGTATAAATTGAACACCGTTTTATAATGTTGAGCTCTTAAGTTTGTGGCTCTAAATATTCTTTTGTTCAATGCTATAGCCAGGTCAACATCTACATTCGGGTGTCCTAGTTTATTGGACCATGCAACCTCTGTTTTATCAACATCATCTTGGATCTCTGCACGAAGGATGTTATATATAGGCTTAATTTTATTGCATCCATTGGACAATGCATCCAGGAGGGGACTATTTTCTGGGGGAGGCGGTTTTGGTTTAATGGCCTTCAGGGAGCGGTCAACCTGGGTATAGGCAAACCAGTGATTATCTGGAATACCATAGCTCTTTTGTAATGCCTCAAAACTTATAATCCCTTCTGCATCCTTTAGATCCCGTAATGCCTTAATGCCCAGCTCCCTCCATTTACAGTACACATTCTACTGTCAAGTTAATACGACAAAAGAATAAATGCAGATGTAAACTACTCATGATTATGATGCACCCCTACAATTGGAAGAGCACAATCATGCTCCATCAGTCGCCCCTTCTGATGACAAGTGTCATCACAACCAATCACAATTCCCTGTAGAGAGAGCCGACCTAAATAGAAGTGGTAGACGTTCTTCCCTGCCTGAACTTCTCTAGACTTTTGAGATTCTCATAGTGATTGTCCTGCAGTCTCTCCATTCTCCTCTCCCGCTCTCTAAGAGATCTCTTAACCTGTCTTACCTTATGCCGTTTGTAGGCCGTTACTACTCAGACCAAAAGGATCATACAAACCACGACTATGATGATAGGCTTCAGAATGTAACTAAGGATTCCCTAACCAAGGTTAGCAAACCAAATTCCTTGCCTTCCAAATACTTTCCAAACATTATCCCAAACTCCTCCAGTTGCCAAGTCATGCGACTCATGGTGAATCTCAATTATGTTACTTATATACTTTCTCAGATCCTTGCAATGATCTGGGATATAAGTATAGCAGTGTTCTACCCTCAACATTTTACAGGCTTCGCCCTCCTTTACTAATAATACATCTAAAGCAAAGCAGTTCCGCATCACCATGGCTCGTATTGACACCATCTCCCCATCCGCCAGCAATAAAGACTGAGCTGAGGTCGCTGACAATTTATCCACAATGGTTGACAACCTTGTAATCTTGAAATCATTCAGGACTACTCCCAAACTTGGTATAATTGCTCCAAATATGTCTTCCACAATCTCTCCTGCACTTGCACCTTGCTTCTCTCTATGGTGTAATCCACCTTCCAAAGTGCCCAAATCTTCAACATGGTGAATCTTAGGAAACACAACAGCCACATAGCATGTACCATACCAATTCAGTGGCAGCCCCACATATGCATTTTTCCCATACACAAAATACACATTTGGCACCACTTGCACCGCTTCCTTCAAAAACTTTTTCGAAGTGGCTTCAATTGTGAAGATGTGATCACACACGCTCTGTCCTACAAAGATCTTATAGTAGGTATGTACCAGTCTAATGCAAAGTTTTTCTCGCTTTTAAACATCCAAAGCTATTGGACTAACTCCCTTTCGCCTTGTGGTCCAACTACTCCTCGGTCCACGCAAATTTCCTTTCTCTACTAATAAATTTGATGGCTAATTGCGTATGTCTATCTTCTACTTGATCTATGAACTTCTTCTCTACATCAGCTAGCATGCACATCAAATTATAACAATGAGCATAAGCAGGCCCGGACTGGCCATTGCGGACACCGGGCAATCCCCCGGTGGGCCGCATGGTTGGGGGCCGGTTTTGGGCCCCTGGGGGCCGTTTTATGTTACAGGGCCGTTTTTGCAGCTATGCTGCAAAAACGGCCCTGTAACAAAAACGGCCGAAAACCGGCCCTGGCACAGCGCGGTCAAACCCCGACCCCCCCCCCCCACCCCTCCTCCCAAAGGGGGGAGGGGGGCAGGCCGGCCGGGCATTTTGCCAGGGCCGGTTCTGGTTCCCAGTCCGGCCCTGAGCATAAGCCGTATCTAATGTAACAGTAGTATGAAATACTTCCCTATTCTCTCTTTGTGCCTGTAATAATCCTACTTATTCAGGTGCTTATAAGCTGGAACTTCTGAAAGCACTACATCATAGTTGGAGAAATAATATACATAGTGACCCTTACCGTAAAACATACTGAGCAACAAACTACATGTAATGCCATACGTCAATGGAAGGTGGTGATAACTGATACCCTCCTCCACAGACGGAGGCAACTGCATACACGAATATCTATCCCTCACATCCATTGTATTCACATACTCATACAATAATTTCGCATAGGCATTCAATGTATAATCACCCTTAGACAAATCTACATTCAACATGCGACTAATTTGATCTAGCATAGCTCTATCTGCTCCTACTGTACCCTTTTTTTGCTAGAAGTAACAGGTGGGGATGTCCTGTGCACTCCCACCCCCTCAACCTCTGCATCATCTGAACCTTTTACAGAGACTATGATAACTACTGCTATCACTACTGTCACCCCTACTATACGTGTACCTATCACGCACTTTGCTCTACGGTCCAGATTTCCAGACACCATTTTTAACTGAGTTGACTTAGCACAGCAAGAGAATCATTGCAAAGTCTCTTTCTTCGCTTCTGATTGCTGTTCAGAAATGTTCACTTACAACTCCTTGGAGTCCTGGAAATCACTTCAAAGTTGATTGCACAATTATTTACACAGTTCAAAAGTCTTCCTTAGTTCTCTTTCTTCTTCTTTTATTCTGCTTCCACTTGGGCCTAGGTTATCTTTTTTAAAGCAAGTGTTTTATTGACAGTTCACATTTATTCAACAGTCTCTCACAAGCTCTAAGCCAATTTCATCAATAACACACTGTAAAATCTCAAGACGAACTGCTGTAATATCCTGAGCCAGTGGCTGGTATCCGAATGTTGGGAAAGACAGATCTTGCAAACCAGCACCTTACTCAATATCGGAGGTCATGGCACAGTCACTGTCAACATTCCATTGGCTTCTATTCCAGGAACTAATATTTCAATTTCAATGCTCAGTTCTGGGACTCTGCTGGCTACTTGCAAAGACTTCAGTCTCCCAGTCCCTACTGTTCTCTGTATCGGTGATCAGATGGCTCCAGTCTGGGGCAGCTTACCTCTGGCAGGGCACTCTTGCTCTACTCTATCTCCTCAGGCCCTCTTGTGCTTGCTCTGCGTCATGTAGCTCACATTCAGACGTTTCAGACACAAGGGCAAGATCTTTCTTTTGCCAGTCTCCGGTTTTGCCTCTTCTGTCTCAGTCCACGATTCTCCTCTGCTCTCCTTCTCTGCACCGATCACTTTGCACACCAGTTCTTGTAGCTGAGTCTGACTCTGTTCTGCTCGCAATGTTACGGTCTCCCTCAGAGTCAGTACCTGGGCCTTGTGTAGTGTGACCGCCCTCAGCTTGCTCTTGTGGGCGACCAGCCTCACCAGTAACCCTCACATCTTGGCTTGTCCTCTCCAGTGACCTCGCAGCCACAACTGGATTTTTTTCATAGAGAGGAACTGTTTCTTCCGAGGGTCCTGAAACTCTGCGGGTGTGCGAGGCAGAATCCAGTTTGGCAAGCCTCCACACTTTACAGCTGTATTCGCCACTAGAATCACCTGATATGGACCTCCCCAGCAAGCATCAAGTCAGTACTTCCTCACATGCTTTCGAACCAGGATCCAGTCTCCAGGGCTCAGATCATGGCAGCGGTCCTTTGAACTTGGGGCAGTCGCTGCTTCAACCTGATGAGACACAGAACAGACCGTTTCAGCCAGTCCTTTGCATTAATCAAGGATAAAATTATCTGTGATGTTTATCAATGCTGTATACGACACTGCTGGCAATTGCATAGCCTTCCCCATCATAATCTTATGGGGTGAGAGACCTGTCCTATCGGGGATGCTACAGATACTCATCAACACCAAAGGCAATGCATCAGGCCATTTCAGGGACGTGGACGAACACATGTTTGCCATTTGCATCTTGAGAGTTCTGTTAATTTGTTTGGCAAGGCCAGATGCCTCGTGTCTGTAGCTACAGTGCAATCTCTGATCAAATTGTAAAGCAGTACAAAGCAGCTTCATAATCTCTCTATAGAAATACGTCCCTCTATATCACTCCAACGAAGTCGGAAATCTGAAGCATGGAATCAACTCTCTAAGTACCAGCTTCGCTAGTGTGAGACTATCCACCCGTGAGAAAACACACACCACCACCAGAATGTATCTCAATCCATTGCACCTAGGCAGCTCAATGAAATCAAGCTGGATTCTTTTGAAGGGGCCCCTAGATCTGCCAATATGACTCAATGCAACCACAGTTTTCTTTCCAGCATTCATCTGTTTACATGTAACACATCTGTGACACACTGCTTCAGCAAACGCATGAAACCGTGGATTAATCCACATCTGCCTGAACACTTGCACCATTGCATCCCTTCCAATATGAACTGCTCCATGAATATGCCTCACCAGAGGGCTCAATAAACCATCTGGCTACACCGCTTGACCATCAGTGGAAACCCACATGCCATCATCTCTCTTCTCACAACCTGCTTTAATTCAACAAACTTCTTCCTGAGTAGACCCCTTTCCCTGCAGACACTTGACCTCATCCCAAGTCTCCACTATGGCTAACATCACGCTGAGCTCTGTTCTCTCTGTGCTCTCTCCAGTATATTCCTCATTAAAAATTCACCCTTCTTTCGCACAGAAACATGCAATTTCATCGGCATACCTTTTGCCCAGTGTCACAAAATCTTCCCCCCTCCCATGGGTAAGGCAATTTACTACAGCTATTTCTTTTGGTCATTGCAAGGCTTCCAACAATTGTCTCACATATTCCCGTTTCTGATGGGAGATCCTGATGACGTTAGGAACCCCCTCTGTGACCACAGCTGTCCGAAATCATGAACCACACCAAACCCATATTGCCTATCAGTTTAGATAGTGATCTGATCAGAGATCAGGCATGCATGTATCAAGGTAAAGATTTCAGCTACCTGTGCGGAGTGTACTCCCTGTAAACAAGCAGCTTCCACAACTCCAGAGATAGCACAGACAGCAAACACTACTCTCAAAGGACCCACATTGTCCCTTCAGCATGAACCATCTACAAAGAGAATTTTATCTGATTCAGGCGGAGTTTCTTCAACAATGCCAGGTCTCCATTTGGTGCAAAGTTCAGTCACATCAAGACAGTCATGGTCCTCACAATCTTCATCTTCAATATTTGGAATAGGCATCAAAGTAGCAGGATTCAATACAGAACATCTTTTCAGAGTCACATTCTCTGAGGCAAGTATAACTTGCTCACAGCGTGTTACTGTTATTTGCCAAGTGCTGTGTTTTGGTCCTCATCATAAGAAGCTCAACTGAATGTGGAACATATGCATTAGGAGGATGACCCATCTCCATACTCTCACACCTTTCAATTCCTTATATTGTAGCAGCGTGTTACGCTCTGTTGGTTTTCTGTATAGGCTTACAATAAATAGATTGTCTTTATTCTTTATTTCCAAATCGAGGAACAGAATCTTGTCCTTGTCAACATTGTTAGTGAAAGTAAGGGAGGACTGACATTCATGGAGAGGCCATGAACCGTTTCAATCTATCTTCTGTGCCTTCCCATATCAAAAAATGTTGTTGATATATCGTTTCCAACATTTTATGTTGTCATGGAATGGATTGACTAGTGTGATGATGTATTTGGTTTCCAGATTACCCACATACAGATTCACTAGATTGGGAGCAAAAATGCCCCCATAGATGTCCTGAGCACTGTTGATGATATGTTGAATTAAACATGAAGTAATTGGTAGTTAAGGCAATTTCCAGTAGATCAGTGATATATGTCGATGGGACAGCAACTGGTGCCAGGCGTGAATCCAGAAATTCCTTGTTAACCTAAATGCTTTCTCTTTGTGGAATGTTCGTATATAAGGATTCTATGTCCAATGTCACTAGCAAATGCTCCATGGGGTTATATTCCATCCTTCAATGAGATTATTCATGTATGTGCTATGTCGTACATATGTATCAAGGACTGGAACACATTCCTTAATAAAGCTGTTTATATATTCACCCAATGGCTCCAAGACTGATCCACAGCCAGACAGAATCGGTCTACCAGGAGTATTGGTCACATTTTTGTGAATGTTTGGTAAGGTGAACAGGACCGGAGTCCTGGGATTTTTTTGATTGAGGAATTCGAATTCCAACTGTGTAAGGAAACCCTCTTCAAGGCCATTTCTAGTCATTTCTTGAATCTGCTGCTTAATCTGTTAGTGGATTTCTGTTTAATTTTTATAGTGATGGACATTCCCTAGTTGTCTCATTATTTCTGCTCCATAGCTTGTTCTATCCTGGATAAGGATCCCTACGCCCTTGTCTGCTGGTTTTATGATGATTGACTCCTCTTTCTTTAACTTGAGTAACAACTGTCGTTCCAGTAATGAGATATGATACGGAGTGAAAGTCTTCTTGGATTTCATTTTATTGATATCTTCTAGAACAGTTTTCTCTAAAGCCAGTATCTCTGCTGGCATCAGGGCATTTGCTGGTATGAAAGTTGACTTGGGTCTTAAAATAGAGTTTTGGACAAATAGGATAGCTTGGTTGTCCTGGAAGAAAAACCTTAGTCTCAATGTCCTGAAGAATTTATGTAGTTCAGTTTGTAATTTAAAGAAATCTGTTCCTTCTGTCATTACATATGATAATCCTTTGCTCAAGAGGGATAGTTCACTGCTGTTTAGCCGATGGAGAGAAGGAATAAAGATAGGAATAATATTCTCTTGGTTGATGTGCACTGAATCTTGAGTTTCAACCATCCTCTGGTCAGTGCGCAGAGACCAGTTGTTCATTCTGTTGGAATTTTGTAGGTCAGTGTTGACTACTGCCCCACCGTCCCCACATGTAATACTGTTGGCATGTCTGTCACTCTCCTACAAATTGATGCCATATTCTTTTTTTGGTTCCAACTGGTACCTCTTCATCACTGGGCCTGGCCTAAAAAAGGATTTTGTGGCTGGTTCCTTTGACCGAAGCTTTATCCTTCTCGGCATCGTCTGAGGATACCAACGCTGCAGATGAATCTGAGAATCAAATCCGAGTATTAGTCTTGTATCTGCCCTAAGTCTCATTCTTTTTGACAGGCTTGGTTGTGAATATTAATCTTCTTGTAGATAGGGAAATGCTTTTTCTCTGCTGTAAGCGTTTATATCTTTCTTGACTTTGTCCGCTTTTTTCTTCAATTCAAAAGTATTACACTTTTGAATCGTTTTGTTTAGTTTTTCCAAGACCAACTTAGATTCTTCCAGATTATCACAACCAAAACATTCCTTTTCTAAATTTTCAATTTCCAGTAGCTCCTGTTTGCTATGTTCTAATGCCGTCTCTATCCCTAGCAACATCCAGTGCCTAGAGCAAGTGGTAGAATGTGAGAAAATCCCCCTTGAATTTTTTGTCCTCTCGGAATATTCCTGGGACGTTACGTACTATCAGGCCTTGTGGTATGATGTTAGCTTTCAAATACTCAGTTAACATACATACGTGCGTGCAGTTCTATTCACTTTTTTTTTCTTTGCTCGTTTTAACCACTCTCGGAGGACTCGTCTTGGATTAGAGCTGGCGGTCTGATTAGTTGTAGAAAAAAGGTTCTTCTGTGTGTATATATAATGGGGCCTTCCTATCTGACATTGTCAGTCAACATGATTTTTAGGGACTGATCATGGTTATACAGAGATTGTTCAGACTATGTATTCTTGCACAATTGTATGATACCAGACAGACAAGGACACCACAAATTACAAGAAACTCCAACATTGGGTAGAGCGATTAAAAAGTAAAGCTCTTGCAGTGAAAATCAGCAATCAGTTTATGAAAACTCAAGAGCAACCCATACGCCCCTGCGAACTGGGTATAGCTAGTATGCTTCAGCACAATTTTTCACAAGGAACTCAATTCAAAATTTTAATTTTTGCAATTCCCTTCTATCTTGCTGCGACTTAGGCATAGTTAGCACTTCTCAAAATGTTTAAAAAAAATCTTTTCAGTTTCATTTAGTCTATGACTTTAGAAAGAAACATATGACTTGAAAGAAAAATAGCCCAACAGAGATTATATTCAGCACTTACTTCAGCCGAAGTGAGTGCTCTTTATTTGCAACTACAACATATGTTTAAAAAAAACTATACACTCATAAACTCCACTGTAAATTGACACCATTTACATACTTATGGAGAGACAAAACGTGACTTATGTGACCCGAGTGAAGTGACCATAGCCAAGGTGTGACTAAGGCTAAAGTGACGGTTTTAGAACAAAGGGTTGGTTATTGGAGTTGAAGGATGCCCTTTGAGGTTTCTGAATAAGTCATAGAGTCCTCGAGTGTGTTCTAGTGTTCTTCGGACTATCCTTTATCAATTGTCGATGACATTTCGACCCTCTATTGTTATCGGGGTCTCTTCAGGAAGGAAATTCTGGGGACTGTAAATATGATAGGGGATTAGTGAGGCTGCAAGGAATTAGTGTGGGCTGTTAATTAGTAATGATGACCTGAGTTTACCGAAGGCCCTCCAATGTATGCCAAAAGGCGCCATAATGTTTCATTCATCCAAACATCAATAAATGGGTTCAGCCAGTGGCGAACCTGCCAAGTACCAGACTGCCCTCGATAGGTATTGTAGGATAAACTAAGACATATGGTGAAAAAGTTAATTTTCACCATGAATTTCGTATAAAATAGTATAAAAAAACAGGAAAATGGGTAATGGAACACTTCCCAGCTCACCAGCTAAGGAATGCATTCTAGATTGAATAATTAGACTTGCTTCAGTATATTAATTGTAGTCTTATGGAAGTATAATGGGTATTAAATTTAGCCCAAAAAAAATATTCTGCCACTCTGGCATTTTCCTGGTCGGCTGCAGGTTAGGGGGATGCTTTTAGGGTAATATGGGCTGCCATGACCCAAACATGACCCCACAGACCCGTTCTAGGTGTTGCCTCCCACAGTGTGAGACTGGTTTGAACATTTCTGCAGGGCTAATTTTGGTTTAAAGTCCGACCTGGTCTGTCACCTGGCTCTGAGATTTCTGTCTGTGGACGATTAACAGGGACACACTGCATATCCTGGAGAACCTGAGGAGTTTATATACCGGGTCCACTCGACACAGCGAGAAATGCGCCCAGGGTGTTAAGCAGGGCTGGACTGGCCATAGCGGGCAACAGGTGTTTCCCTTGAGTGCTGGAGGGGTGGAGGCTGGTTTTGTGGCCGTGGGGGTCTTTTTTTGTCATGGGGCTGGTTTTGCAGCTTTGCTGCAATATTGGCCCCCTGTAACAAAAGCTGGAGCAGTGCTTCCCTTCCCACTCTGGAGCAGCAATCTGCCATTGGCTGGTTGCTGTTCCTAGTTCGGCCCTGGTGTGAAGGGTAAAGAGAGCCAGGTTCACCAAATTATTGGTTGGGTGTTGACCAGTTGACCAAGTTTTGAATATAAACGTCAAAGATTTTCGAGTGCAGAGTATATCCACGAATGAAAGATATGCAATTTTATCCATTGTAAGATTGGACAAGGATCTAATTTTATTGCAAAATGCTTCCTATTTCAGGTAATGCCCACCGCCTCCATGTCTCTCGTCCCACGTAAAAGACCTCCACTCGCTTCCAATTAAAAAAACTTGCCATCTTTAAGCACTGTGCCTAAAGCACGGAGCCATTTACAAATCTGGCCCACCTCACTTGAAAACTATAGTCAACCTTTATCTTCCATCGCTGCCCCACTTCTTCCAAGACTGTTGTCCTCCGACAGCCCTAACCAGAAAAAGCAGATCAGAAGGCTGGGCTTTCTCCCACCTCTTGGCTAAACTTTGGAACTCCCTGCCTTTGGACCTTCAAACCACATCTAGCTACTGGTTTCCACAAGAAACTTAAAACCTGGATTTTTTCACCACCTTTCTCCACTGGGCTACTGCATTCTCCAACCCACTTAGTGCCAGGACACCTTTGGGGGTAATCACGTGCTACATAAAACCACACTACCCTTCATCTCTTGGGCACCCACACTGTCCTCTATTCTTTCTACCACTTCTGCTCTCACACTGCCCTGTCTGCTCACACCATGACTTCTTTTCTCCCTACCCGGTCTTCTCTCACACTGTCCTCTCTACTCCCTCTAATACACTGCCCTCCCAGCAGCTTGCAACCTCTGCACACTCACTTCCCCTTCTTTTTACACCCTTTCCCCTTGCAATCTGCTGCTTCTGTTCATACACTGCCATTACACACTACATTCTCTCTTCAATGCGCCCTCTGCACACTAACTACCATCCTCCCCTGACCCTTATGTTCACACACTGCCCACTCAACGAATACACTGCCCTCCACTCCCATGCTCCCTCTGCCTTCTGCTAACACATTGACCATCTCCTCCTTTCCCCTTCTGCTCTCACATTGCTCCCTCTTCTCTTTACCTATTCTGCTCACATATTGCCCCTCTTCTCCTTACCCCTTCCACTAATACATTGCCCCCTCTTCTCCTTGTCCCTTCCGCTCATATATTGCCCCCTCTTCCAGTGGCGTAGCAAGGTCAGGTGGTACCCAGTGCAGGAAATTGTGTCACCCGGGTTTGAAAAAATTGCAAAAATGTGTTTAAAACACATACTTTTGCCGTTTTGTCACACCCCGCAGTGATGACACCCGATGTGGCCAACACCCACCTCACCCCCTTCCTACGCCACTGCCCTCTTCTCCTTGCCCCTTCCACTCTCACATGCCACCCTCTTCTCCTAACCCTTCTACTCACACATTGCCCCATCTTCTCCTTGCCCCTTCTGCTTACACATTGCCCCTCTTCTCCTTGCCCCTTCTGCTCACACATTGTCCACCTCTTTTCCTTGCCCCTTCTCCTCACACATTGCACCCTCTTCTTGTCCCTTTTGCTCACACATTGCCCCCTCTTCATCGTTTCCCTTCTGCTCATATATCGCCTCTTCTGCTCACACATTGACTCTGTTCTCCTTGCCCCTTCTGCTCACACATTGCCCCTCTTCTCCTTGTCCTTCTGCTCACACATTGCCCCCTCTTCACCTTGCCCCATCTGCTCACACATTGCCCCTCTTCTCCTTGCCCCTTCTGCTCACATATTGCCCCTTCTGCTCACACATTGCCCTCTCTTCTACTTGCCCCTTCTGCTCACACAATTCCCTCTCTTCTCCTTGTCCCTTCTGCTCACACATTGCCCCCTTTCTCCTTGCTTCTTCTGCTCACACATTGCCCCTCCTCTCCTTGCTCCTTCTGCTCACACATTGCCCCATCTTCTCCTTGCCTCTTCTGCTCACACATTGCCCTTGCTTCTACTTGCTCCTTCTACTCACACATTGCCCCCTTTCTCCTTGCTCCTTCTGCTCACACATTGCCCCCTTTCTCCTTGCTCCTTCTGCTCAAACATTGCCCTCTCTTCTCCTTGCTCCTTCTGCTCACACATTGCCCCATCTTCTCCTTGCCTCTTCTGCTCACACATTGCCCTTGCTTCTACTTGCTCCTTCTACTCACACATTGCCCCCTTTCTCCTTGCTCCTTCTGCTCACACATTGCCCCCTTTCTCCTTGCTCCTTCTGCTCACACATTGCCCTCTCTTCTCCTTGCTCCTTCTGCTCAAACATTGCCCCCATCTTCTCCTTGCCTCTTCTGCTCACACGTTGCCCTCTCTTCTCCTTGCCCCATCTGCTCACACATTGCCCGCTCTTCTCCTTGCCCTTCTGCTCACACATTGCCCCCTCTTCTTGTCCCTTTTGCTCACACATTGCCCCCTCCTCTCCTTGCTCCTTCTGCTCACACATTGCCCCATCTTCTCCTTGCCTCTTCTGCTCACACATTGCCCTTGCTTCTACTTGCTCCTTCTGCTCACACATTGCCCTCTTTCTCCTTGCTCCTTCTGCTCACACATTGCCCTCTCTTCTCCTTGCTCCTTCTGCTCACACATTGTCCCCTCTTCGCCTTGCCCCTTCTGCTCACACATTGCCCCTCTTCTCACACATTGCCCTCTCTTCTCCTTGCTCCTTCTGCTCACACATTGCCCCCTCTTCGCCTTGCCCCTTCTGCTCACACATTGCCCCTCTTCTCCTTGCCCCTTCTGCTTACACATTGCCCCCTCGTCTCCTTGCCCCTTCTGCTCACACATTGCCACGCTCTTCTCCTTGCCTGTTCTCTTCACACATTGCCCACTCGTTCTTGCCCCTTCTGCTCACACATTGCCCTGCTCTTCTCCTTGCCCCTTCTGCTCACACATTGCTCCCTCTTCTCCTTGCCCCTTCTGCTCACACATTGCCCCCTCTTCTCCCTGCCCCTTCTGCTCACACATTGTCCCCTCTTCTCCTTGCCCTTCTGCTCACACATTGCCACCTCTTCTCCTTGGCCCTTCTGCTCACACATTGCCACCTCTTCTCCTTGGCCCTTCTGCTCAGACATTGCCACCTCTTCTCCTTGCCCCTTCTGCTCACACATTGGCTGCTCTTCTCCTCGCCCTTCTGCTCACATATTGCCTCCTCTTCTTGTCCCTTTTGCTCACACATTGCCCCCTCTTCTCCTTGCCCTTCTGCTCACATATTGCCTCTTCTGCTCACACATTGACCCTGTTCTCCTTGCCTCTTCGGCTCATACATTGCCCCTCTTCTCCTTGTCCTTCTGCTCACACATTGCCCCCTCTTCTCCTTGCCCCTTCTACTCACACATTGCCCCTCTTCTCCTTGCTCCTTCTGCTCACACATTGCCCCCTCTTCTCCTTGCCCCTTCTGCTCACATGTTACCCTCTCTTCTCCTTGCCCCTTCTGCTCACACATTGCACCATCTTCTCCTTGCCTCTTCTGCTCACACATTGCCCTCGCTTCTACTTGCTCCTTCTGCTCACACATTGCCCCCTTTCTCCTTGCTCCTTCTGCTCACACATTGCCCTCTCTTCTCCTTGCCCCTTCTGCGCACACGTTACCCTCTTTTCTCCTTGCCTCTTCTGCTCACACATTGCCCCCATCTTCTACTTGCCTCTTCTGCTCACACATTGCCCTCGCTTCTACTTGCTCCTTCTGCGCACACATTGCCCACCTTTCTCCTAGCTCCTTCTGCTCAAACAGTGCCCCCTCTTCTCCTTGCCCCTTCTGCTCACACATTGTTCCCTACCCTCTCTCAGTGCTTTAAATGGAATGTAGAAGGGCAGGTACTCTCCAGATGGACTCCCTGATTGCTCCCGAGAAGTGCTGGTACTTTCCTATTAAATGTATTGAAACAGTGCTGAGAAGCGCAGTTACTTTCCCTTTCAGATTAAAGGAGTGCAGGCATTCAGTACCGGGTAGTACCTGCCCATTCAAAGCACTGCCCTCTCTGCTGCCTGCAATCTCTGCACACTCACTGCCACCTGTGCTCCCTCACCTTTCTGCTCACTTTGCCCCTCTGGATCCTGGTCACTGCCCTCCGCCTCTCTGCTTCCATCCCCTCCAGTTCACTCCATGCCCCTGCAAATGTGAGGCACCTGAGCTGAAATATTGCAGGGACCCAACTTCTAGTTCCCCGCACTACTTGGCGCCTGTGTCGTTTACCCAAAATACTTCTGGGCAGCATAGAAGGGGAGTTGAACAAATCCCCTTCTAGGCAGACAGACTTGAAATATTTATAAAGGCAGCCTGTTAAAATATTAACCCTTTTTTCTCCCAAGGGGAATCTAGTTACCAATCAGAAATAAACTCAGCCTTGCTCCTCATCACCCGAACAAGGCTCTGCACTTGTCCTGTCACATCGGATTACCGCCTTCTGAAAGGATGCGGCTGGAAGCGATGCCTACTCTATGCACGCTTCGCTGCTGGTGTGTTCACTGCCCTCCATGTAATGTTACCAGACACAGGAGCTCTTCCCTCCACGCCTTCTACACAAGAGCCCATGGGGCAGGCCTGCCCTTGGCCTCCTTTGTTTTGGAATAAATCCAGGCAAGCTACTCGTCCCGTCCAAAGTCGCTCTCCAAGTGGTTCATTTGTTAAAGAAAGATAACAGCAAGTGTTAGGGGCCAACTTATTCCTCATACCATCCACTACCCTTGCTATGTCTACCAAAGGCCAGTTTCTGAGCTTTCTACTAACCATCACACTGATGCAAGATTGTTATTTTGCAATATTTCAAGCCACCTTGAGTTGAAAAAATCTACTAGACACATATTCATTGGTTTTGTTTTTGTTAATTTTATTTTAGAATATGGAACTGTGAAAAAAAACACACAACTCCACCATTTGGTGGACTGTCCTAATAAGATGTCAGTGTTTGTAATGCCTGTGCCGAGCACTGGCAAACACTGGCTCAAATGAAGCACTGTCAGCTCTCCTCAATCTGTTATCTGTTCTTTGTGTGTGCTTACCTGTCTTGCTCTTGGTAAATATCTGATGCAGAAAAATAACTGGTGGTTCTCAAAAATTAGTGCTGTGGACCCCACCGGCGCCCACCGCTTCAAATTAAACACTTGTCAACCCTGCTGAATAAACTCTCACTTATTTCTCCCTTTGATAACAGCCCACGATTTCTGATATATCTGCTAATACTGCCACTCCAGATAGTGATATCTGCAATTCAGAGTAGTAAACTAGCACCAGTTTTCCATGATCGACTTTAGATTAAGTTATAGAGATGTTTCTCCGTATCTCTATGGCATTGCATTCACCTTTACAAGTACTGTTCGCAAACCATTAGTCAATATTAGGCTCCAGATAATATTTCAACTTCCCCCTCAAAGATGGGTGAAAGTGGCAACGTTCACTCTTCATCCACTTTCCAAACTTCTGCTGACATGATCAACATTTACCAACTTTGCTTTTTGTTTACATTTGCTCTATGAACAAGCTATATATCATTTAGATGTATAACTTTAAAACAGTGTGGAAACGTTTGCCAAGCCTTTACCCACTGCACATCAGAAGTAAGGTACATTACTGATGCAGGGCCCGAGGTAATTAACTTTGATAGTTTGGCATATATTTCTAGCTGGTCATTACAGTAACTGAGAGCTCAGGCCATACGGTTGAAGAGAAAACTAAGATCATGCGCTGTGTGGTTTAGATGCAAACACACATTAATATAGAAGACATACGTCGGTGCGCTACTATGTAATGTTAGCAGTATTTTAAGTTCTAAATATCTTATTGATGTTTTAGGTACATCAACAAATATAGAAACACAAAATGCAGATACATTGAGCTTAAGGAGCACAGCAACAACAACACAGCAACAATGACGATAGAGGCGATATAAACGTACATCTTTCGCGTATCGTTGATAAAGGAGGCGGAGATAACATGTTGGTACAAATTTGGTCACTGTGAAAAATAGCTGAGATTAACATCGTTCCGAAAAAGAAAAACAACAGTTTGTGTACTCTCTATTTCAGGACACGATAAACACATCAATGGAGCTAGAGATAGTAAGAAGAAAGAAGAAACGTGGATGAGAGGAGAGTGAGCTGTGTGAACTGGTTGGTGGTGTCAGAATTGAGACAGAATGCAGGTGCTATGTCTGTGTGGCAGAACTCATGGGACCCCTTCCGGATGTTACAAGTTGTGAATTAAGATGTTTCGGGTTTCCCATATGTGTTGGGATGAAACAGGATTGCTCTTGTCATGCGACTAGGGTAGGTGTGTCCATCTAAGGTAAGTAACCCACCATGTATGGTAAGAGATATTGCTAAAAGAGTTGCAGTATTTTAAGGGACAAACTCATGTGGGTATTGTTTACGGCAGCTAGCGATAGCACAAAAATATTCAGGCTTGGAAAAACAAATTCTCAATTCTAGATACCTTATTAAAAAACTCCACACCTCCAGTTAATGATGACCTGGAGCAAGCTTCAGTCTCCTCTATGACTCTTGGATAAATGCAGCTGTCTCCCAATTTGCCCCCCTAATAAATAGACCAAATGATTGGAAAACGCCTTCTGTGCCATGGTTTTCCCAAGATCATAAGGAGCTAAAGAAAAAATGTAGACATCAAGAACAGCAATGGAGCTCGCAATATAATAGAGAAGAAAAACTAAAATATAAAAACGTATTCATGGAGAAAAAAAAAACATTTTCACTGATAAGAATAAAGCAGCTAGCAATTTCTCTAGGGAGTTATTCAAAACGATGAAAGTATTATCATACTTTGCATACAGAAACAGGGCTACATCTAGCCAAGATTTCTGTAATCAGTTAGCCATTTTTTTCTTTTCCAAAGATGACGATGATGAACCCTCTGATAAAAAGTTCCCGGACTTTCCTCCGGTTTTAAGCTCCTTCACTCATTTTTTGGGTAGAAAAAGTTGTTTCTTTTCTGAAAACCATTAAGCCTGGATCCCCTGCAGTTCCCGGTCCTCCCGAGGTACTTCATCCAGTCTCTGAAACCATTGCTATCCCCCTAACCTTAATTATGAATAAGATCTTAAAAACAGACTGCTTCCCGACAGCCTGGTAAAAAAGTCTAAATTTTGTCGCTTGCCAAAAACCCTCTCTCAGCTCAGTATCATGTGACTCTGGGCAATAGCTCACTTAATCTCCCCGACTGCCCCAAGCGCCTGGATATCCTTAGGGGTGAGAAGTTACACTTTACAAAGCTGGAATTATTAATTTCTTTGATTCTTCTGAAGTGAAAAATTACAGGCCGATTTCTCGCCTACCACCACCGGCAGAAGTATTGGAGAGAGCAATGAATCAAGAGATTATCTCCTTCCTAGATTCCAACAATTACCTTGACTCTACACAACACAGCTTTAGGCCCAGACACAATACAGAGTCTGCCCTATTGGCAGCCACTGAAGAGATTAGATCTACTGTCGAAAGAGGTGAAGGTATGGCCCTAGTCCTATTGCACTTGTCAGCTGAATTTGATACTGTTGACCATCTTTCCCTAGTCAACCGTCCCCAAACAATAGGCATAAAAAAGACAGCTCTCAATTTAATCAAGTCTTTCCTTTCCAATAGAGAGCAAGTAGAGAACCTAGAAGGATACACATCTCCCCCCTTCAAGCTTCCTTGTGGGGTCCCTCAGGGGTCCTCATTAAGTCCAACCCTTTTTAATGCTTACATCACCCTCCTTATTCATCTGATCAGATCCGATGGGTTAACAGTGTGCTCTTATGCTGATGAGACACAATTAGTAGTATCTGCCTTTTCCAACCTAGAAAAGTAGCCTTACAGTTCAGTGCATGCATGAACAGTAGTGCTCAGTGGATGCAATGGGACTCTTTAAAGCTTAATTGCGATATAATGGAGTTACTATTGTTTAGCAACATTAATACTTTCTAGAACACCACTTGGTGGCTATTGAATCTATGTCCTCAAGCAATTTGGGTGTCATTTTCGACAACAGACTAGCCTTCATTTAACATTCCAAGTAGGTGACCCTGTTCCTGCTTTTACATGTGTAAAAAAAAAAGTTATAATAATTCCATTTCTTCCACTTGAGCAAAGAAAAACAGTGATCCTAGTACTTGTTGTTTCAAAAATGTATTACTACAATGCTTTATTTGTAGGATCTCAAACATGTCTCTTCAACAAACTTCAGCCTCTTCAAAATAAGGCAGACAGAGTTCTGCGGAAACCCCCTAAATGTTGCTCCATTTCCAACTCTATTAGAGAAATCAACTAGCTTCTCATCTGGGCACTGATTCAGTTCAAAGTACTTTGTTGGGTCTATAAGGGACTCCATCAGGATGGACTGTTCTTTCTGCAAGACATCTTCAAGTGGTATTCCCTCTCTCGTACTTTATGGTCTAGTACCACAAACAAAGTTCAGGCACCAGGAATAAGAAAATTCCATTGGGGTGGGAGAAGTTTTCCCTGCTCTGTAGCAAGATGGTGGAATTTGTTACCTAACCATCTGCAATCTCAACACAATCTTCCGAAATTTAGGAATGACTTAAGAACCTGGCTTTTTAACTCCACGGCCTAATTCCTTACTTCCTTAGAGCTTATTGGCTGTTTATTCCCTGGGCAGATTGCTTCTCTCACCATTTTTTTCCTCATTGTGCTCTGTTTTCTGGGACACTAGCACCAAGATGCCCTACTGGTACTAGCGGACTCTACAAATCCCAGAACATAACAATAGTCTTTTTTTTAAAAAAATGTTTTTATTCAGTTCTTGACAGTTCATTCATAACAATCATTACAGAAAATCCCAAAAACAGAATAAGCTGAAGAACAAATAAAAAAAAATTACAACAATATAGCATCATCTCAAGAAAGAATAAAGCCTGAAAGAAGAAATTTCATATCAAAAACATACATAGAGATTTAATCAAAATACTTCCCCCATATTTTTTCAAATTTACGGAGTCCCCCAATCCTTTGTGCATATTTAAGTTCACTTTTCCTTACTCTCTTCATTCTCTCATACCATTCATCCAAAGAGGGTACTACATCTGTTTTCCAATACTTAAGAATCAGTGATCTGGCCACCGCTACAATAATATATACCAGTTTTGCTAGTGACTCAACCAGATTAAGTTCTGGATCAATACCAAATATAATCAGTCTTTCATAATTAATAATCGTACATTGCATATGAAGTGAAAGCAAAGAAAAAATGCCCTCCCAGAAGGCCCCAATTCGGGGGCATAAGGCTACTATGTGAGACCAATTAGCCAAATCTGGTCGAGAACATCTAAAACAGATGGGAGATGAATTACTAAACATTCTGGCAATGACTGCAGGTGTATAATATAGCAGCCATTTACTAAAAAACAGCATTCGCCTCCAGTTAGCGCCTCTCAATACCGAGAAATTAAACTTATTTAATGTTTTCCACATATTGACTGTTAAGTAGAGACTTTCATGTTTCTGCCATTTTTTAGTTGCTTTAGTACTCAGATCCTCCTCTCTACTCTGTGCTAGGACTCTTCTCCATTTTCCTGGTTTCATAAATAGTGAAGACCAAAAGAGATCATTGGATAAATCTGAGGCTTGACTGATCTGTACTAAATCAATTTGAACAAAAACTTTATAGAGTAGATTATAAGAACCCATAAGAAGAAAATTTCCCCCAGTTAGAAAAAGCATCTCGGTAGGAGTTAGCCAAGCTTCATTTTCCACGAAATTCAGTAGTGATGTAAACCCCAGTCTGACCCAATTTTGTATAATTTCTGGCCCCATTTTAATACCAAAACCTAAAATAGCATCACTAAATGGAGTTTTTAAACTAAAGAGAGGAAGTGAGTATCTCTTCAACATGGCATCTCGTTTTTTAAAAAACCAATTTAAAACCTTGTATCGGACTAGTTTAGGAGATTTAGGTATGGGTAATGGAGAAGAGATTTTGGCTTCTTTGCATATTGTTTCAAAAAAGAAATTTATAAACAGTACTTGACTTGACATTGGATGTTTGAATCTTGAGAGATACTGTGCAAAATAAGCAAAGTAGTAATCTCTAAGGTTTGGGAGACCGAGACCTCCTTGTTCTTTTTCTTCGTATAGAGTATTTATGGCAATTCGAGGTGTCTTTTTAGCCCAGACAAAAGCTGAGAACATCGATTCGATTTTCGAAAAAAAAAAGCCCGGTAATGAACATGGGATAGTGGAAAACAAAAAATGAAATAGGGGGAGAACCGACATCTTAATTAATGCCACCCGGCCTAGAATGGACAAAGGTAGGGTATTCCATCGTGAAAACAGATCGCGAACTTTTTTTATTAAGGGTTCAAAATTCAAAAAGTACAATTCACTTACAGATGGCATAAAATAGACACCCAAATATCTTTTGGGTCTATTATTAATACAGTTTTGAAAATCCGGGTGTAGTTCAGGGGTTATACTACCACAGATTAAGATCTCGGTTTTCCTCCTATTGATTCGATACCCTCCAAGTGCTTCAAATTCAGCAAAAACAGAAAGCGCCCGTGCTTGCGAATGCATCTCCGGTTTAAGAAGAAGCATTATGTCATCTGCATATAATTTGATTTTATCCATAGAGGCCATAGGTGGAAGGATATCTATAGAATTCCGGATTGCTGCCGCCAGTGGTTCTATGAAGAAAGCAAAGAGAACAGGGGACAATGGACATCCCTGCCTTGTCCCTCTTTGCACTGAAATTGAACCCACCATGGATTTGTTAATAAGCACATGGGCTTTTGCACCGTGATACAGATTTTTGACTAAGGTTATAATTTGTGAGGGGATTCCAAAAAATTGTAAAATAAGAAAAAGTGTATCCCAGACCACCAAATCAAAAGCCTTTTCTGCATCTAAAAGAAAAACTAAAGCCGGCACCTTACATGTTTCAAAATAATCTAAGGCCTCAACCAAATAGTGAGTATTAGTGATGAGTTGTCGACCTGAGATAAAACCATTTTGGTCTGAATGAATCAGTTGCGAAGAAATATGATTAAAACGTAATGAGAGTAATTTAGTAATGATTTTATAGTCCGAATTTAACAAAGTAATGGGTCTATATGAGTTAGGATCATTTGCTTCCTTCCCTTTTTTCAAAAAACTAACCACAGTCCCATCATAGAATGATGGTGGGATTGAGCCACCTTCCAACATGGAATTGGATAATAAAAGTAATAGTTTAGATAGGGAGGTGAAAAATATAACAAAGAATTCTGCAGGGAAACCGTCTGGTCCACATGCCTTACCATGTGGCAGAGATTTAACTACAGCTTTTAGTTCATCCTCCGAAAATGAAGATGCCATTGCTGCTTGGTCCATCTGAGAGAGAGTGGGAAGATTATGCTTGTCTAAAAAATTGTTTAATCTGTTTTGATCCGTAATATGGTACGAAGTATAAATTTTCTCGTAGTGAGACAACATAATCTGTCCTATCTCTGCTGCATCTGAGGTATCAGTATCATTAATTGGAGATTTAAGAGAATGAATTAGATTAGCTGCCGCTTGTTCTTTGACCTGCCATGCCAGAAATTTACCCGTAAAATTGCTGTGTTCGTATGTTTTTTGGGCTTGCCTACAGAAAATTTCCTCACTTCTCTCAAAATAATGTGAGCTCAGTTCACGTTTTGCAGCATTTAATTCATTGTTTAGCCTGGCAGATGGATTATGATACATTTGTTCTACCAGATCCTGGATATTCTTCTGTAGTAAATTCTTTGTATCCCTAAAAGCAGCTGATTCCCGCGCATCCCTTCCAATAGCAAGCCCCCGGATAAACGCCTTAAGTGAGTCCCATACCACATGAATAGGAGCAGTTCCCATATTTCGTTCAATAAAGTCATTAATCTCATTTTTCAATAGGGTCACCCGTGTTACATCAGCCAGGTATGATTTATTAAACACCCAGCGTTTTACCGCATTTGTGCTCTCCTCAAACATCAATTCTAATGCTAACAATGCATGGTCGGAGAAGCCGGTATGTAGAATTCTTTGATAGCTATTCTTAAATTTTGAGGAGGTCAGGAAAAAATCGATACGAGAAAATGACCTATGTCTTCCCGACCAACAAGTATACTCTCTTTTATGGGGATTTATAGATCGCCACGGATCAACAAGATCTAAAGTCCTTACGTTATTCGAAATGGACTTAAATGCTTTAGGTTTCAATTGTTTTTTACCACCCGTGCTAGAATCTAAGTTCAGGTCCATAAGTATATTAAAGTCCCCCCCCAATCACAATATCTCCTCCAACCAACAAAAGAGACTGAAACATTTCCTCATAGATTTCCGACTTATTGTTAATTGGAGCATAAAAGCTTACAAATGTGATAGGGGAAGGCCTATTCTTGAATTTACATGTTGCCCAACACCATCGACCCCGGCTCCCTGCCTTGGATTGCAAAATCTCTAACTCCATATTCTTATTAATGAATAGTGCTACTCCCCTTTGTGACTCAGAAAAAAAGGAGAACCCCCGATACGAGGCCCACCCTTTAAACATAGAAAAATTGTCAACTTTTGAAAGAGGGATGTGTGTTTCTTGAAAGAGAATAACTGCAGGATTTTCAGTTAAGACCCATTTCTCTATTGCCCGCATTTTTTTTTTATTATTGAGACCGTTCACGTTGAACGAAACAATTTTTATACCATTTTTAACCATTCTAATAGTGTTTACTAAAGTTTTCTAAAAAGATTACTCCCTCTTTGCATATCATACCCTTTTTTTTAAACAAAGTACACTCGGTTCTGAGTCCATCAAAAAAACTACTTGTATCTTCAGCAAGCAGACCAAAAAGTGAACATAAAAAATAGAATTGTGCCAAGAACTGTATTTTTTTACTATTTTCACCCCCCTCCCTCTTCCTCCATCTGTGGCACCCTCCTCGCTCTACCTCCCTCCTCCCACGCACGCCACAGGAACCTCTCCCTTCCATTTGAGATGTTGTGTTGATACACCTCTTCAACCTTCCTGCCCTGTCCTACCCCCACCCCAACATAGTGTATGAAATACATCATCCAGTGGAGAGAAAAAACGATTGAAAAGAAAATCCAAATATCTCATGTCCGAATTTAGCCATTTTGAATTCCATGTAATAGCTCCTGTGCTGCCTCTACATCTGATAGCATATAGAATTTACCTTTAAAGAGCACTCTAAGTTTTGACTGCTGAGCTATCATTGCTTGTGCCCCATGGGCTTTGAAAAGATGAAGAATTTTAACAAATTCTTTCCTTCGTCTTGCTGCTGCTGCAGACATATCTGAGAAAATCCGGCATTTCACTGTGACATTCACCGGAAACTGTCTCTGTCGAATTGCTCTGGATAGAATTTGCTCCTTAACCCTAACATCGGCAAAGTTAATGAGGATAGTCCGAGGTAGCGTGGAGTTCGAGGGGAGGTGTGCAGGAACTCGGTGGGCTCTGGTGATCGTTAAATCTCCTTTGTGTTCCGGAATCACCCCCTGTTGGAGAAATGTAGAAACCCATTGAAGCATATCTGACCCCTCAATTCCTTCGGGGACCCCCACTATGCGTAGGTTGGATCTTCTATTGTAATTCTCCAAATCATCCAGCTTATTCTCCAGAGCCCTAGAAGTTTTGGATACGTCTACAGTTTCTTTCATTACTGCAACCATTTGATCCTCAAGAGAGGAAATCCTTTCCTCTGCTTCAGTTAGACGAGCTGGAAAAGTGGACACTAGCTCTTCAATTTTATCCATTTTATCCAACCTCTGATGGATTGCAGACAGCTCCACGTTTTGTGATCTCTTGATCTCTCTTAGTTCATCCAATATTAAGTTTAGCATGTCTTTTACGGACATCTTCATCTCTCCTTCTGTTTCCGTATCCATCTCTAGTACAGGGGCCGTGGAGCCTCCCACCTCTGCAACTAGATTTCTATCAGATACAGATGAAGATTGGGATACTGTACTCATTAAATCCTCTTTTCCTAAAGCACCAGAGTTCAGTGAATCAACAGTTGAAGTGAATACTGCTGAGCCAAGTTGTGCAGACGAAGCTGAAATTATAGAGGAGCTAACTGCCAGACTTGAATCCCTTGTACAAACTGTATGATTCTGGGTTATTGTCACATTTGCAACAGTTTCCGAGGTCATATTGTTGGGCACAAGCGAAGGAGTTTTTTTAACAAACAGGGGAAATTGTTTGGGCGGAGGGGGTGGTTGTGCGAGAGGCTGAGGAGAAGCAAGAGTATCGGATTTATCACCATTCTGGAAATCGGCAACTTTGTCCCCCATACTCAGATGCAATAGATCTTCTGTTAATACATCCTCTGTCTCTGAGCAGTCCGATGAATGCACTGAATCCACCGCCTTTATAATGCCTCCATCTGTTAATTTAGCCGAAGCCTCAGCCTCTTTTGCCTGCTGTCGGCGTTGCTTTGCTTTGCGCGCATTTAAAATCTTCCCCATACCAGCAGTAGCTCGATTCTTCACGGGTTAAAGATATTGCAGAGATTGCAGAGACTTACAAAAAACCCCTTTGACTTCTGTTTCCCTTCAAGCAACAGTATAAATGTTTTTAAGTAGACTTACAAGCTCTTGTGCACACAGCTTGTGTACACCTATATCCACCTGGTTAATCCTACTCCTCTGCTCTTCTGTTCCTTTTATTTTTCTACAAACTTTCGATATTCAGTGTTCTTTTCCAAACGATAGCTCCTTTAAGTATTTTTAGGAAAGTCCAGCCACTGCCACTGCTGACTGCTGACACAAAACAAAACAAAGTGTGCCTTCTCTGCTCCTTTCGTATTTCACAATATTTAACAGTCTTAGACAATCTTCGTATGTATTCCCCTCAAAAATGCTAAGAGTTTTCAGTAGGAGCCACCATTCACTTCCTCAAAGAGGCGGCGTAATGATCTCAGCCTAATTCAGCCCTGCTCCGCAACTCGAGTCAGGGCATTTGTAAGAAAAAAAGGAAAAAACCATCATCAAATCGCAATTACTTTCCAAAGCGAACGTGTTTAAACGAGAGCAGCCAGCTTCTAGTTGCTGACACAGTGCACAGCGTGTCTCCTCTGCTCCTACCGCGTTTTTCACAAATGCAGCTGTAAGCTCCTCTCAGAATGCTTGAAGCCGTTTTAGTAAACAGAAAAATGTTCACTGTAGAGCCGCCATTCTCTACCTCAGTGAAAGCAGCGTGGCTCCTTCAGCATGACTCCCTCAGCGTTGCACGAGCATCGAGAAAAAGCCTCCTTCGAAACTGCCGCTTTCTCTCCACTACGGGAAGCAAACGCCAGCGCCTTCCAGCATCGTGTACCTCGTATGGGGGGAGGGGCAGCAACACGGCAGTCAGGTGCTACGTGGAGGCGTGGAACTCCACTGTAGCGTCCAACATAACAATAGTCATCGGTACCCATTTACTAAACTGTTAACGCTGAAAAGGGCCATCCAGTGAATGATATCACAATACATCTCAAAACCCTGGCTGTCATCCTCTAACAAAGCAACGTTCTAGAATGGTGTATTATTGGTGATCATTAGCAGTGCAGGAGTAGGCAAACAGAACTTTTTTTGCAACACCGGATGGCCCCTTTAACGTTGAGATCTATGGCAGTAGTGCAAACCTTCCGAAAGTCACCATTGATATATGGCATTCTTAAAAAACAAGGAGTTCTAGGCAACAGTTTCTTTTGGATAGAATGGACATAGTAATTTCAGTGGATAGTTTATATTACCGGATGCATCCTCATTAATTTCTGTAGTGCAGACCCATTTCCGCACGGTGGCACAAATTTTCCCCCGATTCTCATGCATACACAACCAAACATTATTCTGAACCTTGTTGATGGGTATCTTGAGTCATAAGAGCTTCTCCACATTGGTGGACTCTCAATATCATCCTTCTCGGATAGGGATATACTTTCAATAATTGCATTGAAATACATGTGTTTTCATTAAATTACGTCAGAGATTAATGTTAGATTTTCCTCTATATCCCTCAGGAAAGTTCATAAATCTTTTTCTGTTTCTATCCGAACTCATCCTTAAATGAGCAAATGAAATAGTGCGATCACAGGGACAATGCCCTACTTATAGGGCTCAATATGACAATGTTCTCTTACTCTTTAGCCACAAAGTTAATTAGCATCAGCTTTCATGTCTTCCCTCAGTCCAGATAGTGTGCGAGTCGCAGAAGTAGCCTCCATAAATCATGGGCTTGTATTTATTCTTTCTTCCCAATATAGGAAATAAAATATCCAAAATCACGAAATATTCCACATGAGCCAAGCTGGTCCCTTCCAGGATAAAAGTTAGATATTTTCTACAATGGCCATAAACTATTACTTTCGTTGTATTTATATCACAGGCTAATATCTTTGATGATAATTAATGTTTAGTGTCTTTTATAAAATGTCTGGAATGAGGAGTTTGTGACATGGTCACTTTTGTCTCCTTACATTTTGAAACACACCATACATCTTGGGGTACATTACATTGCCATTGTTGCTAGAAAGTCTACCAGAAGATGTGTAATTAAACGTGGCCACAACACAGTTGTTTCAGACCTTTTTGGTACTATTTTATGTTATGTTAAAAAACCTATTCAAATTATTTTAAATCTGTGCCCACGGATCACTACATGGTACTTTATGGTCAATTCCTAGACGATCTAATTTGCACCATGAATATTTCCAGTAAATACAAACAAGAGTCATCCCAGTCAACACAACAAGTATTTGTCAGGCATGGGCGTCAAAAGCCGGTGAATGTCCATTTTCATCCCAGTTTGGGTTAGCCCTCTGTTCCTCCCCTAGCTGAAAACGTCCCAGAGACAGTCATGCCTGAGGTTCACTCTCCACCTTCACCCTCAAGTTGCACTGCTAGCTCATTGTTGTCAGAATATCCTGAGCTCTCTGGCACCCCCAGGTGCCGGAAGCATGTACTCCAGCTGGGTGGAAAGGGTGACCCAATCTCAGTAGATACAAGTCAGAGAAGGAAGGACACACCTTCACCAGCAGAGACTGGTCACCAAAAAAGAAAGAGATCCATGACTTAACTGTCCCAGCCAGGCTCAGGCTTTCTTCCACCACATAAAGAGTACAGGTAATGCAGGGATTTAAGTGGGAAGCAAAAAACGGAGGGGCGGGGCATGGGACCAAAGTCCTAAAACCCTCTATTAACTACAATGCTTTTTAATGAGGTGCTATCATGTATATTGGTCCCAAGATGGCTGCCAACACTTCTTGGATGAAGTGCTGACAGCCAATCAGATCAGATGTGTGGTTAGGCTCCGCCCAGATATATATCTTTTTTTTGAACCTAAATTACTCAAAATCCACTGGAGCACATATATTGAGACCTAGCAAAGGCACATCGGGCTAACAGTCCCTAGAATTTTGCCAAGTTTCGTGCAAATCCATTCAGCCGTTCGAGCTAAAAGTGAGGCCAACCGCCCTATGGAAATTAACATGGGAAAAACACGTTTTGGGACCCCCCTTTTTTCTCGTCACCAGGTGCATTGTCACCACAACAATACACCTGGGAAGTGAGGCCACGCCCACCCTGGTGCCCCGGTGCGTGCAGGCCCGGGTGGGGCGCAGTGCCACGTTCATTACAGCTCAATGAAGCATCACCGGCGGGACTGGGCACCCCCAGGATCACCACAGCCTGGCAGGGACCCCTCCCCCGAGGGCACCCCTGCCGAGGAGGGAGGGGCGGGCAGGTAGAGTGCACCGCGTGGAGCGGGAGGGCACAGAAGGAGGGGCAAGGGGAGGTGTGTGTAAAGAAGGGGGGAGGAGCAGGGACTCAAAAAAGTAAAGAAAACATGGTGAAGAGAAAATTACTACAGTGGGTAAAGAAGGCGGAAGCAGGTGGTGAAGGGGGGCTGAACCTATAAAGTGGAAGTATACAAAAACAAACTTTATCCATCTTACTCGAAGTTTTATTTCATTGTGAAATAATAAAATGTTAGTTTACAAGTTATTGATTATTTTTTGAATTAGAAATATATGGGGCACCAAAATCTTACGTGTTTAGAGCCTCTAAAGGTCCCTATGTAATCCCAGTCTCGGAGCGACACTCGTTCAGTGTTAAGAGCCATAACAGATATTTGAAACAAAGATCAGTGGGGAAAAGGGGGGGGGGGGGCAAATGAGGGTCATGAAGACCCAGTAAGGACAGCAAGGGGGCGGGACGGCAGTGAGACCTCTACAAGCTAATGGGATGCAGCGAGTGATCCACAAACAAAAGTGGAGGTAAGGAAATGGATGTGGGAGCTGCAAGCATCCGAGGGGCAGCGAAGGCTTGGATAAGAAGGAAGACAGTGAGGGCTCGCAAGAAAATGGGAGTAGGTAAGAGGGTTGTGCTGAAAAGGGCAGTAAGGGGCTGGTGAGACAGCGAGGGCTCTGCGCAGCAAGAGAAGCAGCAAGCGCCTAAGAAGGGGCGCTCTTCAAGTGGTTAGAAGTCCGCTACTAGATATATTTGTCTAACTAGGGGCAGCGACCATCGCTATTGAACTCGGTGCCGCTACTCGCCGTCACTGTCCTCGGCATGCCGTCTACGGGACATGATCACTGCTCTCAACTGCAGGTATGCGAAAACACAGAAGGTCCGCTGGGTTCTGTCTGGTGCTCTCACGTGCAAATGGAAGTACCGCGCGCCGCCTTCGCTTCCAGTACAAGTCACTCCGAACGCGCGCAACAGTCAGACCAGGGCTCTCCTGGGCAACAAACCCTTCAGCCGCCTCCTGCAGAAGAACACGCCCACTTTCGTTTATTTCCTTCCGGGGTCAGCGTGCGATAGAGCAGAGCATACCGGGATAGACATAAAAGACACATCCCGGATTTTAGGCAGCCAATATTTTAATAGTAATCAATCTTTGCTCAATCTAATGTTGTTGCTGGGATTGGAAGACCTCGCCGGAATTCGGGGAGATATCTATTGGCATCACTGGTTTGTGCACCCGTGTGAGTGTTCAGTGAAATATTTAGAACCTTGAGCCCACGTGAATATTTTAGCGACAATTTCTAATTTGCGCCTTTCGGGTTTCCCCGTTTGTGACACAAATATCTAACACACTCTCTCTCTTTTGTGTGTTATGCAGGTGATGTTCCACTTGTTCATTAATAGTTGTTTTACCTTGCTGTAAAGTAAGTTAAGAAGTCAGCCATCGTTGAATCGGTATTGTTCGGTTATAGAGCCAACACCTGTGGCAAAATTCGAATCAGAAACAGAGTGACCATGTGGTAAGGCGTGGAACAGTATTAGCTCCCCGCATATAGTAATCAGATGTGAGAGTTCTCCACGACTTTCACTTTTTGTCCGTTACGAAAATGACAACTAGGTGTATTTTATAAAGGAAGCACTACTGAAGTGCAACGATTTACATCTTCAGCTTTGATCACCTACGTTTTCCACCAATAGCTGCGCGTCCTAGTTGGCCCACCCTACCGGCAAAACCGCTTACCTGAAAGTCTTTAGCCATGGAGAAGGAGACCCACGGAGAAGGAGACCCGACACGTCACCACGGAGAAGAAGCAGGAAGGCAGGAACACCGGCAATGCCGGACCAGATTCGGGGGCGTTCCCGGCTTTTGGCTGACGTCGCGTGACGTAGCCAAAAGCCAAAAATTCTCGGGAACGCCCCCGAATCTGGTCCGGCATTGACGGACAGGCCCGTCTTCCAATGGCTAGCCTCCATTTATGGAGCTAGCCAATGAAAGACGGAGGCCGTTCCTGTCTCCCGTATATATCTCAATAGGTTTTCGCCTGCGCAAAAAAGATGCGCAGAGTGCATCTTTTCGCCAGGCAAAACCTAAAAAGCATCACAAAGGGAGAAATGAGGAATCTACAAGCCGGGTCACACCGGTAAGGCGGGCACTCGGGCAATGGGTCCTGGATCGGCATCTGAGTTGCACTTGTGGGACGCTTTTTTACCCAGTGTGGTGGCCGATTTGGGCTGTGGTTGTGCTGTTCTGATGCGTCAGCGGCCCAGTGGGAGCCTGAGCGGCCTTTCCGGAAGCAGATGGGCCTGTATCACCTTCCTTTTACCAAAGGGGGGAGGTGTCATTCCCAGTCTCTTGCTGGACCGACCCATTAATGTATACAGATTGAGCAGGGGGCCTGGCAAGAAGTGGCCTCACTAAAAATCAGATGTGGTTCACCATTGCAAACTAATCCGTGCACAAAAAGCCCTGGCAACATTTGCATTTTATTTGATATCAGTGAAGATAAGAAAGCATTCCTCTTTTAGAGAAACTAACTTCATTATTTTCATAATACTTAAAACACTAAAGCAGTGTTTTGCGAAAAGACACAATCCGCAAATGTGGTCCACTTTTTATAGGGTGCCTGGGCCTATTTTTGATTCCAATTCAACCCTGCCTGCAAGAGTGCGATAAAGGGGTAAGGAGTACAAGGTACTGGGTTAACGAGACGTGAGATGGTTGAAGACTGTGCAGTAGGTTATTGCTGATGCGCGAGTGAGACTAATGCTGAAGATTGATTACTGTTTTGCCTATTTGCACAAATCCTTTGCACAGACTTTTTAAAACGTTTAACATTTTACTTAACCAGCAGCACACTAATTAATTATTTTGGGCATATTAACTTGTTCCTACCTTTGTTATAGTTTAATTGCTGCTCCCCGGTCCACTGCGAGTCTGACTCGAGTTATAGCTATTTCCGGTTTTGCGGGGAAGTCTGCGTACTAGCGGCCCGGCTCCCTCCATAAAACCTGATGCTCACTACGACGCACAGCGGACGCGCGCAGTGGGCGCGCCGGCTGCGCCCCGAAGGCGTGCCAATGGCAAGCCCGTCTGCGCCCGTCCGCGCCCTTCCGTCGCCAGGAGCCAGACAACCTGCTCTTTCAACATCACCTCCCGATACAAGTACTAAGACAGCATATATTAGTAGTGACCTAATAAAGATGAGAGGGCACTTACAAGCAGGGTGTAATTTGCATAAACGTGTGGAGAACCCTAGCTATGTAGTTCACATGCAGAGCATGCAGATTCCAAATCCTGGACAGTGACTCTGTGCACTCTATTGTATGTCATGCCGATTCACTTACCAAGACTACCCGTCCTAGGGAGTTAGGACGGAAGCTAAACAATACTAGTATATCTACATCACAAGAGTGGAAAAGCTTTCTTGGCAACATTAGGTCATTGCTGAAACATACCTTAGAAATATGGGACTGGCTTGACTGAGAAACCGGACCTAGGCTTTCTGACCGAGACTTGGTTAAAGCCTAGTTCCACTCCTATAATTTCGGTGGCACTCCGCGAAGGTTATAACTTACAAAGGCAAGATAGACAATATAAAATGGGAGGAGGAATAGCCATGGTCTATAGAGATTGGGCAACAGTTAATGTTTTGGAGGAACTAAGTAACGAAAAAATTGAGCTCCTTGTTTTTCGTTTAGATCTCACCCCTCAGCTGAGCTGGAAGGGAGCTTTAGTTTATCGACCCCCAGGCCCCATTGTGGACTTGTCTACTAAGCTGGTGGAACTTATAGTGTCACATGTTATATCTACCAAAAACGTTCTCCTACTTGGAGATTTTAATATACACAGTGAGTGCGTGGACAATGCGGAAGCAATGGCTCTCCTCGCGGACCTTGCAGCTCTAGATATAACCAAGATCAACGATGATCCCACTCATACAGCTGGCCACACTTTGGATATTACTTTCACAAATTCATCCCGTATTACCTGTGAATCTCCCTGAACAGTCAGCTGTTTAGAGCACGCTTTCATTGATTTTAAGATCTGGGGACCCAGAGGCCTAGAAAAGACGGGTTCTGAATCTTACTATTAATTCAGACAGTGGCATAAAGTCACTTCTGAAGCCCTCTCAGCCGTTTTTCTTGCACCATGAGATGGGGAACACGAAAAGGTAGAAGAGGGGGTTAGCTCGTTATAATGCATTAGCAAAAGCTGCTATTGATCAATTTGCACCTTTGAAAACCTCTATGGGTAAGTCAAGACAGGTTCAAGCAGCTTGGTTTACTGCTGAATTACATATAGAGAAAGGACACTGCAAAAATCTTGAAAGGAGGTGGAGACGGTCCCATGATATTGGTGATAAAGAAAAATATAAGACTCTCCTCGCCCAATACCACAAAAATATAAAAATCGCTCGGAAGACGTTCATCGCTTTGCAGTTAACCCAGGCAGGGAGTGCCCCAAAAGTATTGCACCAGATCCTTACGACCTTCACAAACCCTAAAGCATGTGATCTGGAAGAACCCCCCTCCCAAGCCTTATGTGACACTATCGGGGAATACTTTGAGCAGAAAATAGAGGCCATCTATGATAAAATCATTACAGCTGGCAATACAAGACTGGCCACAACATATAAACACCTCCCTGACATAAAGGGGACACCTGACTTGTGAAGAGCTGAAAGCCTTATTACATACCGTCAGATCAGGCACCCCACTTGATGTTGTACAAGCCAAAATATTGGCGAGCCTCTCAAAACAACTGTCTGCTCTTATCTGTTCCCTTCTGAATGCATCACTAAAGGAAGGTCATTTACCTTCTTAATGGAAGGCAGCGCAGGTCATTCCACTACATAAAAACACCAAGGATTCTCTCGAAAGATCTATCTAACTTGCTACCTATATCCCTCCTACTGCTCCTGAGCAAAATGCTGGAAAAACATATCAACAAGCATTTATCAGCTTATGTTGAAGCGTCAAATTGCCTGGATGTGTCACAATCAGGCTTCAGGGCGAAATATAGTACGGAGGCAGCCCTAGTGGCAGTCACGGACAATATTAGGCTAGCACTAGAAAAAGGACAATCCACCCTACTGGTGCTATTCGACGTCTCAACGGCATTCGACACCGTCAACCATCAAATTCTGCTCAGAAGATTAGAGGAATCGGGGCTAAAAGGAAAGGCATTGTAGTGGATGACCAGCTTCCTCTCTGACCGCTCCCAGACAGTTAGCTTGGGTGCATATATGTCCAAGTCCAGTAAGTTGTCCAAGGGAGTCCCGCAGGTATCTTGTTTAAGCCCTACCTTATTCAACATCTACATAGCTCCCTTGGCCAAACTTATGAGCACATATGGATTTTTTCCAATATCCTATGCAGATGACACCCAGTTTACCTTCTCCTTTGATAAACACACCATTACAGCCCAGACCAACTTCTCTACCGGCATGCTAGCATTATCTCAGTGGATGAGTGTCAACTATCTCCAACTAAATGCCGGGAAAACAGAGATTATGTACTTTGGAGAAGCCACCTTGATGTGAACACCAGAATGGAGGCCCAGGGAGATGGGTGCCTCCCCCTGCCTCAAAGGCATCAGTAAAGAATCTTGGGGTGCGCATTGAGCAGAGTTTAAACACAAAGGAGCAGGTGTCACAAACAGTAAGCTCATGCTTCCATGTATTAAGTCTTCTGAGGCAAGTATTTCCGTTTCTTCCAGACCACACACGAAAGACCCTTATCCAGTCACTAGCCATAAGTCGATTTGACTATTGCAATACATTCCTGATATCGGCCAATGAGGCCTTGTTGGATCGCTTGCAGGTGGTGCAAAATACAGCAGCGCGTCTGGTACTGAACGCCCCCTATAGATCTAAGTCGAACCCGCTACGGTGGAAGCTGCACTGACTCCCGGTGCGCAAGTGAATAACATTTAAGATTTGCTGCATCACCCATAAGGGAGTATTGGGTAACGGGCCAACATATTTGGCGGAGAAGCTTTGTCATTACACTCCCCTTAAAGACCTGCGATCCAGCTCCACATCACTTCTTAAAGTCCTGCATATTAACAAGGCCAGGACCGGGGGGGAAGGCTTTTTCCAACCATGCCCCACGGAACTGGAATTCACTCCCACTAACACTCAGGTAGTGTACGGACTATTTCCGTTTTAGAAAGTCCTTGAAAAAATTTCTATTCTGGACGTCTCATTCAGTATTAGCATTTTCCTACTCGTCCGCAAGTGCGGAGATACCTCTACGGGGTGATTCAGGCGCTATATAAGTAAATAAATTAACACGGTGGTCGTGTGCTGATGACGAGCTGAGCTCGTCCTGTAACATTGCTCCTTACATTTTTCAGCACAGGGGAAAAATTACCACAGCAGCCAAGGTGTTAACACCTTGGCTGCTGTGGTAATTTTTTCCCTGTGCTGAAAAATGTAAGGAGCAATGTTACAGGACGAGCTCAGCTCGTCATCAGCACACGACCACCGTGGCTGATGACGATCGGAGCTCGTCATCAGCATCGAAGGGGTTAAACATAAATAAATACTAGGAGCACCAACATTTAATCGCACCAACCGTGGGATTCTGAGCAAATTTTGATTTGTTATATTGGTGACCCTACTAACCAAACTAACTAGGTTGCAGAAGATTTGTGGGAATCCTGATTCCATCCTCAGAGCTTTTTTTGATTTGTGCTTTTTTAGAGCGAACCGTGGTAAAAGGTCCTTGATTGTACTATATATGCTGCCTTCCCATACTTAAATACCTTGATTCCTTAGGCCCTCTACCCACCCGGTAAAACTATATTTACGTATTATTAATCAGCAACATACCCGTGCAGATGATTAAAACTACTCTCATTTAACTTTACTGTTTTGCTTTGGATAAGATAAATAGGTATTAAGTAGTGATTGTCTACCAAGAGTAGTTCCTCCTTATGAGACCCGACTGAGCGATAAACAAGATTTAATTTGGTCTGTGAAATGACATTCATAATTCACAATTATCCGGTTCATTTCACAGACTTTTTTCATAGACAAAAATCTTTCTTGCTGGGTGGTCGCTTATTGACGCTGGAAAGGCATCATAGATTCTCTGCCCCAACCATCCTGTCATTTCAGTACAGGTCATGCAGTTTTGCCAGTAGCAACAGGGTGCAGCAAAGTGCAGTATTTTCAATTTAAAGCACGCGCAAGAAGGGCCCTGGTGCGGAAGCGCTCTTGCTGGAGATTCCCACCCCGTGCATGTTTGGCGTACCACTGACCAAGCACGCACGCACGCGCACGCACCCACGCGCATAGGTGACGCCCCGGAGCAAGCAGGAAAATCAAATGCCCGTGCTCTGAGCCAAACCAAAGTCCTTGTAACTTTTCACCACCAGATCTGACATAACATTTGAAAGAGAATGGGGAAGAAGAGACAAATTCTGCCAATGCGGCTATTTCTACCTGTACAAATACAAGTCCTCTCTCAAAATAAGAATGACATCCACCCATAATTCCCAGTGTTTGCGGTGTGCCAGTGGTTCTAGGTGGTAGGATCTGGCACTTATTTGGGGGGGCTGGGACTTATTATCCATCCTCAGACTTTGACCAAGATCAAGGGAGAGAGAAATGCAGAGAAGGGAAAAGGAGGAAGAGAAAGATAAGAAAATATTTTTAAAAAGGAAGGAACTGGAATGAAAAAGACCTTGCAAGAGACAGATAAGGAGACAGGGAGTGTAAGGTGTTGGATGGAGGTCTGAAGTGGAGTCAAAACTGAGCAGCCTTTGTCCTTGACAACTCTGGCATCTGGCAGCTCTGGTGACTGGCTGCCAAGAACATCTTAAGACCCCTGCACCTATTTTTTTACATAGAAGTTAAGAACTGACCATTCCTCTCCTAGAGGTTTGCATTCTTTATTAGGCGAGGTTACATCCCTGATCATGTCGGCTGCTCCCCAAAGCCGCTCTTGTTGCCCCGCATCTAGTTAACACTGCAGGGTGGTTGTGGGATAACCACACACTTGTTAGCATCTGCGTTCTTATCAGATGTCACCTGTGATAAATCGAGCCTCACTTCTCTCCATCACATGAAGAATGAAGTAGTGGGCCCGGTGATAGCTCACGTGACCAGTTAATTTGAAAATTTACCTCATACAAGGTCCAGAACCTGATCGACCAGATGCCTCCCGCTGCCTGACCCCGACTCCATGTACATTCTGTGTTCTTCCTTGATATTTCAAAGTTTAAAGTCACTGCTTGGTAGTTCTGATACACTGTTGTTTCCCTTCTCTCCGGGTCTAGGAAAAAGTCCTAGACAGCAAAAACCTGAGATCTCTTACAAAACAAAAACCTACACCCATTCTGGAGGGCGTTCTGGCCTGGCTTCAGGTCTATGTCCCACAAACCCACCAGTCTCCCATGAGATGTTGTGTATTCTTAAACATTGGGTAGAAACTGTGCGACTTGCTCCCTGCAGTGGTTCAAGATCACAGGGGTTGGGCTTAAGACCGAAGATATCATTCACCAAATCGAATCTGATTCTATAGGCTGGATACACCATGATTTTAGTGGTACACAAAGCTTCCTAAAACAAATTTGAGAGCTCCGTCTTCCATCTCTCTCAGGGCTGGACTGGGGAACCAAAAGCAGTCCTAGTGAAAATGCTTAAACCAGCCTCACTCCCTTCATCTCCTAGCGCAATCTCGCTATCGTCCATTCTCTCTCCCTCCTTCTCTCATTTCTCCATTTCTGATCATTTTCTGTTCTTCCCATCTCTCCATTTCTATCTCCTGAAGCTACACCATGTCTGCTGCCATTAACCTCGGGAGCTGGGGCGAGTGACAGAGGCCGCATCCGTAACTTTTCAAAACAGGCCTCCAAGGGTACCAGCCCACTGGGGAAATGCCCGGTGGAATAAAATACCTTTCCAACCCTGCTCCATCCCCATACATAGATAGCCTGCTAAGGATAGTTTTTTTTCTTTCTATTCAGAATGATATCAAAGAGACGGACGGGAGCCTACTGGGGGAGGCTGCCCAGGACTCTCAAGGGAAGAAGGATGGTGTGAAATGGCAGAAACCCAGGCTGAGCCGCAGGGCACTGATGAAATGCTGCCTGGTGAAGTGGATCATGTCCAGCGCCTCCTCACAGGGACCAGGTAGGTGATTTCAATGTTTTTTTTTAAGAAGAAGGTAGCACACGCCTTAGAAGCATGCATTCTGACCCTCATTACAGTAGCCACGGTAAGCCTGGCCGAGCCACTAATAGGTATTTTCTCACAACAGGGATTCTAAGTAGTGGAAAAATACCACACTAATCTTATGTTTTTTCCCTCAAATTCTGTTATACAAAACTTGCAGCTTAGTCTGACTGGAATATGAGCAGCATTATTGCAGTTCGGACAATTGCAGGCTCCTGAAGCTATTAGAATGGCTTGGGCGGCAGGTATTAGTCATTTTTTATGTGTATTGAATTAATAAACAATTGTGGTGCTCATCTCTAAATTAGACAAACAGTGACACCATGTGGCAGACTTTCATTGGCGTCGGTGTTGACAATTAAGTGCCCGTGTCCAGCAATGGAAACCACCAGCTCAAATTAAGCACTGGATGGAATACTACACCAGGGCAAAACCAATCACTGAGGTATGCGGGCAGCTGTACCTCCTGGGGAGTTCTGTGGCCATTGTAGCGAGGGTGTAAGTAGGAGCTGAAGGACTGAGTGAAGTACTAGAAGTGGCTGCTTGAGATTGTAAGGCCTGATGGTACAGATGTTCACAGTTTCAGAGTTAAGCACCAAAAATATAAATTCATGTGAATATTAATACTCCCAGATAGAAGGCCCTCATCAGTGTCATAGGGCACTTCTATTACTGTCGCCTAAGTTCCAGGGCTCACTCAAAGGAGCTGAAAGTGGGAAGGTGTGGATTAAAGGGTGAACTACTGTCTCTAAAACAAGTACATCATCATTTTAATGAAACTGGAACTCCCTATCCTTCTTTGCAAATAACAAGCAGGGAGCTTTTTAGCAGGCAGGCTCATATGGGGTCAGATCAATACCTGGCACATCCGACAAAAAATGTCTAGGTGTAGAGCTTTGGTCTCTTACCAACAGAAGAAGGCTTGCCATATAACACACCTGTTGCTAGCTACTGCAACCCTGCATTCTGTGCTGCCAGAGAAATTGAAATTGAAATTGTGTGTGTCTTATAAAGCGCACTTCTACCCGCACCGCAGGCCTCGTAGCGCTATAGACCGCTGGGGAACCCGTCCTGGCTTTCCCTGTGAGATAGTCCCTCCTGGGAGTCTCCAAGGTGAAACCAGGCATCCCCGGCGTTTGTGAGGGGCCGTTGTGGAGATGAGGCAAGCTAATGCCCAGAGTTGCCGAGTGTGATCTCTGGTTGGAGTAGGCACCGATGCGAGAATTATCGAGTCCGCTGATCCTGGTCCGAGACCCTGCCGCGTCGGGAATCGAACCCTGGTCCCGGGCCGTTCTCTGCTCTCGGGTCTGCCGCCTCTAACCAGTGAGCCACACCACTCCACAGAACCAGTGGCGTAACGAAGGCCTGCAGCTCCCAAGGTGCAGGGAGTGGCCATAGTGGAATTGGTGTGATATTTATGTATTTGCAGTGCGTATGTGTGACCTTTGAGTAATGTCTAGCAAAGCACTTCCGAGGATTGCATTTTTTTACTTTTGCGCGTTTTATCCACAGTGGTAGGATTTATAAACAACATTAAATTTGTTGTAACATACCTCCTATGAAGGTAGTATTGAGGGGGGCAACTACTTCAGTTCATCTACTAACATCTCAACACTTGACCTTAATATGATTTTCCTCTTTTTAGAAACCAAGAAATGCAACGTACTCAGTTTATGCACAGCTTTACCGCCTATTGTCAAAAAACTTAAATGAAATGGGCTTTCGTCAAGATTACCGGGCAGTACCACTTTTTATGTGTGAAACCCTACAAACCAGGCCTGACACTCTACTGTAGCTCCCCTATAATGGATCTCGGAAAGCAAGCGCTCCTGGCTGACCTCCCAACAGCAACTTGACGCATGTTCTTCTTAAGGATGCTAGAGCATAGGGCAAATCGGTCTGTATACTTATAATCAGTGAACAGACTTGATTGTAGTTTGAGTGACCATTGTACATAGCATTCACAAGCATATTCAGTACATATGATCCTATTGTGTCGATGACGTTTCGATGCCGAAAAAGATTTGCTCGCTCTTGCCTATACTTGTTGTTTTGTCTTGTTCACTGTAGGTCACGGGCTGTGCCCCCTTGACATTACTTTCTGATTGTGTGCGTCGCCAAATAAATTCCTGTCCGGCTGGACAAAGGACATAAATACTATTCCAGTTTGTGTCTATTCTTACCCTAATCCCCAAAACTACTAGGGTCCACTGTTTTTTGTAATAAGTTAAACGCCCAAGGTCCCTAGTGTACTACCTTCGGGTTCCCTTGTTTCCTATAACTGTTAGTTACAACTAGCAGCACATTTCACAAAGACAGTCTGAATAAACAAGGCTAATGTATGTAGGAGAGCAAGGCTGATGTATGTTTGAGCTGCATACCGTTTGTGGCACACACCTGTCACCTAATTCTCCATGCTCTGTTTCTTTGCACTACAGAAAATCTGCAAGGTGAAAAATGTATGCAATGTCTTTTATATCTTTTCTCCCTTTTTTCCTTCACGTGGGCAATTGTTTTGCTGTCTCAGCTCTGCAAAGTATAAGGCAACACGTGTGACACTAACGCATTTCAGTGCGGTGGTCCACCTCACCGCACTGAAATGTATTGTCACTCATAATAGGCATAGATAGCGCCTCGGCTGTAAAGCCGGTAGGGCTGCTATAATGACTAAACTGAAGTGGCTGGTAGCGCTGCTCAGCTCACAGTACTGGTTTGTGCCGTTCTCCTTTCCTCTTCAGCATCCCCTCTGTGCTGCCGTTCCCGGCCTTCTCCTTTCCTGTGGTCATGCCCTGCTCTTTAGATGGAGTTGCTTGAAAATAAAGTTACCAGTGAGTTCTCTGGAGCCAGAACCCGTTTTTTGACTGCTGGTAGGTGCTGGGTGCGTGAGCAGAGAAGGCCATGAAACTCGTTAATAATAACGGGCGGCCGCCCCACAGACACCGAAGGCAATGCTCAGCTATTGATTTATTCACACTGCTTATTGGTCCCGGTCGGTAAAGTGTGCAGCTACTATACGGGCAGGGGTTCGAAGAAATACTTCCTTTCAGCACATGTTTTTGATGTATGAGTGGGAACCGGGTGTCGGCTTTGATAGTGTAACGGAAATCCCCTGAATTGTCAGTAGCCACGGGCATAAAATAGAACAGCTAAAATATTCCATCTGCTTTAATTCTGAATTCCGAGATATGTATTGTTAATGCGTAGGCAAGGTAGTTATTTCCCAGGTCAAACCTTTCTGACGTGCTGCGCTTCTGGCTCAACTGAGAGAGGGACTCATATTAGCTTTTGTGTCTGATGCGAAAATATTGATTTTCCAGTCACGCTTGCGACTTCATAATTTTTATTTCAAAGTTGAATTGAAAAGTACAGTTGTTCTTTGCAGCTGGTCACATCCTACAGTCAGTTAAAGGTAAAGGCCATTGCTTATAACGTTGAGGTCGGAAAAACTTTCCAATACCTTTAAAGTAAACCACAGGCTACATAGGTGTGTGGGTGGGAGACGCTCGTCATGTCTGTTATTTCTGATATTTATGTTTCCTTTGTCTTCATTGCTTGATTTTGCTTGCGAGAAAGTGTCACTCATAGTTGTTGAAATGTCACTCATTATTGCACTGAAATTATGAAATGTCACACATAGCATCCTGAAACCTTGGCAGCTATGCTGTCTCATAAAGGGGGAGAGCCCCGTCACTCCCATTCCCCTTTTGGGAGGCAGCAACTCATTAATTGTATCTTTGGTGTCTGGGTCTTCTTAGAATTTGAGCCTGTCCATGTATGGCACTGCGAGCATAGCTGGCTAACGCAGTGCCTGTTTGCATCTCATTTCTGCTTCTTTCCCGCCTTCCAGTCCGCTCGCCCCCGGACTGGCTGCGCCGCCTGGTGGGCTGCCGGCTTCTATTTCTGGGTCTGGCCCGTTCTCGTCTGCCTGCCCCCGAACCAGCTGCTCTGTGCGGCTGCTCTGTGTGCAAGCTGCCGGCTTCTATTTCCGGGTTCTGTCTCACCTCCCCGTCTGCCTGCCTTCACACTTGCTGTGCTATTGTGGTTCCTCGGCGGAAATGATAAGCATTGAATATACAACATGGGACCCGCTGCATAAACCATGCAATGGAATATTCTGAAATGCGTTGCCTTATGCTACGGAAGGAACAGTATTAGCAGACGCTTATCTGTATCGTCATTATTATGAGGATGTCATTGAAATGCTCCAAATTAAAATGAAATATTCTGTCCCGCCCACTGCACTCCCCAGAATACACTTGCACTGAGCTCAAAGCATGCATACGGCATGCCTGCTGGCTTTCCACCTCTTATAAACAATATCTGGGTTTTTTTTTCGGGTTGCAATCCACATTCAGAGACAATCACACTGCCAGGGTACATTTGTACAACCCTGAAAACGGTGGTACCAGCTGATGCACATGGAAGCGGAGGACAGCAATGTCCTAAAATGAGACAAATACATTTCACAGCAATATGAAAAAGACTGCAAATGCTGAAAGGAAATGGAATTCAAAAAAGTTAGCTGTGTAGGCAGGGCGCTCACATCTGTAACTGTAACCACTGTATTGCAATACTAAAGCCCTGCCTGTGGAGGACATGTGTCTGCATTTCTTTGGTGTCCTTGCATGTTTTCCTTACATGCTGCTTTTAGGACTCTACTGTGGTCTGTGCCCACAGGCCTTTTCCAGCCCTCAGAAGTTTCTTTTTAAATGGCAAAACCTTCCACCGCGTGCACAGCAGACTGGTGATATGAGTGAGGCCTGTCTCAGGACAGGCCTGTGAGAGCCCATTTGGGGTGGGAAGGGGGTTTGACCTGGGTAGATAGGTGCTACTGGGTCCCAACCATGGTGGCTGAGGTTGTCAGGGTAACAAGGCCAAGCAGTCAAAGGCTTCTCAAAGAGGGGATTAGAGGTGTGTGTGGGGGGGGGGGGGGGGGGGGGGGGGGTGCGGGGGGGGGGGGTTGGGGTGGAGAGGTTAAAAGGGAAGAGCTCAACAGTAAACCAACTGACTAAATAACATATTGTTAAACCCAGTGCTTATCTTTTGGATAAAGAAAGTACTTTAATAAAGCAGAATTAAGTAATAATACACAGCACTATTAGGGGAATGCAACACAGGGTTAAAATCCAATTAAAGCACTACACACTTCAGTATCCTTCCCCTGCTTACGGAGTTCGGCAGCATCGAAAATCACTGTCACCTTATCTGGGATACAGCACTGATCAGGCACAAGAGGAGTTTTCTCAATCATCCCCAAGATACGAATCCATCAAACAGCTCAGTTCAGTTTTCACTATCTATGGTTATTCGCAAATAACTTTGCGATGCCCACCTTGGCATGATAGGCACTCTCGTTCTCATGAGAGAAAAAGCTCCAGAAAAATATCTAAGCGCAAAGGTAAAAATGTGACCGAGGCCTCCTGCGCAGTGTCTCTGACCCATGCTCCAGCGCAGTCGGCCTCAAACTTTGTCCAGGTCAAGCGCGATCAGATGTCCTAAGTTGGCACTTTTAGGCACTGGAAAGGATTTAATCTTTAAAAATTCATATCTCTGGTTCCCTACCTTGGACTCTTGTCATTTTAGGGTCATTTTAATCATAAACATATCTCCTACTTTTATATACCGTTTTTGGATTTTTATTCTGTGTTGTGTGCTATCTATTTAATGTACTGGTGTTTTTAAATGCTTTACGCGCCTGTCTCCAAATTTAAGCCTGCCTGCTCGTTGCCAGCTACCAAGGGTTGAGCAAAGGAATAATTTATTGAGGCCATGACTGGACCCTATATTGTGTTTGTAACCTTAATACTAGTGGTAGGTCCATAACTACACCTACTAATAAACCACCTTCAACACATAGCAAGTGAAATCACTTTGTATGTGCGTAGGGAAACTGCTTTGGCGACTCAAAGCCGAGCTTGAAGGCCCCTCCCTTAAACCTTTGTCCCACAAGATTATTCCATTGATGATGCAGATGCACTAAAATCGAAATGTGAGCTTCTCTCCATTATGAATTTACAAATTAATCAGACAAAAGATTTTAGTGTCCTAGAGTCGAGTCTTTCCAGACTATGCTGGAATCACATTGCTGTGAAAGTAGAAAAAATATTATTTAGGGACAATTCACGATTGATTAATTTAAGGATTAGACAAATTACCAGTGAACCCCAGCGTTCACCCTTCACTGCTTTATTGGGCCATTAGCCTTTGTAGTAGTTTTGGGAATGTTTGGGTGCATCGTGTACCAGAGAGGAGTTGGATCAACTAGCTCCCAACTTATCCTTGAGAGGAGTAAGGTACTCTCATTACTGCTTTACTCTACTTGCCCGCTCTTTCAAGTGCCTTGAAGCCTGAAGGCGACCTGTTATCTAAAAGGCCCAGGAGGATATAGAGAATGGAGCATGGATACTCCTGAAAATTGAGAGTCCTAGTTGTATTTCCCAAAGACCCCTGACTATGGAAGGAGGACTGAGACTTCGTGGGTGCCCACTGGGCCTCTTTTGTGCATGGGGCTTACTTAACCAACTTCACAAAGAGACAAACTTGGATAAAGCGAATTCTTCACCCATAATGACAATTTTACCTCGGCAAAGAGAGAAACTAGAGCGGGGAGTCAGAACTCCCGTTTAAAAAGCTGTCGAGATCACCCCAGTGCTAAATGTCCAGAGTATATATTCACAAGTCTGGAAAAAATTACCACAGAGAATCAGCATGGTTTTATTTATTTTTTTGATTTAAGGATTTTTATTGAAAAAATAAAGTGGCATATACATTGGCAGTTTTACAACAGTGCTGAAGAGAGAGAGGAAGAAAAAAGAGAGAGGGGGGGGGGGGGAGTTAGTGTGGCTTCTTTAAATGTTCGTCGAGTTGTTTCCACATGTGCTCTTGGGGTGTGTGTTCTTTCGAGAGGTTGCCCGTTATGTTGTCTGCTCCTCTTAGGAAGGTGACCCAGTTGATCCATGTTTTGAAGTTTGCTTTCGCCGTGTTCTTCCAGTTCGTTAAGATTATCTTCAGGGCTGCTGTCAGGAGCAGGTCTAGGAGGTCTCTTTCTTCCCTGCCGTTCAGGTTTGCTGTTACATGCCCTGTCGCCAGTGTCACATAGTTTAGTACTAAGTCTGTTTGGAGCATGTCATTTATGAATGCGTTTATTTGGGCCCAGAACCTCTTGACTTTGACGCACCCAAAGATAAGGTGTTCAAGTGTGCCCTCCTCTTTCTGACAGTTCCAGCACTCGCCTGAATCTGCTATTCCGCTTTTGTGGAGTCTTGATGGGGTCCAGTAGGCTCTGTGGAGAAGCCAGTATTTTGTTTGTGCCAGTTGCGGGGTGATCTTGCTTTTTGTGGCTGAGGCCCACATTTGCGCCTGTTCCTTTTCGTTTAGCTGTCTGCCCAGGAGTGTAGCCCATGAGTTTGTTGTCTTCTTGTTTAGAGACAGGGTCGTCGGGGCGAGCAGTTTGTAGATCTTGGCGGTCTGGTGTCCCGCCGAGTTTAGCATTAGCACGTACTTGATGATATCCGGTTCTTCTCGGGTTAGGTTTGCTCTTGTTATGGCAGACCTTATTTTCAGAAATGTGTATAGCTCTCTGTTGGGGAGGTTGTGTAGTTGTTGTAGGTTTGAGAAGGTTAGCTGCTTCCCCTTTGTTTCTATTTGTTTGGGAAGGCTTATCCCTTTTTTGATCCATGCATCATAGTCTATTACTGCCCCTTGGTATGATATTTTTGTGTTGTACCAGATGGATTCCCATGTTGTACCTCTCAGTTTCTGTGCCATTCGCTTGTCCACCTTCATCAGCGCTTCTCTGGTGTGCTTCAATATGGTGTTGGACCATAGGGGGTGTTTGTTTGCAGTTAAGATCGCTATCGGGTGTAGGCCTCCTAGGAGCTCGCTTTCTAGTTCCAGCCAGACTGGTTTGTAATGTTGTGTTCCGTCGATCCATGCGAATCCTTGTTTGGCTAGGCAGGCTGTCTGGTAGGTTTTGAAGTTTGCCAGGTTGAGACCACCCAGTTCCTTCGCTAGCCTCAGTTTGGGTAGGCTAATTCGTGGTTTTTTGTTTCTCCATAGGAAGGTGTTGATCAAGCCATCTAGTTTTTTGTGGAAGCCTTCCGTCATTTGGATCGGTAGCATGTTTAGCGTGTAGTTTATTGCGGGTGTGATCATCATTTTTATCGTCTCTATCCTTCCCCACCAGCTGATGTATTTTGGCGACCACAGTTCTAGTCTGTCTTTGACTTTTTTTAGCAGGGAGTCTTCGTTGTGCTGTATCGTTGATGTTAGGTCCCTTCCGAACTGTAGGCCAAGGTATTTGAGTGGTTTCGTTTGCCAGGCTAGGCCGGAGTCTCCTAGTACAAGTTTGGTGGTGTGTATGTTCATTGGTTTGCATTCCGATTTGTCCTTGTTGAGTTTGTATCCGGACGCTGCTGCATATTCCCCTATTGCCTCCATTAGTACTACGATCGACGTTGATGGCTTGGTGGTGGTGATGAGGATATCGTCCGCGTACGCTGCCAGTTTAACTGTCTTCTCTCCAATCTTGACACCCGTTATTCCCTCATTGTCTCTTATTTTTGCAAGCAGTGGTTCAAGTGCCAGTAGGAAGAGACCAGGTGACAGTGGGCATCCTTGCCTGGTTCCTCTTTCCAGTAGGAGCGGGTCGGATGTGCTCCCGTTGACCACTATTTTTGCTCTCGGTTTGTTGTACAGGGCCATTGTCATTGCTATGTACTTCTCCCCTAGTCCAAACTTTGTCATGCAGTTCCTGAGGAATGGCCACGAGACTCTGTCAAAAGCCTTCTCCGCATCCAGTGCTATCATGACCGCCTGTTCATTGCTCTGTCAGCATGGTTTTATTAAGTGGGCTGCCTACTGCCTTTACACACCTGCTCCGTGAAGTCAATGGCAAGTCATCGTCTTTTAGTTGAAATATAGTGGTGTGTGCTGCCCTCTAGTGGACCGTTCTGATAAAGTATTGATTTGCGTGCAAAGTTTTGTCATTACCGTATGTAAGTGATTAGGAAATTACTCTTTAATATTGCTTTTAGGCATTCTTGATTTTTATTTAATGTTTTTTGTAAACAAACTGCTTAGGTATTTTTCCTCCTAACGTCTACTTTTTTTCCAAATTCACTTCATCACTAAAAATCAATTTTTCTCTTTTGTGCTTTTCTTTGTTTTATTGTTAAAGCATTGGTTATTCTTTACTTAGTTGACATCCGCATTACGTTCTAATTATTCAATCCTTATATTATATTTGTGCTTCCTATTCCCTGCACCTCTCCATGCCCCTCTAAAGACTTCAACCTCGGCTCAGGCTTGAAGGAAGACGAGTACTTTCTAAGAAATCTTTGTCTCTGTAGCCCCCTCGCCCCCAACCAGGCTGGTGTGGGATTCTGGTCGTGGCCATATTAACATTCCATCGCTCCTGGTAGACTTTTAACTGTTCCATTGTAGAGTCTGTTAAGTCACTTGTTTAAGTAGCTTCTTGACCCCAACAGAAGGAAACGCCCATTATACCCTTTAGGAATTCTCATGTGGTTTTCTTATGAGCAGATTTGGATTTTTAAATCTATGGCTGCCAGGTCATAGGTCAGGTGTGTACACCTGGGGCAGGGATGCGAAGGACCGGGATCCAGCTGGACAGATGTGAAGCCTCGGACAGGGCGAATGATGCGCGTCTGAATGTGTCACGTGGAATCTACAGGGTCTGAATAGAAATGAGTGTGGTGAATGGAAATGGTGGTTCCGTTACAACCCTGCGACGGCACTGAATCTGTGCTTCTGTAATCTCACTGGAAAGTCAGACAACAGCAGCAAAGACTGAGCCAGTACCCCTAGCTCCCAATCTAGTCTCAGCAGCCATGCGTCACCTTTGACCTAGTTCGGCTCTAGGGTCTCCTCATTGCTCTGAGTGCTGCTTGTTCAGGATGTTGTGTCACGTGGTCACCGATGAAGCCAAGAGCCTGTGTTCGTAGAAGATACTTTGTGTGCAGGCCTTGGGGCGTTTGAGCAGGTTAACTATCGTTGATTTCAGTCTACTGCCTCACTCACCATACTGGGTCTTGTGGTTTAGTGGACTAACGCGTCCACTGCAGAGGCCTGTGTTTGACCTCAGGGTCACAGGTTCAAATTCTGGGACATCCACTCAACCTATCATCCTTCTGAGGTCGATAAGATGAGTACCATTAAATTGGGTAACAATAAACATCTGTTATTCAGCACCATGATACCCTTCTGGGTGAACGTGTGCTTTATAAATACACATGTTTCTAACGGCTGGCAGGGCCCTTTGAGCACCATGTGGGAGGTGCCTTTCCCTTTTTGTCGCAGTAGCCATGCTTGTTACCCGATGTTTAACCCACTTTAGCCTCTTCAGCCAGTGGCTGGACCTGAGCAGCAACCCACTCTGCAACATGGAAGATGCAGAGCACAGGGCATTCTGGGACATAGTTTAAGCAGGGTTCTTTCAGTTTAGGATGTGAAAGAGGTTTACTCTGCATCCAGGCAGGGAGCCAGGGCTGGTGCTACTACACTACGGTCAATATAAACCGCTATCTTAGGCACCCCTGCAAGGGGTCATAAGAAGGCACCAAACTGTTACAGAGCGCCAAACAGCAGGGCCTTCTCCTACCTCGTGGCCAAGACGTGGAACACCCTCCATACACAGCTGCGACAGACCCAGGACCTGCTGACCTTCAGGAAATTTCTCAAGACCTGGCTGTTCGAGCAGTAGCTGCACCCCCTCCTCCTTCTCAGCGCCTTGAGACCCTCACGGGTGATTAGTGCACTCTACAAATATTTTGATTGATTGAACAACAATACACCATTTTGCCTGGAGCTCCGAAAATCTTTGTAAAGGAGCTACAGGAAGCATGCAATGGGTGTTGTGGTACAGATGTCACATCACAAACAATTGATGCCTGGCGATGTGACCACAACTGGAAGCAGTGGTTGAGTGCAAGAGGAGGCGAAGAAGAAGAATGAAGGGGAGTACCTTGCCTGGACCTTCTGCCTGCTTTCTACAAGAGGCTGCCACAGTAGTGAAGGATCCTTCACAAACTATGTTCCCTCTAGGCTTCGCACATCCAGGAGCATAGCTCTGTGGGGTGGAGAGGAGGTGGGATGTCACCCCCCTAATAAATGTATTTTCTGGTGAATAATTGGGTACAGGTGATCTCAGCTGGGTATGATGAGGTTTCTGTCGCATTTCACCAGGAATGTTTACATACCACAGACAAAAGCGCACGCACACACTCCCCCTTTCTGTTTTGAAAGTTTAAAAAAAGTTCTATTCCGTCACTTGGTACATCTACTAATCTGCATTCCTCTCCCTTTCCACTGCTCCTTGAGCCCCTCTCGTCCACCCTGCCCCTGTATAATGTATTCTTACATTCTATGTCAGTGTGACTCTTGGAAAATCTGAAGCACACCTCCATCCACCCCAACGCCCAATCTTACTGACCAAGGTACGCTACTGCACTCATCCTTGTTTCTTCCAGCACCCAGAATGCCTCTGGGAGTGCTCTCCAAGACTAAAAGACAACAAAAGGGATATTTTGCAGATGCCAGCCTCATGTTCACAAAGACGCAGTAGGCGTGAAAACTTCCCTTTCTCTTTTGGTGTGATAGGCGGCACCTCAGGACATCGACTTAAAACAAAGGGGCTGCTGCTGCCCTCAGGGCACAAGTCCTAAAAAAAGAAGTGGGGGTACGCTGACGTCACGACAGGAAGTGATGTCACAAAAGGTGACTTGCACCATCAGACTCACTGCCTCCCCTCGCGCACCCCTTAGTTGCGATTGCATCAGAGAAGCCAGCGCCTGAGCAGCATTCTGAATGAGCTCCGATCTCGCCCCAGAGAGGCCAAAGAGTGAATGTGTGACTCCATTTGCTCCAGTAATCGAGCTCCTGGTGAAATAAGTGGGGGGACGCCGTCCACCCGCGTGGTACCCCGACTCGAGCCCTGGCTGCCCTTAATTTGTTTAAGAATGAGGTTCTTCAGGCATGAGCATGATCCCATGCTGAGTGAAATAAACACATAATTGTTATTGTGTTTCTTGCAGCAATGAAACTTTGAGCTTGATTATTTTGCTGAAACAAAACATTGAGTTGTATGAATGTGTGTTTCTTTATTCATTTCAAGGCCGTATCCCCTACAAGAAGTAAATGGTAAAACGTTTTTTAAATGCTCAGCCAGTTTCAACTTTAGCTGCTAGTTGCAAAGTCCTCTCTTAGAGCTCATGCATGAACCGAGCCCTGAAAATATAGTTATGTAAATGGTACAACAAACCTCACGTAAAATATGATAACATGCTCCCTTCAAAATTCAAAAATGTGTATTTCTTTAACATGTGGAAGCTTTGGTATTAATACGCAACATCATTGTAAATGGGGAACATTTCTGCCCTCTTCCTTTCAAGCAACGCAGTGCAGACAGTTGCTTTGCTGTGTTGCTTTGCATGAAAGAAAATTAAATCCACCCTCCATGTATAATGCCAAGATTTATTCATATTTTGTGTCGGGGCTGCACCACTTTTTTTGTCACAACCAGGACCAAAATATAGTTTGGTATTTAGTAAGCAAATTCTGATTTCCATAGCTTTGTTTAAAAAAAATTAATACAATGCAAAGCATAGTGCGGCTTTGCAATATCTTGCTTTAGGAAGGCGTTACATGGGTTACCTGGGTGGTGCATGGGCGTGCATCCACCCATGTATTTTGATGCAGCCCCATATTTACAAAGACATGAAAACCTGGGTTTGTGCCATAATGGTGCACCTACCTCAGGGTGGCGAAACCAGGAGAAATATCCTCATTTCTCCTCATTATTTCCTCAGTGGATAGTTTTTGTGCAGGAAAGCATCTTTTCCTGCACAAAAACTATCCTGATCACAACACAGGCACCCTTGCACCATTACACAAGGGTACCTGCATTTGTGCTAGGCAGCCACAATTGCACCAACGCTAGGAAATAGCAGATCTTAAAATTAAGTCACTTCCAGTGATGTCATGGGTCCTGATGTCACTTCAAGGAATGCAGTTTGCGATACCACATGTGATGTTAAGTGCCGCGATGTCACACGCCATGATGTCACTTGCACACTCCCTAATTTGGTTAGTCCACGCACTTCATTTTGAAAGACTCGTGTCCTGGTCCTGCCTGAGGACATACTTGATTGACCTTGATGCTCCTAAGGAAACCCAAGTTTTCTACTGTGAGAAGTTGGCCTGGTATATGATGCTCACTAGTTCTAGTGATCACCTTGTACCATGCCAAGCAACCCTTATGATGATTGGTTGTAAGTCAACCTTATAGACCAGCTATCCTAGTAGCGTGGACCAAGCAGTCTTAGGCTAAACTCTGTAAATGCATGTGAAGCAAGCTGTTTTACCATACATAATCCCCTTGAATACCAAATGTAAGGACACCACACAGATATATATTGAAAATATATATATATATATATATATTTATTTACTACAAATCCCCTATACTCTTTATGAGCACAGAAGCAAATGCGTAAAAACAAAACACAGTTTAAATACACAAAAGTTGCACAATATGGATGAGCCCTAGGGGCCACCTAAACCATATACTAAAATAGTGGTATAAGAACCACCTAGCTGAAAGGAAGTAGGCCTAGGGCCTTGGGAATCGCTGGAGCTGATCGGGACTAGCAGTGAAGAAGTCGGGAAAGGCCCGCGGGACTCGGGTGCAGTGCTGAAAGTGCACGCATACACCAATGCAATGTGAATGGTGCGTAAAAGTTACAAAGTTAGTGTTTAAGGAACCATCCGGCTGACCTAGAAGGACAAAACTTTAGACCTAGGCACTAGAGGTGTGTACCAGTGTAGGAACACCGGCGTTGCTGAGTTACCTCACCCACAGGAAGCGGGTGCACAGGTGCGAAGTAGTGTCGGGTTTCGTCACGCAGGTCGGTGGTGCTTGGAGCTGAAGATGCTGCAGGCGTCGAGACGAGAAGAGTTCCGGTGGATCCAAGGGTGGATCTGAAGTGGTGAAGACCTGAAAGCAGAGGGGACAGGATGGAACCAGGCGATGTCGGGTGCAAACAGGCGATGAGGTGCAGCTTGTCTCCTCGGCCACGTGGACACGAAGAGGTCGAGGACATCCAGGAGTCGATCACGAGCTGTCCCACGAAGGCTCTAGCTGATGGCGGTGTCGGCAACTTGATTGGAGCAAACAGGCCTTGTCTAATGCAAGCCACGCAGGAAGTGGATAAAGCTTATCACTCAGACCAGCAAGGTCAGAGCAGGTGCTCCTTTTTACAGGAGCGAGGGCAAGTCTGGAGCAACCAGACCCGCAGTGTAAATTGTAGGTTTCATCGCCAAGATGGCCGCTGACCACGTGGCGAGTGGCCGGGATGGCGCATCAAGTGGCACGATGCAAAAGGGCCCCACGCAGATTGTGGAGATGCTGGGGGGCTGATCTTCAGTGCAAGGGCTGCTCGATTGTGGGGCTTCTCAAACCCCAAAGCACAGCATCGAGGGTGCCTCGGGTGCTGCGCAGTCAGCTTCTCAGGGGTCTTTCGAGATGTCCGGTCCCACGTCTCTCGGTGCCTCCACGGGTCCCTTCTTTGCAGGGACTGTGGATCGGACTGTGAAAGTCTGGGAGTCTGGGTCTCGTCGGGCTCTGGGCTCGGGCTCTGGCAGGAGGCGGCGGCAAAGCAGACGTCGAGTTGCTGGATGGTGCCTGTGTTCACAGGGTGGCCACTCCTAGGCCACAAGGGAAATGCTCTTCAGTCTTCTGTGCAGCAGAATGTCGAAGTCCAGTCGTCTTCTTAGTTTCAAGTTGATTCAGGATGATCTGAGGTGCTATGGCACTGCTCCCACTCTTATTCCCAATCTTAGGGGTGGATCACCTGCTAGGTCCCTCCTCTGGGTGGGACAAGGAAGGGGGCGGTTACACCCCCTTTTCTTTGTCCAGCTCCGTGCCAGGACTGGGGCTGGAAAGCCCCAGCACCAGTTTGGACTGGCTTATGCACGAGGACACCTTGTGTGCCCCGGGCATGTCTGATTCTATTCAGCCCTATCCTACCCAATACACAAAATCCTGTCTGGGGTGGTGCTCGCACCTCCCAAGGCAGGAAACCCTTTGTCCAAGCCTCCCTCGCTGGAAGGACTCTCAGCAGCAGGAGGTCAGACTTGTGTCTGTGGTGGCAGCATCCATTTTGTGATGCTGAGGCTCTGGTTAACTTTAACCGGGGTTCAGGTTATGTACATGTCGTGTCCCTCTAGAAGGGTGGAATGCTATCCCCGTCGACAGAACTGTCGAGGGGATAGTATTCCAAATCGTATGACACCTTACTGGACATGTTTTGATAAAGCCAAACCAAAGTTAGCATATAACCGCGAGGATTATAATGCACTTAAGAGTATATGGTATGGCAATATCCCGGGACAGCTAAGGGAGTTGTTCCCGACAGCTGCAGACAGGCTCAGCTCATGCTAGAGCACCATCTCACATGAAACCACGCACTCTGCCTCCAGGATTGCTAAGGCCTGCCATAGGAGTGACTTATAGGTTATCATGTGTCCAGTTAGGTTAGATATAGGTATACTATATCTAAGTAAGAGGTGATTGCACCAACTTACCCCAGCTGAGTGATCAGCCAGTTGTGTCAAATATGGAGGCCAGGCCAGGGGTGGCACAATACATGCTGCAGCCCCTGGTAGGCCTTGGCTACACCTATGCCCTGGGTACCTATGGTACACTGTTACAGGGGCCTATAAGGTGAACCAGTTCCAATTGTGTATGCACCTAAGGTACATGGAGTCCATTTTAAGGAGAGAGCAATTAGTTGGCCTGGGATCCTTCTATTCAGGGCCTCAGGCTAAGTAAAAAACCAGCTAAACACCAGGCAAACAGTTTGGGGGTAACCATAGTCAGATATCCACCTTCCTACATCTACTCTTTGTGATGAAACCTGTTTTCAATCAACCACAGATGCAAAGTTTAAAATTTTCACTAGAAGGCAGTGCAGGACAAATTAAAGTAACTTTGCATGTGGGGGTCAAAGGGCCAGATGTACTAACATTGGGGATATCGATTTCCTAATTGCGATTCTCTCTGAATCACAATTAGGAAATTGGTATTCCTAATGTGTGAAACTCTTTTGAGTTTCATTAACGATTCTTAGTTGGTTGCAAATAGACCTACCTCATGCGTATTAATGAGGTAGGTCGTCATTTGCGACCCATTAGAAATCGCAGCCATCACAGGGATGGTGACCTGCTGAGGTCAGCAGACCACCCTGTCTGTGACTGCTTGTGATAAAAGCAATTTTTGTAAATAAAATGTAATGCATCAGTGTTCCTTGAAGGAAAAACGTGCTGCATTTAAAAAGATTTTTTTTTACTTTGCAGTTTGATTTTCAAAGAGTAGGCAACGGTAGCAAGAAAACTTAGTTGTTGTGGTTTGTTAAAACATACAGGGCCAGGTGGTCAACGCAAATGGGCAAATTCAGCTAATCGGGCTCTTTGCAATGGGTAAAATGCATTTGACACCTGACCCTGCATGTTTTAACAAACCACAACTACTACGTTTTCTTGCTACCGTCTTTATAACCCCCTCCCCCTTTTAAATATGTGAAACTGTGTTTGGCTTTATTTATTTTTTAAACTGCAGTCCGCTGAATGCCTAAATATATAGAGGCCGGGTGCGTAACTTTTCAACCTGTCAAAAATGAGATTTCCTGTCCGCATTCCATCCCTTTTTATATCTGTAACTCTCCCATTATAAGCTTAGCAAAAATAGCGCTGCCTAGGTCGGATTTTGCTATACAATTCAAACATTACCTGATGATGGTACAACAGAGTACAGTAGTCATGGAAACAGTACAAAAGAATGCTCAAACTGTATGCGTCTATTCCTCATTTAAGCAAGAAGCGTTAAATATAGCTCATGAACTTGGCAAAGGCCCTGTGCAAATGTAAATTGGTCCTGGGAGGCTTTGTGCTCAAATTAGCGCATATTTATTTTTTAATTATGTCCAGTGAAGACAATACATAACAGCAAGATATACATCAATATAATGAGTCAAAGTATAGAGTTTAAATTGATAGTCATCTAGAATAACTCCTTTCTTGCTCATGACGAGCTGAGCACGTCATGAGGTACAGTGGCATTGTGCTCATGACGAGCTCAGCTCGTCATGACATGCGCGGCGCTCACACGCGGGGATAATTCCCCTGCTGTGCTGAGTGTTCTAAAGAAATGGGCGTGGTCATGGTGAGCTCAGCTCGTCATGAGCACAGCGCCACCGTGCAGCATGACGAGCCGAGCTCATCACAAGCACCGTGCTGCTGTGCTTGCCCCCCCCTCCCCTCCGCGCCGCGGGGGAATTAGCCCCGCGGCGAAGGTGATAATACATTATATTGATTAAATTAATACGTAATAAGCTTTTCAGTAGGATCCTTAAAAAAAGTATGGACATTTAATCTTATGTTGAATTTGGAATTAACCAGTTCTCTAGGGAGCCCAATCTCTTTCGACCTTTTCACAAATTGATTTAATTACATTTCACCTATGGTTTTGTTATACTTCAAAGACGTTCATTTTAATACCTGTGTTTTATCATGCCACGTGAATGTAAAAATGTCCTTGTTTACACATTTGTATATTGACTTCAAGGTATATGTGACTTTTAGATAAATGTGAGTACGGTTATTTAGATTTCATAGACCCCGCTTCCAAATGTACAACGTTTAACCCATAAGTCTGGCAATTAAACAATAAATACATATTTACAACTCACTCCAAACTATATACAGTGGTGTGTAAATATTTATAAATACAGTGTTATTTATACTTACAGTGGTAAATATTGAGTTGTGTGTTGAACTTGGCCCCTTTTGCAGGGTCATCCCAGAACTTCTTGCCTTCCTCCTGTATTTTTTCTGACATGTTGTTGGTGGTTTTATGACTCTGGGCACTTTATCACTGGTGATCATTGCTAAAGTGCATGTGCTCTCTTGTAAACTTGGTAATATTGGTCTACACCTATTTGGCATAGTTAATTTAATTGTGAGTCCCTTGCACAGTGGTATCCCATATACCCAGGGCCTGTAAGTTAAATGCTACTGGTGGGTTTGGCAGCGCTGCTTGCGCCACCCACCGAAGTTGCCTTTCAAACCTGTCTCAGGCCTCTGCCACTGCAGGGCCTGTGTGCGTATTTTGCTGCTGCTGTGACGTGGCATATAAAGTGGTTGCCACGTCTGCAACTCCCCTTTTACTACATATCAGTCACCCTTAAGGTAGGCCCCAGCAAGCCCCATACAAAAAGAACAATTGATAGGCAGAATTCAGAACAATGTCATACATTCACCCCGGTACAGAGATCTGGGTCTAACTCCATCATAGGTTTGCTCACCATGCCATTCCAGTTTGGACCCAGCCATATGAAATCAGTCTTGATCCTGCGCCCAAGGCGAACAGTCCAGTCCGAACTGCCAGGCCAGGTCTTCCCTAGGCTGGAAACAAGCATCCTTGGACCGGTTTCCTAGGGGCAGAGTGAGGTGTAGGTAAAAGGTAGGACATGTGCCATAACTGTGTGGCATGTCCAGGTAGTGACAAAAAACCTATTTGGTTTCTCACTGCTTTGAGGTTGCCCTCTCATAGTTTGCATTGGGTATTCCGGGATATGTGCTTCAGTGGTAATTCCTTGAGAGGGGTTGTGTGACAGTGTTTGGTATGTTTGGAATAGTAGTGATAACCCCTGCTTATTGGTGAAACCTGATATATTCTTACTATTGTAGAAATGTCACTTTTAGAAGTGGGCATTTCTGTGTGCTATGTGTCTTTGTGCCATGCCTGGATGTTTATTGAATGTTTGGTTCTGACTGACCGGGGAGAGGGGATGTACATTCACTTCAGACAGTCCGGGGGGTGGGGAAGCTGAGGTGTGTCCTGCCCTGCCTGGGTGACTCAGCGCTTGGCTGAATAGACCTTGGCTGAATTTACAGTAGCGGTAGGAGTTATCCCTTGCACCTGAATAGGCCTGGCCTGCATTTGGAGTGGTGGGAGGAGTAGTACCTGCACCTTAATATGGATGTGCCTGCCTTCCACAATGCTGGCTCTGCCACCCTGTCGTGTGTCTGAAGCCAAGGCTTACACTGTGAATGGGGGGTGTTGTGCACCTGTAAATGTATTTTAAAGTGTCCCCAGAACAAAGACATTTGGACAATAAGTGAAGGGGCTGTGACCCCATGAAAAAGGAATATTCTGCATGGGCTGTCGGAAGGATTGCTGTGTGCCAGGAGGAACCGCTGTCAGGGACTATAAGCTACCTGCTGGGTGGCTGAAAGGGCTTCTACTCTGCTGAATGACCCTGTGTGCTGGCCTGCCTGTGCCCAGCTCTGCCCTAGGTGATTTAAAGCAGTGCATGGTTCGCGCTGGATTTCCACCCTGCTATTTCAAAGCGTGTGGGTCTGGAAAGCTCTTTCCCCTTCTCCCGCCTTTTGCTTGGGGCAAGAATGTGAAGAGCACCCTCTTGTGGACCCCAGGAGGTACGTGGCGAGTGCAGTGACTTTTCTCTTTGTCGCAGGGAAAGTGTCTGAGGAGCTTGTTCTGCGTCCCATAGGTGCGGACAGCACTGCACACTCTCTCTACCAGGTTCTGAAGGAATGGGAGGGGAGAGCTGAGGGAAGAAGCGCTCTCCCTCTCCCTGCTGGTAATTGCCATGTTAAGAAGTTGGAGCCCCGCAGGCTCACATCCGAGAGAGGAAGCCAGGCAAGGAGGACAGGCCGCATGGCCGAGTCTGGTTATGGGTGGGGCCAAGTGGGACCGCATTCCTGAACAGCCAGAGGATGAAGTGGAGCTGACGGAGACTTCGCTCCATGTCAGCTGGGCCCTCTGGGTTTGGGCAGACGAGCCACAAAGGGCGTGCCAGTTACCAGGTCAGCAGTGAGTGGAGAGCATTGAAGGTCTTCTATGTGGTGAGCCACTGAGCCCACCGTTGCCAGCCAGACCGCGGGGGAGAAGCCTGAAGATTCCTGGCATATGGGGAGAAGGAGCGCGGTTGGCCCTGTTGGCCTGCAGTAGCCTGTTATTGGTAGCTGTGCCCTGTGTAGTGGGCGGTTGCCCCTCATTTCTAAGAGGCCTAAAGGGGAAACCTCGATGGAAGTCCCCGATCCTCATTGGGGCAGAGGAGTAGCATTGAAGGTCTCGTCAGGAGCATCGTTTTTGCATACAGTTCTGTGTCCCTTAATAGAGGCACAAGAGTGAGCTGCCCTATTGCTTAGAAGGCTGTGGTAACTAATTTACCTTCTGGGTAAACTGTAACTACGGCAGATGCCTAAGGTGGGCATGATGTGATTATATGTGGCCTGCTTCAAGTGTTTACTATGGCGCACTGCTGATTATGTCTATGCATAATGTGCTATGCTAAGTACAGTTTCTGCCAGTAGCTACTGGGTTGTGCGAACTGATGTTTATGACAGTGGCATAATTGGCCAAGTGATTTATGTAATCCCTGTGAAGTCATGACAGGTGCCTAGTGGCACAGATACATATGTGATTGTGTTCTAATGTGTTTTTATGGATAATTCAAAGGATATTTTTTATATAACCTTGTGTGGAGTTTCTTTTGTGGTATACCTGGTGTGTTACTGTTGTGTAAGTGTGTTGTGCAAATGCTTTACACATTGCCTCTGGGATAAGCCTGACTGCTCTGCCAAACTGCCAAGGGGGTGAGCAGTGGGTGTCTTCAATGTTTAACTCCCTTGCCCAGACTAGAGTGGTGGGTTCTGCTTGGCTTAGGTACATACCCTAGCCAACCAGAAACCCCATTTCTAACAGTGTGTAAATATTTATACATAGTGGTATTTATACATACAGTGGTGTGTTCATTTTTATAGAACCGGGCCCGCCACAGTGTAACTGTTTGGACTGAACCTGCCAAATTCAGCAATGCAGTAGCAGCAAATTAAGTAAAGCCTAAATATTTATGGTAGGGACCCCACCACACACGGTTATGTATAGATATTTGTAGTATAGTTCATGTGCTATCCAGTCATGTACACTTATGCTTATTACAGACTATCCAAATTTTATTTATTTTTATTTGAGTCTTGTATAGCTCATGGTTACCCTTGGGCATCCCAGCGCTTATCAAGGAGTCCGTCAGGCCGATGCGAAGCTGTCCAGCGTGTTAAGATGGAAAAAGGTGTGTTTTCAGAGGCTTCCGAAAACGAAGGATGCAAGTCTCACGACGCAGTTGCATAGGGAGCGAATTCCAAAGGGTGGCTGTATGCACCGAAAATCTTCTGCCTCCAGTGCGAGCTTTGTGGACTCTGGGGACCTGTAACAAAAGTTTTTGATCAGAGCGAAGAGCTCTGTTGGGTTTGTAAGGCACCACCAGCTTCCTCAAAGAAGGGGGTCCTTTCCCTTGAAGAATCTTGTGGGCTGTACAGAAAGCCTTAAACTTGACCCTCTTTCTTACCGGGAGCCAATGCAATGCTTCCAGGGCGGGCTTAGCTAATTGTCTCCTTGATGTGTTAGTCAGCAGCCTAGCCGCAGAATTTTGCACCTGCTGCAGCTTACTGAGCGTGGCTGCCTGAGCACCAAGGAATATGGCGTTGCAGTAATAAAGCCTGGAGATAATTAACCCCTGGATGAGTAACCTTCTCAAAGGCAAGGGGAGGAGGGGCAGGACTTTACGGGCTGAACGAAGAAGCCCAAAGCAAACCTCCGCCGTTTTCTTGGCCTGAGTTTTAAAGGAGAGATCCTGCTCCAACCAGACTCCCAAGCTCTTAATCTCCTGCTTGGGGCTGGGGAGCTCCCCCAGACAGCTGGGCCAAACGGTCAAGGGGAGAGAGGGAATATTGTGCCCTAACAGCATTATCTCCGTCTTGGAACCGTTTAGTTTGAGCGACGATTCACACATCCAGGTGTGTACATTGGTCAGGCATAGGCGCAGCGCATCTGTGTTCTTCTCCAGTTGAGACAATGCGACCACCAGCTGGGTATCGTCAGCATAGCTGACAATTTTTATCCCAAAAGGGGCCACCACATCCTCCAGGGGGGCCATATAGACGTTAAACAATGTAGGGCTCAACGAGGAGCCCTGTGGCACACCACACTGGAGGGGGATAGATGGAGACTTCTCGCTGCCTTCCCAGACCTGATAGGTACGGCCATGCAGAAACGACCTAAGCCATTGCAACGCCATTCCTGTGACCCCCACATTGGACAGCCGTTGGATCAACACTTGATGGTTTACAGTGTCAAAGGCAGCACTGAGGTCCAGGAGGATCACTGCCACTGACCCTCCTGAATCCAGAATGCTCCTTGCTTCCTCAACAACTGCCAAGAGGGCGGTGTCTGTGCCCTGTCCTGGCCGAAAGCCGGTTTGAGAGTCTCTCAGCAAGCCATTGGATTCCAGAAAGACGGATAGTTGTCGATTAACCAGTCTTTCAGCGATCTTACCAAGACCCGGCAGCAGAGAGATGGGCCTGAAGTTAGCCAAATCTGACGAATCCAGATTGGGTTTCTTCAGAAGAGCCTTTACAACCGCTCTTTTCCAGCTCGGCGGCACCACACCCTGGGTAAGTGATGCATTAATCAGGTTCGCTATAGGAGCTGCAACCACAGATGTTGCCTGTTTCAAAAATCTCATTGGAGCTGGATCCTCTGGTGAACCACTCTTCATGGATCTTAGCTCCTTTGCGACCTCAGCTATAGGGAGTGGACCAAAGGTATCCAGGCGGGGGCCTTCTCCTGCTATCTGATTGCCTATCTGTGCAACCTGTGCGACTTGGGGCAGGGCAGCTATGATGTTTTCAATTTTTAGATGGAAAAATTCTGCTAGCTCTCTACACTTCTCAGCAGGATTATCATGAGTTGGTGGGGGCTCCGGGATTTTGAGGAGTTCCTTTACTACTGTAAAGGTCTCTCTCGGAGAATTAGAGGCATTCTTTATCCTTTCTTCAAAGAATTGCACCTTAGCACTGCGAAGGGCGTTTTTATATGTTCTTATTGCAGTGCGATATTCATCCCGGCTTGCCACCTCCCAGTTTTTTCTCCAAGTTCTCTCCAGCCTCTTGCATCCTTTCCTAAGGATGCGTAAATCCGGCGAATACCAAGGGGCGGAACCCAATCTTTTACCCCTCTTTGCTACTCTTTTTTTGGGGAGAATGACGTCCAGGGAGTTGGTTATCCACAGCTCCAAGTCTGTATCAGCTGTAACCGGATCTGCTGCTACCGGGGGGCATGAACTCTCAAGTCTCGCAATCCAGTTATCAACTGATAACCTGGACCAGGCTCTCTCCAGAGTACAAACTCTCGGAGAGGGAGCCACTCTCGGGTCAACCTGCAGACTGACCTGAACCAGAAAATGGTCAGTCCAAGGCAACGGACAGGCGGGCAGAGCTGTAAGATACGGAATATTTGAGAAAATAGGATCAAGAAGGCGACCCTTGGAGTGGGAGGATCCCAGGTTTTTTAGGATAAGATTATAAGCTTTCAGATCACTCAGTAGATCCGCTGCCACAGAATCCGTTGGATCGTTAAAATGGAGATTCAAATCTCCTAGCAGCATAAAATTAGTTGTCGCGGAAGCCAGCTGCGTGACTGTTTCCATCAGAGAGCCAACAAAACTCCCTAGCACTCCCGGTGGGCGATAGATCAAGATGCCTGACACAGTCACCATAGGAGACACCTGTAAAGAGAACTGACAGCTCTCACAGTCCAGTATGTCACTGTTCTGCGCCTTACACACCAATGTGTCTCTATATATAATGGCAATACCGCCACCCTGCCCCTTAGGTCTATCAAGATGGTATATCAGAAAACCAGGGGGAAGGGCTTGAACCATGTCTGCGCCTGAGCTGGCAACAATCCAAGTCTCCGTCAGGAACAGGATGTCCAGTTCATGATCTTGTATCAGGAAATTAATTTCCAAAGCATGACATGGGAGAGATCTACAATTAAGCAGCACCATTAAAAAAAAGCTTTTTCCCTTATCGAGTTGCATAGTAAGGCAAGTGTTACAGGCGGTGTAGGGTGACGAATCCTTATAGATGTACTTACATGAAGGCTTTTTAGGAGCGCGCAGCGACATAATGTCCTCTCGGGAGTACGTTATCAGCGTCTCTGAAGAAAGAGCCAGAGGTTCAGGCCCTAGGCCCGTCTGGGCCCGGACGGGCCCAGACGGGCTGGACTCTGGCGTGACTCCGGCGCGATTACGGCGCGCCCGCTGCGCGTCACCGCTGCGCGTTTCCATGTGAGGATTAAGTAGGGAGCTCGTGTGTCCAGGCAAACACTAGACAACTAACTAGAAAGGCCAGTCACGTCCCAACCTCCACCCAAGATGGCCGACACGCTTTCCCCAAGACCAGCAAGACCAGTAACCAGCTAATGGCCCGCCAAACAGCGGTGAAGATCACCAAGTTAGAGTGCAGGTAGGCGCTCTAATAGCAGTGCAAAAACGGCGATTTTAGCAGCAAAGACGGCGCATTTAAAACTGGGGCAAATACAACTAAAATACAAAACAGGGAAAGCAATTTAAAAAAGCGCGAACGCTTAGAATACAGTGGCTGTAATACTAATAAAAACGCTGGGCAGTGCAGGGCAGCGTCATGCAGGTAGCCTTGACCAAGTACTATAGTACAATAACTATGCATGTAGTGCTTCATGCATAGTTATTGTACAGACATTCTAAAATATTGAGATATTCTCAATACATACCAGGCTAGAAACAGTGGTATGTAAATGTTTACAGCTCAGAATCTACATGTTTAGTGATTTGCAAATATTTACAATACACACCCTGTTACATTCAGTAATGTGTAAATATTAACTGTACAGACTACATTTAGTGACTTGTAAATACTGCATTTAGTTACTTGAAAATACTCGTAATATACACTGCCCCTTTCAATGATGTGTAAATATTTACAATACACACTTTGTTACATTCAATAATAGGTCAATATTAACTATGCAGAATGTATTTAGTGACGTGTAAACACTGCGTTTAGTGACTTGTAAATACTCGTAATATACACTGCCACTTTCAGTGATTATGTAAATATTGGCCTGACCCTGATTTCTAGATCTTTAAAGAACATGCCAGCCATGTGTAAGCATATATAGTCTACAGACCAATACATTTGCTAATGTGCAAACAATAATGGTAGAGCTCATTCCACATTCAGAAATGTGTAAATATTTACAGTACAGACCCAACTACATTCAGTAATGTGTACATATTTGAATTTCATCATGACTGCACGACTACAGACTTTTCATTTTTTTCTGGATTCTATAAAGTGGTTCAGGTCTTTTCTCCTAGGAAAAACTCAAAGCTGAGATCATTTGAACACTCCAGAGGTCAAGGTGGACTGCTGGGACAGTTTCACAACTATGGTGTAACCTCTCTGGTGCTGATTCACAAAAAGATTTGAAGTTAGGATGTAGTATTACAGGAGTACTCTTTTACATACACTCTCATTGATTTGTGAATCGGCGCCTTACGTCCAACTCCCTATTATTAAAAGTGAAAAGAGAGCCCAGTCCCTGTGCTTAATTTGGGCCGATTGTTTCCGGTGCTCTGCACCGCCACTTAATTGTCAGCAGCACACGTATAACAGTCTGCCACATGGGGACACTGCTCATCTAATTTACAGATAAGCAGAACGGTTGTTTATGGATACAATATATACTAAAAATTACTAATACCTACCTCCCCAGCTATTCTTTTAGTTATGGTGGCCTCGAATAATCGGAAATGTCGCACTTGCAGGTGAGAGAGTTGGTTTGGTACCCTCGTTGGCAGCAATGACGGGGGCAAAGGGTGGTGCAAGTTGCAGTGGATTCCTGGTCATGGCCCTGGCACTTATTAATTTATAAATTAAGCACTACCCATTCCTTTATTTTTTATGCTAACTGTATATGAACATTCCGACTTAATTCCAATGTTAGGCGTTGTCATTCATTCCTTTGTGAAATGGCCTGAATACAGCAATACTATTGTACATACTCCAAAATGCCTTTGTTAAAAGGCCTTTCTATCTGACCACTCTTAAGAACAGTTAGGAATACAAATGTGAATTACGACTCCTATGCAAATAATGCACAGATATGGGAACATATCAAAAGACCAAGCAATGTTTTGGGGTCTTAAATGCACAGATATGTGAACATATCAAAAGACCAAGCAATGTTTTGAGGGTCTTAAATGCACAGATATGTGAACATATTAAAACACCAGGCGATGTTTTGGGGGTCTTAAAATCTGGATGGGAAGAAGAACCTCCTGTGTGAGCAGTAAAAGTCTCCAGCTCAATGGAGCATGGGTAGTGAATTTCCTCTAGAGGTCGCAAGAACCTCTTGGCTCCACTGTCCTGTTCGGATTCCCAACATCTATTGACAAATAGGCAAACAATCTTGCAGTTATCTGAGATGCTGTTAAATCTCAATGACCGTAACTGCCCTGTTATTATGCTTCTTATGTCTGAATTAGCATAAGCAATCCATTCCATATATCAACAAGAAGCATCATCAAACAAGCAGTAGCAGCAGCTACCGGGCATGGATGGTGGGGTCATGGAGGGTGGGAATTAAAAAAAAAGAAAAAAGGCACTTACCTGGTTACGGCCAGCCGCCGCCTCTCCTCCATCCTCCTAATCTACTTCCTGTTCTCTCCAGCCAGAAGCACCAGGGCTCCCAGGCTCCCCTTGGCCAATCACAATGCTGCTTTCACCATGACAGTAGTATCGTGATTGGTCTGAATGCCCTGGTTCGGCGCTCAGACAGGGACTGGGAGGCTGTACTTGTTCCCCACCAGGCTGCGCATTACAGCCTGGTGGGGAACATGCAAAGTGCGCATGATTTCCCAAGACAGACGTTCAAACCATCATGCACACTTAGAGAGTGCACCACTCTTCCCCCGCCCCCCGCTCTGGCCAGGCCCGCCCCACATGAAACTGAGCCACTACAGTAGGGAAAATAAAAATTGTAATAACGCTGCTTGATCATTTTGTTTTTCCTGTTGAACAGTGGGAACAACTCTCCTCCACCTCCGCTGCAAACAAGCGTAGTAATACTTATAAGTGCCATACTCCATCATGCGGTTGCCATGGTTGGGACCTTCCAGAGTATCAAATAGCCTGACCGCCCATCAAATCCTCAATATCAAATTTATGCAGAGCATCTCAGTGGGATCTGCTCTCCATGCTTATTAGAAGCCCTGAAGTGCATTTGGGTCAGAATCCAATGCCCAGTCTATAAACTCCTCAATGACGTGGCACCTCTTTTTTCCCCCGATGGAAGATTGCGGCATTGCCTGTTAGAGCCTTAAGATCTGCATCCTTTGACTACTATCCAGGCCACAGAACTGCCTCTGGAGGTGATCCGTGATTATCTGAAATTGGCCCCAAGGCTTGTCCCTCCATTGGAAACCTAGAGCAATCTACCCATGTAACTTTCAGGAAGGTCATCATAACTTGACATTCTTAATTCCTCATATATGTATAATTTTTACCTTCTCTATTTTTAACTTCTCAGTCGGGCATCAAGAGAAAATGTAATTTCTAGTATGAGCCTTATGAGTATATAAAATGAATATAAAGTCACTTGATAATGTGTCAACATTTATAGTATCACTTCTGCCAAACTCAGTAATGTGTAAATATTCATTACATTTAATCACTTTATCATTTATATTGCAGCCAACCAAATTCTTCTTTATGTAAATAATAACCGTACAGATCCAGTGATGGGGAAATTTTTACTTCAAAGAAGTAGTACCGCGTGCCAAAGTATATTCACAAAATCTACCACATAATGAGATGCACATTTTTATAGTTGGTTGAACTAGTGCTGCTTGTTCACGAAAAAGTTGAGTTTGGCTGTACGTGAGAGAGATGAGTCAGTATGGCTATAGTGCAAATGTAATATATGCAGGCTGTGTCTCATCAACTAAGGAATTTTTGAAAAATGTGCAGACGTTTTGAGATGGTTGTCACCCATGTACCGGTAACAAAAATGTATACTTTTTCGCCATCTTACGAAAACACTCCTAAAAGGCCACTGGCATGAACAGCCGCATGTTAGATATTGGAAGGATTTACTTACACAAATCTTTGATCATTTGTATTTATTTGGGATTTATTTAACAAAATACGTCACCTTGGCCACTGTAGGAGAATTCCTGACAAAGTGGAGCTCTAAATAGAGTTAGAATCCAGACATCTGCATTGGATGAATCTAGATATGGCATTTTTGGGCTCTTCCATGTAGGTGTTGGACTCTGCTTAAGGAAGCCCGCTAGCGTTCGAAGATGAAGGCTAGTAGTCACCTATTTTCAATCACAGGACCCCCAATGGTCTTCCAGCATGCTTAGAGGAGATGTTTGATCAATTGAGCCAAAGCGAAACAAAGGTTTCATGCTGGAGCGTTGAGGCATTTAGCTACAACACTTTGTTCGGCTTTGTTTCAACTTGATTCTCGATTCATCCTGGGTCCAATGCAGATCTTTCAGAGGTATTTTAATGTGTGGTCAGGTTTCCATATAAGCAGGCAGATTTTGTTTGCCCCATTTTGTACTTTTGCAGTTGGACAATGTGTTTTTGTTTTTTGGCAGGCCCATGTAGACTACATTCTAGTGGATTAATTGGGCGATGACCAGGGCACATGTTAGATCTCTCTGCTGGTTACTCTGTAGAAGATGGAGAATTATCCAGAGGAGGAAGTCTTATAGGTTACTTCCCATCACCAGTGTGCTGATTCATGGGGTGACGTGATGGTCCGAAACAAAAATGATCCCCAGATTGTGACCTGTTGGAAGAAGGTGGGAGGGTGTCCATGTAGAAAGGCAGCTGAAGAGAGGTGTCTGTGAGATGCCCCCGCCTACGATTAGGAATTTAGACTTTGATGTGCTGGAAAAAAAGATATGTTTCCTTCATCTAGCAGTGAACTGGTTATTTAACTCCGGAGCAATGGCATACATCTCCGCACTGTTTTCTAGGTGAATATGTATCTGAGTGTCATGAGAACAATTCTGGAATTTTACCATATGGTAGGATAGTGTTTGAGACAGAAGACGTATATAGATGTTGAAGATCAGTGGTCAGAGAGAAGAATCGTGTAGGAGTCTGTTTTGTACATTGCAGGAGGATGGGGCAGATGATCCCATATATAGTCATACGGTGGTGAAGTTGATCATCTTTTTTTGTATATGTTTGACAAACTGAGTTTGTATATTGCGTTTGTTGCCAAAATAAAACAGCGTTGCACCCTCTTCAAAAACAGACCTACTGGCCATTGCTTGTTTTTAAAAGGATTTGCAATGAAAGGAAGGAGAAGTGGTATATATCAAATAGTTTTGCTTTAATATCAATTTGAAAGACTTTGGAATGTTTATATCTTCAGGAAGACAAGAGACACAGGAAGATAATGATAAACCTCCACAGTGGAGAATCATGAAAATTGAACTGTATCTGCTCTTCCAAAGTAGAGACCATGCTTAAAAGAAGAAACAAAAACTCAAAAACTGTCATGTAGAAATAATAGTTTTCATAATTCTAGTTTGTGCTGAAATGTAGGTCAGAAATGCAAATGTTCTAGAGATGGTTTAACTAAATGGCATTCACATTGTACAATAAAATGTGGTGTTTTCGGTGTGCACTGTTCCCTCCAAATAATACTGTAGTTGGTGTGATATTAGAAAATAAATTGTGGAGCACTTCATGTTAATTGGCAAATAATTTCCATCCTTCTACAATCAACACGTAAGAGTAAAGATAATTGTCTGATAATTCTAAACTGCATCAATGCAACCAGAAAATGTCTGAATGCTTGGATTGCTGATATACAAGAGACACAATGAATGATACATTGTAACAATGGGAAAAAGTGTCCAAGGGAGAAACACTACATGACAGACTGAAACAAACTCATGATCGCCAGAAACTGATAGACCCATACTCAAGAATATCATTCAAGATTATTAAAAGTGTTGACAGACATTGGACCATACTGCAAATTGATAACCCTACTTTTCTTATGTAAAAAATACAGTGATCATGTGTACACCAAAATTGAATTTAAGGAACATCACAATAAAAGCTGAATTAAAACACGCTACTAATCCAAACACAGATACAATCTGGGTGGGCGCAATAATGCGTGAACTGCTATGCTAATTACTCAATATAATGAGCATGCGAGAGATTCTACATTTGCCAAACTTCATGAAAATTAAAACCCAAATACAAGAATATAAATCGACAATTCAAAATGCAGATGTGAAGTCCAGTTTACCATTTCATTTTTCAGAGTATGGACTTTCACCGGATCTGGTTCATTTCCATGCTTAAAGTGTGATGAAACCTAGAAGAGACAACAACAATAACTAATTGTTATCGCGGTAAGAATTGTGGTGTATGATGCTCCACTGTAGGATTAGACCAAAAGGATTTGAAGAGGAACAAGACTGGAAATGAAGGGTCAGATTTAGAGTTTGGCAGATGGGTGCTCCATTACAAATGTGCTGTATTTCCCATCCGCATTAGGATCTAATTCACTTGTAATCGGGTGGACAAGTTATCCATCACGTTTGTGATGAAGAACCAATCCGTGAAACGCTAAATCGGGCCCATAGTCTTGAAAGAGTTCTGATGAAGTTGGGAGTCAACAAGTTTGAAGTTATAGATGGGTTCATTTAAGGATTATTTTGCTTCAGGTAAAACTGATGTGACTATAAATGGACCACCCCATGCCGAGAAGAAATGATGGCAATAGATCACACTTGGCATTTCAACTGAAAAAGAATGCTGCATATTCAACCAGCTTTCTTCTTTAATGCTGGGAATAAGAATGTTTACAAAGTTAAATGCTGCTGATAATTTAAGTATTGTACGTGAGTTGATTGATCCCTTCAAGATCTGCCTCCATCCTAAAATAATTAAACACTGTAATTGGGACCAATTATGTACTCTGATTCGAAACCATCTTGGGTCATTCCCAGGATATTATTGGACTGCAAACTTTGTAGTTGGGCCACACAGTTTTCTATTATCTTTGCTGCTGTTGGTATAAGAGCAATGGGGTGGAAGCTCTTAATTATTTTGGGTCTGAGCAAGACTTTTATTAAATTGATATGACAGGCAGACTTGAGAGAGCTAAGAAAAAGGACTTCATTCTGTAAATTATCTATTCGCCTACAATGAGATAAACAAGCTGCTCTGAAGCTGCTTTAGAATTATAATTGGGCTGGATCTTAACCCCTTCCATGCTGATGACGGCCCCCATCCGTCATGCATTACAGTGCTTGTGTGCTGATGACGGCTGGGGGCCGTCATAAAGCCATTGATTCTTTAAAAGCCTAGCACACGAGGAAAATCGGCCCAGCATGGAAGGGGTTAATGTACCCTGGACTTTAAATTGACTAGGTATCCTGAACATTCTTGATAGAAAATAGAGTGAGGCTGGAGAGAGAGTAGATCAGCCAGGATTCATTAATCAAAAAAATATGTAAATTAAATGTTTGTATAAAATCAGACTTCCATCACATGTTTCACTATGGATTGAACATGAACCTAGCCTATTTTATATTGTTGTCAACATGGGGGAGGGATGGATGTCCAAAGTCAATGGCCGGGCAGGGGTATGGAGGATATGTCAGATTCTCTGTTGACTGATTCAGGCCAAGGTTTTTGTAGTCATACCACAAGTATTATGTAATAACCTTTTTAACCACATCGCTGCTGTGGTTATTTTTCCCCTGTGCTGGAAATCGGTATTCTCCTGTATTCATGACGAGCTCCGCTCGTCATCAGCACAGCTCAACTGTGCCTCATGACGAGCTGAGCTCGTCATGAGCATGGAAGGGGTTAAGGTTTCATGTCGATAAACTAACGTTTTGGTAGAGTCTTTCCCATGGATTCCAGATAGTTATCTTTGGTGTGCTGTGCATCGACTCCTCTTAAGTACCAAAGAGGGCCTCGCCACATGCTCATGTGCTGTCAGACAACTAGACCTCCAAGAGCAACAGATCAGAAACTCAAAAAGCCCCACGGTTTAACAAACCACCTACTAGCGAGACCAAAAAGAGTGTCCAAGAGTGTCTTCTCTTCAGCAGGTGGAAGAATTACAATTAATAGGTCACATTCAAATTACATAAAACGTGTCAATAAATGCCCCTAAGAACAAAGTCTAAAAACTAAAGAGCAAGTAACAACAGATTGGAAAAAAGAAAATTAATGATCACATCTGGGAAAACTGACAAAGTGAAAGAACTCAAAGATCGTCCCACCTAATACAAGTGAATTGAGAAGAAAGAACTTTATCAGACAAATGCTGTATCAACAATTGCAGTTGAGTAGCAACACAATTTTTCATTACCTTTTATTTAAGAATTTGTACAGCAAGTTGAGTCCCATTTCAACACTATACCATATGTTGTGTGCCATCTATTATCACTGTAGACTTTGTAAGTTTTTATGGCACTTCAGACAATGTAGTATCGCCTTAAGAATCTTTGGAGGGGAGGGGCTAGACCTATTTTGGTGGCCCTTGTTGGGAACAACTTTGAATTTTGTTATCCATTTTTCACTAAACTCAAGCCCGCATGAAGCCAAGTAAATCTGCAGAAATTAGTGCACCCGAAAACAGTTGAAATGTGCCTTACCTGTATAAGGATGAATATCATTACTATATCTATTGCCAAAAAGTTAAAAGCAACAAAATGTATTAATAAAAACAAAATATTCCTTGACCAGGACCTCAGAAATTCTTAAGATAATCAAGGCAAAAACCAGTCCGAGGTAGAGGTAGGCCGAGTGGAGAAAGGTTTACATACAGAACTAGACACAAGTGAGATAGTGAGAAAATTCACTGTTCCAGCATTGCGCATGGAATATGGAAGCCCAGAGCAATTGCCCATTTTACCCATGCCTTAAAATGTCTCTGGGACAATGTATTGCAAAGTTGGTTCAAAGTTGACCGGCTAAAAATAAAAATCTTTCTCCACATAGATCAAATTATAGAAAATTTGTTACAATAGGGATAGTTTTACGATGTATTTAAGTGATGCGCTATGGCTTTCTTCCACTCACATTTCTCATCCTTCATGTTCTTCTGCTCAGCACTGCAGTAGCAAGTAAGTCCTTTTTGTATTTCCGTTTACTAAGGACTTGCAGTTTACATATTATGGAGGAGGATCAACCGCTTGTGTTGGTGTTCCTGTACTTATACAAAGAATAACCATTGACTTGGTTGAAGTGGGCTGCAGCTGTCTATTCCACAATGAGCTTGTATGGAGAGCCTACAATTGCTCCAATGTTGTGTTAATAGATACTTGGTATCGCGCAGTAACTTGCCCCCGAAGGGGTATCTTGGAGCTGAGGCAAGAGATAAATAGAAAAGCAGCCTTTGCAACAGCTAGGTCTTGAGATTTTTTTTTAAACCTTGGAACTCAGTGCATGCCTGAATGAACAAGGGAAGCCTGTTCCAGTGGTAAGGTGCAAGATAATGAAATGCTTCGGCCACCGTACCTAGACGTTCGAATACGCTTGGTGCTTAGAAGTTGGCTCTTTGATCTGTACTGTTTGTTCAGTGCTGCTGTGATGAGCTTTGCCTACTACCAGAGGTCCTGGACAGGAGGATCTGCCTCTGCCACCTAGCGTGAGCAAGGCCTAGACAAACAGTACCATACTCCAACACCATTGAGGTCTGGTCTGCACTTTATAAATGCCTGTAAATAATAAAATTAACATCAATGGGGGCTGCTTTAGACCCCAAAGCGCTTAGGTTTCCCTATTCCAGGATTTTCCTTTGCAATCTGAGACTTGTAGTCCTGTGATTGCAATGAGATAGACAAGTCAACATATCGCAGAATATAAAGAAAAAAAAGCATGGACTGGAGGAACGACTCATGCATGAAACTGGGAAACTTGAAAGCTTTATGTCTCCATTGTAAAATGGACTGAAATATATCCCACTGTCCAGACTCTGAATAGAATCCAGTGTTTCAGAGCCATGGCAAAATAGGGAAGGAAGGGCATGGTCTGTAGTTGATGAATTCTCCACAGCACAGACAATATTGCGTTAGAGGTTTGACTTTATAAGCAGCTGCCTTCAAGGTAATGGGCACCACACCAGAATCTATGACTTATTTTTGTAATATCCTTGGCTATCAATGCATAATTTCCCTAAGAATTCTAGCCTAATAACTTTCTTTTTCTCCGAAACGAACTGAAGGCTACTTCTTTCGAAGAGACCACTCTGAAGTGCGCTCCCTCTGGATCTAATTAATATACCTCTGTCCTACATAGGTAGATACATAGATAGATGGATAGGTGGGAGATTTATTTGTAGGTATACGGCCAGATTTATTCCACCAGGGGATGGAATAAATTACTCCGTCCCCCTGGTGGAGGGACTGCGCACAGATTTTATAAATGACCGCCAAGCTGGCAGTTATTTATAAAGCATTGACAGGAATCACTGTCACAGAGATTCCTGTCAATGAATATCTGTTTGGTGCAAGGTGGCATCCTCACAACCCATCCCTACACCAACAAGTTTTATTTTGAAAAAGAAAATCCCAAAACGTGATTTATTTTTCAAAATAAAAAAAGATAATGTTTTGCTTGCCATTGAAGTCATTTTCCATAGAGAGGGAGCATTATTTATAGTTTACTGTCCCTCACTGCCAGGGTTTGCATGGCGGTGACGGATAATAAAAAACAAAAGGCTTCTGCCCATCTAAATTCGGCAGCTAGACATGTAGCCATTTCTACTGAGTAGTCACCGCCGTAGCCAAATCTATGGTCCATCCGCAATTAATTTGGGCGGGCTGACATTGTGTTGGCAGTGTGTAAACTTTGTCACTGTTTCTATGGAGTTTACAGGAGAGGATCGAAAATAACACTGGGCAGCACTGCTTAAAATAAAATTTACGTTTGACATCTGTTTGATTATTTGTTTTTCTGAGGGGTGAGTGTCTGAACGAATGGCCTGTGACGAGCTTACATGGCGAGATCTTTCTCGCCCTGCAAGCATAAGCTTTAAATGTGATGTCAATAGTGGTAGGAGTGGCGATTGTTCGTTTCGAGATTCAGAATCACATTTGGGCGTTTTTCACAATGGCCCAGGGGCCAGGCGTGTCTGGAGCAGTGCCATTAAACTAAATAGCCTGGGGCGGGGTAGGTCTATGGAGCTAACGATAGGCTGGGCGTTTCACTGGCTTCTGCAACACTTTGCTCACTTTGATTGGCGCGGGCTGGGGCCTACTGAAGAAATAACCACGTCGCAGCAGCGTGTACTGTTCTTTCACGTATGTTAGGAATTGAAGAAAAGAACCAAGCAGCAGATTAGACTAAATCAATGGCTAGTTGTCTAACTCTGAATGGAGCATTTTCGATTTCTGCCCTGCCGGGGCCTTCCATGCTCTGCCAGCCTCGAACTGAAGTGCCGTCCTGAGCCGCTCTGCGCAGGAGCTACCACAGATTAGAGAGAGAGTAACGGCCGGACCTTCCGAGTTCAAAGAAGACGAGCCACGGAGCCAGTGCAGCTAAATTGCACCTTTAGCTGGGTAACGCTTATTGTGCTGCATAATTTGTTTTAAATAAAGAAGTGACTGTGCAGAGTTTGAGTAAATGAAAGTTAATTAAATGTTCATGTTATTTCTACTTAGCTTCCTTTCAAGGGTAGGTCGCCTCTCTTGTCCTGGGAGCCAGCATTTTTCCAGGTGTTTACGGCCACATGCATCAAAGTCCGGTTTTGCGATTCCTTATTTGCGATTTTTAGGGAATCGCAAATAAGGAATCGCAAAATGGGATGCATGATTCAACTCGCATAATATTTGCGAATCGGTAAAAATCGCAATTTTTACCGAATCGCAAATATTATGCGAATTCTAATTTGCGATTTCGCAATTCCCATTGATTCCTATGGGCCAAAAGGCCCATAGGAATCACTGGGAAGGCATTGACATTTTGCGAATTTCAATTAGCGATTTGCAAAAAGTTAATGCATTCCATGGGTGCAGGAGGGGTCCAAAGGACCCCCCCCCTGCACCCCTGAAATGTATTTTGAAGTGCATGTTTCACACACACATGTCCTAAGGACATGTGTGTCTGTAACATGACAGTGTTTTAAAATGCAATTTTGAGCATTTTAATACATTTTCGCAAATTACCACGAGGTTCACTCTCGTGGTAATTTGCACCCCCTAATTGCGAATTCGCAATTTTAAAAGTAATCATGCATTGCTTTTAAGGAATCGCAAATTTGCGATTCCTTAAAAGCAATCGCATTTTTGGAATTCGCTAAACATAGCGATTTTTCCAAAAATGTTTGATTCATCCCAAAAACCTATTTAGGAATCGCAAACGGCCGAATTTACCGATTCGCACCGTTTGCACTTCCTAAATAGGTTGATGCATGTGGCCGTAGGTCTCTTCTATGGCCTCTGCTACCTCCAGCAGAGGTCATAGCATAACACAGAGATGTAAAACAGGCTAATTAAAATAAATGAATCGGCCTGGTCAGTGCAAAAGAGATGCATTATTCTATTAAAACCAAAGAAAACAGGAATCCCATATTAAGTAAGCACTTGGCGTGTGTATTGTGTAGATGAGAGGCGTAAGTAAGTGGCTGAGATTTTTAACTCATCGTGTTTATGGTCATTGAACTGGAGCCCATCTACTACTATGAGTCTGTGAGTTAGTGTTGTGGTTTAGGTGAGCACGACCTGTCCAGTATAGATTTGTGGCTGTCGCAGTATTTTGAGCTTGGTATGCGAGTATGCAACATGTTTGCAATGCGTGCAAAGGAAGCTTAAGGTATATGTAAATGAAGTGGGATATGCTATCAGATTAAGTGTGTCTTTGTGTGAGTTTCGGGCTGGCACAGTGCATATACATTTGAATTAATTCAATGTGTAGGTTTTTGTGGGTCACGGGTGCAGGGTTTGAGCAGCTCCACCTTTGAACACTTCACTGTGCACAAACAGTTGAGTAGCCAAAAGAATACTGCAAGGTAAAGGTAACATCTTACAGTTGTCTTGCTCACACAATGAAAATATGAACAATCCGATATTTTTCAGAACTGTATTAATACTGCATTGCAATTCTCTTGTTAATCAGAAAATAGTATACTTTAACATTTGATATCGGCATCTCTGTGATGCAAATGAATATCGGCGTCATAGCTATTGGTTGGTATGCACTGTTGAAAGCATGCTCAAAATTATATGTTGAGAGAGGTGAAAAATCAGCTGCAATTCCAAAATACTTCTTTATTGGTTCAAAGGCTTCAGAATCCTATTGTTTCTAGGAATGCAGCATGTGGGTCAGAACCTTTTGATGCAAGTCTTGTCGTGTGTGCATTTGATTTCTCTGTCTACACACCGCTGCATGCCTGTGTGTTTCGGCTTCAGTGTGCGTGCATCGTAACTTGCGCACTGGTATCCGCATTAGGAATCTTGCTTCATATTATCATATTTTGCACAGGCCGCGTGAGGACACTGCGAGCAATATATCACAGCAGTCTTGTCTTCCCACTCCCCTCTTTGTGTGCATAATGACCGCCAAACGTGGTTTGCACAACGGTGCAAACTGAGAAAGGCAAGGGGAATCTGAAGGGCTCAACCATCCCATTTGAAATTCTTCAGCTGCAGTTTAATGCAGGAAGTCTCCCTCTGCCTTGAAACCGAGGGAAGGCAGACAACTAAAAAAAGCCTTCTTGCCAGTTTGCCTGCTTCCCAGAAAGAAATGTAAATGTGTACAACTGGTCAATATGCAAATGTAAAGGGTGCCTGGAAGGTATTGACTTTAATTAATGGAATAAATTGAAGCTTCCTAATTCACCTTCATTCTTTTTGAAGGGCATTATAAGGAGCTACCAGCAAAAGGTCAACTGTGAAGTGTGTGCTTTTAAAAGAGCGTTATAAAAAAGAACTACACAACGTACTCTCTAGAAAACAATCTATATTTTGCTAACACTTTTTATCATAAACATTTTTTTGCATTCTGTAGCAGTCTATTTTATACTGAGCGTAATGCAAGTTTAAAATAATGACTTACATGATCACAGTGCTTCCTGTCGCAGACTGGAACCTTGTACCACTAAACATATACAAGTCACTATTCTCCACGGCACCAACCGGAACTCCTGTTATGCCGATCGGGCTCACTCGCTACTCTCGCTCGCCACTGATCGGGCTCACTCGCTACTCTCGCTCTCCACTGTGCATTCATTGCAACTTTTGCTCGCCTCACCACTTTCAAATGTCACCAGCGGCCTCTGTATATCAGCCACTAAATTACATATGCCAATTTTTTTGTCTCCCTATATGTCTGAATTAGGGTGTGCACAATTCTATTTCCATGCAATTGCACAGTTTACAGCTTTGCAAGACTTTGCTAGTGGGCGACGATTCCCACAAAACGAATGTTAAATGGAGCGTCCCCATAAAAAAATTAGACTGTGCAATTTTTTGCCACAAAAGTCTCCTTTGTGCACAATATTTGATACACTTGAAACTTTTTTAACTGCTAATTTGAAGAATTAAAAAAATGCACAGGTGCAAAAGACAAGTAGAACATCCCAAGCCAAGAGATGGACTTTTCATAGGAGTGATAGAACCATACTTATAAAAGGCCTGCAATGATAAATCTTAAAGTAATATTCCTGTATCCTTATAATTTAAAAATATTTGTGGTCTGATTCAATCATGGTTACTAAATTGCTTGCCTTTCTCTGGGTTGTTGTCACTATTTAATTACTAATGTTTGATTAAGAATGAGGCTAGAGACTAGTTGGTATAGGGCTGCAGTTTCTAAAGATAAAACCAACCAATTAAAGGTGTTTATATTTAAATGATAAATATATTGTCATTTCTATGTTTTGGCTTACTATGTTTGTTGATTGGTATAGTTTGTGATATTTCTTTTGTAACAATGAGATAGCAGTTGGTTTTTACGAATATCTAGAAATCATTTATTTAAGGTGAGATGTGGAACATCTCCTACTGGCGATAGCCAGGAGATAGTTAGGGTCAAAGTTTCCATCGATAAAGCGTTTTTTGTTTGGCTGATAACTTTAAAGAATCTTTACGAAATAAAAAAAAAATCCTCTTTTTGGTTCAGCTGCAGTGTTGAAAGTCTTAGGGTGATCCGTCAAGCGAGGGCCAAGAAAAAAGGGGAGTCCCAAAAACACATTCTCCCCATGCTATGTCTAAGTTGGATTTTTTTCTTTTTTGAACACGACCTCAGCCCAAACCGCTGAACGGAATTACACCATATTTGACAGAAAGCTAGATGTTGGTCCGGAAAGTGTGCCTTTTGTGAATTGGTGTAAATACCTTCAGTAGTTTCAGGGATATTTAAGTTATAAAAAATATAGATATCTGGGGTCGCGAGTTGCAGTGGACTCGCGGATGCTACTGAGGTTTGATTGGCTGCCAACACTTCCACCGGGAAGTGTTGGCAGCCATCTTGGGACTCTGCTTAAAGCCGAATCCCACAAAAAAATTACTAATTAACAAAAGGGGGCTGGTTAGGAGTACCCTGAACCCCCAGATATGGCGGGTGTCCCCACAGAGAACCCGGCATGCATTAAAAAGAGATTTTTTGTTTTCAATTTTACCAAAGATTCGCAGGTTGATCCATGGATTCATGGCAAAATTGAAAGAAAGGAAACCCCCAGTGGGACAAACTCAGTTGCATATGAAAAATAAATGAGGGGGCGCCTGAGGCCCCCTCCTATGTTTTAATCAAACCCCGGGACCACCTCCTCCCCAGGTTTTTTATTTCAATCATGCAACAATGATCACACGGAGCCCCGGGAACTACCATCGCCCGAGGCTTCTTCAATTATTAAATAGGGGAGGCCTCTCTGACCCCCCACAGCGCCAGGAGCTGCCACCTCCCCGGGGCTTCAACTTTTATTGTCCCCCCCCAGCCCTTGGAAGCGCCACCTTCCCAGGATTTTTGTTTAACACCTTGCGTGCTGCCCCGATTTCCCCCTGATGCTGGACATTCCATTACTGGGTGTGGTCGTGACGGAACCATTCCGTCATCAGCACAGCTCAACCGTGACTGATGATGGAATGGTTCCATCACAAGCATCGAAGGGGTTAAAGAATGTGGGAGGGCTCACGGACATCCCTCCCGCAGCCCCGGGGATCACCACATCCCCAGGGCTTTTGACAAATTGAAGTCGGTGCGCACATCCTTGCCCCCCCCACACCTCCCCTGGGACCACCACCTCCCCAGGGCAAATAGATGGCCCTGGGGATCGCTACCCCCACGCCCAGTCGGCTCCTGCTATGTCCGGGGATGCCCACCCCCAGGACATAGCTGTTTGCTAAGGCTTGGTGGGAGCTTTACCACTCCTGCCAAGCCATAGCAGGCATTGATCTGCTTTCAAATAGCAAGAGCATTAGAAATGCTCTCACTTGCTGAAAACGTAGCAGAATTACTTTTGGGCACAGGTAGCTGCATGTTCAGCAGCTCCCTCTGTCCAAAAGCAATGCTGGCTCCTGAAGGATGCAGGGATTGTGGGGGCCTTGAGGCTGCCTGCGTCCCTATCAGTGACAAGTGGGTGGCCTGGGTGGGACCAGGGCACCCACAACAGTGGCCAGGGGATGGGGTCCCTGGGCCAAAATAGGCCCAGGAGGGGGGCCGCACAGCACCTCACATTATTTATTATTTTAAAGGCCCAAGCCCCAAGGGATGGGATGCTCAGGGCCCAAAATTGCCCAAGGAAAGGGGGCCACATGACTCTCCTTTCTAAAAATGTTTTTTAAATGAGCGAAAAAGTCGCAGGAGGCCTCAACTCCTTTCTCTACTGCTCTGCAAACACACCTTCTGGTGCACATCTGATTTTGAGTTGAAGTCTCCTTGATTGCAGAGGGTTCTTGGGGGCCCCCTGTTGCATTCAGTATGTCCCACACTTTGGGATTGCTGAGTGGTCTCCGAAGGCCATGCCCCCTTTCTCTACTACTTTACAACCGCGTCTCCTGGTTCACTGCTGGTGAGGGATTAGTCCCTTTGGCTGCTGAGGGTCCTTGGGGGGCCAACTGCCCCTCCTGCTACTTCCTGTAAGTCCCACGCAGTGAGATTGCTGAAAGATTGTCGGAGACCATGCCCCCTTTCTCTACCATTCTGCAAACGTGCCTCCTGGCACAATACTGGTTGGGGGATTAAGTCCTCTCGGATTATGAGGGACCTTGGGGCCAAGAAGCCCTCCTGTTACCTCTAGTAAGTCCCTTTAAATGTGGCTACCAGTTAAAAAAACCCTAGAAATTCACTGAAAAAACAAATGTTACAGGGACATTATAGTTAGGCTCAGACAGACCTTGAAAAATCATAAAAATGTTACTAGACCTGCAGGTCTACTGACTTAAATAATCTACTTGACCTATTTATAATCCTCTTGACCCATAAACTGGTTTCAAATGATGTGACGTGGGCAACTATTTTAATTCATTGAGCCGCCATTTTCTTCATTCTCACATATGAGAGCACCTTCAAATGTGCAAGTTCAGCATGTCTGCTGTACAAAAAACTCTTTTGTTTGATTTAATAGACTAAACTTTTTTTCCATATATAATACAAATCTAGCCACAGGATACACATGACCCCTGACTTGCCTCTTAGTTCATTAACAGCAATGTCACCAGGGTGGAGGGCAGGAATGTTTCTCAAATCATATATAAAAACTATCACTTTCAATAAATGCACAATTAAAGCATGACATGGTAGCCCACTGTAATTTGTAATCAGCAAGTTTTACATTGTAATGGCCACAAACTTTTCCACTGACATGCTGTTTTACTGATAAAACTATATAGAGTACAAACAATATTGTTTGGAAATGAGTTTCTGCAAATATGTAATTTGCATATCACTTAGTAAAGTTTTCTGGTTTGTTTTGCTCCTATTGAACTCTTTGCGTCACACTTAATTACAGAGAATGTGCTTTGATTATTCCTCATATATTTTGAAATATTTGTAAGATTACTAGGCTATTTATTTAAATGTTATGTGTCGGAGAAAAATAACTGACATTTCAGAAAGCTTACTTGACAAAAACCGCTAACGCTAGCAGGAGAGAGAAAAGTAAACTCCATTTTCCAAGCACCAGTTAGTAAAAAGACAAACTGACATTTTACCTCTTTACTTGAACATACAGCAACTGTGTCAAGATAAACATGATTCAATGGCATCTGTATTGCTCATTCACTATCTGAATGAACAGAACACCTTCTCCTTTCTAGCTTAAATTCACTCACCAGATGGGACTAGTAGGTGCTAAAAATAGTTCAAGCTGATAAAAGTTTACTCTTTTTGGAGGCCTGCGCTCAGACTTTCTTCATACAAAACTAGTAAAATCAGCAGTTATAGTTACCTGAACTAACTTGAACTTATGCCCCCCAATGCACTGCTTATGACCTCACATATTACGTCACTCATGATATGGTCAGTGAAATCACAGATAACATCTAAAACGACATCATTATGACATTATCAACAGAACCACTCACACACCCATTCACACTCCCATACAACCTCTCATATGCCTAATCAGACACCTGTCACTACGCACATAACCGTTCCCACACCCATACCAGTACTCGCATACCGACACACTCTTCCACAGAGGCACTCACACATCTACTCACTCACTTGTACAGTCACTCACACAACCATTCACGCACCCATACAGCCACTCACCTAGCACCACACTCATCCATACACCTACTCACACACCCACTTATTTATCTACAGCCACTCACACACCCACTCACCCATACAGCCTTTCAACACTGCCACTCACTCCCCCATACAAGCACTCACACAACCACTTACCCAGTCACACATCCATACCAGCACTCACACATCCATTCACTCCCTCATAGTCATTCACAGAGACACTTACTCTCCAATACAGCCACTCACCCACCAGCTCATTTAACAAAACACCCACTCAAACAACCACTCACTCACTCACTCATACAGCCACTTGCACACCGAATCACTCACTCATGATATCACTGACCTTGTCATGAGTGATGTAATATGTGAGGTCATAAGCAGCGCATTGCAGGGTCATAAGTTATAGTTAGCGCAGGTAACTATAACTGCTGATTTTCACTGGTTTTGTACGAGGGAAATCTGAACCCAACTATAACATCCTTGTAACCTTTGTTTTTTTTTCAGAGAAAGTCTAAGTTTTTTTTTAATTCTACTTCGTAACTAAAAAATCCCTGTAACCTTTGTAACCTTTGTTTTTTCAGTAAATATATATATAAAAATAAAGGTTAAATCGAAGTTCTAGTTGGATGAAGATATCAGTTAAAACATACAATTTTAAACTCTGGTGTTTGCTTGGGCTTGGATGCTGGCTGAGTACGGATGACCTCTGGAGACTGAGTCTATGAGAAACTGCATCAGTAGACAGGCCCAACCCCCAGAGGGAAACGACAGGCTCTGCAAGAGTCTGGAGCAGACAGAGATATCTGATCCAGGAAAGACCACGCAAAACCGCACTAATGAAGGTGAACCCCCCACCCGCGGGGAGGGCGGCAGCGCTATCTTGATCTTTGAGCAGAGTTGCCACCATCAGGAAGGGGGTGTTATGATGCAATGGTTCTCTAATTTTATTTTAATGGATTTAAAAGGTCAGTGGATCGTGCTCCAATTACACCTAGAGAAGCAGGAATCCCCGGTCGATCGGCCTGTTGGCAAAATGTCCTGTATTAATTCCATCTTCTGAGAAGCCACACGCTAGCTAAGCATGTACAGTACAAGGCTCAGACAAACAACAAGCAAGGCAAATGGAAACAACTTAAAGTGAGCAGTGAGGCAGAGCATTAACAGAGAATGTTAATAGAGCAAGCATTCAAGGGAATGTGTTAACCAAATGTGTTGGTGTTCAAAGAAAGTTAACCAGAGATGTTTCATTAACAGAGAAAGCATTTAAGGCTGTTTGTTATTAGGGGGTGTTTGCACAGTGTTTTAACTAGAAGAAAGCATGCTACGATTACTTCGTCGTAGGTCTTACATCGTGAGTCATTATATTGCAGGTAAGTTTTAGTACCTTTTACTTCAGTCTATTTTCGTAGGTACATTACTTTTTAAATGATAAAATGTACTTAACCATGACATTATATACATATATGTGTATGTAGGTGTATATATAGATATCTGTGTATATTTAATTCATGAGTATAAAAATAGAGTTATTGAATATTAAAAAATAGTTTGAATTAAAAAATACAAGAATTTAATCTGTAAAAAACGTACAATATATATTTCATCACTGTGTAGTTCTAGTTAGATCAGAGTTTCCAGTGAGAATCCTTATTTTGTTTCTTCAATAACTAAATTTGGCACCATTGGGATGAAACTTTCCACAAAAAAAAGTTCATCCACTGTGGCCAAGAAAAAGTGTTACAAAATGTGTTTTCCCATGCTAATTTCCATAGAAGGTTTGCTCTCCAATACAGAAACACCACCTACATAGAATTACACCAAATCTAGCAGAAAGTTAGAACTTTATTCTGAAACTGTGCCTTTTGATATTTGATGTAAATGCAGCTGTTCGCAAGAAATTAACATTTAAAAATGTGCTTAGGGTGGGCATGAAGAGGTTAATGTTAGTAAAAAGTAAGAGGGACCTGTACCATTGGTTGTCAGATAAGCTCTGATTGACCCATTTAAAGTCGATGGGGGGTGGGGGGGGGGGGGTTCCTGGTTGGCTAGGCACAATATAGAGAATGTGGCAGTCAATACAAGACTTGGGGATATGGTCCCTGGAAAAAAATGAAAGGCCACACAAGGGTGCAGGGTGAGCACACCGTGACCCCAAGACTATGGGAGGGGAGCCAGAGAGTACCCCACTTAAGTCATTTTTTTAAATAAATATTACAGTTGAAGGGGACCACGGAACCAGTGCCTAGTACAGCCTTACCCAGTGGGGCAGCACCCGCTGGGTTACCGCAGTACCACTAAAATATTTTTAAAAAATTAAAATGTACCCAGTCATAGACCAGACACTGAAACCTGACGCCATTGTGCAGGACGTAGGCAGTGGTAGTTAGGAGCCTTCAGTGGTTTGGGTGCAGTGCAAACCCCGGGCTGTCAGTGGGGGGGGGGGGGGGGGTGATGTGTTGGGCTACTACTGGGGGTTAGTGCTAGGCCTGAACAGGCCCTGCACCCCACCCCCTCTGTTCATTGCCAAAGGCTGTGTGCATTGGGGGTTAGACACCTGCAGGGAGTTGGATGCAGGGCTTGGCGATAGGCCAGACCCTCTGGCCAACCCACCCCTGTGTACTGCCATGGCCATATCTACAGCTGGGGTGTTGGCTAAAGGTTGCCTGGGGGGGTTGGGTGTATGCTTAATTTTGAATATGATAAAAACACAGAAATTACTTGAAAGAAACAAGGGTTAAAGCACTGTTATAGCAGGCATTCAAATGAAATGAGATGACAGTTTAAAAACCATAAAGGAACACTGAAATTCGCCAGTTGTAGTTTAGTGAACTAACAATAACTTGAGCCCCCATCATGCACTGTTTATGACCTCACATATTACATCAATAATTATCTACAGCTTTCCCATTACGTAGTCGTAGTTCCAATGCTAGCTCATCACAATTGCCAGTTGTGGGTCGTCATCTAAAACGAAACAGTTGCATTCCATTGCACATCAGCAGCAACAGAGCACAAGCACACCACATTTTATATTACTTTATCTCAACATACATGTATAACCCACAACGGCTTAGCTAGACACTTTGCTGCCCATGGCGGTCCCTGCCTTTTCCGCACCGTAGCGGTCACATTGAAGAGCGGTGGGGTGGCGATGCTGGGGGTTTCTGCAATTGCACTGGCAAACGCATATAAGCGCGTGGGGCGGGCTGCCGTTGCCCACAAAACCCGTGCCACCTGAGGTGGACCAACCCCCCTTGCTACGCCACTGATAACCCACCCTCAACCTAATCTTCTTAATTTCTGCCCACACGCTGGCTTAATAAACCCATATTATTCCCATCCGCACAATTTGTATTTATGCTGCTCTGTTGCGGTTGTATTACGTAAAGTAATCCAGGAGTAGAAGGTCTAGGGCATCACTGATGGAATCTGTTGTCGTTTTTCCGAATAACAGAGTGTATGTGTACATGGATCACATATACAAAGTTAATGCCCAAATGGTTAGGGCAGATAAAAACCACCAAGTGCTGGAAGTGATTCTTTGTTTCCCTGTCCTTGTATCTGCCTCCAGGCATTGCCCTGCACCGTTATGTTCGATACCATCACCTAGCATGAGATGAGTTCATTATAGATTAGTTCCCTGAAGTGAATTGATCTCTAGTGTGCCCTCTTTACAAATTCACTCCTCCCTATCCAGTGTCCCCATTCCACTTCCTGTTGTGTTGGGTCCATGGAGTTACCAGCTCTATCTTTACTCTCACATTATGATAATTCCCCTGTCTCTTCCCAGGCATTTTTAAATTCTGTTCCTTATTCTGTTGGCCCCACTAATACCGTGACGTTATTCCATGTATCTGCGACTTTCTCCATAAAGGATTTCCTTGTGTCATCCTTCATTATTTTTTCAAAGCTACCGCCAGGTTTAACCGCCACCCAAGGAATAGACAATTTGCTCATGGAAATAACATATCAATGATTCTCATGAGATTATGGCACTCTTTATTGAACAACTCCTTTTGCAGCCTGTATTTGAAGGACCAGTTCCTGGTTAAGTCCGCTTTCCTCCTCATGAGGTCAACATAACCAGTACCACTAGATGTGTTAAACTTCATTCCTATTTGTAGCACTACAAAGAGTCTGAACTAAATAAAAAGCAAGTTGTTGTTATTTAATGTCTTTACTCTTGGATCAACACAGCGTTTAATCCTTTTTACCGCCTTGGATACTACCATAATCTAACTTTTCTGCTTGAAACATCTGCCTCTATAGGCCTTGCTGTTCCCTAAAGGATGAGCACATTGTCATAATATAAGGTAGCTTCAAGGCCCTTCTTAAGGTTTCAGTACCTTCCTACCCATCTGCTCCATCGGGTATGTGACCCAGAATTTGTGAGTTTATACCTAAGATTGCATTGAATTGAAATGCATTTCTAACGTCCTTTTAAATTATTTTTCCTTGTATTCATTCCCTGTGCTGCTTCTACTGTGTTTATAATCTTCTCAAAACTGTAGAAAGTACACAGGGGCTATTCTTTTCTAATTTTTTGTTCTGGCCTATGAGATCACTTTAGCTGTTTTGCCATACTATTCTTTGTTCAAAGCAATGAATACATACTATACATAGAGGCTTTTGGTCACCATACTTCATCCAATGATATGTTAAGTTGTCAGTCACACTTCGCTTCTTCTCACTGCAGCTTACAGCATGATGCAGTCGATGAGTCCATTTAGCCTTTTACTCTTCTCTGTGTGAGTGACAGCAATTTGAAGGTGTGGCTCACTGGTTAGAGGCGGCAGACCCGAGAGCAGAGGACGGCCCGGGACCAGGGTTCGATTCCCGGCGCTGCAGGTTTCTGGACCAGGGTCAGCGGACTCGATAATTCTCTCGCCTCGGTGCCCACTCTGATCAGCGATCACACTCGGCAACTCTGGGCATTAGCTTGCCTCATCTTCACTAACGGCCCCACCAGACCGCCGGGGATGCCTGGTCTCACCCTGGAGATACCCATTAAGGGACCATCTCTCAGGGAAGCCAGGAAGGGTTTCGCAGCGGTCGAAGCGCCTTGGGACCCTACGGGTAAGTAGTGCGCTATATAAATGCCTATACATTTACATTTACATTTACATTTGTTTTGTGGTCATCCCCACCTAAAATAGAGCACAGCAGTACAGGGCTAACTCGACAAGGTTTTTCTTAATACTTAATTTTTTTATTTTCCCTTTTCTCTTTTCTTTTTTTTTACATTTTATTATACCTTTTTTTGTGTTTTTTTGCAAGGCCTGGTAACTGGAAGCACACAGTTAATGAGCTTGTACCTCATCTTGATGTGCTCAGGATCCGTCACATGGTTTAGTTACTATTTTACCATTATAAAACGGCCATCGGCCACCTTGGACCATTAAAATTCTAATAATGCATGTCAAGGACCATTCCAGTATGGTTTCCCATACGTGCTTACTTACGAGCACACAAGTTGAATGAGTTTTATTGAATGAGTTTTGTTAAGTATAACAAATGGCTACCCCTACATACCTATGTGTGGACACACAGTGGCAGCCACCGTGGTATGATTTTAGCCATAGGTTGGACAAAGGTCATTCTGAGGTGGCCCCTGTATATGCACAGTAAACATCATGAAATGTTTTTTCAATGCATTTATGGTCCAAGATGACTGACACACTTTCAGCACGTTGGCAGTAAACAGTGAGAACATTTTTCAAAATCTCACAACAATGTTCTAGGGGTATCATTAAGAAAAATATATTTTAATAATTCAAACAATACTGTGAATGTATGTATTGTATAGGTAGGGAAATTACAAAAGAGGACATGGCCAATGATGATCCACAGGAATAATTTTAATATATTTGTATTTTTCAAATATATCTGTATAATTATCTGAATGGTGGCAGCATGAGATATAAATGCAAGAGTGCTCAATGTACAAAGTGAACACACTGTGCTTGGGAAATTTGGAGTGAACAGTTGTGAGAAGTTGGCCTGATATGTGGTGTTTCCAATTCTGGAACCACCTTGTATCAGTCCAAACAATCCCTTATGGTGTCTGGTTGTAAGTCAACCTTGTAGACAAGCTATCCTAGGGGTAGCATGGACTAAGCAGCCTTAAAGGCTTAACTTAAGAGGTCGTGTTAAGCGAGCTGTTTTACCACATACAATCCTGTAATACCAAATGAAAGGACACCACACGAGTATATATTATAAAAATATATGTGTTTATTTCTAAATTAATCCCCAGTACTCTTTATGAGCAAAGGGGCACAAGCGTTAAATCAAAAGCACAGTATAACATACAAAGTTGCACAATTATGGATGAGGGCGGGTGGCCACTCAAACCATATACTAAAAAAATGGTATAAGAGATACCAATCGAACAGTGGTTAGGCCTAGGGCCTAGAGAATCGCTGGGAGCAGTCAGGACTAGCAATGCTGAAGTCGGGAGAAGCCCGCAGAATTCGGGTGCAGCACGTAAAATGCGGCTTGCACCAATGCAATGCCAATGGTGCGTAAAAGTTACACCAAGTTAGTTTAAAGATCCTTCCGCTGAACCTAGAGGAACAATACTTAAGACATAGACCCTAGAGTTGTGTACCAGTGTAGGAACACCGGCGTTGCAATGTTACCTCACCCACAGGAAGTGGGTGCAAAGGGTCGAAGTGGCGTCGGGTTTTGACACGCAGGTTCTTGGTGCTTGGAGCTGGAGAAGCTGCAGGCGATGGGAAGCAGAAGTGTCCGGTGTGATCCAAGGGCGGATCGAAGTCGAGATGAATCTGAAAGCAGAGGGGACAGAGTCTGGGTCACTCAGCAGTGACCAGGGTGGAACCAGGACGGAACCAGGCAATGTCGGGCGCAATCAGATGGTTGTCGAGAGGCTTCTCTCCACTGTCACGTGGGCTCTGGGGCATCTGTGACGTCCAGGAGCAGGTCACGATCTGTCCCACGCAGGTTCTCCCCGTCAGCACCGTCGGCTTCAAGATTGCAGCAAACAGCACTTGGCAAAAGCAATCCCTGCGGAACCGGGAGATTGCTTCTCACTCAGACCAGGAGGGTCAGAGTGGGGGCTCCTTTTCACAGGAGCTGGTGCAGATCTGAAGCAACCAGAAAAGCAAGTCGTATTCAAGTTTTCGTCGGCACAGGGGCCACAAGCCAGCTGGCAAGTGACTGGGCCAACGCGTTGAGCCAACACCAGCAGAACGCCCCCACGCAGCACTCGTCGAGTGGGGAGGGGGTAGCTTTGGTGCAAGTGTAGCTCAGGGTTGGGGCTTCTCAAACCCCGATGTGCAGCTTCGAGGGTCACTCGTGGGCTGCACGGTCAGCGTCTCATGGCCTTTTCAAGATGGCGTGCCCCACGCTTCCGGTTGCCTCCACGGGTCTCAGCTCTGCAGGGACTGAGGATCGGGATGGGAAAAGGCAGGCAAGCTTGATCTCATTGATCTCTATCGCTCGAGTTCCGGCGGGAACTGCAACAAAGCAAGGGTCGAGGGCTGGATGGTGCCTGTTTGCACAGGGTGGTCACTCCTTGACCACAAGGGAGATTCTTCAGTCTTCTACGTCGAGTAGGAAGTCGAAGGGTCAAGAATTTGTTTCTTATGTTTCTTCAGGGTGATCTGAGTTGCATTGGCACTGCTCCCACTCTTGTTTGAATCTGGTGGGCTGGACATCCTGCTAGGTCCCCTCCTATGGGTGAGACCCAGGAAGGGGGTGGTTACACCCCTTTCCTTTGATCCAGACTGCGCTGGGACGGGGGCTGGTGTGCCCCAGAACCGGTTTGGCCAGATTATGCAAGGGGCAGCCTTGTGCTCCCCAGGCAGTGTCTGGTTTCTTTGAAACATCCCTGCTACAATCCACTATCTCCTGTCTGGGGTGGTTTGACACCGCCCTGCGACAGGAAACCCTTTGTCCAGGCCACCATTTGCTGAGTTTCGGTCAGCAGCAGGAGACCAGACCCGTGTCTGTGGCAGAGGCATCCATTTTGTGGATCTGAGGCTTATTTTAAATCAACCGCTTTTCAGTAAAGTAACATGTCTTCTCCCTCTAGAAGGGTGGAATGCTACCCCCGTCGCCAGAACTGGCGAGGGGGTAGTATTCCAATTTGTATGACACCTTACACGACATGTTTTGATAAAGCCAAACCAAAGTTGCTATATAACCGCGAGGATTATAAGGCACTTAAGAGTATATGGTATGGCATTATCCCAGATCAGCTTAGGGAGTTGTTCCCGACAGCTGCAGACAGGCTCAGCTCATGCCAGAGCTCCATCTCACATAAAACCACGCACTCTGCCTCCAGGATTGATGAGGCCTTCCATAGGAGTGACTCACAGGTTTATATGTGTCCAGATATAGGTATACTATATCTAAGCAAGGGGTGATTACACCCACTTGCCCCAGCTGAGTGATCAGCCAGTTGTGTCAATTTAAGAACCAGCCAGGGGTGGCAAAAGCTATGCTTCAGCCCCTGGTATGCCTTGGTGGCACCTATGCCCTGAGCACCTATAGTGCATGGTACAGGGGCTGACAAGGAGTCCATTTCCAATTGTGGTATGTACCTATAGCACATGTATTACAAATTTAGAGAGAGAACAGCAGGCTGGGGTTCTGATTAGCAGGCCCACAGCCTCAGTAAGTCGAAAACCAGTGAAGCAAAAAGCAAAAATTGGGGTGACCATAGGATAGCAGACCCTACTCTCCTACACAACCCCCCCCCCCTCCTCCCCCAAACGCAGGGACATTAAACTTAACCTTGACCAGATAAGTCTTCATGTTCTAAGTGGAAGTACCTGGAGAGACCATCTGCATTACCATGGTCAGTCCCTGGGCGGTGCTCCACTGTAAAGTCCATCCCCTGTAGGGAAATGGACCACCTGAGCAGTTTGGGATTTTCACCCTTCATCTGATTTAGCCACAAGAGGGGCTTATGGTCTGTCTGAATTAGGAAGTGAGTGCCAAACAAGTATGGCCTCAACTTCTTCAGGGCCCAAACCACAGCAAAGGCCTCCCTCTCAATAGCTGACCAACGTTTCTCCCTGGGGGTCAACCTTCTGCTAATAAAAGCAATGGGCTGGTCTTGACCATCTTGATTAAGTTGTGAAAGCACAGCTCCCACCCCCAACTCAGAAGCATCTGCCTGTACAATGAACTGTTTGGAGTAGTCAGGACTCCTCAGGATAGGTGCAGAGCACATGGCCTTCTTCAGGTCATCAAATGCCTTTTGACAGCTAACTGTCCACTGAACCTTTTTGGGCATATTCTTGGATGTCAAGTCATTCAATGGTGTCACAATGGACCCATAGTTCTTTACAAATTTTCTGTAATACCCAGTCAGGCCCAAGAAGGCTCTGACTTGTGTCTGGGTAGTTGGAGGACCCAGTCCTGTATGGTCTGGATCTTGCTCTCCAATGGTTAAACCTGACCCCCACCTACTAGGTAGCCCAGGTACACAACCTTGCTCTGCCCTATCTGGCACTTGGTAGCCTTGATAGTCAGGCCTGCATTTTGCAGGGCCTCCAGAACCTTCTTCAGCTGGATCAGGTGATCCTCCCAGGTGGAGCTAAAGACAGCAATATCATCTAGATATGCTGCACAAAAGTCATCCAACCCAGCAAGGACTTGATTCACCAACCTTTGGAAGGTGGCAGGTGCATTCTTCAAACCAAAGGGCATCACCACAAACTGATAATGACCACTAGGGGTAGAGAATGCTGTTTTAGCTTTTGACTCTTCAGCTAGTCTGATTTGCCAGTAGCCAGCTGTCAAATCAAATGTGCTCAGAAACTTGGCAGAAGCCAATTTATCAATGAGCTCATCTGCTCTTGGAATGGGGTGTGCATCTGTCCAAGTGACAGCATTGAGACCTCTGTAGTCCACACAAAACCTCATTTCTCTCTTTCCATCTTTGGTATGAGGTTTTGGCACAAGGGCCACTGGGCTAGCCCATGGGCTCTCTGATGGCTCAATCACTCCAAGCTCCAACATCTTTTGCACCTCAGCCTTTATACAATCCCTGACATGGTCAGGTTGCCTGTAGATCTTATTCTTCACAGGCAGACTGTCACCAGTGTCCACCCCATGGGTGCACCAATTAGTCTGGCTGGGTGTGAGTGAAAACATATGCCTGTGGGCCTGCAACACCTGCCTGCAGTCCACCTGTTGCTGCTCAGTGAGGCTGCCTGCCAAGGTTACTCCATCAACTGAACCATCATCAGGGTTCTGGGAAAGCAGGTCTGGGAGAGGGTCACTCTCTTCCTCCTGATCCCCATCTGTGGCCATGAGGAGACTTGTGTCCTCCCTGTCAACAAATGCTTTCAAACGGTTTACATGGAGCACCCTGTGGGGGCTCCTAGGGGTGCCAAAGTCAACCACATAGGTGACTTCTCCCTTTTTCTCAATGATAGGGTAGGGTCCAATCCATTTGTTCTGGAGAGCTGCTGGCCCCACTGGGTCCAACACCCACACCTTCTGCCCTGGCTGGAACTCAACCAGAACAGCCTTTTGGTCATGCCAAGCTTTCTGTAATTCTTGACTGGCCTCAAGGTTTTTGGATGCTCTCTCTATATACTCAGCCATCCTGGAGCGGAGACCAAGTACATAGTCCACAATATCTAGCTTAGGCTTTTTGAGAGGTAACTCCCATCCTTCCTTCACCAAACATAATGGACCCCTCACAGGGTGGCCAAACAAAAGTTCAAAAGGGCTGTAGCCAACCCCCTTCTGTGGGACCTCTCTGTAAGCAAAGAGCAAGCAGGGTTAAAGGATGTCCCATTTCCGCCTAAGCTTCTCTGGTAACCCTTTTATCATTCCCTTTAGGGTCTTGTTGAACCTTTCAACAAGCCCATTGCACTGTGGATGGTAGGGTGTGGTAAACTTATAGCTTACTCCATACTCTTTCCACATTGCTTTTAAGTATCCAGACATAAAGTTGGTACCTCTGTCTGAAAGAACCTCCTTTGGAAAGCCCACTCTTGAGAAAACTGCAATGAGGGCTTTTGCCACCACAGGAGCTGTGGTGGTCCTCAGGGGAATTGCCTCTGGGTACCTGGTGGCATGATCCACTACCACCAGTATAAATCTGTGCCCAGATGCTGTTTGAGGATCCATGGGACCCACAATATCTATTCCAACTCTTTCAAAGGGTACCCCCACCACAGGTAGTGGTATCAGGGGGGCCTTTGTTGTGCCACCTGACTTACTACTGGCTTGGCAAGTGACACAGGAGCGACAAAACTCCTTGACCTTTTCTGACATGTGAGGCCAATGAAAGTGTGGAACAAGCCTGTCCCAAGTCTTATTCTGGCCTAAGTGTCCTGCAAGGGGAATATCATGGGCCAAGGTGAGAAGGAAACCCCTAAACTTCAAAGGTATAACCAACCTCCTGGTGGCACCAGGCTTGGGGTCTCTAGCCTCTGAATAAAGGAGTCCTTCCTCCCAATAAACTTTATGGGCACCTTGAGCATTCCCTGCAGCCTCAGCAGCAGCTTGCTGTCTGAGGGGTTCAAGTGAAGGGCAATCTAATTGGGCCTGCCCCAGGTCTGCCCTTGAGGGTCCCCTTGTCCCCAGAAACTCAACCTGGTCAGGTTCAAGCTCCTCAGAGTCAGTCTCCTCTTGGACTGCAGAATCAGTTTCCTGTGAAACTTGATCCTCAACCTGGGGAAAGTGGGAAGGCCCAGCCTTAACCCTCTTGCTCCTTCTCTTGGGTTGTGGTTGGTCTAATGTTTCAAGATCCACCACTGGTTCAGGAAGGCACTTCTTAGCCTGAGACCTTGTCACTGCAAGGACATGAGCTGAAATCCCTAGCATTTCTGCATGAGTCCTGTACTACACTTCTGACCAAACTGAGCTTTCAAGATCATTGCCTAACAGACAGTCTACTGGGAGGTCTGCACTCACAACAACTTTCTTTGGGCCATTTACCCCTCCCCATGAGAAGTTCACAACAGCCACACTATGTGAAGTAGTGGAGTTGCTTGCATTGGTCACTAGGTAACTTTCAACTAGTACAATCTGACCAGGGTCCACAAAGTCTGGTGTCACCATAGTGACACTGGCACCAGTGTCCCTGTAGGCCTGAGTCAGTTTCTCATTGATTAAGGGAGTCTGCCTATATTTGCCCAGGTTACTGGGGCTTACTGCAGTGGTCAAAGATAAGTCCACATCATATAGGAGAATTGCCTGTGTGGGGATTCTGACTAGGCCAGATTCCGCCTCAGTACCCAGGGTTAACCCTACTAACCCCTTAGGTTGTGCACTACCACTGCTGACTGTACTAGGGAGTGCAGTTGCTTTAGGAGATGCAGTGGCAGGAACTGGATTTTTCTTAGTGCATTCACTGTCCCAGTGTGAAACTGATTTGCAGGTATTACACCAAGGTTTCTTTGGGCCATCATTCTTCTTTTTCTTTTTGTCATTTTGGGAACCACCCTCCTTATTACTAGTTTGGGGGCCTGAAGACTTCTGGTCTTTTTCTTTATCTTTATCTTTCTGATTCCCACCCTTCTGGTCTGTTTTCTTCTGGTCACCATGGTTCTGGGGTTTCTGCTTAATCCTTGTTCTGACCCATTTGTCTGCCTTCTTTCCCAATTCTTGGGGAGAGGTCAAATCAGAGTCAATAAGGTATTGATGCAACAGCTGGTTCTGACAGTTATTAAGGATCTGCTCTCTCATTATAAGATTGTACAATCCTGTATAGTGTGAGACTTTACTTCCCTGCAGCCAACCCTCCAGAGCCTTAGTGGCACAATCTACAAAATCAGTCCAGTCCTGAGTCTGTGCTTTTTGGGTGTCTCTGAACAACAACCTGTATTGCTCAGTGGTTAGGCCAAACCCTTCAATAAGAGCACTCTTCAGGGCAGAGTAGTTTTTGGCATCCTCAGGTCTAACAGTGAGGAGCCTATCCCTCCCTTTCTCAGAAAAGGAGTACCATAAAATGGCTGCCCACTGATCCTCAGGGACCAGCTGTACCATGCAGGCCCTCTCAAGAGCAGTCATCCATTTGTGGATGTCATCCCCTGCCTTGTAGGGGGGCACAATTTTTGTCGGGTTTCTATTATCATAGGCCCTGTCTTTCTCTTTAGGAACTTTGCTGCCACCAGTGGCATCTAAGCCACACAATTTTCTTTCTCTTGCTAAAGCAAGTTTAGCTTGAGCCAAGGCTATCTCTTCCCTCTCTATCTGGAGTTGGACAGCCCTCATCCTGGCCCTATGCTCTTTCCTCTGGGGGGGAAGCCATTCCCCTTTGAGATTCTCTTGAGACACTAGAAACATGAGAGTCTCCTGATCGAGATCTCACCCTCCTGTTGCCTGGGAGAATTAAGTTATGGGATCTGGGGAGGTGCTGGCCCTCTCCACCCCCATGTAGGTCTAGATTGGTCTGGTTAAACCTGCCAATCTGTACCTGGGTCACCCTCTGATCCTGATCTTCAGGCTCCTCTATATCTGAGCCTTCCTCTTCCTCTTCCTCCTCCTCTTCTTCTTCTGGAAGATCCTTATTCTCAGAGGAGTTCACCCCCTCACCTGAATCTAAGGGAGCCTGACTCACCTTATCTAAGTCATCCTTTTCCAGGATAGGTATCAGGGAAGGAATGATAGGGCCTCTGCCCTTTTTAGCCCCCTTGCTGTGCACAAGGCACCCAAGTCTTTGTGGCTAAGGTTGTCATATCTGGAAGTTGCCTTGGTAGGGTCAACTGCTACAGGAGCAGGGCCTGAGGCTTCACCTGTATCAGACATGACTGCTAGTGAGGTGTAAGTGGTGCACTTACCTACACTACGTGTTTTCTTACTGTACCTTGCTAGTGAGTTGTTGTCAGGGTGTGCTAATCCCTTTAATCTACAACTACTAAGTTCAGTAAAACTTAATATGCTAAGCTTTTGATTTTATATGTACCTAAGGTACTTAATGTGATCTTTCAATTTGATCTAAAGATTGCAATGGTAAAACAAACAGCAAGCTCAAATACGCACCGCTGCGCACCAATGAGAGAAGTTGGCCTGATATGTGGTGTTTCCAATTCTGGAACCACCTTGTATCAGTCCAAACAATCCCTTATGGTGTCTGGTTGTAAGTCAACCTTGTAGACAAGCTATCCTAGGGGTAGCATGGACTAAGCAGCCTTAAAGGCTTAACTTAAGAGGTCGTGTTAAGCGAGCTGTTTTACCACATACAATCCTGTAATACCAATGAAAGGACACCACACAAGTATATATTATAAAAATATATGTGTTTATTTCTAAATTAATCCCCAGTACTCTTTATGAGCAAAGGGGCACAAGCGTTAAATCAAAAGCACAGTATAACATACAAAGTTGCACAATTATGGATGAGGGCGGGTTGCCACTCAAACCATATACTAAAGAAATGGTATAAGAGATACCAATCGAACAGTGGTTAGGCCTAGGGCCTAGAGAATCGCTGGGAGCAGTCAGGACTAGCAATGCTGAAGTCTGGAGAAGCCCGCAGAATTCGGGTGCAGCACATAAAGTGCGGCTTGCACCAATGCAATGTCAATGGTGCGTAAAAGTTACACAAAGTTAGTTTAAAAATACTTCCGCTGAACCTAGAGGAACAAAACTTAAGACACAGACCCTAGAGGTATGTACCAGTGTAGGAACACCGGCGTTGCAATGTTACCTCACCTACAGGAAGTGGGTGCACAGGGTCGAAGTGGCGTCGGGTTTTGACACGCAGGTTCTTGGTGCTTGGAGCTGGAGAAGCTGCAGGCGATGGGAAGCAGAAGTGTCCGGTGTGATCCAAGGGCAGATCGAAGTCGAGATGAATCTGAAAGCAAAGGGGACAGAGTCTGGGTCACTCAGCAGTGACCAGGGTAGAACCAGGACGGAACCAGGCAATGTCGGGCGCAATCAGATGGTTGTCGAGAGGCTTCTCTCCGTGTCACGTAGGCTCAGGGGCATCTGTGATGTCCAGGAGCAGGTCACAATCTGTCCCACGCAGGCTCTCACCGTCAGCCCCATCGGCTTCAAGATTGCAGAAAACAGCACTTGGCAAAAGCAATCCATGCGGAACCGGGAGATTGCTTCTCACTCAGACCAGAAGGGTCAGAGTGGGGGCTCCTTTTCACAGGACCTGGTGCAGATTTGGAGCAACCAGAAAAGCAAGTCTTATTCAAGATTTCGTCGGCACAGGGGCCACAAGCCAGCTGGCAAGTGACCGGGCCAATGCGTCGAGCCAACATCAGCAGAAGGGCCCCACGCAGCACTCGTCAAGTGTGGACGGGGTAGCTTTGGTGCAAGTGTAGCTCAGGGTTGGGGCTTCTCAAACCCCGATGTGCAGCTTCGAGGGTCACTCGTGGGCTGCACGGTCAGCGTCTCATGGCCTTTTCCAGATGGCATGCCCCACGCTTCCGGTCGCCTCCACGGGTCTCAGCTCTGCAGGGACTGTGGATCGGGCTGGGAGAAGGCAGGCAAGCTTGATCTTGTCGATCTCTGTTGCTCGAGTTCCGGCGGGAACTGCAACAAAGCAAGGGTCGAGGGCTGGATGGTGCCTGTTTGCACAGGGTGGTCACTCCTTGACCACAAGGGAGATTCTTCAGTCTTCTACGTCGAGTAGGAAGTTGAAGGGTCCAGAATGTGTTTCTTATGTTTCTTCAGGATGATCTGAGATGCATTGGCACTGCTCCCACTCTTATTCGAATCTGGTGGGCTGGACATCCTGCTAGGTCCCCTCCTATGGTTGGGACCCAGGAAGGGGGTGGTTACACCCCTTTCCTTTGATCCAGGCCGCGCTGGTACGGGGGCTGGTGTGCCCCAGAACCGGTTTGGCCGGATTATGCAAGGGGCAGCCTTGTGCTCCCCAGGCAGTGTCTGGTTTCTTTGAAACCTCCCTGCTACAATCCACTATCTCCTGTCTGGGGTGGTTTGACACCGCCCTGCGACAGGAAACCTTTCGTCCAGGCCACCATTTGCTGAGTTTCGGTCAGCAGCAGGAGGCCAGACCCGTGTCTGTGGCAGAGGCATCCATTTTGTGGATCTGAGGCTTATTTTAAATCAACTGCGTTTCAGTAAAGTAACCTGTCTTCTCCCTCTAGAAGGGTGGAATGCTACCCCCGTCGCCAGAACTGGCGAGGGGGTAGTATTCCAATTCGTATGACACCTTACACGACATGTTTTGATAAAGCCAAACCAAAGTTGCTATATAACCGCGAGGATTATAAGGCACTTAAGAGTATATGGTATGGCATTATCCCGGATCAGCTTAGGGAGTTGTTCCCGACAGCTGCAGACAGGCTCAGCTCCTGCCAGAGCTCCATCTCACATCAAACCAGGCACTCTGCCTCCAGGATTGATGAGGCCTTCCATAGGAGTGACTCACAGGTTTATATGTGTCCAGATATAGGCTTAGATATAGGTATACTATATCTAAGCAAGGGGTGATTACACCCACTTGCCCCAGCTGAGTGATCAGCCAGTTGTGTCAATTTAAGAACCAGCCAGGGGTGGCAAAAGCTATGCTTCAGCCCCTGGTAGGCATTGGTGGCACCTAGGCCCTGAGCACCTATAGTGCATGGTACAGGGGCTGACAAGGAGTCCATTTCCAATTGTGGTATGTACCTATAGCACATGTATTACAAAGTTAGAGAGAGAACAGCAGGCTGGGGGTCTGATTAGCAGGCCCACAGCCTCAGTAAGTCGAAAACCAATGAAGCAAAAAGCAAACATTGGGGTGACCATAGGATAGCAGACCCTACTCTCCTACAACAGTCATATACACAGAAAAACAAAGACCATGGCAAAAAGTAACAATAGTCCACTATTGTGCATGGAAAATAAACGAATAGGAGCCTTCCTATATTCTCATTGCACAACAAATGTCTCTTTAAGCCGGAAAACTGTTGATGGTGGTTCGCCTTTCACCATTTAACAGGTCATCATCAGGACAAAGGGAGCACAGAAATTGTAATTGCTGCCTAAACAGAGCAAAGAATCAAAAATAAAGTAGGAGGAAAAAGTTGTCAAAAATATTTCCAATTGATCAAATATCAAATTTATCAAACAAAGCTGTATCATAAAATACCTGTCAAAATTCCTTTTGGTACTGTATCGAAAGAATGTGGTCCGACTTACCCCCCTTCCATAGGTATTAACTTGTTCATTAAGATTTCCCTTAATTTTTTTGATCCAGTATCACATTGAAATGTCGCAGGGACTTTATGTAATGGCCTCCGTATGATAAATTTGACTTTTGGTCAATTGAAATTCTATGATAAGTTTGACATTCGGTCAACTGGAATTCCTTTTTACTTATTCTCCCTCCTACTTTATTTTTTATTCTTTCTCTGTTAAATTCTAATAAAGATTCAAAAAAATTATTCTGGAATTCAGTTTTTTTATTCAGGTTTCAATGTTTATCTTTAACTAATGTTCTGTAAAAGCATGAGCACAGGACACCTTGTTAGGGTTCAAAAAGCATTCACCCTATATATAATACTGTAGTGTCTGACTGGTTTAGTGTTTGGTGTCTTCCATAATACTTTTTTCAAGACATGTAGTTAGTTTACAACTTCTGTCCTTTCAGCCATCATACAAGACTGCCGCACATGAATGGGTCGTCACAGATGTGCTGCACATGAATGGATCGCCACAAATGTGTTGCACAGTTAATGCTTTGGTCACAGTATGAAGCCACACTTCCAAATATGAAATTGAAGGTTTATGGGGAAAATATGTTTCTGGAAACTCTTTGATAGAGTTGAGGATAAATTTAGTTGCAGATAAATTTAGTTGCGCTCTGGTGTTTTCTGGCTGCATAGAGAAGAAATTTCACTAAAGTGACCATGATTTAAATTACAATTTAGACCAAGAAACTTAGCACAGGTAGAAGTGTGACAGATGATGTTTAGAGGATGCCTCTCAATTGCATTCATCATCTTTGATGAGGCCTTGTCATCTCCCAATTTTCATAATTCTAAGTAGAGCACAATTTCTTGCTTCCAAGTTTACTGCCTGTATCCCCCTTTTCATGGTCTGTAATAATGATGTAATCCTTAACGCACTATTTATTGCTTTGTTGCCAGTAAGACACTATGAATCTTGTAAATCCATTTGCTACAAACGTGGAGAGGTAGGGTAACTCCAATAGTATGCCACTAATGCTCATGAGCAAATGTCTGTACACCAGCTTCTTCATCACAGTAAATAAGATCTTTCTCGGCTCTGAGGGTAGTTCTAAAGATGGAAACACAATGGTTGCTTGCAGTCTACAAATATGCTATTAACCTCTTCCAGCACTACCTGCTGGGTGCTACGCACGACCGTTGGCCAACGCAGCCCGGCCCACTCCGTTGAACGTCCGCACCGCGGCGGAATTGCCGCCGCGGTAAACGGGTTAAAATGATTAACAATTGAGGCCAAAGTAGAGGTTGCCCATGACATAGGGGAGAGGAGTTGGCCTAACGGCTAGGGTGGTCTACTTCTAACCTGGGGAACTGGGTTCGAGTCTCAGCAATGACGCTAAACATCCTGTGATTCTGGGCAAATCACGTAATCACTCTGTGCCTAAAACCCCCCAAAAAACGAATGTGTGCTCGTGTAATGCAACTGGTGCTATGTAAAGTGCTCTGACACCCGATTTGAGTCAAGTTCACGCTATATAAAACTCTGTAAAATAAAATAAAAAATATCAACTTTCCACGCAAAGTTCTGTGAAATGTAATATTAATGTTGGTAGGAGGCTGTTTGCCAGTTCTGCTGAAAAAGCAGCAGTGTGTCCAAACTGAGATTCTAAAACAACAGAAGGGAGATCACTTCTTCTATATCAAACCAAAGTCCTATCCGTTCAACACGTGTTTGCTTGACATGTGCCTCATTCCTTAGAACAATGTCTGCTAAATCGCCTAAGGTCTTGCAAAAAACATTGTCCTACTGATTGGTTCGAGCCCAAGCAGAGAAATGCAGCAGCTCACAACGGAAGCATAAATGTTGTCATAGCACGTTATTCTGTTAGTAAGTGAGCACACTTAAACGTTTTGTGCATTTCATATCATGCTGACTTGCACGTTGCTTGCAAATATTCTTTGGTAATTTGATACTCTAACTTTGTATCCAAGCTTTTAACAATGCTGAATGTGGGTGGTAAATATTTGCTACATTCAGTATTTCATCTAAACCAGCTCTTTCATTTTGCTTCTATTGTGATTTGGGAAACATTCTGGCCATTTCCCCTTTTCTTGTTAAGAATATCACACTTTGCATGCAGAATAACATCCGGGACAATATTCAGTTAAAGTGGTACGTCTATCCACACCGGTGTCAGTAAAGTCGCTGACATGACATATCAAAATGTCCAAAATATAGCAGAAGCAGTGGCCAAGACAGATCAGTTGTGAACTGCCAAATACTTTCCAAGTAACTCATTATACAATTTCTGCTAATAAACAAGCATTGGCAAAGTCAATAGGTCTCACCTAAGTGAGATTTGGTGAAGTGGAGTGGTGTGGCATGACACTGAATTGCCAAATAGCTTTTCAAAGCCTCATGCTATATAAATGAAATTATAATACATGTTGCCAGTTATCTCAACCTATGATCTATGTCATGGGCACTCACAAACATTTTCCCGGGGGCCGTAAAGTTTGGTCTATGGTGTGACCAAGGGCAGCACTGATGCCAGCGGGAGGTGTAAAGTGGGTGTAGGGGAAGCAAAGCAGTGGCGGTCTTCAAAAATGAAGGTGATCCTAAAGTTTAGGGCCTTATTACGTTTTTTCCCTAATTGTGATTGGTCTTTAAATAAGTGATTGCTGTATATTTAACATTTTTTTCCATGTTAGCGCTGAGTCGAGTAAAATGCAGCCTAGTGCTGCTGTTGCCCAGGTGGCCGCATGTAAAGGTCAAGAGGGCCTCACTTTGAGTATCACTGATCTATGTAATCGTCTGATGCCTTTGATGCGATGCAGGAGCTTGTTAGCAACATGTATCGTACTGGTTGGAGATAGAGGAGATGGGACCCAAGTGGTGGCAGGGGGAATAGCGTTTACAACGCAACTTTTACAACGCAGTACCTTTACGACGCAACCATTACAACGCAAGTCATTACAACGACTTGCACTGGGGGGCGCTCTAGGATAGGGAATAGTTTTAATTTACTATCCAACACCTTCCCTACTATCCACGGGGACTGGAGTTGGAATAGTAAGTTAAACTATTCACTATTCAGCGCCCCCAACGCAAGTCGTTGTAACGACTTGCGTTGTAAAAGTTGCGTCGTAAAGGCATGCGTTGTAAAAGCATGCGTTGTAACGACGTACATCCAGTGGCAGCGTTGTGGAGCTAGACATTGGGTGGGGGACAGGGGAAGAAGCAGCACGGAGAAGGAGAAGAAGAAATAGTACCTCAATCACAGAATGAGCAGCAGCTGGGCACTAATTAAGATGAATCCATGTGTGCCCCACATAAAGAAAAGGAAATGACGCCCATCATGCCCTGGCAAAAAAGAAGAGTAACACTGTTGCCAGCGAATTTTAAGCAATGGGTGGACTCCACACCATTTATAACAAACAATACCCCTCTCAGCAGACCGCACAAGCACTGTCAGCAGTCGAGACCTAAAAATCTTAAGTGGTGTATTTTGCCCATTTGAATACAGGAAGAAAAACTGTTTATTTAGAAGACTTACCATTTCTATCAGTTTTTAGATAATTCTCCTCCTTTTCTCAGTGCATGACTGAAGATTCTCACCAATTTTATGGCCACAATCATGTTCTAAAGGCCTGCTTGCTCCTGACTTGCATCACATATCTCACCGTTTAACAGTCCTAATGTGCGCAATTATAATTCCTGGTGAATGTTTGAATTGGTAGTGATTACATCCTTTTCGTAGTTGGCTTTTACTTTGCCAATTAGTTCAAATGTTGGCTCTTGTTCTCACATATGAAAAGATACTTGCTTCCCTGTTACAGTGATGAGCATTGGTTTTAATGTCCTGTGTTCTGTGATAAACAGACAGTCTTTCTTAGTTTCAGTGATTTGTCCTAGTAGAGTTGTTAATTCCACAATGTTTGGCGACATCTTACCCATCAATCCCTCTAATCATAGAACCAGGACTTAGTTTGTTATTAGAGAACTCCTGGATTCATGGCTGAGCATACTGGAGCAAGAAGCATGTCCAAGTCCCCTTACCACGGGAAATGAGACCTTTTTAGGTTTTGCCTCGCCAAAAAGATGCGCTCTGCGCATCTTTTTCGCGCAGGCGAAAACCTGATGAGAACTGTAGTGTGCTTTGGGTCGGCCCTCGTCATTCATTGGCTGGCTCCGTAAATGGAGCCTAGCCATTGGATGAGGGGCCTGTCCGTCAATGCCGGACCAGACACGGGGCGTTCCCGACATTCTTTGGCTTTTGCCGACGTCACGCGACGCCGGGAACGCCCCCGAGTCTGGTCCGGCATTGCCGGCACCCGCCTTCCGTCGTCAGCGTCTCTCCTCCCCCTTTCCCGCCCCCTCCCGCTTGTTTCTTGGTTTCTTAGATCTGAACACGCCGGGCATGCCAGTCATGCCGTAAACAAGCAATACGCTGGAGAGATCTGCATCCACAGTGGCATGAGAGAACTACGGACTAACCGTAAAGGTAAAGGTAGGTAGCACGCTAATGTGATTTCAGCATTGTTTTGCACCTATGCTGCAATTTGCACAGTCTTGCTCTACCTGTTCTGTACATCCCACGGAAGATTACATAAACACCGGTGACGCAGACACGCAGCAATAGAAAGCACTCTTGTAGCACGCTAATGTGATTTCTGCATTGTTTTGCACCTACGCTGGGATTTGCACAGTCTTGATTGTTATATCAATTTTACTTGTTTTAACTGTGTGGCACTCACAAAATATTACTGAGTATTTTAGATTTATTTTAACCTCTTTTTAACAATTTTAACGCTGCTATCAGTTCTCACTGCTCCTTTAACAATTTTAACGCTGCTATCAGTTCTCACTGCTCTCCGGTCCACCACGGCTCCCAACTAATGCCGATTGAGTGGCGAGAGTGGGATAAGGCAGTATCAGTTGAGAAGAGCGTTTTTGGCTGCCATTTTGAGACGGTCAGCACTCTAGCTGTTCTGTACATCACACGGGGAAGAGTACATAAACACAGCTGAGGCGACGTGCAGCGATAGAAAGCACTCTTGTAGCACGCTATTGAGATTTCTGCATTGTTTTGCACCTATGCTGCGATTTGCACAGTCTTTTATACTGTATTGATTGTTATATTAATTTTACTTGTTTGAACTGCGTAGCACTCGCAAAGTATTACGTAGTATTTTAGATTTATTTTAACCTCTTTTTAATAATCTTAACTCTGCTCTCAGGTCTCACCGCTCTCCGGTCCACCACAGCTCCCAACTAATGGCGATTGAGTGGAGAGAGTGAAATAAGCCAGTATCAGTTGAGCAGAGCGTTTTCGACCGCCCTTTTGAGATGGTCAGCGCTCTCGCTGCTCTGTACATCCCACGGGGAAGAGTACATAAACACCCCTGATGTGGACACGCGCAGCGGGTGCACCTATGGCAAGCCCGTCTACGTCTGTCCGCGCTCGGCTCGCGCACAGCGTCAGCCATGCTGCCGGTTTCATATTAGGAATGGCGAGCAGACACTCATACTCCAGAGGTGAGGTCCTGGAACTATCCGATCTGAGTTATAAATGTTCTGAGCCAACTTTGGAAGGTTTTCATAACACTGGAAACAAGACATGTTCGATTTGTAAGTTGAAGCTCACTGACATAAAATATAAGCGTCTTTTAGAGGAGTATTCTTTGGATAGCCAGAAAGCGCCCCCAGAAGGAGTAAGGAGGGATCAGAGTGGCCCCAAGATTACAAAGCCTACTCGAGGATTGTCATTTGCATTACTAAATGCGCGGTCATTGGTTAAACATAAGCATGAATGTTGGCTTTTTAAAATGAATTTCCATGCCCGTGACCTTATTTTTGTCACGGAAACCTGGGCAGATGAAACCTCTGGCCCAGATCTGGTGGTAGCTATCCCACCAGGGTTCGCAATAGTCAGGAAGTATCCTGTAGTCAGACAGGGAGGAGGTCTGGCAATAATTTACAGAGATCATCTGAAAACATCTTTTAAAGTTATTCCCAAAGACACAGAAGCTGAAGTGCTCTCCAATTTAAAATAGCAGCCAGCCACGTGTTTTCTTTTAATGGGCTGCAAATGTACAGGCCGCCTGGTTCAAGAAATAATTTTATGCAAACTATGGGCCAGCTTTTGGAACACAAAGTAAATTCTCCAGACTTCACCATTTTAAGTGATTTTAATTTCCATTTAGATAACACCTTGGACAAAGATTCCCTGGCCCTGATGGACCTAGTGACTGGTGCAGGCTGAGAGCAGATTGTAAACAAATCCTGTGCACAAGTTTACAAGTTAGTTGGCTCTTCAGTAAGAGCCCAAAGGGATAGATAATGTTAAAGAAATGAGGTTGAGATCCAGCAACTTTAGAAGTGTGTTTATGGTTCAGTTATGATCAGTACATAAGAAAGTACAATTAGCCGACACGTGTTTCATCACACCGTGTTGAGGATGTGACTCTTCAGGGCTGATGACAATCAGGGATAAGGAAATGGCGCACCAGGTCCGGAGGGTGTCAAGACCAGGTTGCGTGAACGGTGAAGGTGAGGCAAAAATTAGGTGGAATGTGGCTCCGTGTAGAAAGGCTGACATAGAGCGGAAGCCTCATGACGGTAGTGTCCTGCACGGCAAACTGATAGCGGTTGCGGCACGGTGTGTGTGATGCTGTGTGTGTGTGTGTGTGATTGTGTGTGTGTGTGTGTGTGATTCTGTTTGTGTGTAGGGCTGTGTGTGTGTGGGGGTGGGCTCTGTGTGTGGCTCTGTGTGCGTGTGGCTGTGTGTGTGTGTGTGTGGGGGTGTGGGTGCAAATGCAATAGGTCTCGCATTTGCAAAAGATTAAGCTATTGGCATTGTAAATGACCATGCCATTTATTTATCTGTTTTCAAAACTAACACATAAATAAACAATTTGTCATTTAAAGTGCCAATAGCTCTAACTTTGTCAAAGGCAAAACCGTTGCATTGTACTTGGTATCGAATCCAACAGCGGCCATGATGCTATGGAAAGAAAGGACAAAGCATATTGACCCACTGTTGACACTATGGAAAGAATGGAGGAAGTATCAAAAAAAGACAGGTGGAGCATAAGAACCGAGCTAGGGGATGCTCATCCATGAAAAAGGAGACTGCTGTTCTTTCCATGCCCTCAGAAAGTTCTCTTTAGGCCACAGCCCCCTAGATTTGAAATGGCTTGCTACCTAACATTTTCAGAACAAAGAAAGGGGTGTGGCAGTTATTTTGATGAGGAGAAAAGATAATGGGCCAGAAGGTGTGTGTGTGGGCGGGCTCTGTGTGGGTGTGTGTGGGGGGCTTTGTGTAGCTGTGTGTGGGGGGGCTCTGTGTGGGTGTGTGTGTGGGGGGGGGGTTTGTGTGTGTTGGGGGGGCTCTCTGTGGGTGTTGGTGTGTGTCATTTGCGAGAGATAAAGCTAGTGGCATTGTAAATGACAATGCCATTTATTTATGTTAAAAAAAACATAAATAAAAATAATGTCAAGAGCAATGCCAATCGCTCTAACTTTAACAAAGGCAAAACCATTGCATTGTAAATGCTTGTTATACCTTGTTTACCAAAGAAAAGCATTTCAATTTTTTCGTCAGTAAGTGCTGTGACCCAGTCTGCTATTGTTGACATGCACTATTGGAGCATTGTGTTAGCAATAACGTAATGTGACAAAATGGGCACAATAAGGTGTGGATCAATGGAGTAGCAGACCAACGCAAGGCCAAAAGACCTTACTATGTTGTCCAGGGGGGACAAGACATTTAGATGGTGAAAAACAGGTTGAGGGGTGAGCCCTGGGTGCCATCACAACTGACTGAGAAAGGAGTGAAACAAAAAGGAGTGCAGATCACAGTCTCGGATATCTCAACTAAAAAGCATTTCCACCAACTCGGGGCCTTTTTACATATCGCAAAATCTGTAAGCCTCTAGAAAAGGACAGATGTGATAGTGTAAAAGAACCAGCTCGACACATCTCTCTCCTAGTGATGAGCCCAACACATCTGCCTCCTAGTGACGAGCTCAGCAGCACATATGCCTCCTAGTGACGAGCTCAGCAGCACATCTGCCTCCTAGTGACGAGCTCAGCACATCTGCCTCCTAGTGACGCCAGGGCGTAACACAGGCTCCCGCATCCCCCGCAGTGCAGGGGGCATCAAGCTCAAGGGGGCCCCCTCAGCACAGCACTTTGGCCAGAGAGCTCCTAATAGAGTCCGGAGGGGGCCCCTCCACGTACCTGGCAGGAGGATCCCCTCAATTATCGTTACGCCACTGAGTGACGCGCTCAGCACACCTGCCTCAGACCTGCCTCCTAGTGACGAGCTCAGCAATTCCGCCTCCTAGTGATGAGCTCAGCACATCAGCCTCCTAGTGATGGGTCAGCACATCTGCCTCGTAGTGAAGAGCTCAGCACATCAGCCTTCTAGTGACGAGTCAGCACATCTGCCTCCTAGTGACGAGCTCAGCAGCACATCTGCCTCCCAGTGATGACCCTCAGCAGCACATCTGCCTCCCAGTGATGACCTCAGCAGCATATCTGCCTCCCAGTGATGAGCTCAGCAGCACATCTGCCTCTGTGATGCGCTCAGCAAATCTTCCTCCTAGTGATGAGCTCAGCAGTACATCTGTCTCCCAGTGATGAGCTCAGCAGCATATCTGCTTTCCAGTGATGAGCTCAGCAGCACAGCTTCCTCCCAGTGATGAGCTCAGCAGCACATCTGCCTCCTAGTGATAAGCTCAGCAGCACATCTGCCTCCTAGTGATAAGCTCAGCACATCAGCCTCCTAGTGATGGGTCAGCACATCTGCCTCGTAGTGAAGAGCTCAGCACATCAGCCTTCTAGTGATGAGTCAGCACATCTGCCTCCTAGTGACGAGCTCAGCATATCTGCCTCCCAGTGATGACCTCAGCAGCACATCTGCCTCCCAGTGATGACCTCAGCAGCACATCTGCCTCCCAGTGATGACCCTCAGCAGCACATCTGCCTCCCAGTGATGACCTCAGCAGCAGATCTGCCTCCCAGTGATGAGCTCAGCAGCACATCTGCCTCTGTGATGCGCTCAGCAAATCTTCCTCCTAGTGATGAGCTCAGCAGTACATCTGTCTCCCAGTGATGAGCTCAGCAGCATATCTGCTTCCCAGTGATGAGCTCAGCAGCACAGCTTCCTTCCAGTGATGAGCTCAGCAGCACATCTGCCTCCTAGTGATGAGCTCAGCAGCACATCTGCCTCCCAGTGATGAGGACATAGAGACACAGTAGAGACTTCAAAATGAAAAGTAAAAGCAATAAGGATACAATGTTATATACTCACAATGAATCAATAAACAATATATGGTTCACAATTTAATGAAATAACACAAAAGGTTCATTAATTTACAAGTGACCAAACAGCAGCAGTGTCCCAGGGAGGGAGAGGTATAAGTGCAGGGAGGGTGTGTGGGTTCTTGGGAAAATAGGGAGATAGTGCTTCCCGAAGCGACTGACTTTACTGCGGTCTTTTCCCCGGGTAGCTGAACGCGAGTCCCGACCTTGACCGGCGGAATCCCCTTTCCTTTAACATATGCATCACGAACGGATGCATTTTGTTATGGCAGTGGAGACCGCTCCTAGGCGGCGCACTTTATTTGATATTACCATATTGTTCATTAAGCATCCCTAAAGATTCATTCCATCTTCAAAAACAAATTCTCGCACATGGAGCCTCCTGGCCCACACCTACCATGAAATTTCAGATCCGTGATGATTGACATTCACGGTTCCCTGCCCCTTCCTCCTTTGTCCTGATGAAGACCCCAGCCTAAGGTTACATTTCCACCTAGAATTAGAGGGGTTGAAACGTCGACGACAATTCTTTCTACCTACAAACCAACCATATTGTTGAATTGACCCAAATGGTTATCTTTGATGGCATGTGATGTAATGTCTTGAAACATTCATGTATAAAGTGTGGTTGAACTTATAAGACAACATGTTCTGCAATCATTGCATGAATCAGGTCATATTGACCAGCACTATCTCCCTATTTTACCACGAACCCACACACCCTCCCTGCACTTATACCTCTCCCTCCCTGGGACACTGCTGCTGTTTGGGCATTTGTAAATTAATGAACCTTTTGTGTGATTTCATTAAATTGTGAACTATATATTGTTTATTGATTCATTGTGAGTATATAACATCGAATCCTTATTGCTTTTACTTTTCCTTTTGAAGTCTCTACTGTGTCTCTCTGTCTTCCTAAATGGTTCCACACTGGGACCCCCTATATCTGTACCAATTCTCACCCAGGTCCCAGTGACTATATTGGGTATACCCCCTTTTTTTGTACCATCCCAGTGATGAGCTCAGCAGCACATCTGCCTCCCAGTGATGCGCTCAGCACATTTGCTCCTGCGGACACCCTCTGTCTAATGATGACCTCACCACAGATGCGCCTAGTGATAACCTTATCAGTTCCTCCTCCTAGTGATGGTGCACCACTCAATAAAGGCTTTCACACACCCTCTAGCAATGACCCCAAGTCCTGCACATTCCAGGGACAACGGCTGGTGATGACCTTGGCAGTCCAGACCCCAGGGGTGACCTCTGCGTGCCGGCCCTCTAGTTATGACCTCTTCAACCCTACCTCCAGTTATGACCTCAGCATCCCAACCTCCAGTAATGACCTCATCAACGCTACCTCTAGTTATGACCTCAGCATCCCAACCTCCAGTTATGACCTCAGCATCCCAACCTCCAGTTATGACCTCATCAACCCTACCTCTAGTTATGCCCTCAGCATCCCTACCGCCAGTTATGGCCTCAGCATCCCTACATCCAGTTATGACCTCAGCATCCCAACCTCCAGGGTATACAACGTTTAGCACGCATTTTTTACCACGCACTACCACTACAACGCAGGCATTACCACGCATACCATTACAATGCATTGCGCTGGGGGGCGCTCTAGGATAGGGAATAAGTATAATTTTATATCCAACACCTTCCCTAGTGTCCACGGGGACTGGAGTTGGAATATAAAATTATACTTACCACTATCCAGCACCTCTAAGCGCTATGCGTTGTAACGGTATGCGTTGTAAATACCGCGTTGTAATGGTATGCGTGGTAAAAGTATGCGTGGTAACGTCATACATCCCAACCTCCAGTTATGACCTCATAATACCTACCTCCAGTTATGACCTCAGCATCCCTACCTCTAGTTATGACCTCAGCATCCCAACCTCCAGTTATGACCTCTTCATCCCTACCTCTAGTTATGGCCTCAGCATCCCTACCTCCAGTTCTGACCTCAGCATCCCTACCTCTAGTTATGGCCTCAGCATCCCTACCTCTAGTTATGGCCTCAGCATCCCTACCTCCAGTTATGGCCTCAGCATCCCTACCTGCAGTTATGACCTCAGCATCCCAACCTCCAGTTATGACCTCTTCATCCCTACCTCTAGTTATGGCCTCAGCATCCCTACCTCCAGTTCTGACCTCAGCATCCCTACCTCTAGTTATGGCCTCAGCATCCCTACCTCCAGTTATGGCCTCAGCATCCCTACCTCCTGTTATGGCCTCAGCATCCCTACCTCCAGTTATGGCCTCAGCATCCCTACCTCCTGTTATGGCCTCAGCATCCCTACCTCCAGATATGACCTCAGCATTCTTACCTCTAGTTATGGCCTCAGCATCCCTACCTCCAGTTATGGCCTCAGCATCCCTACCTCCAGTTATGGCCTCAGCATCCCTACCTCCAGTTATGGCCTCAGCATCCCTACCTCCAGTTATGGCCTCAGCATCCCTACCTCCAGTTATGGCCTCACATCCTTGCCTCCAGTTATGGCCTCAGAATACCTACCTCCAGTTATGGCCTCAGAATACCTACCTCCAGATATGACCTCAGCATTCTTACCTCTAGTTATGACCTCAGCATTCTTACCTCCAGTTATGGCCTCAGCATCCCTACCTCCTGTTATGGCCTCAGCATCCTACCTCCAGATATGACCTCAGCATTCTTACCTCTAGTTATGGCCTCAGCATCCCTACCAGCAGTTATGGCCTCAGCATCCCTACCTCCTGTTATGGCCTCAGCATCCCTACCTCCAGATATGACCTCAGCATTCTTACCTCTAGTTATGGCCTCAGCATCCCTATCAGCAGTTATGGCCTCAGCATCCCTACCTCCTGTTATGGCCTCAGCATCCCTACCTCCAGATATGACCTCAGCATTCTTACCTCTAGTTATGGCCTTAGCATCCCTACCTCTAGTTATGGCCTCAGCATCCCTACCTCCTGTTATGGCCTCCGCATCCCTACCTCCTGTTATGACCCAGCATTCTTACCTCTAGTTATGGCCTCAGCATCCCTCCCTCCTGTTATGGCCTCAGCATCCCTACCGCCAGTTATGGCCTCAGAATACCTACCTAAAGTTATGACCTCAGCATGCATACCTCAGTTATGGCCCCAGCATCCCTACCTCTAGTTATGACCTCAGCGTACCTACACTGGTGACCTTGGCACACCTGCCCTGTAATTGTGACCTCATCAAACCTGCCCGGTGCCCAATCTCCCGCAGTGTCCCATTCGCCTCCCAGCGGAGGAGCTGTCGGCATCATGTAACCTTAAAGCAAAAGGACGGTTGGGCTGGGGCAGCGCAGACTGGACGGGAGCAGCATGCTAGAGTAGAAGTGTTTGAGAGGACGGGGCGAGCGCAATGGGCGGGAAGATGAGACACTCATCGGACACTACTATAAGCCCCTCATAACGAGATGACAGCCAAACACCGGCACACTGAGGGTTAAAGTATTGATCAGTGCATTTTTTTCATGGTAATCGGAGCCAATCCGTTAAAAAAAGGCCTGAATTCCTGGAACACAGGACAGGAACGCGCGATGTAGAAGAGGGGCCGGCGCGGCTGAGCCTGAAGAGAGGTGGGGGAGAGGGAGGAAACGAACCGCAAAGAGAAGGAGAGCAGCCGCAGAGCAAGACGGGAGGAGGACAAGTTTGAGCCGAGGGAAAAGTGACGGGAGAAGAAAAGTAAGAAGGGGGTAGCTGTTTGAGAGGAGAGGGTTTGATGCTACGCCAAGAGCTTTGTAGAAGCAATGGAGGCCGATTTGGGGCCGCACGAGAGAGAGTAAGAGCGGAATCCATACGCCTGGCCGGAGGGCTGTGCAAGAAACGCCGTCTGGAGACCGTCCGAGTCTCACACACTCTCGGACTGAGAGAGAAGAAGCAAGAACGACGGAGAAGTGTGACAACGACACACCATGATCCTCAAAGGACCTTCGAGTCGGATATAAAGCTACTTAGTGACTTTAAAAAAAGACACATTTCAGGAACCCTGGATTAGGCATGAGGACCCTCTGTAGAGCTGCGAGTTCTGACACAAAATCTTTTAAAGACAAGTGTGTTAGGCAGAAAGTCCCTCAAAAACCTTGAAAGGACAGTCGGGTGATACACAAGGATTGTCAAAGACCCCAGCAGTGCCCATTGCATTGACACCAAGAACTTAGGAGGAAAGTGAGACCCAAATATCTTTTAGGATTTACCAAACTCAGAGGCTGCAGAAAACTTTTGGGATAGGCCCAAGATCCTTCAGGACCCTCAAGCTAGGCTGAAATGTTCTTGAAGACCCTGTGTACTCGAAGACCCCTGCAGATTCTCGAGTCAGACTTGAAGATTCTAGGAGGCCCGCAAGTCAGACATCGCTATCGCCAGGGACCACACGAATTCTTAAAGTACATTTGAGGCGCTTCAGACTTGAGGAGGGCAGCAGGAATCTCAAAGAGAGGATTCATAGTAAAAACTGGACCGTGGAAGCTAGGGAGGAGCGTTAGTGTTTAGGCTGAAAGCAGTGTGGCACTTTTGGAAAGATAGCCGGACCACGGTAAACGCCAGACTGGCATGGGGGGAGGCCAGGTTTGGCCCACGTTCCATGACATGATGATAGACTGCAAGGATCAGTGCAAGAGACAACTGATGAGCCTGGCGCGATGCTTCTTCTGTCTGGTTTCTGGAAACATAGTGACAGGTAAGGAACTCTACTTCTGCCACCTGCAGCATTGAGGGTAAATATGGACTGACAATGCGGTAACTGTAGGGATCACTCACCAATCACTTGGCGGGGGACCAGGGAAGGTGTCAAAAAGGACCAAAAAGGCACCACAGGTCGAGATTCATGGAAGTCAGGGGTGTATTAGCGCAGACACAAGTGTGCCAGCTGGTACGCGGGGCAAGCGATAGAAAGAGGGATGAGTCCAGTGAAGTTAGTTGATAGTGCTCCATTGACCTGTCTTGTACTGTAGGTGCTTTGGAAGTAGGTGTTTGGTTAATTGATGATGAAACAGGATGGCTGTTGTTTCCACCCTCCTGAATAGTAATCTTGCTTTAGTCTGTTGTCGGTTCCTACAAGAGATTCCCTCACAGAGTTCCTTCCACACACATTATGTGGGTCAATGTGTGAGGAAGAGGCCTTAATTTGACACTGGTCCAGGTCACTTCCCCATTAAACAGCCATGCTCTGCTTTTGAAGTCTATCTACCTGTTTCCCACTTAGTATACCTACTTGTTCCTGTCACAGTCTGTGTCTTGTGGCTTCAAACACTGTTCCTCGTTATTATTTCCCATATTGGTGTTTGTAACTGAGCCAGTGCCAGCCTGTGAACAATTACTCTGCTGGGGGGTACTGCTGTCTAGCAGACAATTCGTTTTGTGTCTGGGTTTTCCCAATGTTCTTTATTCATGAACTTTGCTTTTTTGTTCCTGGGTAGGTCTATAACATTTGCCATTGTTCTGTGGTAGATGTTCGAGTCAACTAAAAGTGAGGTATCTATGAGGCGAATACAACGCCTAATGAATTTAAACCCGCTGTCGGCCATTTTGCCCCCCTGTTGCACGATGAATCTTTGGCACTAGCTTGAATGAGCATACCATCTGGTGTCCCAGACCATTGACGTGTGATTAATATACTTGAAGAAATAATGCTACTATCCCCAAGTAAATAATGTATCATGACATTGGATCGGACATTTACTTCGTGCATAAATTCTGCCAGTTACTCTTAGAAGGGCAAAATAATACAGGGTCTTGCTATCTATGAGCGCATTTTCAAGTGTCTCTATATCTCAGAAGTCCTGTAACTGGCCAAATATGAGCAACTGTATCTTATTTTAAAGAAATGAGTTCACTCAGGATAGTCTACACAGCATACTGAGTTATTCTTGCCAACTTGGATCAACTAAGTTGGGAGTTGGGCAAAAGTTGTTTAGGGGCTCCCGTTATGTTGTCATCTTTCAGCAGATATTAACAACATTTGATCATAACCAGATGTCCAGGCTGCATGAGACTAGTATAAGGGGGCAAGAACAAAATGTTGTGTGCTCACGGATATCCGATAAAACGTAGACATTGACCTCACTATCAAGGGAATAGTGGTTTGACCTGATTCAGCTCTCTCACTTTTTGTTTTTTGATTCTTTTTTGGTCTCATTGATTAATCAAATCCAGTCTTTTCAGACTCTTTTACCATGCTAACGATACACAACATCTTACAACTATGGGATTATCGATACACAACCTCTTACCTATGAACCATGGGATAATCAAACACCTCCTAAAAAGCAACCTTGTAAAAAAAACAGATGGTGGGGCCGTATTCTGTGTCATGGCCTTACCACAACATCGCCGGAATCCGTAAATCCACGGACGTACCCAATTTTCAAGTGGTTGTAAGCACTTTGCTGGGAGCTCCACATTTCTGCAATGATGAAGACCTAGTTTCTTTGCGATTTTCGATTGATTACAAAAATGATTCCCTTTCATAAACTTCCACCCATTGATCCAAGCAGCAATGGCTGTAGAGCGGTCACACATGTCATCCAACTTGTGCTTTACTTATCCTCTCACAGTATTGAAGTTTACCGAGATTGTAAAATGCAGTTGGCTTTGGAGCCATCTACAACAAGCAATTTCGTCCCTTCATTATTTATCAGAGATGTAATGGATCACAATCAAATCAATGTACAGTCTGTATCCTCATATTACGCGACAGCACCTATTTCTTTATAAAGATGTACATATTGACGCACTACTGCACCTGTGTTGTTACGGTTAGGTCAGATTTATCATTGAAAAGGCATGTTTTGTTTCGCGAATAACGTTGACGCTGGTTGGTGATCTACACAAAATGTTCTGATTAAAAAGTTCATCCACTGAGGGTTGCCATGATACGTTTCATGCAGATCTGTGAAGTGTGGGCCCAAAAAAAGGCTGAAGTGTGGGTCCAAAAAAAGTCTAAAGTGTGGTATTTACAATTTTAAATACTATAATATTTTTTGTTCCTCAGTACACAAACATCGTTATCGAATTATACCAAACGTGGCAGGAAAGTAGATCTTTGTGCAAGGAAGTGTGCTGCTCGTTTTGGTGAAAATCTGTTAAGTACTTTATGAGCAATTCGCTTTTAAAAAGTATTCTGATCTGGTCATGAAGAGGTTATATTTTAGAGGTATCTGAACTGTTGGTATGCCGATCCTCCACAGATGGGCACACCTTGGGACTTCCAAGCTTTTACTCCCACCACCTTCACGAATAAACTGTACTTTCACTGGCTGACCATTACAAAAAAAAATCTCTCGCAGTCGCTTTTTCCCTACATGCTTCACTGAGCACTGTTTTGGAAAAAATAAAACCAAAAAGAGCATAAGGGACAGAGTGAGCTTACCTTGCCCCTAAGGTCCATGTTGGGGCGCGTGACTCAGAGACCCCCCTCCCCCCCCTCCCCCACCCCAGTGTTGTTAAAATTAATATTAATACAAGATATTTCTTTTGGGATTAACCAGTCCTATCTTTGTGTATCCTAGACCCTATCCAGGTCCTTTGGTCTTTAGTGGGGTCCCATGATTCACAAATTTGGCCTAGGATTCATTATTCCTAAAAACATAAGTAAAAAGTAATTTGGTGCGTTATACCTGTGTTTGGTCAGCGCCATTGGCCTTCTGCAAAGGGATTGGGAACCTGCAGTGGGTAGAGCTTTGGACCTGGCTAAGACCTGGCCCTTCAGTTCCTCCGCCGTGCATGGCCAAAGGTTGTGCAGATCAGGGGTTGGCCATCCGCCGAGGATTGGGTGCAAGGCCTGGATGTAGCCCAAAGGCCGTGCACAACAGAGGTTTGGTCACACGGAACTGTTGGATGTGGAATGTGATATATAAAATCATTGCACAAAAAGTTTAAGGTGAAAAGATGAAAAGCTTTCGTTGTAATGCCACAAAATACCTTTAAAAAGACCTCAGAAATTTACTTAAGACATCATTTTCATCAACACTTCCAATCGTCTGTCCTGTCAAACTACCACTGCTCTATGCCCTGCACAGTGGTGGTTGGCTGCAAGTTCTGGTGTATCACCGGACCTTGTATTTTTTATTTTTTAATAAGATATTTTGGTACTGCTGTGTCATAGAGGTTGTTGTGCTGGTTCCCACAGTAGCACGGGATGGTATTGCGGTACTTACATCCAGAATGACCTTTTTATCCTTTTAAAGTAAGGGGAAATGCTTTGGAATCCCATGCCACCCTATGAGCCCTGGAGTTCATGGTGTACCCACCCTGCCCCAATGTGGATTATGTCCTTTTTTTAGGACTCAGAGACTCTGTTTCACAGTCCTGTAATGACGGCTGCATTTTTTTATTACAGCAGTGGCTAGCCAATCAAATTTCTCAGAACCACGGTACAGAAATGGCCCCAGGGAGAATAGGTTTCCAGGGTCAATCAGAAGTCCCTATTTCCTAAAATGACGGGACCCCCAGACTCCAGAGGGACCAACCGTCTAGCTATACCTAACTTTTTTACCTCATCAAGCCCACTCTGAGCTTCTCCTTAAGGCCAGTTTCTCAAACAACTGAACAGTTTTTCACAAAAGCATACTTTCTGAGTGAAGTTTTAACTTTTTGCCAAATATGAATTCGTTTCTGTATCAAAGATCAAAGTTTTTAATGGGATCAGAATTAACATTGGATAATATTTTGGGACCTTCCTCCTTTCTCTTGGCCCCCACTTGGTGGATCAGCACAGAACTTTCAAGGAAGATGATGAGGCTATGTTATGTTAATTTAACTTATAATACATTGAAATCACCCTGAGAAGGGTATCTCTGTGCAGGTCAGGACTAGGCAAATAAGATTCCTTAGGCCAGAAACATCTCTGTCTTCGGAAATGTTCTGAATTTTAAGTGATCAGTGCATTTTCATATGTGTAGCTGGTTCCAATACAAGAGGGCAAGGTATGAGAATGATCTGCCTCCTAAACAAGATTTCCTGATCCAAATGCCTGTGAGAATAACTATCTGTAGATATTAAAAGTCTGCCTGGCAAGTAGCGTGTCAGCCTTGCAGAAAGATATCTTGGTCCTTTGCCGATGAGAGATTTGTGTGTTAAGCAGCAGATTTTAAATGTAATTCTTTTGCGGACAGGAAGCCAATGGAGTGAGCGCTAAAGGGGAGAAGAAGGCGTCCCTGATGGAAGATTTTGAATGAGGCAAGCTGCTGTATTTTGGACAACGTAGAGCTTAGTTAGAAGTGTCTCATTGGTAGCTGCCAGTAGGGCATAACAGTAGTCCAGGTGACTGATAACCAGCACCTGGGTCAGAACTTTCCTCACAGATAGTGGAAGAAGAGGAAAGACTCTTCAGATAAGGTGAATCATAGGAAAGCAGATACCAGTGGTAGCCGCAACCTTTTCTTTCATGGTCAGTGACTGATCAAGGCGAATGCCCAGGGTTTTAACTGCCTAAATTAGGAGGACACCAGTCAGGAGTCCAGAGCTGTTGGGCACTGCCAAACAGCATGATCTTTGTTTTGCTGGGGTTCAGCTGAATGCAAAAAGAACAATTATTGGATAGAATGCACAACAATGTCATACATTCACCCCAGTACAGAGATCTGGGCCTGAATTCATTGTTTTTTTGCTCACCATGCCATTCCAGTTAGAACCCAGCCATATGCAAATCAGTTTTGACCCAGAGCCCAATGGGAACAGTCCAGCCCGAACTGCCAGGCCAGGTTCTCTCTGGAATGGAAAAAAGCATCCTGGCACCGGTTTCGGGGTTTCACCCTTCATCAGCCATGGAGAGCACTGGACCCATGTCTCGGATGTTAAATGCAAAAAGAGCAATTGATGGACAGAATGCAGAACAATGTCATACATTAACCCCAGTACCGAGATCTGGGCCTAAATCCATAGTTTGTTTGATCACCGTGCCATTCCAGTTTGAACCCAGCCATATGCAAATCAGTCTTGACCCTGTGACCAATGGGAACAGTCCAGCACAAACTGCCAGGTCCTCTCTGAACTGGAAACAAGCATCCTAGGACTGGTTCCGGGGTTTCAACCCTCATCATTCAGAATAGCTTGACTCCAGTGGCATGGAGAGCATGGGACCCATGTCTGGGCATACCTGTCCCACTTGGGGTGACAAATGCAAAGATAACAATTGATGGGCAGAATGTAGAACAATGTCATACATTCCCCCCAGTACAGAGATCTGGGCCTAAATCCATTGTTTATTTGCTTAACATGCTATTCCAGTTTGAACCCAGCCATATGCAAATCAGTGTTGACCCTGTGCCCAATGGGAACAGTCCAGCCCGAACTGCCAGGCTAGGTCCTCTCTGGACTGGAAGCAAGCAGCCTAGCACCGGTTTAGGGGTTTCACCTCTCATCAGCCAGGATAGCTTGACTCCAGTGGCATGGAGAGCACAGGACCCACCTCTGGGTATCTCTGACCCATGTACAACTACACAGTAGTGACTGACAGTGTGCAATATACATTCATAGATATATCACCAGACAGGACACTAAGTTCTGTATAGCGGAGACTAGTTGTGGTGCCTAACATCAAAATTTAGTGTAGGCACAGCCTTCACAGTATGAGCAGAAAAGTTGTAGAATGCAATTCCCTTGCACTTAAAACTGATTTCTTAGTACCTTTCCTTTATAGAAAGATCTCAAATCTATTTTTACTTTGTGTAAATGTTGGCACAAAAAAGCCCTTCATTTTAACGTCATACACAAATATTGTTTTAATTACGTACTAGTTTAATTTGAGCATCACATGGTATTCACAGCTAGAATTTTACCTTTACATTAAAGCATACAACTGCACATCCTATTCTTGGTAATATTTCAATTCTTAGATTCAGGGTGCTGCAAAATTAGACCATGTATTCAGAGCTTTAAGAGGGCTGTGTCCTGCTGGTGCTGAGCACTGGCAGATTTAAAAAGGAGGCATCAAAACTGGTCCCTATTGGGCTCTGTTGTTACGCCCTGGCCTGGCAATACCAACTGGTGAACAGGCCTAGCAAACTTCGCTCATGCTACGTGAGTCACGTGCAAGACCTGCCGGTCCCACCTTCACCTATATCACAAAATGGGCAAATTGATGTAGCTGGAAAAGGAGGGCCTGGGATGTTCTTTTAAAGGCATCCATCCCTGCCATGCCTCCCTTCCCTGCTTGATTTGAGCAACATGGCTAGAGTAACTTTAGAGCCATCTGCAGATGCACAGCTAGACGTCCTGGCCTATGCTGCTGGGTGTGGTGCTGTTGACAAAACGTAATTCCACTTTCCACATTTGTAAAGCACAAACTTATTACCCCTAAAGGTATCCAGGCACTGTGGGGCCGTCGGGGAGATTAAGTGAGCTATTGCCCAGAGTCTCAATATGATATGATATGATATTGTTTTTATAAAGCGCGACTTACACTCCACGGAGCATCTTGGCGCTAGTCATACGTGTCACAGAGGGATGAAAGCAGGTGAGCCATAAGAGGGCTCAATAGAAAAGTGTCAGGTATGTCTGAAAATGGGCAGTTAAATAATATGCTGATCTGAGCTGCTGCCGGCTCTGGGGGTCGAGCCCTGTGTCCAGCACTCCGGCGTCAGCTGCTCTGGAAACTGCACCACACCTCTCCCAATCATGCCTGGATAGACACTGCATCGGAATAAAGTGAGTCACGATTGGCACTTGGTGGGGACATGCCTAGTTTTAAGTAATGATTTCAAAACCATGCATTTTTGTCACAACTTTTTCTCTTCCTCTCCGCCTGATACTGCCAGATCACTTTTTTAGCTGCAGTCACAGGATCCCAGGATGGATGTATATATATGTTATGGTCCTGGAGGTAACCCCTTCCGGGGTGGAGACCCTCCAATTTTAGGGTACAGAAAACCAGTTATGCAAGGCATAGTCCAACACTATTATCTTTTAGGAAACAAGTGAAAACTTGGCTATTCGAGCAATAGAAGCCTTCCCGCTATCCTTACAGTCCATAGCGCCGAGACAACTTTGGGTATTTGTGCACTCTATAAATTTTTAAAATAAATAAATAAATGAACCGGAATTCAGTAAGATTCCCTTAGGTCATATATTAATTTATTTGGCATGGATGATTGACACGTCATTGGGCCTTCATTGTTAACATGTCGTGCTCATTCATTCATTAGCTGGCACCACCATTGCTCAAAGGCGGGCAGGTAAGCTTGGAGTGTCATGTGCTCCACCCCATACTCAACATTGAGACATAGGGTGGCCTTCAACATACAGCACACTGACACAATCATGCTATTTATAGCAATTACAGATCATGTTAAGGAAATTTTAGGATTTAAAGCACTACAGGTGGGCCAGCTTACCCTGGGATCCCCCTTGGCTTCTGCATGCATGCATTTGCGTCCTCCAAGGACAATGTGTACTCGGTGCCTTCTGTGGTCTGTTTTGGAATGTAGATGTAAATTGTGCAACAAACATAAAGTTTGAATTGACTATGTCTGTCAACATTTTTTACTGTATTTCATGCACACAGAGTGGTGTTTTCCCTTAGTGCATCACATTATATCTCTGCATTGAGAGTCATTTAATAAAAGTGAGAGTTTTCAAACGTGCACTGACAAACATTACTGCCCCACCCTGATGACAAGGCTATCCGTGAACTAAGAGGCATATGTCCGTGTACCCTAGATTTGGCTTCCGTTATTAGGCATGAAGCTACATTAAAGGCTTTTAAAGCAAAAATGAGGTTTTTGTAGAGCGCACATTCTGATGTAGGCCCTACCCCTTTAATACGTTTGCCACACCCCTTTCAGAGATCGATACCCTCCGCCCCTTTCCGTTTTTTCACCCCACGTAGAGCACTGTGTGCTGTCTGCAGACTAAAGCCCTAAACAGAAGATCTAAACTTTGGCCACTAGATAGCGCTCCCGTACAACGTATCATTTTACATAATGCAGGTTAGATTACGTCTCCGATTGGAGAGATTTGGTTGTCAATGGTACTGTACTGCATTGTATTGAAGCATTTCTTTAGCGTTCTCCTACTTCTTGCTGACGCGTCAATGTCCTTTATGGCAGTTGATGGAGTCATTTCTATATTTGTTTTAAACAAACTAGAGGAGGATGTTTGTAGATGTCTTATTTCTTAAGGTCCAGTTGCAAATCCGACAGAGCGATGCTGCAGGGAAAGTTATAAACGCTCTCACCTGGCCCGGTGATCGCACACTCCCCATTCCTGCGTGCTCTTGGACATGTACCTGATAAAACTGCTTTTGACAGGTCCCGGGATGCGAACATGGGTACGGCACGGCACCCCCCACCAACTAAAAAGCCTGCAAGTGAAGTCTATAGAGGGTATTGAGCCTCACCAGCTGCAAAACGCTTCCCCTGGCCTCGCATGCCATGACCATACCATACCCATACTCTACCCGGCTGCAGCAACCCTTGAATATAGTTGTGCACTGCTTTCCTTGTGTCTTGAGGGTGAATAGGGCTATGCACTGCTGACCTTGTTTCTTATGGTGAATATAGTTATGCATTGCTGCTCTTGTTTCTTGGGGTGAGTAGAGTTGTTTCTTGAGGGATAAAGTTGTGCACTGCTGCCCTTGTTTCTTGAGGATGAGTAGAGTTTGCACTGCTGCCCTTGTTTCTTGAGGATGAGTAGAGTTTGCACTGCTGCCCTTGTTTCTTGAGGAGGAGTAGAGTTTGCACTGCTGCCCTTGTTTCTTGAGGAGGAGTAGAGTTTGCACTGCTGCCCGTGTTTCTTGAGGATGAATAGAGTTTGCACTGCTGCCCTTGTTTCTTGAGGATGAGTAGAGTTTGCACTGCTGCCCTTGTTTCTTGAGGAGGAGTAGAGTTTGCACTGCTGCCCTTGTTTCTTGAGGAGGAGTAGAGTTTGCACTGCTGCCCTTGTTTCTTGAGGAGGAGTAGAGTTTGCACTGCTGCCCGTGTTTCTTGAGGATGAATAGAGTTTGCACTGCTGCCCTTGTTTCTTGAGGATGAGTAGAGTTTGCACTGCTGCCCTTGTTTCTTGAGGAGGAGTAGAGTTTGCACTGCTGCCCTTGTTTCTTGAGGAGGAGTAGAGTTTGCACTGCTGCCCGTGTTTCTTGAGGATGAATAGAGTTTGCACTGCTGCCCGTGTTTCTTGAGGAGGAGTAGAGTTTGCACTGCTGCCCTTGTTTCTTGAGGATGAGTAGAGTTTGCACTGCTGCCCTTGTTTCTTGAGGAGGAGTAGAGTTTGCACTGCTGCCCTTGTTTCTTGAGGAGGAGTAGAGTTTGCACTGCTGCCCTTGTTTCTTGAGGAGGAGTAGAGTTTGCACTGCTGCCCGTGTTTCTTGAGGATGAATAGAGTTTGCACTGCTGCCCTTGTTTCTTGAGGATGAGTAGAGTTTGCACTGCTGCCCTTGTTTCTTGAGGAGGAGTAGAGTTTGCACTGCTGCCCTTGTTTCTTGAGGAGGAGTAGAGTTTGCACTGCTGCCCTTGTTTCTTGAGGAGGAGTAGAGTTTGCACTGCTGCCCTTGTTTCTTGAGGAGGAGTAGAGTTTGCACTGCTGCCCGTGTTTCTTGAGGATGAATAGAGTTTGCACTGCTGCCCTTGTTTCTTGAGGATGAGTAGAGTTTGCACTGCTGCCCTTGTTTCTTGAGGAGGAGTAGAGTTTGCACTGCTGCCCTTGTTTCTTGAGGAGGAGTAGAGTTTGCACTGCTGCCCTTGTTTCTTGAGGAGGAGTAGAGTTTGCACTGCTGCCCGTGTTTCTTGAGGATGAATAGAGTTTGCACTGCTGCCCTTGTTTCTTGAGGATGAGTAGAGTTTGCACTGCTGCCCTTGTTTCTTGAGGAGGAGTAGAGTTTGCACTGCTGCCCTTGTTTCTTGAGGAGGAGTAGAGTTTGCACTGCTGCCCGTGTTTCTTGAGGATGAATAGAGTTTGCACTGCTGCCCGTGTTTCTTGAGGAGGAGTAGAGTTTGCACTGCTGCCCTTGTTTCTTGAGGATGAGTAGAGTTTGCACTGCTGCCCTTGTTTCTTGAGGAGGAGTAGAGTTTGCACTGCTGCCCTTGTTTCTTGAGGAGGAGTAAAGTTTGCACTGCTGCCCGTGTTTCTTGAGGATGAATAGAGTTTGCACTGCTGCCCTTGTTTCTTGAGGATGAGTAGAGTTTGCACTGCTGCCCTTGTTTCTTGAGGAGGAGTAGAGTTTGCACTGCTGCCCTTGTTTCTTGAGGAGGAGTAGAGTTTGCACTGCTGCCCTTGTTTCTTGAGGATGAGTAGAGTTTGCACTGCTGCCCTTGTTTCTTGAGGATGAGTAGAGTTTGCACTGCTGCCCTTGTTTCTTGAGGAGGAGTAGAGTTTGCACTGCTGCCCTTGTTTCTTGAGGATGAGTAGAGTTTGCACTGCTGCCCTTGTTTCTTGTGCGAGAATAGAGTTATGCACTGCTTTCCTTGTGTCTTGAAAGTGGGAGGAGTTATGCACTGCGGCCCTTGTTTCTTGAGGGTGATTATAGTTGTGCACTGTTGCCCTTGTTTCTTGAGGGTGAATAGAAGTATGCACTGCTTTCATTGTGTCTTGAAAGTGAGTGGAGTTATGCACTGCTGACCTTGTTTCTTGATGGTGATTATAGTTATGCACTGCTGGACCTGGTTCTTGAGCATGAGTAGAGTTTGCACTGCCTTCCTTGTGTCTTGAAAGTGGGCGTAGTTATGCACTGCTGACCTTGTTTCTTAACGGTGAATATAGTTGTGCACTGCTGCCCATTTTTCTTGATGAAGAATTTAGTTGTGCACTGCAGCCATTGTTTCTTGAGCATGAATAGAGTTGTGCACTGCTGCCCTTGTTTCTTGAGGGTGAATAGAAGTATGCACTGCTTTCCTTGTGTCTTGAAAGTGAGTGGAGTTATGCACTGCTGAACTTGTTTCTTTTTTTAAATAAATTCTTTTTATTAACAACTCAGAAAAAGTGGTGATCATCACAATCAGAGAATACAATAATCACATTTGCACCTTAGGAAAATACAGAGAAGACAAAGCGTTTACGGTATCAGAGTATTCATAGCAGTATATCACAAAGTCAGTTCACAGTGTGAGCAGTTCGTCAACCGGAGTAATTTGGGGGGGCTCACATATGTTTCCTCTGTATTCGTTCCACTTGGACCACACCTCTACCCATTTCCCATTTCCGGGGGCACCCCGTGCCACGTACACTGTCTTCTCCTGGAGCATGCACCAGTCCATGTCCGTCTTCCATGAGCAAAGTCTCGGAGGCGCCACTGCCCCCCACAACCTAGCAATATTCCTGTTTGCGGTTGCAAATCCCAGTGTCGCCCAGAGCCTCCCCTAGGTGGCAGGTCTGTGGGCTCCCAGATGTTCAATAGGCACCTCTTTGCCTCCAGTCGCAGCTCCACCCCCCACACCTCTTGCATACAGCGAAGTACCCTGTTCCAGTAAGTCTGCAGCACAGGGCACTCCCACAGTATAAGGAAGTAGATCCCTACCTCCCCGCACCCTCTCCTACAGAGCCCATTGTCCCTACGGCCCATCCGCTGCAGTCTAGTCCCGGAGACGTATACTCAGTGGATAATTTTTAGTTGGATCAGTCTGAGTCTGGTTGATATAGCTACTTCCTTAAGGGAAGCAAGCACACTTCTCCACTCCTCATCATCTATTTCTAATCCGTCAGTCTCCCATTTCCCTTTGAGAGTTAGTAACAGATCTGGAGAGTTGTTAATAAGTTTTTTGTATGTGAGTGAAATGGCGTGGCCATCTAGCAGTCTATCCTCCAGAGGGTAGGATTCTGGGGGCTGGGTCCCTGAGGGGATGTTTGTTTGAAGGGAGTGCCTGACCTGCAGGTATCGGAAGTGTTCTATCTGTGCGAGATCGTAAGTACATTGGAGGGAGGCAAAGGACACAACACAGTCTGGACCCCATAAGTCTTTAATGTGGGAGATTCCAATTAGGTCCCAGTTGTGGAACCCTTTGGTGCGACCCAGAGTGCCCAACCTCTGAGACCCATAGCGGGGTAGCGATTGTGAGGGCATTAGCCCATCACAGTTTACGCTGTACAATGTGCCATAGTTGAACCGAGTTCTGCTTGGGCCCAGTGAGTGGGTATCTGCTAGGCCTAGAGTAGAGCGCCGCCTCAAAGTTTCCACTCGGAAGGAGCCACCGGTCCATTCTATATCCCGGGTCATTTCTGTCGCAATAGGTGCCCTGATTGATGGCCGAGAGATGTGCAGCCCAATAGTACTTTCGGATATCCAGGAGCGCTATGCCTCCGTCAAACCACCCCAGTGTCAGTTTCTAAAGGGACATGAGGGGTGTCCCAGACCATAGTAGCTCTCTCTGTGTGGCTTCGATGGACGCAAAGTATGACTGGGGACCAAGTCCGGATAGTTTTGTAGGGTATATAGGAATCGTGGCAGCGTCATCATTTTAAAGAGCGCCACCCTACCTAAGAGGAACAGCGAGAGCTTCCGCCAAGAGGTAGAGTCCCTTTTTAATCCGCTGTAGAGGCGGCAGGAGATTCCTCATATACCTAGTGGCCTTCTCTTTGGAGATGAAGATCCCCAAGTATCTGAACCCATCCATGGCCACCTTAATCGGGCAGGTTCGAGGGACCGCCGGAGGGTCTCCATGCAGGACAAATAATAAGGACTTGCCCCAATTAATACTATACCCTGAGTTTCTCCCGAAACTAGTGAAGATGTCCAAAGCTACTATGAGGGACTTATGAGGTCTTGTGAGATAGAGGAGGATATCGTCTGCGTAGAGCGAAATCCTGTCCTTCCATCCATCAGCCCACCGGATCCCCTTCAGGGAGGGGTCGCTGACCTTGTTTCTTGATGGTGAATATAGTTGTGCACTGCTGCCCTTGTTTCTTGAGGGTGAATAGAAGTGTGCACTGCTTTCCTTGTGTCTTTAAAGTGAGTGGAGTTATGCACTGCTGACCTTGTTTCTTGAGCATGAATATAGTTGTGCACTGCTGCCCTTGTTTCTTGATTGTGAATAGAAGTGTGCACTGCTTCCCTTGTGTCTTTAAAGTGAGTGGAGTTATGCACTGCTGACCTTGTTTCTTGAGCGTGAATATAGTTGTGCACTGCTGCCCTTGTTTCTTGAGGGTGATTAGAAGTATGCACTGCTTTCATTGTGTCTTGAAAGTGAGTGAAGTTATGCACTGCTGACTTTGTTTCTTAATGGTGAATATAGATATGCACTGCTGCCCGTGTTTCTTGAGGATGAGTACAGTTTGCACTGCTGCCCTAGTTTCTTGTGCGAGAATAGAGTTATGCACTGAAAGTGGGTGGAGTTATGCATTGCGGCCCTTGTTTCTTGATGGTGAATATAGTTGTGCAAAGCTTCCCTTGTTTCTTGAGCGTTAATAGAGTTATGTATTGCAGCCCTTGTTTCTCGACGGTGGTGTTTTACCTTAGTGCATCACATTATATAACTGCATTGAGAGTCATTTAATAAAAGTGAGAGTTTTCAAACGTGCACTGACAAACATTACTGCCCCACCCTGATGACCAGGCTATCTGTGAACTAAGAGGCATATGTCCGTGTACCCTAGATTTGGCTACCGTTATTAGGCATGAAGCAACATTAAAGGCTTTTAAAGCAAAAACAAGTTTTTTTTGTAGAGCGCACATTCTGATGTAGGCCCTACCCCTTTAATACGTTTGCCACACCCCTTTCAGAGATCGATACCCTCCGCCCCTTTCCGTTTTTTCACCCCATGTAGAGCACTGTGTGCTGTCTGCAGACTAAAGCCCTAAACAGAAGATCTAGACTTTGGCCACTAGGTAACGCTCCTGTACAACGTATCATTTTACGTAAAGTAGGTTAGATTATGTCTCCGATGGGAGAGATTTGGTTGTCAATGGTACCGTACTGCATTATTTCACATTCTGTACTGGTATCCCCCACAATAGAATGATTGTTTTTTTCCATGCACCTCAGTCTGTTTAGGTCCAAGCCTATCAGACAGCAAAACTGTCTGGTTTGCAAAAGACATCTTAGTGACATTAAGAAACTTGACCTAGTAGTAATACATTCCGTCCATTGCTGACCATTGGCTTCGTGGTTTTTAACTCACATTTTTGGTCTTTCTATTTTCTGGCTTTATTTGTTTTTGGCTGTCCAGCTTGAGTTCGTCCCTCCAATTGCCCAAACCTTGTGTACTGTATTATTTCACAAACTCACTTTCTGTAAACGGGCCTTTAAATCTTGTTCTTATCTTGTCACATAACCTGTGTATTTAAAGACAGAGGTCAAATGTCAATCTGTCTTCTGAGGGAGCCAGGGGCCTCATTTATGAGGCCCCTTGCGCCATCGGAACTTCACTTTTCATGAAGTTCCGTGGCGCAGAAGCCTGCGTGGTATTTATCAGGCAGCAGTACGCCAGTTTTTGTGGCGTACTGCTGCCTGATAAATATCAGTCCCTTTCACGCAGTGTTCTGCGTTAAAGGGGCGTGCAATGGGTGTTGCTGGGGGCGTTCCCAGCAACATCCATGGCCTTTTGACACTGCCCCAGATTTACCAGAAATCGTAACTCTGAAGCAGTGCCAAAAGCTTACGCCTCCCCAGGGGAGGCGTAAGGGAGGCGCAACAGGGAGAAATGTCTTTATTTCTCCTCGTATTTCCTTTTTCTATGTGTGCTGCATTCTGCAGCACACATAGAAAGAGGAAAAGCCTCTTGTGATTATTTTTGTACAGAAAGGTTTCCCTTCCTGTACAAAAATAATCTTTCCCGCAACGTAGGCACCCTTGCACCATTGTGCAAGGGTGCCTGCGCTGGCGCAGGCAGCCCATTGTGAGCTGGCGCAGGGGAAAAGGACAGGAATGCGCCGTATCTTATAGATACGGCGCATTTCTGCCCTTTTCTTTTGCCGTAGAGAAGCGCAGCAGGAAGGCCTGCTGCGCTTCCCTACGGCAAAAAGTCATAAATGAGGCCCTTGGTATTTTATTTTCTTTCCCTGACTTCAAAGTGAGGGAGGTTATGTGACAATCCTGCTGAGTACCTATGTAAGAGGAGAGTGTGCAGGATGCTTTTTTAATTCTTGCACACAGACAAAAATTAACTGTGTTGCTGTTTCTAAATATATCCAAATTAGTACAAATTAAGGATATTTGTTTGTAATTCTGAATTGTGGTGGAAGCAAATATGTGAATACAATCAAAGCACATCAATACACTAGGTGATGACATTTGCACACATTACCATTCGTGTGCAGTAAAAGCATATTTTGGTGCAAATGTAATGGTCATTTCAACTGAAAATGTGTTGTCTGTAACGGCAATGCGATACCACACCATGCACACTCCACACTATGCCATTCCTCTCCTCTCTATACCCTTCCACTAAGTGCCACACCACTCCATTTTACAACACTCCACTCTACTCTACAACATGCCTCTTCACTCTACATCCCTCCACTCTAAGACACTGTACGACATGCCACGCCACTCAAATTGACACCATTTAATTCCCCGCTGCTCCAATCTGCTCCACTCACTCCATGATACAATACGCCATTCCACTTCTCTCCACTCCGGTTCACTCACCCCCACTTCACTCCACCTCACTTCAATCTACCCCACTTCAATCCGGTGTACCCCAATCTGCCCCACTCCCTTTTGCTACAATCTTCCCTAATTTAATCCACTCTACCCCATTCCACTCCAGTCTACCCCACTCTACCCCACTCCATTCTACCCCATACAATCTCAATCTACTCCAGTCCACTTTACCCCTCTCCAATCAATCCCAACCACTCCAATCTACCCCACTTCAATCTAACCCACTCCATTCCAATCTAACCCTATCGACTCCACTACGGCCCATCTACCCCACTCCACTCTACCCCACTCCTCTCCTATCTACCCACTCAGTCTAACCCAGTAAACGCCAACCCACTCAAATCTACCACACTCCACTCAAATCTACCACATTCCACTCAAATCTACCACACTCCACTCACTTCTACCACATTCCACTCAAATTCACCCCACTCTGCTCTAATCTACCTCACTCCACTCAAATCCACTCCTATCTACCCCACTTTAGTATACCCCAATCCACCCCACTCGATTGTACCCCAATCCAAACCACTCCACCCAACTCCACTCTGCTCCAATCTACCCCAGTCCAATTTACCCCACTCCAAACTCCTCTCAATTTATCCAACTCTGCTCCACTCTAATCTACCTAGGCATGGGCGGAAAATCCGTTCGGCTCGCGGATTTTGCGGATTTTCGGGAAATCCGCAATCCGCGAGATTCGCGAATCTCCCGCAAAATCCGCAAATCCGCGAGCAGCGGATTTTGCTCGCACTGCTCGCACTGTTCGCGTGAGTTCGCGCCCCGCGAATAAGTGCAAAATTGCAGAAATACGATCTTAGCAAAACTGAAAGTAACTACTTACCAGGTTCAAAAGTTCAGGCTCATCATTAGTAGCCATTTCCTGTAGTGCTTCCTGAGGGGCCCCTCCAGAGTTCAGTTGCCAGTTGAAACTATTATGTGACCCTGCTCTGAACCTCAGAATAGTTACACATATGCCACAAAGGTCCTGAATTACAGCTAAGGGAGACAAGCAGGAGCCAGGCTGGAAGTTAAAATCCATTAATCAGCCCCTAATTCATTATTGTCAGTTGGGGCAGGGCAGGTGTTGTAACTAATTTTGCAACAATGAAAGCACTTAGCAAGTGCAAAAGATCACTAATCAGGGCGCACTAAGGAAGCAGGTGCCAGCTAAAAAAATATTCTGTGACACATTAATCAGCCCCAAATTAATTCAGGTCACTTGAGGCAGGGAAGGTGTGCTTTGCTTTGCCGAAAATAATGTACACTGGACAACCAGAGGGAGTGGTGATGAAACAGAGGGTGGCATGGGTGGGCCAGAGGGTGGCATGAGTAGTCAGAGAGTGGCAGTGGTGACAGAGAGTGGCAGTGATGAAGAAGAGTGTCCCAAACAGGCTGGACACGTAGAAACAACAAGTTCGCAAAACTTGCGACCCGACAGGTAAGTTCGCAAATTGCGAAATTGTAAAAACCCTCGCGAACTGGCAGAAACACGGGCGAACACAAAAAAAAAAATCCGCAAATTCGCGGGAATTCGCGGATTTTGCGGATTGCGAATCCGCAAATCCGCAAAATTCGCGAACGCGAGATCCGCAAAATTCGCTCATGCTTAAATCTACCCCACTCAACTCCAGTCTACCCTACTCCACCACAATCTACCCCACTCCAACACAATCTACCCCACTCTACCACAATCTACCCAACTACCCTACTATTCCACAATCTACCCTACTTCAATATACCAAACTCCAGTCCACTCAATCTATCCCGTTCCTCTCCAATGTACTGCACTCCACTGTACCACACTCCACTTCTATGAACCACATTCCACTCCAATCTACCACACTCCTCAAATCTAACACACTCCACTCTACCCCACTTCAATTATCCCACTCCAATCTGCCGCACTCCATTCTACCCCACTCCATTCCAATCTACTCTAGTCTAATCCACCCAATCTACTCCACTTCACTTCCCCCTAATCTACCACACTGTACTGTACTCTAATATACCACACTCAACTCTTCCTCAGTCTAGCTCACTCAATTCCAATCTCGACTACACTCCAATCTATCTAACTCCACCTCACTCCAATCTAAACCGCTTCACTGTCAAGTCAAGTCAAAAAAATTGTATAACGCACTACTCACCCAGAGGGTCTCAAGGCGCTTGAGGGAGAGGGGTTCTCTACTTATCAAATAGCCAGGTTTTGAGTTGTTTTCTGAAGGAGAGGTGGTTCTGTGTAAGGCGGAGGTGGGTGGGGAGAGAATTCCAGGTTTTGGCCACTAAGTAGGAGAAAGATCTTCCTCCCATGGTGGCTCTTCGGATGCGTGGAATCGCGGCGAGGGCTTGATTGGACGATCGTAGTTGGCGGGTGGGGGTGTAAAAGGTCAGGCGCGTGTTGAGGTATTTGGGTCCTAGGTCGTAGAGGGCTTTGTGTGCGTGGGTGAGGAGATGGAACGTTATTCTCTTGTTGACTGGGAGCCAGTGAAGGTCTCTCAAGTGACCGGATATGTGATTGTGGCAGGGTATGTCTAGGATGAGTCGGGCGGAGGCGTTCTGAATGTGTTGGAGCTTTTTCTGTAATTTGGCTGTGGTTCCGGCGTAGAGGGTGTTTCCATAGTCCAGTTGGCTTGTGACCAGTGCTTGGGTGACCGTCTTTCTTGTTTTGGTGGGGATCCATCGGAAGATCTTTCTGAGCATACGTAAGATGTTAAAGCATGATGATGAGATGGCGTTAACTTATCTCGTCATCGAGAGGGAGGAGTCTAAACTAAATCACAGGTTGCGAGCATGGTCCGTTGGTTTGGGTGCGCTGCCCAGGGCCGGTGGCCACCATGAGTCGTCCCATGCAGAGGGGGATGATCCTAGGATGAGGACTTCCGTTTTGTCTGAATTCAGTTTTAAGCGGCTGTTCTTCATCCACTCGGCTACGTTTTTCATCCCTTCGTGTAGGTTGGTTTTGGCGGTGCTTGGGTTTTTGGTGAGGGAGAGGATCAGCTGTGTGTCGTCAGCGTAGGAGATGATGTTGAGGTTGTGCTGGCGTGCGATGGACGCGAGGGGGCTCATGTAGACGTTGAAGAGGGTGGGGCTGAGCGATGATCCTTGTGGTACGCCGCAGATGACTTCGGTGGCCCCTGATCTGAAAGGGGGTAGGCGGACTCTCTGGGTTCTTCCGGTGAGGAATGAGATGATCCAGTCCAATGCTTTTCCTTGTATCCCCGCGTTGCTGAGGCTTTGTACAAGGGTGCTGTGACATACCGTGTCAAACGCTGCGGAGAGGTCCAGGAGGATGAGGGCTGCTGTTTCCCCGTTGTCGAGTAGTGTTCGGATGTCGTCTGTGGCTGCGATAAGGGCGGTCTCGTGCTGTGTTTGGCTCGGAAGCCGGACTGTGAAGGGTCGAGGGATCCGTTAGACTCTAGGAAGGCGGTGAGCTGACTGTTGACGGTCTTCTCTATAACTTTGGCAGGGAAAGGGAGGAGCGAGATGGGGTGGTAGTTCTAAAGTTCAGTGGGGTCTGCTGTAGGTTTCTTCAGGAGGGCACTGAGTTCGGCATGTTTCCAGCTTTCTGGGAAAGTAGCGGTGTTGAGGGAGCAGTTGATGATATCCCGGAGATGGGGTGCGATGATGGAGTCAGCCTTGTTGAAGATGTGGTGGGGGCATGGGTCGGTAGGTGATCCGGAGTGAATGGAGTTCATCAAGCGGATGGTGTCTTCGGTGCTGATCGGGTTCCAGGCGCGAAGGGTGGTGGTGGGGGGCTTCAGTTCGGTGGTAAGGGGGGTGGACTGGTCGCCGAAGCTGTTATGTATTTCAGCGATTTTGCTGTGGAAGATCGAGGCTAGAGAGTCGCAGAGGTCTGGAGAGGGGGTGATGTTGTTGGTGCTGGCGTTGGGATTGGTAAGCTCTTTGACGATGCTGAAGAGTTCCTTGCTGTTATGGGCGTTGTTGTTGAGTCAATCTTTGAATGCAGATTTCTTGGTGGATCGGATCAGCTGGTGGTGTTTGCCGGTGGCGTCCTTGAGGGCGGTCATGTTGTCTGTGGTGGGGTTTTTTCGCCAGGCTTTCTCGAGGGTGCGGCAGTTCTTTTTGGAGTTCTTGAGGTCGTCATTGAACCAGGAGGCTTTTTTGCAACCTGGCTTGTTGTGAGGGTTTTTCAAGGGTGCTAATTCGTCAGCGCAGTGGGTGATCCATTGTGCGAGATTGATTGCTGCTTGATTTGGATCCGATGATTTGGTGGGAGGGATTTCGTTTAGCGATGTGGTGAGCTGGTCGGTGGTAATTTTGTTCCAGTTTCTGCGGGGGACTTGTTGTGGGTGGTGGTGGGTCGTGGTCTTACTGAAGTTGAAATGGACGCAGCTGTGGTCCGTCCAGTGGAGTCCTGTGGCGTGATAGAAGGAGATGTGCTTGCTGGAGGAGAAGATTGAGTCGAGCGTGTGTCAGGCGTAGTGGGTGGGGGTGTTTACCAGTTGTTTGAGTCCGAGATTGGCGAGGATGTCCAGAAGGGTGGATGTGTTACTGTCGTTGTTCTTTTCCAGGTGGAAGTTGAGGTCCCCTAGGAGAATGTAGTCCTCAGAGGGGAGGGCGTGTGGGCTGATAAAGTCAGTGATGTCTTTACAAAATTGTGTGCGGGGTCCTGGTGGTCTGTAGATGAGGGTGCCTCTAAGTGTGGTCTTGGGGTCGGGGTGTATCTGGAAGTGAAGGTGTTCGGCTGCTGTGAGGGTGTCGTCGGAGCTGGTCGTGATGCGGTTGGTGTTCTTGTGGACGATCGCGATGCCTCCTCCTGTTTGGTTGATGCGGTCCTTTCGGATGATCTTGTAGCCGTCCGGGATGGTTATGGCGATGTCGGGCGCTGATGAGGCGCTCATCCAGGTTTCTGTAAGAAAGGCGACGTCCGGCGTTGTGGTGTCGAGTAGGTTCCATAGTTCAATGGTGTGTCTGTGGACCGAGCGTGTGTTGAGCAGGATGCACTTCAGGTGGTTATTGTCGGAGCTCTGTTTGGCGTTTGTGGATGTAGTGTGGGTCCTGATGCAGCAGAACTTGCAGGATAGGCAGGTGAAGGGTCCATGGGTGCGTCCTGGGGCGGCTTGGTGGCAGTCGGGGAGGCGGCTGGTGTTGAGTGCAGAGAGGGATGCAGCGTCGTATGTTGGGCGGGAGGGGTGGTTTCTGCGGGGGCCAGGGGGTCTAGCGCTGGGCGTGGTCCAGGCGCGGACGGGCGTAGACAAGCTTACTTTTGGCGTGCATTCGGCGCGCATGGGGCGCGCATGGGGTGCACCCGCTGCGCGTGAACACTGCGTGTAAGTCGCCCTGACATAAGTGGATAGTGGAGGGGGCGGAGCGAGGGATGAGCAGTTGGGAGGCGGGAGCAGGGTGGCGAGAGGGGAGATGGGATCTAGTGTAGATGCTGTAGGGAGCGGGGGTGGGGCCGCGGGGGAACAGCGGCTGGGAGCGGGGAGGGGAGACAGGCTGGGACCAACATAATGGCACCACCAAACAACAACAAAGTAATGCACGGAGAGATCGGGGCACCAAACAATAACAAAGTAATGCAGGGCGAGATCGGGGCCCAGTCTGGCGTGGAAATTAATTACACCAGCAATACGATCAGCACAGTCCTGCACATAAATTAATGATAGCAGCAATACGATCGGCACAGTCTGGCACAAAAAAATATTATAGCAGCAATACGATCAGCACTGTCTGGCACAGGAATTAATACGGTCGATCAGCAGTCAGGCACAGAGCAAATACGATAACAAATCAGCCAATCCACCCCACTCCACCCTACCCCAGTCTATCACACTCTATTCTAATGTACCTAATCTACTCAACTCCACTTCACTCTAATATACCATACGTCACTGAAACCTACCCCACTCCACCCCAAACTACCCTACTCCAATCTACCGGACTCCAAATTACCCCACTTCATTCTACCCTACCACTCCACTCTTTACCAGTCTACCCCATTCCAAATCTACCCCAATATATCCCGCTCCATTCTACCCCAATCTACCATACCCTGATCTAGCCTACCCGTATCTACCCCATTCCAATCTACCCTACTCCAATCTACCCCACTCTAATCTATCCCAATCTACCCCACTCCACCCCACTCCAATAACCACCCATTCTAATCCCCCACTCTAATCCCCCCACTCTAATTCCCCACTCTAATCCCCCCCACTCTAATCCCCCTCTCTAATCCCCCCAATCTAATCCCCCACTCCATCTCTACCCCCACTCTAATCTACCCCCTTTGTCCTCATTCCAATCTTTCACAATCTATACCACTCCAATCTACCCCAATCCACCCCACTCTGCCCCACTCAACCCTCATTCCACTATACACCAGTCTACCCTACTCCACCCCAATTCTTCCCCATTCATCTCTACCCCAATATACCCTACTCCAATATACTGCGCCCACTAACTTTTAGCTACGCTGAACAGCAGCCACAATGGTGTACAACATGGCTTAAACACCTTGCCACAGCCAATAGATCTTCCATAGGCGAGACCTATTGGCTTTACCAATGATTGTTTCCATTCTTTGTTTTGTTATGCACTGCTGTTTCGGTTTCCTTTTGGTTGGCAGTACTGTGCAGCTGTACATGTGATTTAATGAGTGTTTGTAGTGTGCTATTTTACCTGCGGGTTTAAAGGCGTTTGACACTGCTGTTGTGTCTATTATTAGTATTGTTGTGTACTTGAACCTTTTTCGTTGTTAGTATTCTAGAGCTACCCCTGTATCTTAACTAATAGCAGTAGCCCGCACTTCTGTCTTCCTACTAAGATGGGGCACTGCTTGTGCTGTACTATTTTTTCTTGATGGTTTATCATCTCCTGCAATGTTATCGCTGTCGTTTGGTGGTTGGCCGTTTCATGCACTGAAGCTGTATGGAATCTAACCCTCCGGGCCCCTTCGCTGGTTGCAGACAATCTCTCTGAACATTGTTGTGATTTATTCTAGTTCTTTTAACTTGCCTTCTTTTCCCTTGGTCCTTTTCTTTTCTATTCCTAGTGATGCCCGCTGGGTGCTGCTGATCTGGGCTCATGTACTTTGGATTCCATTCTAACAATCTTATGCGGTATTTGCACATTTATCCCCATATCTCACTGACCTTCCTCCAAAGGTCAGCGTAAAAGAACCTTCTTTTTGTTCACAGTGGTTAGTTTGATCCTCCTGGCAGGGAAGGGGTCTTGATGCTCTGCAGCTTTTGAAGTGTTGAGAAGTGTAAAGGGCAGATTCAAGCCGGGACCTTTAGACCTGTGGGGGGTTTGTGGGTGGAACAGGTTTTGATGGGAAGCCACTAGCGTGAGGGAGGAGAACAGCGCCTATAAATACCAACAAGAGGCACAGCAGAGAACAAGGAGACCAGGTAGTATCCAGCATCACTAGACCACTGTCCTCCATGGAACTAGCAGGGAGCACCCTACAGCCTTCCTCCAGAACAGCACACAGTCCCTTGGTAGAGCACACAGTCTCTGAGACTAGAGCCCAGCAAATCTTTCCTTAGAAGCACTGAATTCACCAGACTAGGCTACCACCCATCAACCTGTCCATCGGGCTATCGCCACACACTTAAATACTCACTGCTCCACACGAACGTAAAACAGTGGCTCGTGGTTGCATCCAGCAGCTACTCCCTCAGATTAGCACCCACTTATTCAAACCAGAACCCAGTGTCCATTCTGTCCCAGACCAGCACTAACATCTAGCTTGTCCAGCTAGTACCCAAGTTCAGTCCCTCAGGTCGGCACCCAAATTCCTGTCCTGAAGGCGAGTAGTCGTACCCAACATAAAGTCACTCAGAATTGCACCCGACACCCAGTCACTCATGCAAGGACTAACACGCAACAACTAAACTTGGGGGCAGAAACTGGCACCTAGTCCTTGACCTAATACTCCACACTCTATCCCTCAAACTGGCATTAAAACACCTGCTTGCTCCGGCCAAACCTCACACCATCTGGCAAACACCCAACACATTGTCACTCAGTCCACTTTGGACATCAGCTAATAACCCAGTCCTGCAAACCAGAACTCAGCACACCCAACACCCAGTCCTCATGACCAGCACCACACATCCAGTCCCTCAAACCACCAATCAACACCCAGCTCCAAATGATTGTCCCCCTCTGTGAGGAAGCTCACCTGTAGTCTTCTGGGCAGTGCTAATGCCGAATTCCCACACAGTGTAAATCTTCAAAACGCTGAGATTGTTGCCTGATGCCCCATTCCGTGAACCGTAAGCCAATGTCCACTTCCTGCAGGCGATTTTGAACATCATTTCTGTTCCAAAGCCAGGACCAAACCTCGGACTCGGAGCAATCCTAGAGTATGAAGTCATTGCACCCGGGGTTGGCATCAGAACACCTCAGCCAGTCTCCTGCATCTTTTAGTCTGAGCTTGCCTGGCTACTAGAATTCTCTGGCCAACCATGGACTTCCAGCACCTCTTGTCTCCATATAACCACACTCCAAAGTAGAAACTTAGATGCCACCAGACTGCTCACATTTACAATCCAGCACTGTTCTGAGGAGTATTGGCAATCTCCTCCCCAACACGGCCATTAACCAACCAGGCTGTATAGCTACTGCAAGGTCTCTACGTTGATGTTTTAAAAGCCCCAGTGGTAATGGGTGGAGTAATGGCAACCGTTTCATTGGAGACCCGGCGCAGATTTAGTCGCCGAGGGCAACAGATCTTCTTCTGCGACTCCAGGATACCGAGCATCAGCGGTGGCCTTCAAGCAGGTAATCCTGTTTTTGGGGGCTTGTAAGAGAAGTGGGAGCGTTGTTTTGAGATCTTGGCCTATTTGCAAGATTGAAACGTTCCGTATTTTATTGCAACGGAAGCGGGAGAGCACAGCGTTTGTCAGTTTTGATCACTCGGGTCATGGGGTCATGAAAAGCAGAAAAGTAAATAAGTGGTAGCTAGATTCGGTGGAAATTAGTTTCCAGTGATAGGGTGACCAACTGGCATGGGTGCTAATTCAGGACGGTAAGTGTAAAAATTCAGGACAAAGGGTCAAATTTCAGGACAGGAGTTCAAAATTCAGGACAAATGGTAGGTTTTACAGACGCATCAGAGGAGTACACGCAATAGTATATAAGTAAGTAAATAGACAACCACTTAAGTACAAGTCAAAATGAGTTTCTATTAGGTTGAGACAATTGTGCACTTCACAATTTTGCAGTATGTGCGCAGCTTTGAGCAGCTGTGCAGGTCTTTTTGTGGTATTTCATATGATAATAATCTACGTATATGGTTACTGCTCTTGGTTGTCCAGTCTGGTATTTTGTTTACAATTCATGGTCCTGAGCAGGCATGTTTGGTAAGAAAAATGGTCTGGAAGATCTACTCGGATAGACTTTGTGTGATGTACAGCGGCACGCATAGGATGCAGCTAATTGGGACCTGCAGTGCTGGACTAGTGTTCAGTCCTCCGAATGACCAGTTTCATGTGTCAGCTCGCTTCAAGCATTCCATTTCTGTTCAGCTGGTGATGACTGGTACAGGGGCTGGTATAGTATTGAGTGATGGATAAGACCCATAGCAGAGAGGTCTTGTATAAGTGTAAGAGCATTAAGCAGGAAAAGGGAGTTATTAACCAGACTGCATGAGCTATTATTGGCTAGACTGCATGAGCTATTATTGGCTAGACTGCATGAGCTATTATTGGCTGCACACTGCGGAGTTTAATGGTATTATTGTGGGTCAGAGAGGTTAGATAGGTGTTGACATTGCTATATCATGCCCAGGCTAGCCATATATCAGTCCTCCTTATTTTAGCTGTATATTGGACATAGTATACTGATTGGTACATTTCATTTCTATGAGCTTTAACCCCTTGCTTGCTCGTGACGGGCGGGTGCTGTCAAGCGTCACAGTGGGCTTGTGCGCAGGACGACCCCCGGCTGTCCGAATCCTGCCCACTTATTCAAATCCCTGCACAGAGCGAACATTCGCGCCGCATGCAAGAGGTTAAACTTCAGATTTTCATTGATGCACAGAAGTGTGCTACAGACTAGAAACTGTATACACTGTTGAGGCATTATTGTAAGGCAGAAGGAGGCACTATCTTTTACATACAGAATATTTTCTATTGAAATGGAATCAAAATGCTGTCATTCCGTTTTACTGATAAATCTATATGGGGCACAAATACTAATATGTGGAATTGTGGTTTCAGCAAATATGTATCATTTGAACATCACCAAGTAAAGTGTATTGATCCTATTAAAACTCTGTTTCCAGCACACTTCTGAATTACTAACAAGTGGTCCATTTGTCGTTTCCTAACTGCTGATGTTTTGAAACATTTGCACAGTTTATTTGCAGACATTCAAAAGTTGCTTTGTGTTACAAACAAACTGACAGCTCACAACCTTTCTTTTCACACCCCCAATAAAATTTGGGAAAACATGGTTCATTCTACAACACATTTGTCATTATATATCAATTGTATTAGTTTCTAAAGCATAGTAAATAATGACTTTACTGTGCACCAGAATATGACAGTCTTTGATGGGGGCTCTTCAATGATTGCCTCACTATCACCAACAGTGCCTCTCATCTCTCCACAGCCCTTCTCGCTCATGCATTTCATTTGATTTATAGCCCGGCTCGTTCTAGTATAAGATGTTGGAGCACTTTATATCACACACTCATACAGAGACAATGAATCATAAGTGTGTTAATCAGTGTATAGAACATGTTACATAAGGCAAATGACACTACAAGGCGTAGGATGCACATGTCACCTACACTGGTAGGCATTTTTGAATTGTGCTTGGTCTGAAGAAGCACAAAGTCAGGATTCAGACCATAACCTTGTGGTTAGAGTTAACTTTATTTATACAAATGTATTCCTACCCTAACCAACCTTTTTTTAGCAACATCAGGATAATGAAAGGCTGGGAAAAAAACAGAACTTTATAACCTGTACCATGTAGCTTGCATGCAGCTCTTTGGTGGCAGTTCGTAGCTCACTGCTAGATTAAGTATGTAACTTATGAACTGCATTGTAACAAAGGAATCTCAGTGACAAAAATAGTAAGCCACTGAGATTTGCACATAAAATACTATTCTTTTATATGCATGTTACACATTCTTTGCAGCAGGCACATTAACCTTCTGTGCTACCTTAGATGTTTCAAAACTCCTATCTTGCTCCTGCAGGTACATTAGTCACCAGACACTGATGAACCACCCCTGTATATAAGTGAGGCCGCTTTTATTGTTGCCTGAGAACTGCTGGATATACAAGGAACTTTGCAAAGCCAGCCCCCAGTAACTAAACTGCCCCCCACCAACTTCCTAGCCTCCTAGGGAAACGCCCGGAGCCCGGTCCAGCCAGTCTGGCCTTGCTACCACCCTTCAATGGTGCCCCTCATCTTTACATAGATCCGCTCTCATTTGTATTTAAATTCTTTTATAGTGCTACTCATCCCAATTATGTAGGGCAGGGTGTCGAAGTGTGTTAAATCACACACATATTATATAGAGACAATGACTCGTATAATTGTGAAAGTCAATGTATAGGAAATGTTACTTAAGATAATGAGGGTTACAAGGTGTAATCATGCTTTCATCCATTATTCAGTCTTTCACCATTCATTCTGTCCTTCCATCTGTGTGCCCATCCATGTCCATATTCAACCATTTACAAACCTATCCATCATGTATCCTTCCATCCATTATTTTACTTATCCATCCCTCCATCCACCCTTTCACTCATCCACCCTTTCACGCTATCCATTGGTACACTCATCCATTCACTCTTCTACAATCCATCCGTTCACTCATTTATCCAGCCATTTACCCATCCAGCCTTACTTTCACTTACTCACTCATCCACCCAGACAGTCATCCCTCCACCCATTCACCTGTTCAGTTATCCATCCATCCTCCCTTTCTCTCTCCATCCCCCTTTCACTTAGCCATCCACCCACCCATCCATCTACTCATCCACTCATGAATCCATCCATTGACTCTATCACTCATCCATCCTTTCACTCATCCATTCATCCTTTCTCTCATCCAGCCACCCTTTCACTCCTTCACTCATCTATCCATCCTTTTGTCCATCTACCCGCCCTTTCACTCACTCATCCAGCCTTACATCCACCCTTTCACTCATCCGTCCATCCATTCACCATTTCACTTATCAACCCATCAATCGATCCATCATTTTACTCATCCATCCACCCATTCACTCGTCCATCATCCACCCTTTCACTCATCTTCCATCCTTTTACCCATCCATCCATCCTTTTACCCATCCATCTACCCTTTTATCCATCTACCCTTCCACCCATCCATCTATTTACTTTTTCTCTCATCCAACCTTCCACTAACTCATCCATCCATCCATTTTCCCTGATCTACCCATCCTTTCATTCATCCATTCCCCCTTTCAATAATCCATCCACCTATCCCTTCACTTACTTACTCACCCACCTTTTCACATTAATTATGAGCTGAGCCAGAAGAGACTCATCAAGAACTCCACCCTTGCTGTTGTTCCTAAAGCAAGGGGTGGGGTGGGATGGGGGAGGGTTCACTATGCCCGTGCACATAGGCAATCTGAAAAAGTGGAAGGCATGAGTAATTCATGATGCAGTGCCAGGAAGTGAGGCGACTGTGACATGGTGTTGTTTCCAGAACTATAAGTGGGATGAAAAAATTAGGAGTTTTCCCGAATGGTGGTGTTCGATGTAATTAAGGGTGTGGCTTAAAACTCCTAAGCTAAAAATCTGTGCTTAGTACAATGTGCTGCCCGCCTGGTATTTTTGTTGCTTCTGTCATTGCATCCAGATATAAAATACAACAAGTAACATTACATTTAGAAGAAGTAATATTACACCTACAATAAGCCAGAACTATTGACTTTGTCAATGGTTGTTAGTTGCATAAAATAAAAAGGCAGCAACCATGGCTTCCTTGAATATAATACTGAATATGCGTCCGTTTTAAAATGATGAGACTGAAAGAACTATAATCCTTTCCTTTTAACTTCTTTCACAGCCTTCCTTTGATGAACTGGATTCTCACCTAACAGCAGCAGGGGCCTTTTTGCACCTCCATGTGACAGAATGCCCTGCCCTAGACCGAGGTTGGAAGAAGCTACCACAAGCTGTACCAGCCCAGATTGCCACATACAGAAAGACAATGGGTCAATCAGCCAGCAAACAGAATGACGATGAGCGGGATAGGGCTGCTCTTGTGCTTAGAGGTGTGCGAGGTGGCACCATCAGGGAGCTGAGGCCTAGAGCAGGAGAACAGCTCTGCTCCCGGAAAGGCCCAAAATTACAGACAAAAGGCGTCCGTAAAAGGAATCATCATGGAAAACGGACGTGAGGTCCAAATTATGGATGGTCCGTGAAATTTACGGACGGTTGGGCACACTGGGTCCAGTGGTCATATGCTGTTTTAACCCCTTCGCTGTGGGGGGGTAATTCCCCCGCTGTGCTGGGGGGCGCGCACAGCGCCCCATGCTCATGACGAGCTCAGCTTGTCATGAGGCACGGCGCTCCGGTGCTCACAGCTGCACCCGTTTCCGTGGAATGCTCAGCACCGCAGGAGAATTATCCCCGCGCGTGAGCGTTCCACAGCAGCTCGTCATGAGCACCGGAGCACCGTGCCTCATGACGAGCTCGGAAGCATGGAAGGTGTTAAGAAACGCTGTGGTAAAACATAACCAGGCTCCGTGCGCATCTGCGCTTATTGGTCATAAACGTAGTCTAAATTCAGTCTAAAAATCTATACACATTATATAATAAAATAAAAAAGTAAAGATGTTACAGTGCTGTCTGTCACGCATGCTGCTGCTTCAGAGATTGAACTGAAGAGTTAGCTTGTGGACTCCTAAACCTCATGTGTCATGCTTTTAATTAGTCTATGAAAAGGTATGGAAACCATGAATGTTTGGACTCTTTTGATAGGTGAATGGCCAGCACTTAGACCCTGAGGGGGCAGGGTGGCTCAGTCTAAGCTTTGAGTGTGTGGTTGGAGGAGGGAACCGGTTATGGTTGACTTTAGCGTATCCCCACTATTATTCATGGCAGCATAAGCTGTTGGGGAATGCCACAGCCAGGCCTCAGACAAACTATCCACATCATGTTCCTCTATGCAATTGAGCATCGTCTGAGGAGTGTTCGATCTAAGGCTGAACTCTGGGACTCTGCAGTTTCACTGAGGAACTCTTACCAGAAGTTCAAAATTATTTCCTAATAGAAAGCAAAGCAGGGGGTGACCAACTACGGTTCAGAAGGGCTGTAACAGACCAGATTTGTAAGATAGTCACATAAGATACATGTGCATTCAATGAATCTAAATGGAACTTATTCATATAGTCGCTGGTGCCTAAATGACAAACATGGATCCAGCCCTTGTGGGCCTATGTTGGACACCCCTGATGTAAAGTCAGTGCCATTGTCGTCCGAACTTTGTAATTCAGAAACAAACATGTAGCGTTGTGATGCAGCCAGGTGAACTGGTTCGCCATGGGTCACCCTCTGCCCAGAGGCCCCCAGGACCTCTTATTCAATACCCTTTCACAACACGACCAAACACATTTTTGTGGATAGAGGGCTACAGCCATATTAATACGTTTTTAAAAAAATGCTTTAAAAACGCAGCAGTGGCGCCTGTTATGGGGCCGTGCTGGTGGGGTGGGAGGGAAGGAGTGGGCAGGCGGTGGGGGTGTTAATAAAGAAAATTGCACTTACCTGGCCGCTGCCCCCCTCCTACGTTCTTCTTACTTCAAGACAGGAAAAGGAAGCACCGAGGCTGCCTAGCCATCACAACGCTGCTGATAGCAGCATCTTGATTGGTCTAAGTGCTGCAGCTCAGCGTTCAGACAGGTAGTTGGGGCCTGGACATGTTCTGCACCCAGGCTGTAACGCAGCCAGGGTGGGGAACCTGCAAAGTGCGCATGTCGGTGTAAAAATAACATAACAACCTTATTTTATTTTTTATTTTTTTTCATGTGGGGCGACGCTCTTCCTTAGCCGCCACTGAAACTCCGAGAAGGCTGAGAGATCACCAAATAATTTACATTATTGATAACTCCGGGAGGAATGCGGCTGCCTAACCGCCATTCCTGTATTATTAAATTTTATGTGTAACTCATACCATTTAATGATGATGATTATGTCATGCTTTACATGACACGTGCCATTGGTTCGCCATAAAACCACTTCGGGCCTTATTTACAGTTTATCGGATAGGATGCTATTGCACCAATGTGGCGGATATCCCGCCCCCCGTATTGCAAGTGTACCAAAGCCGATGGCACCCTGAATGCGGCGAACAGGTTGACAGAGTAGCTCGTCCGTCAAACTCAATATAAGCCCCTTAATATTTTGCAGTCACCCTTCTACACTCTATTTTGCAGGGCTTTAAGTGGGCCAGGTCCCCCCAGGTCTCAGACCACGTGGCATTTTAGAACGTGCATTGAAACTAGACCCTATCGGTCCCTATATTCATGTCCTTAACTTTACTGGGAAAAACACTGACGATTTCTGAAGAATTATAGTAATAAATGTCCAGGTAATCCACGTCCGTAATTTAGTTCCTGTTCATATTTCGCGGGTTGCTGAGTCGTGCACTGCATTAGAGTGTTAGCTATTGCCATGATGGGTTTTTATATATATATATTTTTATTTAGCTTATTACTTCTGTATATAGTGCTTGCTTTGAAATGAGTCGCCTCCAGGTGTTTATAGCCAGACCCCCCAGGATATAGCGGCATAGATTGTCAAATTTAGCGGCACAAAAATGGAAATTTAGCGGCACAAAAGTGGAAATTTAGCGGCATTATTGCGGCACTGTATTTTATTTGTAATCATTCCTTTTCAGCCTTAAATCAATGTAAACTGATTCAGCAGGGTATTCCACTGTGAAACTGGCATGTTTAACATGTCTGCGGCTCTACGGAAGCAGAGTCTTGTCTAAAACACTAACCATACTAATTTCTTTTTGGTTCCGAAGTGCATCTTACTTTGCAACTACCTTCCCCAACTTTCAGCTCCGACATATTTTTCCTGGCTCACTTTTCAAAATGTGTTACACTGTGGTGGCATTATTAGAGAAGAACTACGTGCACAGCACAGTCCTTTACCCACAGGAGGCGAGGGGGAAAGTAGGGGGGGGACGGCAAACAGAACAAGCACCGTCAAAATAGCCAATGTCGAATCCTACTCGGCTGCCACCACAACTTCTACGACCGCAGCTCCAGCGCTCTAATCATAGCTGCCAAGGTTTCAGATTGCTATGTGTGACATTTTCAAAATTTTTTGTGTAATTATGAGTGACATTTCAACAACTATGAGTGACACTTTCTCTCCGAGCAAAAATCAAGCAATGTAGACGGTTGCAATATACCACCCTTTAACAGTGACCCACAAGTCTCCATAACCATTCTCTCTCACAAGCTTTTGTTTTTTTTTTTAGAGCTACTCATGCCAGTGTAGGGTGTCAGAGCACTTTACATCACACAGAGACAATGAGTTATATGTGTGTAAAGCAGTCTATAGGAAATGTCACATAAGAGGTGTAGGAAAGGAGTCATAGGTCATTTGTCATTTATACTAGGCATAGTATAAGAGTGCTTGATCTGAAGAAGCAGAATTTAAAATATGCCACTATGGTTGGGGGTTCTCTTTACTAATAAGAATTGATTTCTACCCAAATTACCATTTTGCAACATTATGATAATGAAAGTCTGGGGAGAAATCAACTCTTAAACCTATACCTTGCAGTTTGCATGCAGCTGTTTGATAACAGTTTATAGCTCACTGTGCTACATTAGGATTTTAATTTATGCATTTCAACTATTAAAAGGATCTCTCCAACAAAAGCAGTAGGGCACTGAACTATTTAAATGATATGCATTTCTGTGATCTGCACGGTGCTCGTGCTTTGCAGCAAGCATATTAACCTTTACTCTGTGTAAAATTTCCACTAGACAAAACTCTGACGATACCCAGGCGGTCCATTAATCACCAGAGTTGCTGTTTTCTTGGCATTTTTATTGTTGCTTAAAGTTGCCTGGGGCAAGGAACCTGACTGGTGCCATTGGAATGTGGCAGATATATCGGTGAGCTGGGATATTGGCTGACATGAGGTCTGTGCCCCTCACCAAGGCCTGCAAATGTGCAAAAGGATGTGGGTACAATACCACCGACCCGCAAGAAGACCCTGGTGACCTGCGGGGATGAGTCTGCAAGGCGTCGGTCAAAACTCAGGTCAAATCAAATGCAGCAACGTGAACATGTGTGCAAACCTGCTGCCATCTTTACAAACGTACAAAATGTGATCACCTTTTTGTTTCATTCAGATATCAAGACAATTAAACTTCTCTATTGTGTTACTAGTGTTTAGTTCGATAATAACATGCCAGGTCTGTGTCAACAAGGGTTGAATTTTCAGTTGTGCCACCCCAGCTGCTACTGTGCCAGAACTACCCTGAATCACCATTTCAGGGTGGGTCTGGCAGTACAATCTCACCAGGACTAGTACAATGTTATGTTGTCAGAGATCCCAGGACCCAGTTACTGTCCTAATATTCCGAAGAACCCCAGGGAGGTAGCACACCACCGTCTGTTTCCCAGCAATACATGATCCTGCTTGCTTCCATGTTATTCCAGATCACACGCCACACCTTTGAGTCATGTTGCTGTTTTTCTCCCCTACATGGTTTAGCCATGTAGCAGGTTGGCTCCCACAATGGGCAGCATTTTTCTATGTGCTATTGGCGGTTTGCACCCATTTTGCACGTTATTTGCCCAATTGCCTTGCAGAAAAGAAATCCCCTGTTTGCTATGAAATTGGTTAAAACACATATGCGTTGCAGTGGTGGTTCTTTTGTGCAAATCGGAGAAAGCTAGAAGGCAGCAATGCACATCATTTTGGAGGAGTGCATACCAAATCAACAAATGATGGTGACTAAGCAGACCAGACTTTCACGGAAAGGCTCTCGACAAAATCCCTGCTTAAAAGAAAATCACCTTTACATTATGAAATGTAGGATGGAATGGAGACCAGACGGCTTCGTACCACTTAACCACTTAACCATCACATCTATCCTTCTGCTCAACAAACTTATTTTTCCTGGCAGAAAAGAGAATAGCGTTGGACGATGGAGGGAATGTGTAGTTCAGGATCACACATGTAATGTTTAGGGCAACTTCATGAGGTCTTTTATTTTCTGTGCAAGGTGAGTGTGGCGCAGCCTGCGTGGGAAACATCATCCGGACTCCGGGCATGAACGAGTTTCAGCAATTATTAATGAGGGTTCCATCGGCTGCTGTGGTCCGCGGTCTGCTCCGGCCAGTATCTGTATTTTCATTTCGTTTTTTTTTTTATTTACCACGTTGAGTTGAGCTCTGCCTGCCATTACCAGTGCAAACTCCGTGGCACAACCACCCGCTCTCGATGGCGCTCTCACTGTTGTGATGTCATCTATCCTGAATCATGCCGCGAGGGTAAAAATGTTACATTGTTGCTTTGCTAGCCAGTCCCACAAGCTGCTAAATTCAATTTAGAAGACGTGGAGGACGTATTGGCTGTCGTCCAATCGAAAAACGGCGGATTTCGCGGCCGGTTTGCCAAAAATCGCGGGATTTGCACAAAGATGCAAATTTCGCGATTTTTTTGCAAATCGCGAAATCGCGATATCCTGGAGGGTCTGTATAGCGGGTCACAATTAGGAGCTCTGGGGCCGAGGCCGAAGGCAGTGTGAGTTTCTCGCGATGCCTGTCAGTGGGTCAAAAAGGTGTTCAGACATTGTTTCCACCTTGCCTGGCAGTGCCCTCTGATATGACTACTGGCTACAAGTGTTCGAGGGCATGTCACGCATGATAGATATGCAGCTACTGCCAACCCCACTATTAGCACTGTTGGGATGCACGCAAGATATAGATATTGTATATAGAAAATTCCTCGCTTTGGGATTCCTTATAGCCAAGCGCAGAGCGGCTTGTAGGTGGGGACGTGCCCCCAAATGTAAGGACTGGATACAGGACCTCACTACCTGGCAGGAACAATCACTCTTATGCAGAGTTGCTTCCACTCACTTCAAGACCAAAAGACATATGGAGTCACCTAACCACATATCTCCTCTCTATGGCGACCGCTACGAAGGTGGACCAGGAGGAGGTGGAAAACGGACTCTCACCATGGGGGGGGGGTGAAACACCATGTGTTCTCCTCCCTGGAGGATAGAAAGATGTCGTACTGGAAATAGTGGTACCCGAGGTCTCCCTGCTTGACAAATGGTGCACCTGTTCCCCGATGACTGGACGTTCTTTGTTAGTCCAGTGATATATAGACCTCTGTACCAAAGGGTTGGATGTGATGAAATGTATTTTAATAATGGGCAGCACAGGCTAACGAGGTTGGGGAGGGGGTTTGTCTTTAATTGTTACCCAAGCTGGGGTTGTTCGGCAAATACTGAAATTTCTTTTTTTCGTAACGACAATAGTGTGATGTAATCATTTCTAAAATGAATAAAGACATTCAATTTTAAAAAAAGGTGTTCCGAATATGTGGCCTCTCTGTAGAGCGCACACAGACAACTATTGACAAAGCCAATAGTCCTGGCTGGTTTTAGATGTAGGTTAGTTGTTGTGTTCTATTTCTGGATGCAATAATAGAAAGCTCAGAGAGGCACCAATATACCTGTCAGGTGGCACACTTCGGTATTACAGAAATGTAGTTTAGTTTACCTGTTAAGGGACACCTATAACTACAAAGGTCACGCCCATTTTATAGACCCAACTTTTTCATTCTGCTTGAAGACCAGCTCTTTTCTCATTTCCCTGTAAGTACACATTGTGCAGGGGAGTTGGTGGGGGCGTCGCAATGGTCCTGACAAAGCAGTGTCTCGACTGAACTCCTCTTTTTTCTTTCACTCTTCTACCCTATTTAGGGTTGGCCACTGGCGACAGGATTAGTAGTATAGTCTGAGGTCTGGTACCAGGCAGGTGTGTGTGGGGAGGGTGCCTGACCAGATATTAGGATTTGGAGAACAGGTGACCGGTTTTGGAACTCAGGTGCCATTCTTTTGCGGGGTCAGGCCCCAGACTGTAAAAGGTGATGTGCGAATTCACCTGCCTGGCTCTCGAGTACATTTTATGGCGTTGCACCTTCCTCCGACCTCCGCCCGCCATCTTGTCTTGTCAGTGCGTGGATCCAGTCTATTTTTTCGCTTTTTTTTTCTTTCATGTTTTCCAACATACCATGCTGAATTTCAGCGAGGTGTGGGGCGCCCCCGCCGTGACCCAGTGTGTCCCTCTTTGGGGTAATTCTGATGTTGAAGAACGAGCCTCGGGTATTGATTAGTCGTGTTAAGTACACGATTGGCCACGGCCCAGGGACAGAGCACAACACACAACAATAAAAGAAAATAAATATTTGCAGCCATTAGAATGGGACGAGCTGGGGGAGATTGATTGATTTCGATCGCGCTCCCCGCAGCGCAGCGATGCCTGCTTACTCACTGCTTATTAAAAGCGGCCCCTTTCCTCTCCGCGCTTTAATAATTTAGCTCGCTAATTGTCTGGAAACTCAAAGTTTAAAATGCCAACTCAGTGACTTCCCTACGTGGCCCGCGCAGAGAACCCTGCCCCGGTGCACGAGGCCCGGTCTGTGTACCTCACACAAAGGGTCTGCCTCCTCTGCCGTGAAGGTTTCCCTGTACCTCACAAGAGACAGACATCAGTTTCCCCTCTGCACCTCACAATGCCACAGCCCTGTGCACCTTCTTGGCCTCACAAGAGTGGCTCCGCCCCTGTGCTGAGCAGGGGCGTGGCTTCAGGAGGGTGTTTAATGTATTACACCCCCGCCTAATAAATGTATTCGTTGTGATAAATAGTTGGATACAGGGGCTTTCAATCGGATATGGCAAGGTGTCTGTCGGATTGCCAAAGGTGGGTGTTGTATCAGACATCATTCCTGGAATATCCTGGTTTTAATAACACGGATATCTTATTTCTCACTTGAAGGGGTTTTATTTTAATAACATCTCCCTGTTTTGTCTTCTTTCCACCCCACCCCCTGACAGGGGAGTCTGAGCATTATGGCCGATGCCCGGTGCCAGACAGCTATAGAGGAGATCAGCACTGGTTCATCCCCTTGACCGTCACCTCCCCAGCCGGACATTGAGCACAGTTTCTCCCCGTTCTCCATGTTTTGTCTCCTTCCTCCCCCTCCCTTTGACAGCGGAGTCCGAGCATTATGGCCAACGCCCGGTGGAGCAGCCAGACAGCTATAGAGGAGATTGGCCCTGGTTCTTCCCCTTGGCCGTGTAGCGTCCAGCTACAATAAACACAAACACTTATAGTTGCCTTTGAACTGGAGCTTTATTTAACATGTCCTATCTATGCCCTGTCCCTACACTAACTAACCCTTTCCTGTGTCCACTCCTCCTCTTCCTCTGGCCCCCTAGCTCCTCCCACTCCCAACTACTGGTGTGCTAACTTCACAACATCTCTCCCCTTGTGACAAAACAAACGAGACATACTGACTTCTCAGTCCATCTCCTCGATCAGTCTCTTGGGTGGACGAACGTCACGATTAGGTCGTGGCGACTTGGCTCTCGGACTATTAGTGTTCAGTGTCTCAATGATCGGAGCAATGTTCTCATGATCATTTGAATGCAGTTCTTCCACTCTGGGATTGTCCATTTCACTCGTCATGGTTCTTGAGGTATCTGGTGGCAATTTCTTAAAGTGCGAGATGTTTCTCGTGACTCGCTGCTGCTCGGACTCCGCGGTTACCATAGTTCCTTTTCTTCTTGTGACCACCAATGGTTCGTCTTTGAAGGGACAGTCGGTCTTTTTCTGCGTCTCTTGCTTGACGATAACACGGTCCCCTTCATGTAATGATAATGACCTCGCTCTTCTCCGGTGGTCTGCGTAAGCCTTCATTTTTCCTTTGTTGCGTTCATCAGTGGCTCTTATTTCACGCGGATCTTTCGCAGATGATGATGCTTCCAAGGCTCCATCCCACGTTGGGATGCGATTCCTCATGGGACGTCCCAACATAAGAGTCGCCGGGCATTGGCCAGTCGTTGCGTGAGGAGTTGTACGATAAGCTCGAAGGACTTCATTGAGTGCTGTTTGCAGGTCCCTCCCTTCCGCGGTAGCATGTTGGAAGGTCTTTTTGAGTGTGGCCATGAATCTCTCAATTGTCCCATTTGCCTGTGGCCAGAGGGGTGTAATCCTGCGATGGTGAAAGTCTAGGTGTTTCGCAAAAGCTGCAAAGTCATTTCCGTTGAACGGAGGCCCATTATCTGATTTAACTATTTTGGGAACCCCCCACGTTGCAAAGACCTCATCGAGTACTTTGAGAGTACTGGCAGTGTTAGTGGACGGCACAAAGTAGGCAATGGGGTATCTGGAATACTCATCGATGATGGCCAGTACATATTTGCCAGATGACAGGGGTCCATAAAAGTCTATTGCGATTTCTTGCCACACACCACTGGGTAGGGTGGTCATCTGTAATGGTGCCGGAGGATCGCTCTTGCTAGTGAGTTGACAGAGATGACAATCCTTCAGGGTGGCTTCGACCAGGTGATCGAGGAATGGAAACCACACTCGTTCCCTTAGTGCTCTTTTGGTTGACACGATTCCCCGATGCCCTTCATGTGCCAGAGCAATCACTCCTTGTCTCAGTTTGGTGGGAATTACAATCCTCTGATCTCGCAACAGTATGCCATCAGTTGTGACCGACAGTTCACCACTCACGTGCCGGAAGGCTTGCATTTCACGTTGGGTCGAGGGGTCGGCAGTATCATCCTGAGAATCGTATCTCCATCGATTGTTGCGGACTCTGTGGATGACTTTCTGCATGATGGCGTCCTGTGCTGTACTTTCTTGAATGGTCTCCATGGGTATGGCTGGCGGTAGAGCTTGATCTGTTACAAAATGAATGTACTCTTCTGCGATGGAGGACTTGGAAGCTGACGATGGAAGGGGGTGCCGGGACATGTAGTCCGCTGGATTTTCAGACTTCCCTGGTTTGTGAATTATGGTGAACGTATATTCCTGTAATCGTAGGCCCCACCTTTCAATCCTCGGGGGCATCTTAGATCTTGGGTTTCCATAGATAGTGATGAGAGCCTGATGGTCTGTAATTAAAGTGAAATGTTTGCCATAAATGAAAACATGAAAATGTTCACATGCCCACACTACAGCTAGGCTCTCCTTTTCGGGCTGGGAGTATGCCCGTTCTGGGTCAGTCAGACTGCGACTTGCGTAGGCAATGATGCGGCGTTGATCCGACTCATTCTCGTACTGTGCCAGAATCGCTCCAAGCCCCACGGGGCTGGAATCCACAGTTATTTCAGTCTTTCGCTTTGGGTTGAAATATGACAGATGGTCCGCTGATTCCACCGCTTTCTTGATTTCTTTGAATGCCTGCTCACACTGGGGAGTCCATTCAAATGACTGACCCTGTTTGGTCAGCATGCGGAGGGGATGGCTGATCGTTGCGTAGTCCCTAATATAACGAGCACAATAGCTGGCCATTCCAAGGAACGACCTGAGTTCGCTGACATCTTGGGGACTCTTGGTGTTGTTTAAGGTCACAATTTTGTCAGGGTCAGGTTTCATGCCGGCTCCAGAGAAGATATGACCAAAGAATTTCAGCGTGTTCTGGTGAAATTCGCATTTTTCTTTGTTCAGAGTCAGGTTTGCTGCCAGTAGGGCATGGCAGACACGATTAAGTGCGATGTCGTGTTCTCGAACGTCAGAACCATAGACGAGGATGTCATCGCTATAGTTGAGCGTGTTAGGAATGTTTTGAATAACTTGCCGAATTGTTTCTTGAAATATTTCGGCCGCTGAGGAGACTCCGAAGCTTAGTCTTTTATATCTGAACAACCCCAGGTGGGTTGCAAAGGTGGTGATGTATCTGGACCCCACTTCTAGTTCCAATTGATGGTACCCTTTATTCAAATCTAATTTTGAAAACACAGTGGCTCCATTAAGCGCTGCGATCATGTCGCTCAAATGTGGCCCCGGGTGTCGTTCTCTTTCTATTGCAGTGTTGGGCAGGCGCATGTCCACACAGAGTCTGACTTTGTTGGCCGTGCCCTTCTTTGGGACGATAACGACTGGTGATACCCATGGAGTCGGGCCGTCAGTGCGCTCGATGATGTCCGCAGCTAACAGGTCTTGGAGTTCTTCCTCAACAGCAGTCTGTAGATGGAATGGTACCCGTCGAGGGTGTTGGGCGACAGGCCTGACTTGTTCATTGATATGTAATCGCACCTGACAGTCAATTTGCCCAATCCCTGAAACAATCCGGGAAACTGGCGAGTCACATCTTGGTTGTCGCTGACCTTGAAAAGGATTTCGACTAGGTGAAGCCGTTCAGCGGTTGGTAGGCTCAGAAGACAGTCTGCTTCGGGGCCCTTGATAACATGGATGACCGCTGATATAGTTGTGTTGTCGTGTGTCAGGGTCGTTGAGAACTTCCCCAGGCAGGGGAGTGGCTTCTTGGCCATCCACGTGAAAACCCTCACCGGTGCAAATGTCAAAGGAGGTCGTGGACTCATCCTTTCGTATTCGGTAACTGGAATGTAGTTTAAGGATGCACCAGAGTCTAGCACAAACTTTGTGTCGTGATTTCCAACTTTGATATCCAGCCGAGGGTATCTCTTAAGCTGGTCTGGGTCTGCTGCCAAGTTTAGATATTCAATGGTGTATGCCGAGTCTCGGGACGACAGTCTGGATTCTCTGGATGGTGACCTCCGCTCCCACCTGGACCGACGTGACTCTCTGCTAGAATGTGACGATCCAGAGGACTGTTCTGTCTGATCTTGGACAGCTCGCGCGTGGTGCCTTCGAGTGTCGGACCGAGACATTCTTGGGGCTCTGCTTCGTGTGTCAGACCGAGTTGTCCCTGTGGGACCACTTCGTTTTTCTTTATTGTACTCCCCGCACATTACTTCGAAGTGGTTAGTTTGACCACACTTCCGACATCTCTGGCCCATGGCCGGGCAGCTGTCCACATGAGGGTAATCATACCCACATCGGTAGCATTTTCTCACTCTTTCCGATCTTTTCTCCTTCTTCCATGGTTCTCGTCGTTGATATCTTGATTGCTCTTGACGGGACGACGTGTGCGATCTCCATTGCTTGTCACTTGAGCTTCTCCGACTGTCACTTTTGGCGTGCACACGTCGCACCTGTTCATGACTCCCTTTGTGTTCCGTTTCCATGACGGCTGCATACTTCTCCGCCTGATCATAAGCTCGTGTCATTTCCTCTATTTCATCCAGTCCATGTGCTTTTCTCAGCAGGCGCCTCCTGAGTTGATCCGAATAACATCCATCTATTATTTGAGATTTGATGGCGTCATCGGTAGAGAAACTATCAAATTCACAGTATTTGGCTAGCCTCCGCAGACGCATCATGAAGGCACTCATGGGCTCATCCTTCCCTTGCCGAGCGGAGTGGAATGAGTGGCGCTCGTAGTCTACATTTCGCTTGTGAAGAAACTTTTTATTCAAAACCTCACATGCTTTAACATAAGTATCCACGTCGGTAGCAGGAAGGTCCTTGAGTATTTTGACTATCTCTCGCCCCGCCAGGTTGCGCAGCGCAATCAACTTCTTTTTTTCGTCTACGATATCCGAGCCTTCAGTGTAATCTTCAAACTCTTCCAGCCACTCTTGCCATTTGGGACCCATGCTCCACCCTGTTGTCACCTTGAGAGGTGCGGGTGCCCGTAGAAGCGACCCACTTGAGGGAGGCTGAGCGTTCTCTTCGTCGGACATTTTTCAGCAATCTCACTTGGCTTCGCCAATGCTTGTTTCCTGGCCAGCGCTTGTTTCTTTCTGTCGCCAATGCTTGTTTGTTTTCCAGTGTTTGTCTTATTTCAGTCGCCAAATGCTTGTTTACTGGACCAATGCTTGTTTTATTTTCAATCGCCAATGCTTGTTTTATTTGCCAATGCTTGTTTCTTTCAGTCGCCAATGCTTGTTTCTTTCACAATGCCTGACTTCAAAATGGCCGCTCTATGATAACCAAGGGGTCTGTCCTGACGAGCGCCTGACTCTAAGATGGCCGCCGTCAATGTAATCACACGAGGTTTCTCTCTCTCTGGATTCAGGCACTCCAGACTCACCGGCCAGCAGTTGCAGGGCAGCGCGCTCCAGGAATCACTCTTCCTTGGCCACCACAGCGACCTGGTAAGGTTGGGGTGGGCTCCCGCCTTGCTCAGCACTTTTCCGCTTTTCTCAGCCGATCGCGTGCCAAAACCCATGCATCAGGCGTGAGGTCGGCACTTTCACCGGTGCAGGCTCCGGTTTTGGCGCGCTTAATCGCGCTGGGCAGCGATTTCTTCGGGGCAGCGCCCCTTTCACCAGGGCACCTCTTGACTTGCTGTGGGGCACTGGACAGGGTCGGAGTGGGCTCCCGACTCCTGTTTTGCATCGGCTGGGTGACACACCCCCGGCGGGAATCGCGCTGAGGCGGTTCTTCGACCGAGCGTTCCAGCGCTCCCAGGTCACGTTGACCCTCCTCGGCCGGCCTCAGCTTCTTCAGGCAGCGGAGCTCGTCTCTCGACGCTGCAGGGGACAGGGCGTCTCTAGGTGGTCTCGTGGGCTGCAATTAACGAGATCCCACCCTCGTCGCCAGTTGTAGCGTCCAGCTACAATAAACACAAACACTTATAGTTGCCTTTGACCTGGAGCTTTATTTAACATGTCCTATCTATGCCCTGTCCCTACACTAACTAACCCTTTCCTGTGTCCACTCCTCCTCTTCCTCTGGCCCCCTAGCTCCTCCCACTCCCAACTACTGGTGTGCTAACTTCACAACAGGCCGTCACCTACCCAGCCGGACATTGGACACAGTTTCCCCCCGTCTCCCTGTTTTGTCTCCTTCCTCTCCCTCCTCTGACGAATTTACCTTAACACTTCTTGTTTAATCCTATGCTTGATTATGCTTTGTAACAAATGTAACTTGTAAACTGTAATTCACTGATCCTCATGTAAAGCGCTCTGATACCTACGGGTCTAGCCAGCGCTATATAAAACTCAAATAAATAAATAAATAAAATAAAACAATGTGCTTTCCCCAGTAGCGTAGCTGGAGCGGGTGCGGTCCGCCCCGGGCGGCACAAGTTTTGGGGCGGTACCCCGAGGGCTTTTTATATGGGCCGGGTCTCACTGGTGCTGAGCACCAGCAGTTTTTTAAAGGGGGACTCAAAACGGGTATCCATTGGGCTCTGTTTTGTGCCTTGGCACAGGCCTGTTTTTTTAAGGAGTGCAGTGACAGCAGGCACATCGATGTGCACGTGCTCACACTGCTCACTTCTCACTAGTGGAGAAGTTACGAGCATGACGTCATGCCCGGTGAGCGTTTATTTATTTATTTTTGCAATTTGTTAAGCGCGCAAATACCCGTATGTGTCTCGGCGCTACGGACGGTTAATGGAGAGGCAAGGGTGGGCTAGAGTGTTATTGGTTGAACAGCCACGTTTTTAGTTGTTTGCGGAATGCAAAGGGGAGTAGGGGCCATCTTAATGTGGAAGGGGAGTGTGATCCAGAGTCGGGCTGTGGCGACTGTGAATTTTCTGTCGCCACAGGATGATTTTTTTGTTCTGGGGACTTTTATTAGGTTGGCTGCTGAAGAACGTAGGGGTCTGGTAGGTGTGTAAAGGGTGAGTGTTTTTTTTTTAAATCGGGTCCTGTGTTATTTATTACTTTATAGGCGATACGCGGAGCCTTGAACTTGGTAGGGGAGGGAAATCCTTTCAAGAGAGTTGTTTTCTCTCTGGATTTCCCTTCTCTTTTTGAAACTCAAGAGCAGCACCATTGTTGTGGTGTCACCAGGGCTTTAAGTGAAAGCTTTTTCAATATTATATACAAGCCATAGTTGTTGCTTATGCATTGTATACAACTAACCACAATTGACAAAGCCAATAGCCCTGACTTGTGGTAGGTATGATGTTACTTTTTGTATCATATATCTGGATGCACTGACAAACAGCTAAATACAAGTCAGGCGGCACACTATGCTAAGCAAAGATTTTTAGATTACGTGTTTTTAAGCCATGCCTTGAATTACATTGTGATTCTATTAAGGTGCTGACAAGGGAATTTTTTCAAAGATTAAATCACAGGTAATCGATCTTTTATGTTTTTATACTTCTGATCAACTAAATTAAATTGAAACCTGCTATTGTTCTCAATTGTCACAAAAATTAGACATAGTATACAGTTCTCAATGAAAGAGAAAAAGAAGAAAAAGCTACACGGTTATTGAGTTGATAAAGTAATATCTCTTTATATATATTCATTTAAGAAGGGTACTTTGTACAATATGAAAAATCATCAAGAACAAATGGACTGAAAAGAAATGAATTGTTTATCACGTCCACTTGCATTGTGGTTCACTCTTAGAAAGTTTTTAACATTGGATCTTGTATGACTTGAGACAATGATTCTTATGACTGAGTTCTTTCAACAAAAGGATGTGGACAAAGAAGTCGACGTTTCGGCCTACTGATGGTTAAATCCTTAAGGCCATCCTCAGGACAATTCAATCTTTTGAGAATAGAAACCCCCTGAATAATGTCTTGGTCCTTATAATTCTCAGAGAAGAGTCTTCACTGGAAGGAACTGACAACCTGCACGTTGAAAATAGTGAATAGTGAGACGGCACCAGGTTCGAGTCCGATACAGATTTTGAAATTATATAGATACGCTGTACAAACGCTGATTCTACACGCCGTTTCCATGATCTGCTACAGTGATAAACTCTGTTAAAAGCAGATACGCGGTTGAGACGCAGACTAAATCCACCGGTCGCCTTGATTTATTCACTATTCTTAACGTGCAGTCGCCTTGATTTATTCACTATTCACTATTTTGAAAGAACTCAGTCATAAGAATCATTGTCTCAAGTCATACAAGATTCAATGTTAAAAACTTTCTAAGAGTGGACCACAACGCAAGTGGACGTGATAAACAATTCATTTCTTTTCAGTCCATTTGTTCTTGATGATTTTTCATATTGTACAAAGTACCCTTCTTAAATGAATATATATAAAGAGATATTACTTTATCAACTCAATAACCGTGTACCTTTTTCTTCTTTTTCTCTTTCATTGAGAACTGTATACTATGTCTAATTTTTTGTGACAATTGAGAACAATAGCAGGTTTCAATTTAATTTATTGATCAGAAGTATAAAAACATAAAAGATCGATTACCTGTGATTTAATCTTTGAAAAAATTCCCTTGTCAGCACCTTAATAGAATCACATTTTAGCCCAAGCTCGCAAGGGTTTATTGGGTTACCCACCCCTTACATAACTTGAATTACATTGGCCACACCCCTTTGAGAGACCCTCTCCCCAGCTTTTTCCTCCCACTTAAAGCCCTGGTTACCCACCGCCCCTACTTGTGGCCACCGCAGGCCTGCAAATGCAAAAATCGCCACCACCCCCCTCCCCCCCGCAGTTACATGCGGCAAGCACATGGGCCACCACAGGTGGCAAAAGGTCCGGCTATGCCACTGGCTTTCTCTCACTTAGTACCCTACCAATACACATTCCTCACCATTTCACTGCCCCTTGCCCCCTCTTGTGCATCCTGCTTGTTGTATCCTCTATTTTAAGATTGTGTCAATGTGATTGTTGGGAAATCTGAAGCTCACCCCCCACCACACCCGAATATTACAGACCAAGTTACTCCCTTGGTCCTGAGGTCAGGAGGATAGTCTCTTCACTCACCATGACACATCTCAGACTCACGGGACATGATCAGAGTTCTTTACCTTACAAGAACAGCTCAGGCATTCGTATAGCCACCCCATTGTAACTGATTTTTGTTACAGCTGTGATCTCTGTTCACCCGTGATGCTCTGATTCATCTCAGCTATGACCCTTGAACCTCGTAAATATGGAAGGAATTATCTTTACACCTCATACCAGAGCTCAGACCCCAGTACAAATGTGAGGCTCCATTCTTTCACCTAACATATGGGTTAACAAATGAGCTGAATTAGAATTAGCTCCTCATCTGTCCTCCTCATCCCAGTTCTTACGTCATGATATTTGCCTCATTAAATGGACAGGATTTACCTACTTTAGCCCTGAAATCATCTTTGTTGGAAATGAGTAGTATTTAGTTTCAAGTGATTGGTTGTGAGCCATTCTTGGACCTCCTTGAACGTGTTGTTTAGTCTCTGGATGTTATCAATTGAGGAGGTTTCCAGCTAGAGCTGTGTGTCGTCAGCATATAGATGAAAGGGGATGCTAGATTTTCTGAGTAGAGAGGTGAGGGGTTCGATGTAGATGTTGAAGAGCTGGGGGGAGAGTACAGACCCTTGTGGAACACCTCTGATGACAGGGTGGAGGTCGGATTCAAAGTTTTTGATTTTTATTCTCTGTGATCGGTTGTGAAGAAAGGAAGAGAACCAGTTAAGGACCGTCTCTTGTAGACCAGCTCTTTCTTGAAGAACCCTTAGGAGTAGATTGTGGTTGACTGTATCGAATGCAGCCGATAAGTCTAGGAGGATGAGAAGGCAGCATTGATCCGAGTCTAGTGACTTGAGTAGGTCGTCTATGACATTGAGGATTGCAGTTTCAGTGCTGCATCCCTTTCTGAAGCCCGATTGGTGGGGATCTAGTAGTTTGATGTCTTCTAGGTGATGGGTTAGCTGAGGGAGTACACATCTTTCCATGATTTTTGCCAAAAAAGGAAGGTTCGAGACCGGTCTGAAATTATTCAGATCTTCAGTGTGTAGTCATGGTTTCTTTAATAGTGGTGTGATTTGCCCTACCTTGAGGCAGTCTGGTACAATTCCAGAACTCAATGAGCTGTTGATGATCTTGCACCATATTGGCGCTAGGACTAGCTTCAGGTCTTTGGGCAGGAGAGGCAGATGATGGTCCAGGGTGTGGGCTGAGGACTTGGCGTTGGAGATTAGATTGACCTTCTCTGCTTCCTGGATGGGAATGAATGATGACCATTGTTTTGGAGATTTCATGGTAGCGTTGACAAGGGATTTGGACCCTTTTATCTCATTGAGAGAGATGGGATTTAAGCCCAGTGCGAGGTCGATCTTGAAGATTTTGTCGTTGAAAAAGGTTGCGAAGCTGTTGCACCGAGCTTTGGATGCCTGAGTTAAGGGAGGTAAGGGTTTGGAGGTTTGTCAACCTTAGTAGATACACTGTGAGACTATCACGATTCATAATTTTCCACTGACAACACTCACATTCTTGTTTTCACCCCTGCCAAGGAGACCAGTGATTAAAACCTAATGGTACCCTCTAGGTAGTTTTCAAACACATCTCACTATACATACTACCCTGCTTCCACATTCCCTCACTTCTCATAATGGCAAAAAGAGAAGACCTCTACCAAAGAACCCTCTTGTGGGGCCCGTGGGCCCTTGCAGCGCCGGCCCCACGTGAAGCAAAGCTCTATAATGAAGCATGACACCTATTCTGGTGTGTGAGGGCTCTATCTTCTGATAGGGAAAATGTTCCCTATCGCATTTCATTCCAACTGCGCTTTGTCACTTTTTACATTTCCCTATAGGAATAGCTACTCTCCTTTTGTATGTATATATTTTTTTATCAAGGCCATGTTTTTAGGTGCTGACAAGCAGAAATAAATATACAATGCTGGCCACCCAGAAGATTGATGATTACTGCAGAATGACCGTTTAGGCTGAACAGTACTTTTTCCTTTTTCCTGAATTGGTCCTCCCAAGAGGGCAGGAGGTAATGATTCTGCACTTCAGACATTTCTAATACCTGTTCACCTGAGATCCTGTCCGCATCATACAGCCCATCTTTGATCCTGTATCCCCATGAGACTCTCTCTTCTCACTACAGCCCAAATCTATGAAGTACTGTCTGCACCTCACATCACATCTCTGGTCCCTGTGCTATGGTGAAGCTCTGTCCGGCACCTTACATCAGATCTCGGATCCCTGTGCTCCGGCGAGCTCTGTCTGTACAAAACTTTAAATGTCTGATCCTTATGCTCCTTTGAGCCTCTGTCTGCACCACACATCCTATCTCTGATCCCTGTGCTCCTTTGAGCCTCTGTTTGCACATCGTGCCAAATCTCTAATGCCTGTGCACCTATAATCTGAACCAGTGGTGGCCAGTAATTTGAGCTGGTTCACACATGTATACTCACACCCATGCATTCACATACACACAGCCATTCACAGCACTCACTCACAAATACACATACATTCATACAAACATACACAGAACAAACATTTGTTTTTTAACACCTTCAGCGTGGCGTGAATTTTCGCGCTGTGCGGAAGGTTCTAAAAACTGGCGTGGTCGTGACGGAACGCTTCCATCATGAGCGTCAAAGGGGTTAAAACTAACCTTACCTGGCAACATCAGTGATCTTGGGTGGTGGAAGGACGACTTGGTGGTTCCTGATGATTGAGATTGCCTCCTCCTTTCATTGGCTGACTTAGTTATTGGTCAGTCACTAATAGGATGTGGCAGTCCCTACCTCACCACAGAGTGGGATCAGGTTAGTGAGACTGCTGACCCCACGCCACTTTGTGTTGGGCATTACTAATGGACATGTGGTCCTGGGTGCTTCACGGCTCAAAACCAAAGTGCCCAGGTCCACGGCTATCAGAGACTCTCCCCCTAGTCATGAGGGAGGAAACTATCTAGCACCTGGCTGCCTGACCTAAACATGAAGAATGTTTGTCAAGCTGTCCTTTGCTCAGCCTGACAGACACTCTTCATGTCTGGAAAAAGGTGGGGGGCCGGGCTCCTCCACCCTTCAGGACGGGCACCTCTGATCTGAAACCTGTCTACCTATGAAGTACAGTCTGCACCTTATATCACTCTGTCTGCACCTCCCATCACATCTGATCTCTCAGCCCCGGCAAGGCTCTATCCGCACCTCACATCACATCTCTGATCCCTTTCCTCTCTCCAGCCTCTGTTTGCTCCACACATCACATCTCTGATCTCTTTCCTCCCACGAGGCCCTGTCTGCACCACACATCACATCTCTGATCCCTTTCCTCCCACAAGACTCTGTTGGCACCTCACATCACATGTCGGATCTCTGCTCCAAAGAGACTGTTGGCACTTCACCTCACTTCCCATCTCTGATCCCTTTCCCCCCACGAGGCTCTGTCTGCACCTGACATCACTTCTCTGATGCCTGTGCTCCATCAAGGCTCTATCGGCACTTGCCATCACATCTCTGATGTCTGCTCAAGAGAGGCTCTGTCGGCACCTCACCTCACCTCACAACACATCACATCTCTGATCCCTTTCCTCCCACGAGGCTCTATCAGCACCTCCCATCAGATCTCTGATCTCTGTGCTCCAGAGAGGCTCTGATGGCACCTCACATCACATCTCTGATCCCTTTGCTCCCATGAGGCTCTATCAACACCTCCCATCAAATCTCTGATCTCTGTGCTCCAGAGAGGATCTGTCAGCACCTCACATCATATCTCTGATCCCTGTGCACCAGAGAGACTCTGTCGGCACCGCACATCACATCTCTGTGCTCCAGAATGGCTCTGTCGGCACCTCACATCACATATCTGATCCCTTTCCTCCCACGAGGCTCTATCAGCACCTCCCATCACATCTCTGATCTCTGTACTCCAGAGAGGCTCTGTCTGCACTTCACATCACATCTCTGATCCCTTTCCTCCCAAGAGACTCTGTCGGCAACTCACATCACATCTCTGATCTCTGTGCACCAGAGAGGCTCTGTCGGCACCTCACATCACATCTCTGATCTCTGTGCTCCAGAGAGACTCTGTAGGCACCTCACATCACATCTCTGATCCCGTTCCTCCCACAAGGCTCTGTCGGCACCTCACATCACATCTCTGTGCTCCAAAGAGGCTCTGTCGGCACCTCACATCATATCTCTGATCTTTGTACTCCAGAGAGGCTCTGTCGGCACCTCACGTCACATATCTGATCCGTTTCCTCCCACCAGGCTCTATCAGCATCTCCCATCACATCTCTGATCTCTGTGCTCCAGAGAGGCTCTGTCGGCACCTCACATCATATCCCTGATCTCGGTGCTCCAGAGAGGCTCTGTTGGCACCTCACATCACATATCTGATCCCTTTCCTCCCACGAGGCTCTATCGGCACCTCACATCATATCTCTGATCCCTGTGCACCAGAGAGACTCTGTCGGCACCTCACATCACATCTCTGTGCTCCAGAGTGGCTCTGTTGTCACCTCACATCATATCTCTGATCCCTGTGCACCAGAGAGGCTCTGTCGGCACCTCACATCACATCTCTGTGCTCCAGAGTGGCTCTGTTGGCACCTCACATCACATCTCTGATCCCTTTCCTCCCACGAGGCTCTATCGGCACCTCCCATCACATCTGTGATCTCTGTGCTCCAGAGAGGCTATGTCGGCACCTCACATCATATCTCTGAACACTGTGCTCCAGAGAGGCTCTGTCGGCACCTCACATCATATCCCTGATCTCTGTGCTCCAGAGAGGCTCTGTTGGCACCTCTCATCACATCTCTGATCCCTTTCCTCCCACGAGGCTCTATCGGCACCTCAAATCATATCTCTGATCCCTGTGCACCAGAGAGACTCTGTCGGCACCTCACATCACATCTCTGTGCTCCAGAGTGGCTCTGTTGGCATCTCACATCACATCTCTGATCCCTTTCCTCCCACGAGGCTCTATCGGCACCTCCCATCACATCTCTGATCTCTGTGCTCCAGAGAGGCTATGTCGGCACTTCACATCACATCTCTGATCCCTTTCCTACCACAATACTCTGTCGGCACCTCACATCATATCCCTGATCTCTGTGCTCCAGAGAGGCTCTGTCGGCACCTCACATCACATCTCTGTGGTCCAGAGTGGCTCTGTTGGCACCTCACATCACATCTCTGATCCCTTTCCTCCCACGAGGCTCTATCGGCACTTGCCATCATATCTCTGATCTCTGCTCCAGAGAGGCTCTGTCTGCACCTGACATCACTTCTCTGATGCCTGTGCTCCATCAAGGCTCTATCAGCACTTGCCATCACATCTCTGATGTCTGCTCCAGAGAGGCTCTGTCGGCACCTCACCTCACCTCACAACACATCACATCTCTGATCCCTTTCCTCCCACGAGGCTCTATCAGCACCTCCCATCAAATCTCTGATCTCTGTGCTCCAGAGAGGCTCTGTTGGCACCTCACATCACATCTCTGATCCCTTTGCTCCCATGAGGCTCTATCAGCACCTCCCATCAAATCTCTGATCTCTGTGCTCCAGAGAGGATCTGTCGGCACCTCACATCATATCTCTGATCCCTGTGCACCAGAGAGACTCTGTCAGCACCTCACATCACATCTCTGTGCTCCAGAATGGCTCTGTCGGCACCTCACATCATATCTCTGAACACTGTACTCCAGAAGGCTCTGTCGGCATCTCACATCACATCTCTGATCCCTTTCCTCCCACGAGGTTCTATCAGCACCTCCCATCACATCTCTGATCTCTGTGCTCCAGAGAGGCTCTGTCTGCACTTCACATCACATCTCTGATCCCTTTCCTCCCACGAGACTCTGTCGGCAAATCACATCACATCTCTGATCTCTGTGCACCAGAGAGGCTCTGTCGGCACCTCACATCACATCTCTGATCTCTGTGCTCCAGAGAGGCTCTGTAGGCACCTCACATCATATCTCTGATCCCTTTCCTCCCACAAGGCTCTGTCGGCACCTCACATCACATCTCTGTGCTCCAAGAGGCTCTGTCGGCACCTCACATCATATCTCTGATCTTTGTACTCCAGAGAGGCTCTGTCGGCACCTCACGTCACATATCTGATCCCTTTCCTCCCACCAGGCTCTATCAGCATCTCCCATCACATCTCTGATCTCTGTGCTCCAGAGACGCTCTGTCGGCACCTCACATCATATCTCTGATCCCTGGGCACCAGAGAGACTCTGTCGGCACCTCACATCACATCTCTGTGCTCCAGAATGGCTCTGTCGGCACCTCACATCATATCTCTGATCCCCGTGCATCAGAGAGACTCTGTCGGCACCTCACATCACATCTCTGTGCTCCAGAGTGGCTCTGTTGGCACCTCACATCACATCTCTGATCCCTTTCCTCCCACGAGGCTCTATCGGCACCTCCCAACACATCTCTGATCTCTGTGCTCCAGAGAGGCTATGTCGGCACCTCACCTCACCTCACAACACATCATATCCCTGATCTCTGTGCTCCAGAGAGGCTCTGTTGGCACCTCTCATCACATCTCTGATCCCTTTCTTCCCACGAGGCTCTATCAGCACCTCACATCATATCTTTGATCCCTGTGCTCCAGAGAGACTCTGTCAGCACCTCACATCACATCTCTGTGGTCCAGAGTGGCTCTGTTGGCACCTCACATCACATCTCTGATCCCTTTCCTCCCACGAGGCTCTATCAGCACTTGCCATCACATCTCTGATCTCTGCTCCAGAGAGGCTCTGTCGGCACCTCACCTCACCTCACCTCACAACACATCACATCTCTGATCCCTTTCCTCCCACGAGGCTCTATCAGCACCTCCCATCAAATCGCTGATCTCTGTGCTCCAGAGAGGCTCTGTCGGCACCTCACATCACATCCCTGTGCTCCAAAGAGGCTCTGTCGGCACCTCACATCATATCTCTGATCTCTGTACTCCAGAGAGGCTCTGTCGGCACCTCATGTCACATATCTGATCCCTTTCCTCCCACCAGGCTCTATCAGCATCTCCCATCACATCTCTGATCTCTGTGCTCCAGAGAGGTTCTGTCGGCAACTGACATCACTTCTCTGATCCCTGTGCTCCAGTGAGGCTCTATCAGCACCTCACATCAAATGTCTGATATCTGTGCCCTGGAGAGGCTCTGTCTGCATCACACATCACATTGTTGATCCTTGTACTCCCTTCAGCCTCTCCCTTCGCAAGACATCACATCTCTGATCCCTGTACTCCCTTCAGGCTCTCCCTTCACAAGACATCACGTCTCTGATCCCTGTACTCCCTTCAGGCTCTGCCTGCACCAGACATCCCATCTCTAAACCCCATGCTCCCTTGAGGCTCTGTGGTCACCTGTGAGGCTCTCTTTGTACCTCACTCCTCATCTCTGATCCCTATGCACCAACAATGCTACGCTTGTTCACTTCACATCATATCTCTAATCCTCTAATCCCTGTGCACATGAGAAACTCTGTCTGCCCCTTTTGCCTCATCTCGAATCCCTGTGCACCTGCAATGTGTTCTCCTCACATCACATCTCTGATCCCTATACACCCGCAAAGTTTTCACTGCACCTCACGCCACATCTCGGATCCCTATGCACCAGAGATGCTTTGTGTTCACCTCACACCACATCTCAGAGCTCTGTGCATCCAAGAAGCTCGATCTGTACCTCACATCACATTTATTATACATGTGCACTCAAGAAGCTCATCTATGGTCATGGTGCACATTTGAGGTTCTGTCGGCACCTAATACTTCCCCTCTGATACCTGGGCACCTGTGATGCTCTGTCTTCACCTCAGACTACATCTCTGATCCCTGTGCATCCACGACGCTTTGTCAGTGCACCACACGTCATCTCTGATTTATATGCGTCTACGAGGCTCTGTGTGCACCTCACATCCTCTGATACCTTCCCCCCATTATCTCCCTGCATCTCATGTCATGTCTCCAATACACGTGGATGTGAAGCTCTAATCTACCTGTCCGTCTTAATACTTAATATATCTTTAATTCCAGATATATTCGACCTCTTCTCTTGTATACTCACCCACCCCTCCTTTGTTATTCTTATAGATTCCCGATTTAATTTTTAATGTCTCAATTTTCTTTCTTTTTCCGTATGTACATTTTTATCTTCTTATTTCCACCATACTTTTTAGGTCTTGCCTATGCAGCGTGCATGCGCGGCATAGGAGACCTTTAGCCATCGCTCTGCTCTTTTTAGAAGCGCATACTTGTGCTTGTTGCGGCATTCACCTTGCGGGAGCGAGCAGGGGCGTGCCACAAACACGAGTATGAGCTATTAAAAAGAGTAGGCTGTACGCGCACGCATGCACGCACCACTTGCGTGCTTGTTCTCATTCTGCTTTGGCCCGTGTTTATTTTGGCATCCCTGTGCTTTTCTTCCCTTTTTTTGTCCACTTCCATCCCACCCCGGTCCCTTATCTTCACCCAATTTTTCCGTTATGTTTAATCCCATTCCGTCTCGCTGAAACCTTTCCTGTCTTCACCACGTCAGACTAAATGCTCCCCTCATGGTTATTTAGCAGTCCTTTCTCCGCCTTCTGGACTTCTATCGCCACCCACGTTCACTGACTTTACTTTCTCTCCCAGAAGTTGAGAGTTGAAAAACAGCGGTCAAATGCAGTCCTCACAGCATCCTCGTGAGCCTTCCAGCCGCCTCCCGCGAGCACAAGCTGACCCACCGGTGACTCACGAGCCACACCCTCCCTGCTCTCAGCGGGTCACGCACCGAGCCAAGACGTGCACCTTTTTTTTTTAAAGTTACATTCCCTGGTGACTTCCACATAGCTTGTGAGTTTTTGTATACTGTGCTTGGTTTGATCATGTACACAATGTGCACTATCCAACATGACCCCTTGTACAGATCGTTCTTATTATGGGAAGCTATTTATGCGAGAAGGATTCTCAATTTTTGAAAAATTTGATTTTATACTGTCTAAAATGGTAAATGTATTCTGTTTTATATTCAATGGTACTTTCATGGTTTTGTCATAAACCAAATAAAGATTATTACTACTGAGGTAATGCCAATGGCTAGCACCTCCACTTTGAAAATTGTTCTGGCACCACTGCTCACCTCTTCCCCTGCAAACGTATCCCCCCCCCGTTACGCCCCAACACACAGTTTCCATTCTCACATTTCCCCCAACCGCTTGGTCTACTCCCATAAATTCCATTCTCCCTTTCACCTCTCCCTTGCCTTTGTCTGCCCTCTTCACCTGCAGCCACTCAACCCCTCGCCTTCTCCCCCTGCGGCTTACCACCTTCCTCTCACGTCACCTGAATATCCGTAGGCCCTTTTCCTACAGGCACATTTTTGGCACAGAACTGGTCTACTGGCTGCTTCATGTGCCATGAATGCCGATGGTCTCGAAACATGCACTTAAAAAACGTCTACAGGCTGTAAACACGCAATACTGCCTCTCGAATAGTGTTGCTTTATATCAAACCATGCCTAAGCCTGCCCACCCCACCTCATACATGCATTCCGCCTCCCGCACAACATCCTCATACCAGCGCTTGACCTCCCTCCTCTCCCCCACACCCCCTCTTTGCCAACTCAGAGGTGTTCGGGCATTCAAAACCAACAAGCATTGGCATAGCCAATAGGTCTTGCCTTTGGGACATTATAAGTATGTAGTTATGCAGCACAATATCCTTACTGCAACAACATTAACTGTTGCAAGGCTAAACACTTATAAGGTCCCAAAGGCGAGACCTATTGGCTATGCCAATGCTTGTTGTTTATACCACGTGTCTTCTCGTTTTTTATATACTTAATTTATATTTTCAGTTTAGTTTTCTTCTTCCTTTCATCCAACAGTCATGCTTAGTTTCTTTCAGCATTTTCGTTTGTCCTTCCATTTAGTATGAGATTTAGTTCCATTTGTTCCGCTATTTTTTCCTCTCCTGTTTGTTTTTCTTGTGCTTTCCCTTGTCTCCTCCCTAGTGCCCTCTTCCTTTTTCATTCTAATTCATGTCCTCGCCTAATTCTTAATCCTTTTTGTTTATATGAGCACCAGTTACATTAAACAAGGAAGCAATAATTTTTTAGGAGAATTTCCACTTACCCCACCCACTCTCGTGTTGCTGCTCCCCCTCCCACTGTCCATTGTTGCTGCTCCCTCCTATATCATGCGAGTTTGGATTAAAAAAAAAAAAAAAAAAGCGCTACGACCTGGTCAATGCTAGCTGCGTCAAAGCACAGTTTTTTCTTTAAGCACTGTTGCACAGCATGTCTAAAAAACATTGACAATGCCAATAGATCTCGCATAATCAAAACCTATTAGCTTTGCCAATGCTTGATTTATTATATTATTTCCCTTCCTTGTTTTATCTCCTTCTTTTCCTATGCCCTTCAGTCTTTCTTTGAAATGAACATTCGCTCATGATTTATTTTTTTATTCTTCTAGCCTTTTTCCTATACTCTTCAATCCCGACATTTTACTTCCAAGTGGCATTTTTCTACATTGCATTTCTATTCCACATACTTTTTCTGCTCTTACATTCGATCTGTTAGACCTGGCACCTTGGCGTGAGTCTCCCTTCCACTTTTTGCTGATGTGCCTCCGATGTTTTGCTGGTTTTCCGATACTCAGGGCACTGCGCCACGGCTGATCCGTGCCGCAGTGCAAGTGCTCCCTACTGTAAATTGTACTTACGATTGGTATCCATGATTGGTGCATTGGATCTACTGTTAGTCCCTAGTAAAGTGCACGAGAGAGTGCCGGGGCTTGTAGATGCCAATACTGCTGGTGGGCCTGCAGCGCTGGTTGCGCCACCCACCGAAGCAGCCGTAAAGATGTGTCTGGGAACTGCGACCGCGGAACCCGCGTGCGGTCTCGTACTGTCACGCTAGCTGGGCAAGTGTCCCCACTTGCCAGCACCGACCCTTCCCTTGACTACATATGAGTCACCCCTATGGTAGGCCTGCGGGCAGGGTGCGTTGTAGGTGTAAGGTAGGACAAGCCCTGATGTGCGTGGCATGTCCTAGTAGTGGCTTACAACGAAGACCGTATCTCACTATTGAAGGCTACCTGCTCCATTAGGCCAGACTGAGCTGCGAGGATTATTACACCCTATAATCCCCGCAGGCTCAAGGAGCATGGTGGTGAGTCGTGTTTAGTATGCCTGAACTCAGGGTAATGAGATATTTCTTGTAGTCAAGTTTATTTTAATATCCTGGGTTTGCAAATGCTACTTTTAGAAAGTTAGCATTTGCTTGCTTAACCATTTCAGCCGCCTCTGCGGGTATGTGTATCTGACTGTCTGGGATGTGTGAGTGACAGGGCTGGAGGGATGACAGGTGGTGAATGCGCAGATTACACCTTAGTGGGAGGTAGGAGTGCCTCTTGACTCGAACTGTCACTGTGCTCGGCCACCACAATGCTGGCTCCACCCTCCTGGGGAGCGGCGGATGACTCTGCCGGCACCTGGCCCAGGAAGGGCGAAGCCCCCATCAACAAGGTACTCTGGCCACCCCTGTCCGGACAAAGCTGGCTCCACCTCCTGTGGGGCGTCTGATGCGCCTGCCCCTCACACTAAAAGCAGAAGCCAGAGTGCCCCCGCCGGGGTACTCCAGAACTGAGAGTGGCTATGCAAAAGGCCCCCCTGGCCTGCGAGAACAAAAGAATTGGCCTATAAAAGAAGGAGCCCTGCTCCTTGGAAGTTAGATCCGGTTTGGGCCACAGAAGGACTCTGCCCGACGAGAAGGACCGTGAGAGACAAGGAGGGGTGCTGACTCTTGCCTGTGTCTGGTGCCTTGCTGCCGAAGGAGAGACAAGAGAAAAGACTACGAGAAGACTTTTGCTTTACTTTGTGCCAAACTCTGCTGAAGAGATCTCCAAGGGCTTGCAATGGAACTTGCCCCCTGACCAGCGTCCCAGGACCAGTGGACGCTAACCCCCTTGGAAGAAAGCGACTGCGGGTGCTGACCATCGCCGCAGTATCGACAAGAGGAATCTCCTCTAAGGCATCAACGTCAACCCGACCACCGTAACCGGGGCCCACGGCAACAGCGGGAGCAAAGTAAGGACCAGCCGCCGCTGGTCCGAACACCGTGACCGCAACTGCACCGGGAGCCCGAGAGCAAAGGGAAGGAGGACCCGTCCGGTCCGAGCTCTCGAGGAGACTGCATAGCGAGCAGTCACTCACCTGCAAGGACGGGCAGCTGCCCTACGAGAATCCACAAGGTCGGTAGCCTGCCCGACAGCCCAGCTGTGAGCCCACAGCTGCACCGACATTTGGCCGGGTACGTCCTGCACTTGGGGACCGTACTGCCACTTGTCACCGCCGCACAACCGCCGCCTCCAGGGTCGGAGCGGACGACGAGGAGAGGACCCTGCCGCCACAGAACACCGCTGCCCCGGACGACCAGTGACCTGCTCGGCTGAAGAGCCGCAACGATCAGCGACCCCGGGAAGGCAACGCAACGTGGGACAGATCCCCTGGAAGCCGCCGGCTCCACAAAGAACTTTGAGTAACACCGGCCTACGGGCCTCAAGAGAACTACTATAAGAACTGTGGTAACCCGAATTAAGTAATCTGCAACCGTTTTCATAAAGTACATTGACTGTATTCACAAGCCTGCTTAAAATCTATATAAAGATATATATTTTTACAGAATACAGTCTGGTCTCGTTGTGTGGGGGGTTGGTTGTAAAGGTGTACTATTGCAAGTGTTTAACCCTATGTGCCCCAAAGATTAGCCTACGACTGCTTAAGCCACACTACCTAGAGGGTAAGCAGAGGTTGTCTGGAAGGTAACCCTCAGCCCTGACGAGGAAGAGGAGAGTCCCTGCTTGTCGCTAGTGTTGCACTGCGCCAACTAGAGCCTCCCCCTTCCTACATTGGACGCAGCGGTGAGGATTTCGAATTTACACTTGCGATATCTATACCTGAGCTTCTGACCACTACACAAGGATTACGGTCCAGTTACTTAGCCACAGACTTTGCTTTTTGAACTTTGCCGAAAGAAGATTCCGAGTGCAGAAGCCATGCCGGGCACAAAGAGCCTGGATGGAGCAGAGTCCACGACCTCCGAGGTGTTGGAGGTAGAGTGGGACCCCACCAAAGTGGATAAATATTCCAGGGACGAACTGAAATTCTTTTGCAAGAAACTCAAGGTCCCGCACGCTGGCTGCAAAAACAAGACACAGCTCTCCAAGGCCCTGAAAGCCTGGATAGAGTCCCGAAAGACCCCGGAGGAGCAAGACGTCCTCGCCGAGCAGAATGCAACGGAGGAGCAGAATGCGCTTGGGGACCTGATCGATCTCGAGAGGCAAGACAGCGAGCACAGCTTTGGTAAAGGCCTGTCGCCAGAGGAGCTGGCGGACAGGAAGGAAACCCGGAATCACGAAAGAAAGTTGGCAGAATTGAAAATCCAGCTGGAGCTTGAAACGAAAAGAATGGCGCTGGAAGAGCGAAAGCACCAGATGGATTATGAGGTAAAAATGAGGGAGATAAGTCTCAAGGAGAGAGACTTGGATCGTCCTCCCTCTGGTGGCAGCACATCGCCAGTGCAGGTAGAGTCAAGAGTGCACATCCCGAAGGACGTAGTTAAGGAGTTCTTTAAGGGGGATGACATAGGACAGTGGTTTAGGGCATACGAGGTAGCCATGTCCTCCCACCGGGTCCCTGACAAGGATTGGGGAGCGGGGTTGTGGGGAAGGTTCCTTAGCGAAGGGAGAGATACCTTGCTAGATTTGCCCGTTGAGAATCAGAGATCCTATGCCCACATGAAAGAAGCTTTATTGAACAGGTACGGGCTTACCCCTGAAATGTATAGACAGAAGTTTAGGGGATGTACTAAGCGGCCTGGGAATACGTATGTGGAGTATGTGACTTACTTTTGCAGAGCACTGGATGGTTGGGTGAAAGGTAACAAAGTTAATGATTTTCAAGGTCTCTTTGATTTAATTGCATGGGAGCACTTGTCTGATCACTGTTTTCCTGAGTTACGCCAACACCTGATCGACAGCAAGCTGTCCAACCCGAGGAAGCTTGCTGAGGAGGCGGACCGCTGGCTCAGCACCAGGGTCCACAAGGGTCCCGTGGGAGACTCCGCCAAAAGTGGGCAGGGTCCCCAGCAGAAGAGTGGGGGGGACAAGGGGGGAAAACAGAAAGGGTTCCAAAAAGGCCCCCAAAGTAGTTCCCAAGGGAATCCGCGGCAGGGTTCTCAGCCTCCCCCACCCCCGAAGCAGAATGGGGCCCCGACAGGTAAACCTGTTCCAAAGGGACCCTTCAATTGTTTCAAATGTGGCGAGCCTGGGCACATATCCAGTGACCCCAAGTGTCGCCTATTTGGAAAACCCGCACCCACTGGTGCTCCGCCCCGACAAGTGACTAGCGTTCACCTGGGAGAAGAAATGATGGTCCCGGGGGTGGAGATCCCGTTCACATGACCCTGGTCTCGTTAGGAGACAGCGAGATGATCCCTACGAACTACCTACCCTCTAACACTAAAAAATATGGGCAAGTGGTGATCATCAATGGTAAGGAAGCCGAGGCTCTTAGAGACACAGGAGCCAGTGTGACTGCAGTGAGGCAGCACCTGGTGTCTCAAGAGCAGGTTGTACCCCATGCCTACTGTAGGGTTATCAACGCTGATAATTCTGAGAGTCAGTGTCCGATGGCTCAAGTTCCCTTCGAGTGGGGGGGGGGTCTCTGGTACTCTGCAGGTCTGTGTGAGAAAAACCATGCCTGTTGACTGTTTGCTAGGGAACGACTTGGAGCACTCCCCTTGGGAAAAGGTGGAGAAAACGACTCACCTGCGGATGGTGGGTCTGCCTGACTGGGCGTGCGTGACCACCCGGTCGATGGCAGCCAGTAGGGGTGATCGAGAGATCCTGGGGCCTGATGGAGAGGCCCAGGAACCGGCCTTGGGGAGAAGGCGCAGGGGGCGCGGGAAACCGGCTCCTGAAGTTCCCACGGTCCAGGAGGAAGCAGACCTTGAGGGGGATGCCCTGGAGCCTACAGGGGAACAGATCGCCGAACTGGGGGACCTGCCTGAGCTGACCCATTGGCAGCAAGAAGGAGGACCCTCCAGGGAGGAATTCTGCAGGGAGCAGAAAGAATGCCCTTCTCTCGTGGGTATGCAGCAGCAGGCTGCAGACCAGGCCAATGGTGTTCAGGCCAAAACACATTATGTGTACTGGGAGAACGACCTCCTGTATTCCGAGCCTAAGGCTGCTGAACCTGGGTCAGCCCGTGTGCTGTTGGTACCCCAGAAGTTCAGAGCCTTCCTACTGGGTCTGGCTCACGATGTGCCTTTAGCAGGACATTTGGGGATGGACAAGACCTATGACAGGCTTGTCACCCACTTTTACTGGCCCCAAATGCACAAGAGTTCCGATGCTTATTGCAGAACCTGTCCGACTTGCCAGGCAAGTGGGAAGACGGGAGGGAAGAACAAGGATCCCCTCCAACCCTTCCCTGTGGTTGGTACGCCATTCCAGCGAGTGGGTATTGACATCGTTGGGCCTCTGGACCCCAAGACAGCCATGGGCAACAGGTTCATCCTGGTCTTGGTGGACCATGCCACCCGGTACCCTGAAGCCATCCCTCTGAGGACAGTGACGGCTCCCGTGGTGGGGCGTGCACTGATGGGAATTTTCTCACGAGTAGGATTCCCTCTAGAGGTGGTGAGCGACAGGGGGACCAATTTCATATCGAAGTATATGAAGTCCCTTTGGCAAGAGTGTGGCGTAACGTATAAGTTCACCACACCCTACCATCCCCAAGGTAACGGGTTGGTTGAAAGATTCAACCGAACCCTGAAAGGCATGATCATGGGCCTGGAAGGTCCGATGAGGCGTAAGTGGGACGTCCTCTTACCATGCCTGCTTTTTGCATATCGCGAGGTACCACAGAAGTCCCTAGGGTTCAGCCCCTTTGAACTGCTGTACGGCCACCCCGTGAGAGGACCACTGAGTTTGGTAAAGGAAGGCTGGGAGCAATCTCCCAGGAAACCTCCCCAGAATGTATATAGCTACATGCTGGCCTTCAGAAACCAAACCAGGCGCTTCAGACAACTTGCCGAGGCAAATCTGGAAGCGAGCCAGGAGGAAATGAAGCGGTGGTACGATCAGAATGCCACTCTGGTCGAGCTTCAGCCTGGACAGGAGGTGTATGTCTTGGCCCCAGTGGAGCCCTGTGCCCTTCAGGATAAGTGGACAGGACCATTTGAGGTTGTGGAGCGCAAGAGCCCCGTGACATACTTGGTGGACATGAAGACGCCCAGGAACCCTTTGCGGGTCCTACATGTCAACCGCCTCAAGCCCCACTTGCGAAGGTCCGAAGTGGGCATGTTGTTGGCAACCGATGACGGAATGGAGGAGGAGTCGGAGCCTCTTCCGGACCTCTTGGTGGCCTGTGAGAAGGATGGGTCAGTGGATGAAGTTAACCTCTCACCCTCCCTGACCGCCGAACAACAGGAGGACTGCCGCCAGTTGCTGGGGCAGTTTCCAGACCTGTTCTCCCTGGTTCCGAGTGTCACAGATTGGTGCGTCCATGATGTGGACACTGGAGACAGCTTACCGGTGAAGCATAAGGCTTACAGGGTAACTGACAGGGTACGGGCCTGCATCAAGGAGGAGGTCTCCAAGATGCTTGCCCTCGGGGTGGTTGAGTCTTCCAGCAGTCCTTGGTCCAGCCCCGTGGTCTTGGTTCCGAAGGCTGCTGCGCCGGGAGCCACACCCGAACTCCGGTTCTGTGTGGACTACAGAGGACTCAATTCAGTCACGAAGACTGACGCGCACCCCATCCCCAGAGCTGACGAGCTCATTGATCGGCTAGGGGCTGCCCGGTTTCTCAGCACGTTTGATTTGACGTCTGGGTACTGGCAGATCGCCTTGACTGATGGGGCAAAGGAGAGGTCGGCATTCTCAACACCAGATGGGCATTTCCAGTTCCGGGTTATGCCATTTGGGATGAAGAATGCCCCTGCCACCTTTCAGAGATTGGTCAACCAGGTGTTGGCTGGGCTGGACGAGTTCAGTGCCGCCTACCTGGATGACATCGCGGTGTTTAGCGGCACCTGGCCCGAACACCTGCGACACCTCTGGGAAGTGTTGATGGCCCTGCGCAGAGCAGGCCTCACAATCAAGGCAAGCAAGTGCCAGATTGGGCAGGGTTCAGTGGTGTACTTGGGACACCAAGTTGGGAGTGGCAAGGTAGCCCCCTTGCAGCCCAAAATCGAAACCATCCTGGCTTGGGAACCCCCCAAGACCCAGACTGCAGTGAGAGCCTTCCTGGGGCTCACTGGGTATTACAGGAGGTTTGTCAAGGGCTATGGCACGATCGTGACCCCCTTGACAGAGCTGACTTTGAAGAAGCAGCCCAGGAATGTGATTTGGACTGACACCTGTCAGGAAGGCTTTTGACACCCTGAAGACTGCCATGTGCACGGCGCCCGTGCTCCTGGCTCCTGATTTCTCCAAGGAATTCATAGTGCAAACAGACGCTTCAGAGCATGGTGTAGGGGCTGTTCTTTCACAGATGACTGAGGAGGGCTTTGACCAACCCGTAGCCTTCATAAGTCGGAGGTTACTTCCATGGGAAAGTAGGTGGAGTGCAATAGAGTGTGAAGCATTTGCTGTGGTCTGGGCGCTGAAGAAGCTAAGACCCTACTTGTTTGGGTCTCACTTCCGAGTTCAGACGGACCACAGGCCCCTCAGATGGTTGATGCAAATGAGGGGTGAGAACCCGAAACTGTTGAGGTGGTCCATTTCTCTACAGAGTATGGACTTTACGGTGGAACACCGCCCTGGCACCGATCACGCCAACGCTGACGGTCTGTCCAGATTTTTCCGCCTTAGTGATGTGGAACTCCCTGGGGAAGGGTAGTTCCCCCCCACATTTCAGCTGGAGGGGACACATGTTAGACCTGGCACCTTGGCGTGAGTCTCCCTTCCACTTTTTGCTGATGTGCCTCCGATGTTTTGCTGGTTTTCCGATACTCAGGGCACTGCGCCACGGCTGATCCGTGCCGCAGTGCAAGTGCTCCCTACTGTAAATTGTACTTACGATTGGTATCCATGATTGGTGCATTGGATCTACTGTTAGTCCCTAGTAAAGTGCACGAGAGAGTGCCGGGGCTTGTAGATGCCAATACTGCTGGTGGGCCTGCAGCGCTGGTTGCGCCACCCACCGAAGCAGCCGTAAAGATGTGTCTGGGAACTGCGACCGCGGAACCCGCGTGCGGTCTCGTACTGTCACGCTAGCTGGGCAAGTGTCCCCACTTGCCAGCACCGACCCTTCCCTTGACTACATATGAGTCACCCCTATGGTAGGCCTGCGGGCAGGGTGCGTTGTAGGTGTAAGGTAGGACAAGCCCTGATGTGCGTGGCATGTCCTAGTAGTGACTTACAACGAAGACCGTATCTCACTATTGAAGGCTACCTGCTCCATTAGGCCAGACTGAGCTGCGAGGATTATTACACCCTATAATCCCCGCAGGCTCAAGGAGCATGGTGGTGAGTCGTGTTTAGTATGCCTGAACTCAGGGTAATGAGATATTTCTTGTAGTCAAGTTTATTTTAATATCCTGGGTTTGCAAATGCTACTTTTAGAAAGTTAGCATTTGCTTGCTTAACCATTTCAGCCGCCTCTGCGGGTATGTGTATCTGACTGTCTGGGATGTGTGAGTGACAGGGCTGGAGGGATGACAGGTGGTGAATGCGCAGATTACACCTTAGTGGGAGGTAGGAGTGCCTCTTGACTCGAACTGTCACTGTGCTCGGCCACCACAATGCTGGCTCCACCCTCCTGGGGAGCGGCGGATGACTCTGCCGGCACCTGGCCCAGGAAGGGCGAAGCCCCCATCAACAAGGTACTCTGGCCACCCCTGTCCGGACAAAGCTGGCTCCACCTCCTGTGGGGCGTCTGATGCGCCTGCCCCTCACACTAAAAGCAGAAGCCAGAGTGCCCCCGCCGGGGTACTCCAGAACTGAGAGTGGCTATGCAAAAGGCCCCCCTGGCCTGCGAGAACAAAAGAATTGGCCTATAAAAGAAGGAGCCCTGCTCCTTGGAAGTTAGATCCGGTTTGGGCCACAGAAGGACTCTGCCCGACGAGAAGGACCGTGAGAGACAAGGAGGGGTGCTGACTCTTGCCTGTGTCTGGTGCCTTGCTGCCGAAGGAGAGACAAGAGAAAAGACTACGAGAAGACTTTTGCTTTACTTTGTGCCAAACTCTGCTGAAGAGATCTCCAAGGGCTTGCAACGGAACTTGCCCCCTGACCAGCGTCCCAGGACCAGTGGACGCTAACCCCTTGGAAGAAAGCGACTGCGGGTGCTGACCATCGCCGCAGTATCGACAAGAGGAATCTCCTCTAAGGCATCAACGTCATCCCGACCACCGTAACCGGGGCCCACGGCAACAGCGGGAGCAAAGTAAGGACCAGCCGCCGCTGGCCCGAACACCGTGACCGCAACTGCACCGGGAGCCCGAGAGCAAAGGGAAGGAGGACCCGTCCGGTCCGAGCTCTCGAGGAGACTGCATAGCGAGCAGTCACTCACCTGCAAGGACGGGCAGCTGCCCTACGAGAATCCACAAGGTCGGTAGCCTGCCCGACAGCCCAGCTGTGAGCCCACAGCTGCACCGACATTTGGCCGGGTACGTCCTGCACTTGGGGACCGTACTGCCACTTGTCACCGCCGCACAACCGCCGCCTCCAGGGTCGGAGCGGACGACGAGGAGAGGACCCTGCCGCCACAGAACACCGCTGCCCCGGACGACCAGTGACCTGCTCGGCTGAAGAGCCGCAACGATCAGCGACCCCGGGAAGGCAACGCAACGTGGGACAGATCCCCTGGAAGCCGCCGGCTCCACAAAGAACTTTGAGTAACACCGGCCTACGGGCCTCAAGAGAACTACTATAAGAACTGTGGTAACCCGAATTAAGTAATCTGCAACCGTTTTCATAAAGTACATTGACTGTATTCACAAGCCTGCTTAAAATCTATATAAAGATATATATTTTTACAGAATACAGTCTGGTCTCGTTGTGTGGGGGGTTGGTTGTAAAGGTGTACTATTGCAAGTGTTTAACCCTATGTGCCCCAAAGATTAGCCTACGACTGCTTAAGCCACACTACCTAGAGGGTAAGCAGAGGTTGTCTGGAAGGTAACCCTCAGCCCTGACGAGGAAGAGGAGAGTCCCTGCTTGTCGCTAGTGTTGCACTGCGCCAACTAGAGCCTCCCCCTTCCTACACGATCCTTTTTGTATTTTTCATTTTCTTCATCCTTCTTCCCATCTTTATTTTTCTCTCTTCTTGACACCTTTTTCTTGCTTTTCTTCTTTTCCATTTTTCCATTCCTTTTCACATTTTTCTTTCCTTCCATTGTTCTTTTCTTTCCTGCTTCACAAATTAAGTTTCCTTTCCTTTTCTCTTCCAGTTATTCTTTTGTTTTTCTTCTACCCTTCTCCCCCTGGTTTAGGTTTAGCTTGGTAGTGCGGCTGTCTTCCGACCTTATATTACCCACTGAAAATGAGCTTTCAGAAGGATTAAAGAGAGAGGGGTTAGGCTCCGCCCACATCTTGCAGATCCCGAGTACAGCCTTTGGTTGAGCAGAAGTAATTTGCTTCCACTGAAAAAGAATGTTTGTATGGCACTTCTGCCTTGTGCTAGGACCAAAACCGGAGGACTGGGTTGGTTGTGGTGGTAATCTAATAATCACTGCTTTAAATCTGATCTGTTTATTCTGAAAAGTTACAATAAATGTAGTCATATTTACCGTGAGAGGCATATATTTATTTATTTATTTATTTGCATGTTTATTAACCCTGGGCGGAGTTGGCGGAGTGGGGCTTCGCGGAGCTACGCGAAGTGGGCGAGAAACTACGCCCACCTCCGCACTCCGCGTAGCCCCACTCCGCAAACACCACTGGCCGCCAGCCCCGCCCCCCGCCACCCGCCTCCCTCCCGCCCTCCCTAAATACTTTAAATTAAAGGAGACAAATAATTTAAAACGCACTTACCTTGCCCGCCGCAGCCCGCCGCGTCCCCGGGGCTCGCTATCTTCCGTCTTCCGTCTTCTTTACTAATGCGCATGCGCGGGCGGCCGCGCATGCGCATTTCTCACGAGAAAATGCGCATGCGCGGCCGCCCGCGCATGCGCATTAGTAAAGAAGACGGAAGACGGAAGATAGCGAGCCCCGGGGACGCGGCGGGCAGCGGCGGGCAAGGTAAGTGCATTTTAAATTATTTGATTCCTTTAATTTAAAGTATTTAGGGAGGGCGGGAGGGAGGCGGGTGGCGGCCAGCTACGCTCCGTCTGCGGAGCGTGCGTAGTGCCGCCTGGCTACGCCCGCTCCGCAAAATGCGGAGTAGGCGGCACTACGCACACTCCGTGCACGGAGCGTAGCTGGCCGCCCACCCCTAATGTTTATACCGCGCTAGGATCACCTCCCAAAGGAGTATCTCCGCGCCTTTGGCAGCCAAGAAAACAACTAGGGTGAATTGAAGGGTGAATTCAGGGGCGGCCTTAGGCATGTGCAAGCTGTGCACCTGCACAGGGCCACCAAACCCCAGGGGCCACCACGCCAATATATATCCCTAATATAATAATCCTCTGAGGATGGATACATATTTGCGTGGCGCCCTCTGGCAGGGACTTGGTGACCTCCAGTTCTGTTCCACTTCCAAACAGCCTGACCCCCCCCCCCTCTTTACTGGCCCCCGCGCTCTGCCCCGTTTGTACCCCCTCTTCCAGGGCCCCCTACCTACGCTCCCTGCCCAGGGCCGCATTGAGCTTAGAGCCGCCCCTGGTGAATTGTTATTCGTCTAGAACAAATCCTGCCAAGTGATGCACGATTACATGAAATCTCACAGAATACCGTTGCAGCAAGAAAGCGGTTTTGCATTGGTTCACCCTTCTGACAATCCAGGAGGATAGAAGATTTGCACTATAATAATCCGAGTAATGCTTTTTAGGAGAGCTATTGTTTTGTGTTGCCAACTGTGAATTTGGGTACATTTGGAATTTTATGGTTGTATTACGGATTGTTGCATTGTGGGAATCTTTATGCTGAGTCTTGTGTTCCTGAGTTGGTTATTGTGGCAAGTCAACGATAAAGGGTATAGGCCTGATTGGAAAAAGTTGTGTGAGATGCCTTCCGTCTAATCTGTTTATTATGAAAAGTTATGAGAAAAGCAACAGACCTGGATTATTTATTGTAAAAAGCACTTGTTAAAGCCAATAGGTCTTTAAAAGTTGAGTATTTTCACACTGGGCTACATGCAGTAGATAGGTATTTGGTTAAATGAAATCTCACAGATTTGCGCAGTAAGCATAGATTTTGTTATAATCACCCCATCTGAAAAACCTTCAGGGCAGAAGCTTTTCATTACCGTATTTTCCGGCGTATAAGACGACCCGGCGTATAAGACGACCCCCTACTTTCATGGACAAAATGTAGGTTTCATGATATATTCGCCGTATAAGACGACCCCCACTTCCTAACGTCCTACAGTCCCCTTTCTATCTCCATGGACTGAGGAGATCATGTGGTACTGACGCTCCTCTCCTTCCGATGAGCGTAAGAATTGCGGAAGGAGAGAGAGATCAGCACACGTGGAGGAGCGCCTCGTCTGCCTGGGGGATGTGCAGCTGCAGTCCAGGTAGGGTTCACGGCGCCATTTGTTTTCTTTTAAAGCTTGCGCAGTGTTTGAGTTGCCTCTGGCTGGCGAGGGGCTGATATCGTGTTGCACAGTGCGATCAATTTATTTTCAAGACCTTTGTTCTGTGCTGGAGTTCCCGCGCCATTTGTTTTCTTTTAAAGCTTGCGCAGTGTTTGAGTTGCCTCTGGCTGGCGAGGGGCTGATATCGTGTTGCACAGTGCAATCAATTTATTTTCAAGACCGCCTACGTTCTTTGTTCTGTGCTGGAGGTCCCTAAGCGGCACCCATTTCAATTGAGACGCGGTCTGACACCTTCGGGTGAAGTCCGCGCTATGTGAAATAAACCGCCAATTTTTGTATCCGGCGTATAAGACGACCCCCGACTTCCCAGAAAATTTTAAGGGGTTAAAAGGTCGTCTTATACGCCGGAAAATACGGTATGTTAATCCTTACTAGGCCCTTTCGAAAGGGGTTATGTAATGTTTTGTGAACTGTACTTTTTACATGTTGGTAACTTCATAACTGTAAGCGTGATGCATGCTTCAGTAGTCCTGTGTTGGTTAAGGTGACAAGCCAGCTGTTAAGGCTGTAGGTCTTATTCGTTCTTTAGGAACAATGATTCCAGATTCCATAGGTTTGGTCTACTTATTATAAAAGCTGTTAGGCCTGACTTATTATAGGAAGCTGGCTTTGTATATACTATACCAACACTAGGCATAATGTGCACAGAGTCCAGGGAGTCCCCAAAGGCATGGCAGAGGTCAAAGTAAATAATACTTTACTCTCAATTTAGTGGTAGGTGGACTGAGCAGTTAGGCTTATCAGAGGATAATGTGAATACATTTGTTGTCCACACTTCTACAAGACATGAACACATTCTCAATTACTAATTCCAGGCAATGGTGTTTCTCTCTCAGGGTCAGCGGAGAACAATGGGAGTGAATGGGATTCAGTAGACCCCCAAGGCAGGGACCATGGGGGGCGTCGTCAGAAAATCACTATAGATCGAAGGGAGGACCACAAGCCCAGCCGTCATGGTCCTGGGGATAGAGATGGAGGAGTTCTGCTGAGGTTGGGCTTTCTCAGAGGCCGCGGTCAAGAAGGCGTGGATGGAGGAGGTGACTAAGCTACTTGGAGGAAGGTACAGGCTCTCTGGAACGGATCTCATCAGCTTAGGTCATTGTGCCAAAAGGATCTCTCTAGGTCATGGAGGGAGTACCACTGTGTGACTTTCTTCAGGCAGGGCAGAGTCACGTTGAACCAAATGTCGGTCCTCTACTGATGTGGTCTTGTAGTTCCTTTTGCCGTAGTGCGTCGCGTCAACACAAGTGTCGACCCGTAACTACTATGGTCTTTGTACGGCCGTACACCGGGGACTAGTGTCACTAGACCAAAGGGAGGTTCTTGGAGATTGTTTGAAGGCTCGAAAGTCTCTGGGGTTTCTTGGAGGCCTTGCAGAGTTTCTGAAATGACAGCAGGTCTAGTTGTCAAACCAGCTTGAGGCGGCATGGTTCTCCTGCAATGGTTCTGTTTCTGGTCCGGCAGAAGTTTTTTTTCAACGTCTTTTCTGGCCATTGAATCTGAGGATCAAGGTTCAAGGGAGCCCTTGAATACTGAATTTAAGGGTGTTACGGAGGTTGGGGGGCAGTAGTCAATGACTGCTGTCCCATGGGTGACTACACCCTATTGGTCTAATTCTCCAAATCAAGATGGAGAATTTCTAAGAGAGGGGTTCACCTCAGCACCTGGCAACATTAGGAGTGTCAAATGCAAAAACAGTTGATGGACAGAATGCAGAACAATGTCATACATTCACCCCAGTACAGAGATATGGGCCTAAATCCATCATTTTTTTGCACTCCACAACACCCCAGTTCAGACATGGCCATATGCAAATCAGCCTTGACCCTGTGCCTCATGGGAACAGTCCAGCCCAAACTGCCATGCTATGTCTTTCCTGGACCGGAATCAAGCATCTTAGGACCGGTTTCTGGCTATCAGCCGTCTTCAGCCAGGATAGGTTGACTCCAGTGGTGTGGAGAGCATGGGCCTCACGTCTGAGCATACCCATCCCACTCGGGGTGACAAATGCAAAAACAACAGTTGATGGACAGAATGCAGAACAATGACATACATTCACCCCAGTACAGAGATCTGGGCCTAAATCCATCGTTTTTTTGCACTCCACACCACCCCAGTTCAGACATGGCCATATGCAAATCATCCTTGACCCTGTGCCTCATGGGAACAGTCCGGCCGGAACTGCCAAGCCATGTCTTTCCTGGACCGGAATCAAGCATCCTAGGACCGGTTTCTGGCTATCAGCCGTCTTCAGCCAGGATAGCTTGACTCCAGTGGTGTGGAGAGCATGGGACTCACGTCTGAGCATACCCATCCCACTCGGGGTGACAAATGCAAAAACAACAGTTGATGGACAGAATACAGTAACAATGTCATACATTCAGCCCAGTACAGAAATCTGGGCCTAAATCCATCGTTTTTTTGCACTCCACACCACCCCACTTCAGACATGGCAATATGCAAATCAGCCTTGACCCTGTGTCTCATGGGAACAGTCCATCCCGAACTGCCAGGCCATGTCTTTCCTGGACCGGGATCAAGCATCTTAGGACCAGTTTCTGGCTATCAGCCGTCTTCAGCCAGGATAGCTTGACTCCAGTGGTGTGGAGAGCATGGGACTCACGTCTGAGCATACCCACCACCGCCAAGTATTGCTGTTCCTGCATGGGGAGGTGTGAAGCACCTCCACCTAGAGCAGGCTTTGTTTCCGATCCCCGGGAGCACAAAGGCTCTCACCTTGCCTGGTGGTGGCTGGCTGGCGGGGACCGGTAAGCCAATGTACTAGAGTCAGTTCTTTTTCAGGGGGCATCCCTAAGATGCCCTCTGACTGCATTTTATAATAAATCCAACACTGGCAAAAGTGTAAGTGTATTATGCTGAGAGGTTTAGTACCAAACTTCCCAGTTCTCAGCAAAGCCACCATGGAACTGTGGAGTTCATAATGACAAACTCCCAGCCCATGTACTCAAAATGGCTTCCTGTTCTTACAATTTCTGTGAATGGCACAGACACTGTAGGGGCATATTGCTCATGCAACGATGCCCTTACCTGAGATATAGTGCACCCTGCCTTTGGTCTGTAAGGCCTGCTAGAGGGGATACTTACTCATGCCACAGGCAGTGTTGGGGGGCATAGCACCCAGGGAGATGTGTCATGTCGACTCTTCACTTTTGATCTGCACCAAAACAGGCAGCCTGCAGTGGCAGTGTGTGGGTGTTAAGGTGAAGGGTCCCTGAGGGTGGCATAAAACATGCTGCAGCCCTCAGAGGCTCTCTCTGGTCACAAGGCCCTTGGTATCAGGGGTACCTTTTACAAGGGACTTCCATGTGGCCCAGAGTTGTGCCAGCTGTGGAAATAAAGGTACCGTTTTGGCAAAGAACCCAGGTGCTGGGGCCTGGTTAGCATGGTCCCAGCACAGATTCAGTCAAGTTAGCATCTGGTATCTGGCAAAACGTTAGGGGGTAACCATGCAAAAAGGGGCACTTTCCTACACGAGTCTGTTGTATAAAACATGTGCTTGAGGCACTAGGCTTTTTTGGGTGGTTTGTAGCCTGTAAGCAGGAATTTTGTTATGTGGAATCTCACAGTTTACCATAGTAGGCAATGGTTTTGGGATTGATTACCCACTCCAACAAAATGTAGAGACAGAAGACTTGCACTTTGATAATCTGTGTTAGGTCCTCTTACAGGGGGTTTAGTATTGTGTGAACATCCCCAATTTTAAACATATTTGTAATTTTACTAGAGTAAACCTAATGGTTTTTTTTTGTTTTTATATAGCACAAACTAGACCAGAAGGTATCAGGGCACTTCACACGATCACCAGTTGCATTACACGAGGACACATTCATTTTTGTTAGGCACGGGGAGATTAAGTGATTTGTCTAGAATCACAGGATGTTAAGCGTTCCTGTTGATACTCAAACATGGTTCCCCAGCTTCGAGGTCGACCGCCCTAGTTGTAGGTTGCCTTGTGGTAAGGCTTATACACAAAACAGTAGGCTGAGTAGGTTATGGAGACAAGCCAAATATGAACACGATAGTTGTGATTGGTTCATTGGGAAAAGTCATTTCAGTTGCCATAGGTTTGATCTGTTCATTGTGAAAAGCAGCCTTGATTTATTTTTGAAATTCATATGTCAAATCCAAAAAAATAATAAGGGTGGATGGTTACTTATACCATGGGAATGCCTGCAGACCTGCTTCTTGTTACATGACATTTCATTGACTATTTTTGTAGGCAAGAATTTTGTTTCCAATTGTCCCCTTTGATAAACTCTAGGTTTAGAAAATTTGCACTGTGATCAGGCACAACGCGTGCAGGTAAGAGCGGTGGGGCTGGGGATTCAACATATGACAACAAGGGAAACTTCTATTTAAAAAAAGAAAACTATGGTTTTCTTTTTTTATTTTTATTTAAGTTTCTCTTGTCGTATGTCATATGCCCCCCCCTCCCCCGCCCCACTGTTTTTACCTGCACAGGCCACACCTGACCATAATAATTCTTGCCAGAGTCTCTTCAGAAGGCCTGAAAGGCTTATTTGCATGTCAGGATCTTTTAATCAAAACAATTTAATAAATATCTATAAATAAGTATAAAAGACATATACATACATAAAGGGGCTTTGGGTAGGCCCACTTCCGCCATTTGCTCTCTTGGCCTATAAATGACAGCATCCACCTGAAAAGATGTGTGCTTCGGTGCCAGAGCCAAGGACCTAGTCATTTAGTTACCTATTTTCTCCTTTTATAGGACCCCCTTTCATTTCTTTCCTTCATTTCTTATTTTCATTTGTACAGTATACTACAGTTCTCCAGACAGTGCAAAGGGGCCTCTCCTTGTTGATCATTTTCTCTGCTGTGCACTGCATCCCATGTGGCCACTGCCTCTAAAACCAGGCGGCCATTATAAAATGGTATTGGCAATACTGTATCACTGATTTACCATTCCAGGACTTTAATTCTATGTGGCACCCATGCTGCCACTTAGAACAATGAAGCCCTATATACAATGCCATTGCAAGCAGGCGACCCACTGCCGTGTTTATTTGTTTTTGTTATTTCATGCATTTTTCTACTTGTATTTTATCTTGCATCTGTTGTTGAGCTTGTGTGTTTTTAATGTAGTTGAATAAGTAAATGAATATAAGAATCCGTCAGCGGGTCCATGAATACATGAGTGCAATAATCAGTAACTGAATGTATGATAACTACTGAGAGTCAAAACCCATCAATGACTGAAGCAGCACCTTCGTTTGTAAGTTAGGTCTATTGACCTTGCCAATCCTTGTCTTTGATTAACTTTTATCTCCTTCTTTAACTATTCTCCCCTCCCTTTGCTCGTTTTCTCCTTTGTCTGGTAATGCTTTATTTCTTTCTTCCTTTCCTCTTTTGTACAGTCTTATTCTTTTTTTCCCAGATATAATTTTCTCAATTTTCTTTTCCTCTTCTTGGCTTGTTTTCGCCCCCTTTGTCTCTCCTTATTTTTTTCATTTCCTTCAATCCTGTTTCTTATTTATCTTCTTTTTTGTTCTTATTTTCTGTTGTTTTCGCTCTAGTGATTGTATTCATTCTTTCCCTCCACTCGCTTGACTCCGTTTATTCAGCTTTTCTAATTTGTGATCCTGAATTTTTGGTCATTCCTTTTCTAGGTATTCTATGACTCTCCTTTATTTCTTGTTTCTTTTAGTCCCTTCTTTCCCTATTTGAACTCTCTCACTTCCACTTGTCCTATTTATTGCCGTATTTCTTTCTTTCTTTCTCTTGGTCTTTGAACCTTTCCTACCTTACGACTGCCATGTATGCTCTTCCCGTTTTCTCCTTCCTGTCTGTAAACCTTTCCTCCTTTTTTGGAGTCTTTATTTCACTTTGCACAATTTACTTCTTTCTCTACATACTCCGTACCTCGTTAGTTTGTTCTCTCAACGCTGCTCTTAACTTCTTCACAAACGTCCTTCTTTTCGTTTCACAGCCCCTTTCTTATTTTCGCTTTTGTTACCTTTTTATCTCCACTCGTAATTCTTTCCCTCGCAGCTGACCGCTCTCCCTTCCTTTCTTTCCTGCCGTCGGTCCCTCCTTCAGCACATTACGCTTCCTCCATCCTCCCTGTGGGAGGCTAGAGAGTAACCCCCGCTGCATTAGCTCTGAGAGTCCAGAGCACTCGATCAAAGTCGGGCCTGACTCTGCAGCCTCTCAATTAGGGAGAAGGAAACATCGCTCACATTTCACTTAAACTCACAACAGACTCTGCAGAAATCCTATTAGAGGCTCTAAGACGACCCGACTCCAGTGACTTAATGCGAGCCCGGAGAGAGCAGGAACCCCATCGAGGGAAGGGAGCTCCATAGAGAGAGAAACCACAAAGACCAGGAGGAACCCCAGAAAGAGAGAGAGAGAAGGAATGCAAACCCCACACAGAGGCAGGAACTGCCCACACACCCCCAGAAGTGAACCACACAGAAAGCGGGGAATCCCAAAGTGAAAGAAGGAAACTCCAATCAGAGGAACAAACCACGGAGAGACACTCAGAAGGGATTGGCAACCAGACCCCAGAGAGTTTAGAACTACAAAGAAAGAGGAATGAACCCAAATGACTAGGATGGACTCTAGAAAGGGAAAGAAGGGATCCGACACCCAGAGAGAGGGAGGAGATGCCATAAATAGTGAGCAGGGAACTAAACGGAGAGAGGAGGGGACCTCAAAGTGGTAGGGTCCCTGCAGGGCACCAGGAACCGCAGAAAAAGAGAAAGAAGATGTTGCCACAGTGAGAAGAGGGAATCTTAGAGACACAGGGACTCTGAGAGAGCGAGAGGACCACCCCACGAACGAGCGAGCAACACATCACCAAATCAAAAGCACCCAGGAGCAAAGTCCCAGCATGCAGCCCCTTGACAAAATGGGTGTAAGCCCCATTACCACCCGCCAGGCCTTTCTCGTCCCCTTTTACGGCGGTACTCTTCATTTCATCCGATTGCCCAGGCATCCGCGCCAAATGACAAACACTGAAGGTGCATTGCCTGTTTGATTTGTTCTGGCCAGGAAGATTCTAGAGCCAGAAGCTTTGGCCCTATGCCAACCCTTCCCCACCATATGCCACACACACGCTACTGCACCCGCATACCTGCAATCACTAGCACTCTTGCAAGAGGACAAACCCTCCAGCTCAAACTCCTCAACACATTTTCAATGGATATCCACACTCCTAGTGCAGCCAACATCATCACTCAGCACAGACTTGATGCACGCTTCGCTACTGAAACATGCCTCAGATGCACATCCTTGATGTGCTCATCTTCCATGCTACAGTATCCAACACCCACCACTTACACAATGCAAAATGGGGGGCTCACAATCGTCCACGAGTCTTCCAGGCCCTGATGACAGAGAAACTCAGCAATTCCCATGTGATCAAAGCTCCTCCCCAGCCTCTTTCCTTTATGTGCTTCAATATGATCTATAGAGACCCCCTGACCTAACAAGAATTAGATAGCATGATCAGATCTCCTCATCTCTGTCTCCTAACAGCACTCTTACATTATATTCTTCAGAGGCTTCAAAACTAACCAGTGCCTCTATCATAAATCGTGAAGGAACTCATGTCCTCAACACTTTGTACATTAGGCAACATATCACTAAACTACCCACTCCAAAGGCAACATGGCAACTTCATTCTGTTGACCTCACTCATAGTTTACTGCAAGACATAGATACCCATAAATTGAGCAGACAACTTATCTATGTCCTTCTCTATCCTTCACACCATACCTTGGCCTCAAGGTCAACCAAAAAAGAAAAACTGAAAACCCACTCTCCATGGACACCATATGAGAAACGCCAATCAACTTACCAAACAGCAGATGGTCAACATTTTCTGCCGACTGCAACTTGGCTTTGAAAAACTACATAGAACTCAACACTCCACTGATATCACTTCACAAAAAAGCCTAAAAGAATCAGACCCAACATCAGCAACAGAAAACAGACATACAGCCTACCTCCTATCACCCTTTGATTCTAATCCAAATGAACGAGCTTCAAGCTTCTCTCACATGGTTGTCTTACCAACATCTGGAACACACTCAACGATTCCTCCTATAAATACAAAAATCTGTCTTCATCAATCATTAAATACCTTTGAGTAGATGTCTTTACTTCCCTCTTCTCCAAATCTGCCCTCAGCAGTGGCTGTGCCTGATACCCCTATATGACCTTACAGATGATCTAGTAGCACAAAATGGACACCTTTGCTGTAAAAATGTAAAGTAGTATAAATGCTTCGGTGGGATCCTGGTCCAAGAAGCCTAGAAGATCTTCACTGATGTCAGCCAGTGCTAATTGCTTCCTCTCTCCCCTCAGAAATCTGCTTTGTGGTCATTAAGGAGGTTTATTCAATTCCAAATGGTTTAGGGGATGGTATGTGATGGCCTTGTGGTACAGAAGCCTCAGAAAAAGCCTAGAGCAAGAGAAACAGTAATTATACACTAGTGAGAAGCAGTAACACAGAAGGAAAATACAATGGGATATTTAGGATCATGATCCTAAGTTAATCTTGGATTTGGAGAAAGGCATGAAGCTCCTGGTTCAGAAATAGGTAGAACCACCTCCTGAACAACCTCCCAAATCCATTTCCCTTGCACAGAGAAGACCAGCGGGAATATCATGCTAGCGGAAGAACTCTCGTGCTAATAGTAAGTAGAGCAATAATGGGCTCTTACTTTATCTGTATTGTCATTGTAATGTCACCAACAATACAATACCCACATCTGTTCTGTTGGGTGTTTTATGACCTGCATAACATCTACTATATATGTGCCATCAGCGTGATGTTCACAGCATTACATTCCATGATTGTTTCTTGTGATATTCCCCGTAGTACTTTTCTGGTATGTTGGTGTCAAATTCCCATTTCCTATACCTGTGCTTTCAGCATGATTTGCCCTGTAATACATTTTCTGTGTCTCTCCTTTCAACATGTTCTCCCCTCTAGTGCCGTTCTGTGGAACATACCCTGTAGCACATTTCGACCATGTGTTGTGTAAAAATATCCTTGTAGTATATTTCCTGTATCTCTGCTTCCATTAAGAAATCCCCTAAACTTTCCATGCACAAACTTGTCAAAAAGTTGCACCTTTTAGAAAGTTTCATCAAACAGGGCCAAAGTTATTAGCAACACAAAAAAAGCCTTTCCTATGGAAATGCTGACCTAACTATAACCACCCCTGGCACGACCACCACTAATATGTATACAAATATATATATTTTAGTTAAGACAGATTTTCCATAGGAATAGCTTTTTTATGTTTTGATAATAACTTTAGCACAGTTTGAAAAATCCTAATGAAACTTTCCAAAAATAATAATTATCTACTTCAGCTCGTTCCATGAAAGTTTCGGGATGATTCATCAAGGTGGACATAAGAAACAAGCATTTGCAATGCAATAGGTCTCGCATTAGGAAAGTTTGAGCTATTGGTATTGTAAATGACACATTTTTTATTCATGTGTTAGTTTTCACAGTGGCGAAATTAATAACTTTGTCATTTACAATGCCAATACTTTTTACTTTTGCAAAACTGACACCTATATCATTTGTAATGCAATATGTGTTGTATTTACGTGACTTAGATGTATTGATATTACAAATAACAATGGCTTTTAATTTTTTTAATAACTAATACTTAAATAAAAGTAGAGTGAGGGCGATGGATAGAGTGAGGGCGATGGATAGAGTGAGGGCGATGGATAGAGTGAGGGCGATGGATAGAGTGAGGGCGATGGATAGAGTGAGGGCGATGGATAGAGTGAGGGCGATGGATAGAGTGAGGGCGATGGATAGAGTGAGGGCGATGGATAGAGTGAGGGCGATGGATAGATAGAGTGAGGGCGATGGATAGATAGAGTGAGGGCGATGGATAGATAGAGTGAGGGCGATGGATGGATAGAGTGAGGGCGATGGATAGATAGAGTGAGGGCGATGGATAGATAGAGTGAGGGCGATGGATAGATAGAGTGAGGGCGATAGATAGATAGAGTGAGGGCGATAGATAGATAGAGTGAGGGCGATAGATAGATAGATAGAGTGAGGGCGATAGATAGATAGATAGAGTGAGGGCGATAGATAGATAGATAGAGTGAGGGCGATAGATAGATAGAGTGAGGGCGATAGATAGATAGATAGAGTGAGGGCGATAGATAGAGTGAGGGCGATAGATTGAGTGAGGGCGATAGATTGAGTGAGGGCGATAGATTGAGTGAGGGCGATAGATAGATAGATTGAGTGAGGGCGATAGATAGATAGATTGAGTGAGGGCGATAGATAGATAGATAGATTGAGTGAGGGCGATAGATAGATAGATAGATAGATTGAGTGAGGGCGATAGATAGATAGATAGATTGAGTGAGGGCGATAGATAGATTGAGTGAGGGCGATAGATAGATTGAGTGAGGGCGATAGATAGATTGAGTGAGGGCGATAGATAGATAGAGTGAGGGCGATAGATAGATAGAGTGAGGGCGATAGATAGATAGAGTGAGGGCGATAGATAGATAGATAGAGTGAGGGCGATAGATAGAGTGAGGGCGATAGATTGAGTGAGGGCGATAGATTGAGTGAGGGCGATAGATTGAGTGAGGGCGATAGATTGAGTGAGGGCGATAGATTGAGTGAGGGCGATAGATTGAGTGAGGGCGATAGATTGAGTGAGGGCGATAGATTGAGTGAGGGCGATAGATAGATAGATTGAGTGAGGGCGATAGATAGATAGATAGATTGAGTGAGGGCGATAGATAGATTGAGTGAGGGCGATAGATAGATTGAGTGAGGGCGATAGATAGATTGAGTGAGGGCGATAGATAGATTGAGTGAGGGCGATAGATAGATTGAGTGAGGGCGATAGATAGATTGAGTGAGGGCGATAGATAGATTGAGTGAGGGCGATAGATAGATAGATTGAGTGAGGGCGATAGATAGATAGATAGATTGAGTGAGGGCGATAGATAGATAGATAGATTGAGTGAGGGCGATAGATAGATAGATAGATTGAGTGAGGGCGATAGATAGATAGATAGATTGAGTGAGGGCGATAGATAGATAGATTGAGTGAGGGCGATAGATAGATAGAGTGAGGGCGATAGATAGATAGAGTGAGGGCGATAGATAGATAGAGTGAGGGCGATAGATAGAGTGAGGGCGATAGATAGAGTGAGGGCGATAGATAGAGTGAGGGCGATAGATTGAGTGAGGGCGATAGATAGATAGATTGAGTGAGGGCGATAGATAGATAGATAGATTGAGTGAGGGCGATAGATAGATAGATAGATAGATTGAGTGAGGGCGATAGATAGATAGATAGATAGATTGAGTGAGGGCGATAGATAGATAGATTGAGTGAGGGCGATAGATAGATAGATTGAGTGAGGGCGATAGATAGATTGAGTGAGGGCGATAGATAGATTGAGTGAGGGCGATAGATAGATTGAGTGAGGGCGATAGATAGATTGAGTGAGGGCGATAGATAGATTGAGTGAGGGCGATAGATAGATAGAGTGAGGACGATAGATAGATAGAGTGAGGGCGATAGATAGATTGAGTGAGGGCGATAGATAGATTGAGTGAGGGCGATAGATAGAGTGAGGGCGATAGATAGATGGGTTGAGTGAGGGCGATAGATAGATAGATGAGGGCGATAGATAGATAGAGTGAGGGCGATAGATAGATAGAGTGAGGGCGATAGATAGAGTGAGGGCGATAGATAGATAGATTGAGTGAGGGCGATAGATAGATTGAGTGAGGGCGATAGATAGATATATAGATTGAGTGAGGGCGATAGATAGATAGATAGATTGAGTGAGGGCGATAGATAGATAGATAGATTGAGTGAGGGCGATAGATAGATAGATTGAGTGAGGGCGATAGATAGATAGAGTGAGGGCGATAGATAGATAGAGTGAGGGCGATAGATAGATAGAGTGAGGGCGATAGATAGATAGAGTGAGGGCGATCGATAGAGTGAGGGCGATCGATAGAGTGAGGGCGATCGATAGAGTGAGGGCGATCGATAGAGTAAGGGCGATAGATAGAGTGAGGGCGATAGATAGAGTGAGGGCGATAGATTGAGTGAGGGCAATAGATAGATAGATTGAGTGAGGGCGATAGATAGATAGATTGAGTGAGGGCGATAGATAGATAGATAGATTGAGTGAGGGCGATAGATAGATAGATAGATTGAGTGAGGGCGATAGATAGATAGATAGATTGAGTGAGGGCGATAGATAGATAGATTGAGTGAGGGCGATAGATAGATAGATTGAGTGAGGGCGATAGATAGATTGAGTGAGGGCGATAGATAGATTGAGTGAGGGCGATAGATAGATTGAGTGAGGGCGATAGATAGATTGAGTGAGGGCGATAGATAGATTGAGTGAGGGCGATAGATAGATTGAGTGAGGGCGATAGATAGAGTGAGGACGATAGATAGAGTGAGGACGATAGATAGATAGAGTGAGGGCGATAGATAGATAGAGTGAGGGCGATAGATAGATTGAGTGAGGGCGATAGATAGATTGAGTGAGGGCGATAGATAGAGTGAGGGCGATAGATAGATAGAGTGAGGGCGATAGATAGATAGAATGAGGGTGATAGATAGATAGATTGAGTGAGGGCGATAGAGTGAGGGCGATAGATAGATAGAGTGAGGGCGATAGATAGATAGAATGAGGGTGATAGATAGAGTGAGGGCGATAGATAGATGGGTTGAGTGAGGGCGATAGATAGATGGGTTGAGTGAGGGCGATAGATAGATGGGTTGAGTGAGGGCGATGGATAGAGTGAGGGCGATGGATAGAGTGAGGGCGATGGATAGAGTGAGGGCGATGGATAGAGTGAGGGCGATGGATAGAGTGAGGGCGATGGATAGATAGAGTGAGGGCGATGGATAGATAGAGTGAGGGCGATGGATAGATAGAGTGAGGGCGATGGATAGATAGAGTGAGGGCGATGGATAGATAGAGTGAGGGCGATGGATAGATAGAGTGAGGGCGATGGATAGATAGATAGAGTGAGGGCAATAGATAGATAGAGTGAGGGCGATAGATAGATAGAGTGAGGGCGATAGATAGATAGAGTGAGGGCGATAGATAGAGTGAGGGCAATAGATAGAGTGAGGGCGATAGATAGAGTGAGGGCGATAGATAGAGTGAGGGCGATAGATTGAGTGAGGGCGATAGATTGAGTGAGGGCGATAGATAGATAGATTGAGTGAGGGCGATAGATAGATAGATAGATAGATTGAGTGAGGGCGATAGATAGATAGATAGATTGAGTGAGGGCGATAGATAGATAGAGTGAGGGCGATAGATAGATAGAGTGAGGGCGATAGATAGATAGAGTGAGGGCGATAGATAGAGTGAGGGCAATAGATAGAGTGAGGGCAATAGATAGAGTGAGGGCGATAGATAGAGTGAGGGCGATAGATAGAGTGAGGGCGATAGATTGAGTGAGGGCGATAGATTGAGTGAGGGCGATAGATAGATAGATTGAGTGAGGGCGATAGATAGATAGATAGATAGATTGAGTGAGGGCGATAGATAGATAGATAGATTGAGTGAGGGCGATAGATAGATAGATTGAGTGAGGGCGATAGATAGATAGAGTGAGGGCGATAGATAGATAGAATGAGGGTGATAGATAGATTGAGTGAGGGCGATAGATAGAGTGAGGGTGATAGATAGATAGAGTGAGGGCGATAGATAGATTGAGTGAGGGCGATAGATAGAGTGAGGGCGATAGATAGATTGAGTGAGGGCGATAGATAGAGTGAGGGCGATAGATAGATGGGTTGAGTGAGGGCGATAGATAGATAGATGAGGGCGATAGATAGATAGAGTGAGGGCGATAGATAGATACAGTGAGGGCGATAGATAGATGGGTTGAGTGAGGGCGATAGATAGAGTGAGTGAGGGCGATAGATAGATGGGTTGAGTGAGGGCGATAGATAGAGTGAGTGAGGGCGATAGATAGATTGAGTGAGGGCGATAGATAGATTGAGTGAGGGCGATAGATAGAGTGAGGGCGATAGATAGATAGAGTGAGGGCGATAGATAGATAGAATGAGGGTGATAGATAGATAGATTGAGTGAGGGCGATAGATAGAGTGAGGGCGATAGATAGATAGAGTGAGGGCGATAGATAGATAGAATGAGGGTGATAGATAGAGTGAGGGCGATAGATAGATGGGTTGAGTGAGGGCGATAGATAGATAGATTGAGTGAGGGCGATAGATAGAGTGAGGGCGATAGATAGATAGAGTGAGGGTGATAGATAGATAGAGTGAGGGCGATAGATGGGTTGAGTGAGGGCGATAGATAGATGGGTTGAGTGAGGGCAATAGATAGATAGATTGAGTGAGAGCGATAGATAGAGTGAGGGCGATAGATAGAGTGAGGGCGATAGATAGATAGAATGAGGGTGATAGATAGAGTGAGGGCGATAGATAGATAGGTAGATAGATAGATAGATAGATAGATAGATAGATAGATAGATAGATAGAGTGAGGGAGGGCAATAGATAGCTAGAGTGAGGGCGATAGATAGATAGATAGAGTGAGGGCGATAGATAGATAGATAGATAGATAGATAGATAGATAGATAGATAGATAGATAGATAGATAGATAGAGGGCGATAGATAGATAGAGTGAGGGAGGGCAATAGATAGCTAGAGTGAGGGCGATAGATAGAGTGAGGGCAATGACTGTCATTGATAGCGTTTATCAATAGGGGCTTCTTAGGAAAAGGATGCAACAAGGGGTACATGTATGGGGAGAAACAGTTTTCGGCACAATAAAATCATACACGGTATGTTCTAAAGAAAAAGTAAATCATGTTCCCACCAACAATTTCGCTAAGAAATCTACCCCGCCTCTTGCCCCCAAATACATGATGCATGAATCCCTTCAAATGGTAAACACTAAGCATGAGCGAATTTTGCGGATCTCGCGTTCGCGAATTTTGCGGATTTGCGGATTCGCAATCCGCAAAATCCGCGAATTCCCGCGAATTTGCGGATTTTTTTTTTTTTGTGTTTGCCCGTGTTTCTGCCAGTTCGCGAGGGTTTTGTACACTTTCGCAAATTGCGAACTTACCTGTCGGGTCGCAAGTTTCGCGAACTTGTTGTTTCTACGTGTCCAGCCTGTTTGGGACACTCTTCTTCATCACTGCCACTCTCTGTCACCACTGCCACTCTCTGACTACTCATGCCACCCTCTGGCCCACCCATGCCACCCTCTGTTTCATCACCACACCCTCTGGTTGTCCAGTGTACATTATTTTCGGCAAAGCAAAGCACACCTTCCCTGCCTCAAGTGACCTGAATTAATTTGGGGCTGATTAATGTGTCACAGAATATTTTTTTAGCTGGCACCTGCTTCCTTAGTGCGCCCTGATTAGTGATCTTTTGCACTTGCTAAGTGCTTTCATTGTTGCAAAATTAGTTACAACACCTGCCCTGCCCCAACTGACAATAATGAATTAGGGGCTGATTAATGGATTTTAACTTCCAGCCTGGCTCCTGCTTGTCTCCCTTAGCTGTAATTCAGGACCTTTGTGGCATATGTGTAACTATTCTGAGGTTCAGAGCAGGGTCACATAATAGTTTCAACTGGCAACTGAACTCTGGAGGGGCCCCTCAGGAAGCACTACAGGAAATGGCTACTAATGATGAGCCTGAACTTTTGAACCTGGTAAGTAGTTACTTTCAGTTTTGCTAAAATCGTATTTCTGCAATTTTGCACTTATTCGCGGGGCGCGAACTCACGCGAACAGTGCGAGCAGTGCGAGCAAAATCCGCTGCTCGCGGATTTGCGGATTTTGCGGGAGATTCGCAAATCTCGCGGATTGCGGATTTCCCGAAAATCCGCAAAATCCGCGAGCGGAACGGATTTTCCGCCCATGCTTAGTAAACACTGAGGGGGCCTAGTCAAACGGGTTTTGCAGGATGAGTGTCAATTATGATCCAATATTTCAATGTGTTTTCTACAATCAAAACCGAGATACGGGCTACTAATCAAACCCCTTCCCCAATCAACAGAATATTGGGATCAGTCTTCGTTTGAAAATGTCTTGTTCAGAGCAAAGATCGTACTCACCAGAGGAGGCATGTATCTAGTTACCCATTTCCCTGCTGAAAAGTGCATTTGAGAATAAGGTATAGCCAATGGTATTACTCAAGACTTTTTGCTGCCTGTGACTTACATTACGTTTTGGACGATGTACAATATTTTAGTTCGACTTAAGTGGGGGATTAGTTGTGAAAAACTATAACCAGACTATGTTTGAGTGATTCACCAAGTAGCACAACAAAGGCCGTATTTAAAAGTAAAATCTTCAAACCCTTAAAGAACAAGCATTTGCCGTGCGGCAGTGAAAGGCACATGGCCGCGGGGCAGCATTTCATGCTCTGTGTCACCAGGAACAGACTGCCCTTGCCAAAGGGCCTGCTATAGGAACCGGTAACCCCATAAAAGGAAGAATTATTCAAATGTTTGCAGTAATTGGCATTTTGAAGAACCTACATCGCAAACCGAAATCTGTACATGAAAAGCGATGCAGTGTTTCAAATACGCTTAAAGCACTTTCTTGAACACAATCTTAAGCGCACATGACACAGGAGTCAATTGTACTTAAATATTAGCTCTTGGAATAAACCCTGACAAACACAGCAGCCTGTTGCTCTGCTAAACCTTAACATGGATTCCACAGCTGCAGACATAAATTAAGATTATCAGGCGCGGGCTTTCAAAGTTGATCTTTTTACCCAACATTATTCCTTAATCGGTGCTGCAAGCATTAACTGGACTTTTAAGGCTTGGCCTGATCGGCCTGTTGTGAGGAAATAGGATGAGATAATTACTGAAACGAGATTGTGTAGTTTACAAGCTTTGTCTGATGGGCAAGCACGAGTAACACATTGGTTTGGAAACAGCGAGAAACTTCAAACACGTTCCCTCGTTGTGTTTAACTTTGCAAGCAGGACACACTGCTCGAATCCTTTGTATCAGCAGAGGAACAGAGGGTGTGTGTGCATTACACCAAGTTAGACAGCCTCCAGTTTGTGTGCAGAGACAGCCACGCCGTGTGGAAGGAAACAAAAGTGTTCGGGCGCTATTTGTAAAGACAAAGCGTGCCGTGCAGTGCCACGCTGAAAGCAAGCAGATATGTGAAACTAACACATGCGGCAGCAGGCATCCCAAAGTGACAGACACAGTGCCCTGATGAAATGCATAAACTAACACAAGCGGCGGCAGGCACACCAAAGTGAAAGAGCACAGTACTGTGCTGTTTGGGAATGCTGAGCGGAGGACCCCAGTTCTGTGCATAAAAATATACCTGTGGAACAGCACAACTCCGGGCCATAAACATACAAAGCAAAAAACAAGCACTAATGTAAAGGGCAGGAGTGATCGTACAATAAATGGTGGGGGCCTGAAGCAGTGGAGTGGGAGAGGTGAGGGGGGAGTCACAGGGAGATTAAGGGACAGAAGGCAAGCGGCCGTGAAGTACAGGCGGGGGGGGGGCGGGCAGAAGAGCCTTTGAAGAGCCAGAGTCAGTGAAGTGAATAATTAGGGGAGGAGAACTGGCAGGCTGATAGGCAGAAGGCTCAGGCAAGCTTGTGCACGAGGCGTGCACTTCCCAAAATCCGCTTGGCCTTAAGTTGTGGTTTAGCTGCATTAGGGCTCTGTTTCCTATTCCTGCGGGATAGGAAAGGGGCGAGCCCTAAAAAGGAGTGCAATTTCCCATAGGAATTTTAGGCAAAGCTACAGCTGCACAAAAGGACACCAAATTTGACATAAAAATTGATCTTTACCTACAAAGAATGTTTTTGTGTTTTGGTATACATTTGTTCAGCCTTTTTTTGAGACATGAAGGTTCAAAATGTATAGATAACTGTTGCCGCAGGAGGTCCGCAGGACTCCCGTAGAACTCCCACAGAAAAAAAACAACAAAAAAAGAAATCTGATTGGCTAATACTACTGGCAGAACCACTGAAGAAAACTTTTCCTGCCATTACTGGACTAAGTTAAACATTATATTTAGACCATGTTCTTGATGTAATTGGCATAATGGAACACTTCAGTTAAAGCGCCAAGATTTGTCAAGCTGCAGATCTTCAACTTCCAGAAATGTCCAGTGGTACAAACGCTTAGTCACCAGTTCTTACCCAGCAGAGGTCACTCATGAGTTGGCCACAGAGAGGGCCAGAGTCTCCGTCATCTATATTTTTGTACATTTCCCACTAAAATCAATTTTTTCCAAATTCTCTCTTTGTGTTTTTTTTTGTTTTCTTCACTATTTTCAATCCAGATTTCTGATTTTCTAAATTTTTGTGAAAGGTTTCTTATTAAATGTTTGATTTTAACTAATTTCATTTGGATTGTTTAGTTTTTTTTGTTTTGTAAACGCATTGCTGTTTGACAAGTTGTTATACACATACCACCTGCATTTTCTCAAAGGAGGGCCTTGCTTCTCGTGTCTAGATACCAAGGGTGAGAAGAGAATTCCTCCCAGCAACCATCTTACCTTTTTTGGACAGATTGTTAGAGCCTCGTGGAAGCTCATCCATGTATCACATTCAGATTGTGGCTTTTCTCTTTCCTTAGTCAAGAGCTCATATTCCCTACATAGCTGAAATAAATTTCCTGTGAATGTCCTTTGGTTGTCCTATTTCTGTGAACCATTCTAGTATTAGCGCTTGAGGTGTATTCTGTCCGACTGTACAACAATTATGGTACCTAATTGTAGGTGTATTCAGTGGTGGCTGGCACGGATGGGGAGGGGGATGGGAGGGGTAAATAAAAATAAAATGTCACTTACTTCCTTGCCACGTCCTCCTCGTCGCTTATCTCCTCATCCCTCTGCTCTGGAACAGGAAGCACCCAGACTCTCCTGAGCCAATCACAATGCTGCAATTCAGCTTTGTGATTGGACTGAGCGCCGTGATTCGGTACTCAGCCACAGAATGGGAGCCTGGGCATGTTCTCCACCCAGGCTGTAGTGCAGCCTGGGTGGAGAACATGCTAAGTGCACATGAATGTTTGGTCGGTCCGAGAGGGCCAGCCAAACATTCATGCGCACTTAGCGAGTGCAAACAACTCTTCCCCTGCTCCGTCAGCAGAGCATCCCGGCCACACCCGCAGAGCTGCTGCAAGATGAAAAAATCAAAAGATAATAATGAGTTATCATTTTATGTTTTATTACACTGCTAAAAAGCAGGTGGGCGACGCTCCTCCGCCTTAGCAGATGAGCCACCCCGGGTGTATTCCGCTCCTAGTACAATACATCCTGTATTTAGGCTATAGGCCATTTCCTTGAATGTTTTTTTCATCCATGCTATAAAGCATGTCCATTCTGAACCACTTTCTCTGGCTTTGTCCTAGATATATCTTATTTTGACCCAGTTGATTTTATTTTTTCACAAGGGTAAATCCCACTTATTTGGTTGGATATATTTCGCGTAACTCCCCCCGCCCCCGCCCCAGCCCCAGCCCCAAACCCTTCGCTTTTTTGTGTAATTGATCGCAGGAGATTGATTTGTGCAGAAAGTGTCTTGCAGGAATTATGAAACTGGTCATGTACGGCTTGACCTATGAGGCTGAAAACTGCTGCTTGTCCGTTGGCAAAGTAAGTCGACATTACTAAAGCTCACAGATTGACCAAGGGTATACACGACGAAGTGTATATATGGCTGGCTCCCACGATACAGTGAATGTGTGACTTATAATTGTATATATCATTGTCACTGTACATCACTATTCACTGCGCTGTCCGCACCATCACCTTGCACCATATATGATTTTGCAATCGTTCTGGTATCAATAATTGTTCGTTTTATAAGTATTTGCAAAATCTTAAAGAAAATATGAAGAAATAAAGTAGGAATATTTTTTTAATTAAGGCCTTTCAGCATGTATTGTATAGGTCACTGTTGTTCCCACACAATAAATCGGATTCATTACCCTATTATTCACTAGCCAAAAAACGTTATTAATGTTTTCCATGCAGACAGTGACCTTTCTGTGCCTTTTCTGAGTGAGCAACTACCTTGAGAAAGGCCCTTGCTTGATTTTTATACACAAAGACACAACTTGTCAAATGTTTGAGGCAGCTAACCATCCAATTAAAATCAGTGCAATTTTCACCTAAATGATGAGCTTTACCAGAGAAATATTTTGCCTGACCTTACTCTCTGTCAAACACTAGGGGGCTGATTATAAGTTTGGCAGGCCTACTGTAGGACCGTTGCCGCTGCATTCCCAGGTGGACCGCCAAACCCGTGGTGCACACGCCCGCCGTATTCCGAGTTGAATCCAGGGCGGGCGGTGTGGTGGCGGTGTCACGGCAGCAGTCTGTTGGGCTCATAGGAGATCCTAACGAGAAGACCGCTGCCATGACAGTGTGGACATGGTGCATGCACTGTGTGGCATGCACCATGGGCTGCATGCCACACAGTGCAGGAACAATGCTGCAAATATAGGTGGGGGCACAGCATGTGCCCTTCACCTCTGGCACGCACTTCCATTGGCAAATTTGCCTAGGGGCCCTGTTAGGATCCCCTTACTTGCATGTCCACCACACTTTTCATGCTGGGCTCACCGCCATGAAATGGTCGGTGGAAAAGCAACTCAGAATATGCTTAACAGTGCCAGCATCTGCGCCGTCAGCACATTCCTGCCCCTTTCCACACTCCAACGCTGAAGGATCCTGAAATCTGGCTAAGGCAGCAGTCCTGTGGCCGTCTGATTGCCACACTCTGAATACAGCAGGCAGATCTGCAGAGGTAGTGGGCTTGGGACCACTGGACTCATAATAACCCCTTTAATCAATCTAGTGTGTGAGGTCGCGCATTAAAAAGAAACTTGGTTTGCTGCTGGTACCTTATCTGTGTCTGTACTGATAATGTAGTGTAGTAAACTTTTTGTATCAGTGCTGTGGGTATCATATCCTTCTGAGCTTCCTGTGTCTGTAAGTATCTCATCTTGTACATATCCTATCTCTTATGTGTGTCATAGACACTATAGAATGGTTTCTGTATTTGATGTGAGTGGAGCATACTTAGGGGTGTGGGAAAGTCACAACATTTGCTTTTGTGTAATTGCACTAAATTTTAAGAAAATTGCCTGTAATTACATATAAATATGTTGTTAGAAATGGGATCCCTGGCTGGCCAGGGCTTGCGCCAAAGTCAGTCAGAGACCACCACTCCTAAGTCAGGGCAAGGGAGTTACACGCCAAGATAACCCCTGCTCACCCTCTAGGTAACGTGGCGCGAGCAGCAAGGCTAAACTTGGAGGCGATATGAGTTAAGTATTTGCGCACGCACCCCAGCAACAACACCCAAGGCCCACCACAAAGGAAACTCCACACAAGGTTATATATAAAAATAGCCTTTGTATTACACCAAAACACATTAGATAAAAACACACACTTTACAATGTGCCAGAGGCACGGGCAGAATTTACAGGGGATATGTACAAGACAGGGCCACCTGGACCACTGTCAGGAATCAGCACTTTGAGAACTTAGAATACAATACTTGTAGGCCTAGAACTTAGAACATAGAGCCTAACGGACAGTACCTCCCGACCTGGTTGCAGGGATAATGCGAGTGACCTCCTTAGTAAACTTGAGCGGGCGGCCCAGCGAAGAGGCACGACTCAGGGGAGAGTGGTGCGGCTCGAGGCTTGAGCGGGCGGCCGGCAAGGTACAAGCGTTTCTCTGGGGCGACCAATGTGTGCGGCTCAGAAGAGGAGGGGAAGACAGGATGCAGGCGACCCAGCGAAGCGGCGCGGCTCAGGGTAGAGCGGCGCGGCTCGAGGCTTGGACGGGCTGCCGTGCACGAGCTGCCGAGGGGAATGAGCGAGGCACATTTCAGCGAGGCCCCAGGGGCCCAAGGGAGATCAGACAAGTCCCAGCAATTTGTCAGGGAAGGCACAATAGAGTCCACTGGTCCTGGGACTCTGGTCAGGAGGCAAGCTCAGTATCAAGCCCTTGGAATATCACTTAGAACATAACAGAAAATCACTGTAGCACAAAACAAGTAACTACTGGTAATAAGTACCCCCTACGCAATCCTAACCACCCTAGGAACAGGTCACGCAGGGAACCAGGACCTCACTAGCACCACCTGTACTAGCAAGAACAACCAACTAAATATCAACATACATTTAGGGGTATAGACCTGGGGACAAAACACATGATGCATAAACACATTCAGAGGTGCAGGGAAGGAAAACACATGATGTATCAACAACACATTCAGCGGTGTAAGGAACACATGACGCATCAACACACGTTCAGCGGTGTAAGGAACAAGGCACATGATGCATCTACAACACATTCAGAGGTGCAGCAAAGAACACTTCGCATAAATCACATTAGCACAGAACTTACATCAAAGTCCAGGGTCCAGGTTGCGCCACTGCGCCAAAACCTAAACGTAGCAGCTGCCCACTACTTGCTGGGCAGCTGAGGGACAGAACAGGGGGCCTCAACGCTGCAGCTGGCACTAAGTGCTGTGCAGCTGGGGGAAGGCCAGGGATGAAGTTCACAGTACCTGTCCCTAGGAGAGAAAATACCTAAACGGTGCAGCTGCCCACTACTTGCTGGGCAGCTGGGATAGAACTGCGGCTGGGGCTCTCGCTAGCCCCTCAGGAATCAAGACTGCGCCCACTGGGGAGCCCTCTAGGCTCTGAACACATTGCACCAAAGTAGGAGCCCTCTAGGCTCTGAAATAATTGGGCGCCTTTGCACACTCTTGCTCTTGGAATAAACCTTTGCCCATCGTGGGAGCCGAGCCCTCTGGCTCGTAAGAACAAATGTGCCCATTGTTGGAGCCAACCAGGGCTCAGTAGCAAATATGCTACCTCTGGGGTAGGATATGGGCACCGAGGGGGGCGGGCACCGACAACGTGCCCCGACACCACCCCCCCCCTAAGCAATAAAGTGTGGGCCCCTCTGGGCTCCCTGAAACAATGGGGGCTTCTGGCGGAGCCATTCTGGCTCAAAAAGGCGTTGGGGCGGCCCACTGCCACCCGGGGCCGCCCTGAAGGCTGAATGCGCCCTGGTGCCCTCACTCGCCCGGAGATCCCGCCACAGCCAGCTTCTACTCACCGGCTCGGGGCAGGACAAGGACGGCAGCCCCCCCCCCTTCACTCACCGGGACTCGCGGGTTTCCTCTCAGCGGTGGGACTCCTGTCCGGGTGCGGGCACTCTGGCGGCAGCACTCCTCTCCATGTTGGCGGCCCCGGGGCTCTCCATATCTCACCGGAGCCCCGGGCCGCGAGACGACATCTCTCGGCCGGCTGTTTGTTTCTTTTTCCCGGCAGCAGCGGGCAGCCAATCGGGGCGCAGCGGCGGGCGGGACTTCCCTCCAAAACCGGAAGTCCCGCCCCGCGTCAGGCACCGTAGTGCCTGGCTTCCTGTTTTGCGGCGCTCGGGCCGCGGTGGTGAACACTTGGGCATAACTGAGGGGTGGCACCCTCGAAGTGAAAAATAAACGTAGAAGCGAGGTGGGCACTCGCTTAAGGCCAAAAGAACAGCGCCAGGTCCCTGGTAGGGTGGGCACCAGCCAGGGGACTTCGAAAACGGCAGAAACATGCCAAATGCCGGGTGGGCACCGGCGAGGAACAAGTGAAGCGCCCTCGAGCGCTAGGGGTAAAATAAAGCGCTCCCAGCGCTATAACCAGAGAATAAAGCGCTTCCAAGCGCTAGGAGGCAATTCCAGCAAAGTCCTTCTGGGATCCATCAGCAAGCCAGGGGCTGGGCAGGTCCCAGGGGGGGGGCAAGCCTTCCCCTGGGCCCAAGCAGCAGCATGCCCCTGGTAGATCCAAGTCAGAAACAAGAACATGTTCATGGGGTCACAGCCCCTCTTTTATACACCTTTCTCTTTTGTCTGTAGGTGCAGGGTGGGGGCAGAACCAGTCGCAGCTGGTCTGTGAGCACTGTTGATGACTCAACCACCCCTTTCATTCATCAGGCAGGCGAGGGTCATCAGTCGCACCACAGGGGGCGGAGCCAGCATTGTGTGGGGGAAACCCAGCCTCATTCAGGACACAGGCGCAGCCCCTCCCTCACATCAGCATGCTAATCTCTCCATTCACCACCGGGGCAGACCCACACAGACTTCCTGGAGCCTGGCATCCCAGCCAGCTCCAGCCAATCACACGCTAGCACCTTCACAGCACATACACAGCCATGTCTAGAAGTAGCACTACCGCACAAGAAACAACCATGCCACATACATCGTTGCGAAGCATTTAATCACACGAGTGTGCACATACCAAACTTGACCATGCACGCCTCACGCATCAGGAACTACCAGGTACACAGACATTCCCAATGCATTCCTATGGGAGGGCAGGCCAATCTCACTCCACGCACTCAGGGAGCGCACGCACTTTACACTGCGCCACAGTGTCAAAGTGCGCAAAGACCAGAAATCACTATCACTGGGTCACAAACACAAAGCAAAAAGTTCAGGGGTGAACCTGCCAGAAGGGCCAAGTCCAACATATGTGAAATGCAAATTCGTTTTATTTATGCAAAGACACATGTCATGCTAAATGAATAGGGCAAAAACACAATTACTGCATACAACAGCAGATTATGTACTAGATGTTCATTGTTCCTGTGCTATATTTTTACCATTACGCAAAATTCCCATTAAATTTCACCCAGGGCTAATCATACCCCCCATAGTACACTGCCATTTTCTGGGCTGAAAGTTACACCCTGAAGACTGCTCCACTGTGTCTGTGTCACAAGTGTAATCTAGATCTGCTGGAGAGATTTTTCAGTATGGTTAAGTCTGTCGCATCCTTTGACCCTTCCCGTAACTTTGCGTAGGTTTTTATATCCCTATGGATGTTTCCCTTGTCTGCACTGTATTTGTTATATGCATGAAGAAGGATTTGTATGTTTGCACTCTATGTTCTGACCTTTGTGTCACATTTCATGTAATGCAATCCTGTCCTTTAGTTGATAGTTATCTGTGAACACTTATGGCCTAATTACGAGTCAGGCGGTCGGAGGACCGCCAGACCTGTGGTGGAACGGCTGTGGCGGTCCTGCCACTGTCACTCCAACTGTCCTATTTTGACCTGGGCGGTCGGACCCTAATTGACTGCCGGCTCTTCCTGGAAACTTCCATTCCCTGGCGATGGCGAGGCGGTCATACGCTATGTAATATGCAGGTGGTGCAGCACCACCATGCATATTACAAGTTTCAGGACAGCCAGCGGTTGTATGGAGGTCTTTCCTCAATGAAAAGCCTGGCGGTGCTGAAACAAATAGGGCCCTACAGGGCACCTGTACCCCCACAGCCTGGGAATGCATACAGGAAGCACAACATGTGCCCCTCTGTGTGCACGTTCCGGCAGGGAATGGAATTTTGAGTCCATTCCGTGCAGGGACCCCATGTGGTGTTCCCATTGCGGTGCCTTTTCCAAAGGCACACCCGCCTTTGAAAGACACACTGCAGCTGGTATGCCATGCCGCTTGCCCATCAGGCCACAAAATTGGTCGTAATCTGGCAGACGGCAACGACCTTCGATGGAGCAGAGGCATGGCGGTTGGCACCAAAAGTCGTAATTAGGCCCTTTCTGACTCTGTGTAATAGATTTGTTTTGTACCCTAATGAGCACTCCTGTGTCTGCTCTAATAGTCACATCCTCTGTAGAAGAAGTAGAAGTAGACCTAACAGTGGAGCCTTCTCAAAGTCAGCACCTAACATAAAAATAGCCCCAAATGATGACTATTACCCCAACTTATTTCACAGGGGTCCGTGTGCACACCGAACAGCACCCACTGTTACAATGCCTGTTCCCAAGGGAACTCAATCAATTAAACATAGAAGCACAGGTGCACCACAACATGTAGCACAATAAGAATCAATATAGAATACAATTCCAATAAATCACAGGAGTAGAAGTTCCTCGGTTTGATTTCTTTATTTCATCAGAAAAATGGAGCACCATACAGCCGACGCGTTTCGTCCCAGGATATGACTTCTTCAGGGCTTTCAAATACAAACATATAAACAAACATATATAAGACACATATAAAAATACATATGTAAAAACGTAAAAGGACCGTACAAAAACAAAACACCATGTTTTTTCAAAAACAACCACAATTCATTATGCAACATTTAGTTTGACGTGGTCTTTGTCTGGTCAGGTCCGTTAATATATTAACATATGTAGACAGACAGCTTGAGCGATGGTTAATACAAGTGTAATCTGTTCCCATCCATCATCTATATATTGGGTTTCAGAACCCCATTTCATTATGTACATAGTCCGAACATCAGAGATTCTCTGAATATATAATGAGAGAACAATAGGGGAAAGAGAAAAGAACAGAGGGGGGAATGAAGAAAGACTGGAAGAGAGGAACTGGTATAGTCAAGGGATAAATAGATGTATATATTTATGGATAATACAAGTGTGTACAGAAAGGAATAGGAATGCAGAAAAAAACGGGAGAGAGACCAAAGCCTTGATTCCCCCATCTATACTACACTAGTCTCGCCAACAAAAAAAGGTATTCGAGAACCATACCTTTGCATCAGTGTCCATCATCCACCAAACCTTTAATTATGTGTACTGACTCAACAACAAAATAGCTTTGGTAAAAGTGGGGACAAGTACAGAGGAATCAAGGATAATGTATACTTACCGCTAAAGAGAAGAGACTTCAAAATACCCCAGAGGATAAATGAAGGTATAAATGTGTGATACTGCGCACAAGGAAAAGGCTTGTCTTTCCGGGTCTATAATGTAAACAATAAAGGAATCCATGTTCCTCAGCGTGAACTACAATACTGGGGTTCCGATTATGTTCATATTTAAACAGATAATATCACTTACAAGAGACAAGTACTTGTTGGCCGTCCCAGTACAAATCTCCGCTGGTTTTGAAAAGATTTATATATGTTGGCCCAAGGTATAGTGTTAAAGACATGTTCGGTCTGACAACTGCACATGGTTTAAATTTAATTTGTGGGCGGAAAGGTGGAGCCATTAGTAATACCCCTTAACAGTATTTATCTTCTCAGAATGACTCAGTATAATTAACTCGGTCAATAGATCATATTCCTAAGAGCAAGCACACTTACAAGTCTCAGAGAAGTTCAGGGGTAGTCCCAATGTATAGGAACAGGGAGTCCTGAAGGGAGTGGCGCACGATCTGCAAGTAAGGGGTCAAAAAGCAATAATGTACATATTTTACACATCTATAAAATCCCAAACTCTGTAGAGTAATGGAGGCCCCATAAATTCTCATATTCAATAACTGAAGGAAAGATAATCGTGCGGCAACATACACCCCACAGGGTACCCTTTCATGGGCGGCCTTAGGCATGTGCAAGCTGTGCACCTGCACAGGGCCACCAAACCCCAGGGGCCACCACGTCAATATGTATCCTTAATATAATAATCCTCTGAGGATGGATACATATTTGCGTGGCAGCCCCTGGCAGGAATTTGGCGGCCTCTGGCTCTTTTCCCCTTCCAAACACCCTGACCCCCCCAACCCCCCCCCCCCCCCCCCCCATCTTCACTGGCCTCCGCCCCACCCGGACCCCCTCTTCCCCTCTTCCGGGGTCCTCTACCTACGCTCCCTGCCCAGGGCCGCCATGAGCCTAGAGCCGCCCCTGACCCTTTTGATAGAGCACAGTGGGCATGGAAATTGAGAGGAATACTACATGTCAACAGAAACCCACAGAAACCATTATCTCATCGACTGCAGAGGGCAAGGTCACGTAGTGCATTTATTAGATCAAATGGGGTGCCCCAGGTATCCTTAAAAAAATTACCTGCTTACCTATCTGTCATACAATTCCAGTGTGCAGTCCCTCAAAGCGTAGCCATTCACAATAAGTCAATTTATAGATATAGGAAACAGACCTGAACTCTGCCACGCCACGGACCTTTCGCCACGGACCTTTGACGGTGAATCCTTCCTGCTAAGCAGCTGCTGCTCGCCGGACCCGCTGCGCGGGTCCCGCTTCGCGGTCTTAGCAGTGTGGGGAATCTTGCCTGGGGCTTGTTGTGTACCGGCAGGGCTGCGAGGGTAGAGCGGGTGGACTCGAACTCCCAGGAGTCCCCGCGCGCCCGTGTCAGCTGGGCTCCTCTCCCTGCCGGCCGCGCCCCCATCACAGCTGTTAAAACCATTCTTCAGCCCCCACACCAGCGGGAAACAGACCTGAACTCTGCCACGCCACGGACCTTTCGCCACGGACCTTTGACGGTGAATCCTTCCTGCTAAGCCGCTGCTGCTCGCCGGACCCGCTGCGCGGGTCCCGCTTCGCGGTCTTAGCAGTGTGGGGAATCTTGCCTGGGGCTTGTTGTGTACCGGCAGGGCTGCGAGGGTAGAGCGGGTGGACTCGAACTCCCAGGAGTCCCCGCGCGCCCGTGTCAGCTGGGCTCCTCTCCCTGCCGGCCGCGCCCCCATCACAGCTGTTAAAACCATTCTTCAGCCCCCACACCAGCGGGAAACAGACCTGAACTCTGCCACGCCACGGACCTTTCGCCACGGACCTTTGACGGTGAATCCTTCCTGCTAAGCCGCTGCTGCTCGCCGGACCCGCTGCGCGGGTCCCGCTTCGCGGTCTTAGCAGTGTGGGGAATCTTGCCTGGGGCTTGTTGTGTACCGGCAGGGCTGCGAGGGTAGAGCGGGTGGACTCGAACTCCCAGGAGTCCCCGCGCGCCCGTGTCAGCTGGGCTCCTCTCCCTGCCGGCCGCGCCCCCATCACAGCTGTTAAAACCATTCTTCAGCCCCCACACCAGCGGGAAACAGACCTGAACTCTGCCACGCCACGGACCTTTCGCCACGGACCTTTGACGGTGAATCCTTCCTGCTAAGCCGCTGCTGCTCGCCGGACCCGCTGCGCGGGTCCCGCTTCGCGGTCTTAGCAGTGTGGGGAATCTTGCCTGGGGCTTGTTGTGTACCAGCAGGGCTGCGAGGGTAGAGCGGGTGGACTCGAACTCCCAGGAGTCCCCGCGCGCCCGTGTCAGCTGGGCTCCTCTCCCTGCCGGCCGCGCCCCCATCACAGCTGTTAAAACCATTCTTCAGCCCCCACACCAGCGGGAAACAGACCTGAACTCTGCCACGCCACGGACCTTTCGCCACGGACCTTTGACGGTGAATCCTTCCTGCTAAGCCGCTGCTGCTCGCCGGACCCGCTGCGCGGGTCCCGCTTCGCGGTCTTAGCAGTGTGGGGAATCTTGCCTGGGGCTTGTTGTGTACCGGCAGGGCTGCGAGGGTAGAGCGGGTGGACTCGAACTCCCAGGAGTCCCCGCGCGCCCGTGTCAGCTGGGCTCCTCTCCCTGCCGGCCACGCCCCCTAGGTCACCCCCAGAACAATTTAAAAGGAGCTGTCTTTCCCGCTGCGCGGGAGCGCGCGGGAGGGCGCCGGGAGAAGCCCGGGACAAGGGCGGGACCGTCTGTGGCCGTCAGGGGCCAGAGGAGGCCGGGCTGGGCCTGACCGCTTTCATCTGCAGATCGGAGGACACTGTGTATCATATAATGGATATGGCAACCGAAGCAGAAACCCCGGGGAAAAAATCTAGATTACGTAATGGATCCCTGGAGAATTACTTTCCCAAGAGGAGCGAGGGAGATAAGGATTTCACCTTAGCGGAGCGCAGGGCAGAGCGGCGTCGCTCTGTTGAGAATATGAAACATAGACCCCTCACTGACAGTCTACTTGAATTGAACCGGGAAGGTGACTCGAATGGCCTAAGTGAGGATAATATAAGTCAAGATGGTATCCCCCTATTGTTCCGTGACTTTGTAGCCACTCCTTGTTTGCCCGAGGATAATATTATAATTGTTTCACCCACCCCTAGTGTTAGTCGTGTGACCGACAAATCCAAATCTAGGAAGCAGAAAGTTAACATTTGTCCTGTCGCCCAGATCCATCGCCCGCCCCCTAGTAAAAAAAGAAGGAAACAAAGGGTGGTCACAGGTAAAGCAAAAACATCACATGTTGATTTTGGTAAAGGGATCAAGACACAGACCTCATCTGAGACTCCTACAGTAGTTGAGCAGGAACACACCCCACAGGTAGTTGCTACACCGGGTCCTTGTCCAGCTTTAGCAATCAGACAAGACGAGGTCCCTGATAATATCACTAGAGTTACCCCTCCTATCACATCACCTCCACTTCCGGCCTCAGTATCAGGGAACCTGGAATTTTTGTTAAGATCTCTCCTTCTACCAATTAATGAGTCTATCAAAAAGGTGGAAATTAGATTAACTATATTGGAAGCCGCCATAACTAGTATGGCTACCCATGCCAAAAATAAAGGAAGTGTGGCGGTACAGCCGATACCCCCTCCGACCACACCGCAAAGTAAATCTAGAATTCCTCCCACTTCTGCTCTGGCTAAGCAAACTTGTCAGCCCTCGGGGGGAGTTGTGCCCCCAACTCATAATATACCGCCATCTAAACAACCTAAAACATCAGCTACTGAGTTGGGAGCAGGCCCCTCAAAACCACCTTTAAAGGCCCCAACGAGTAACAATCAAATTGCACAAGGGGACGATGGTAAAAGCAGAATGACTCATAAAAAGATCCCACAAGTAGAGATTCCCCCAGAAGCCGTGCCCTACGTGGTGATCCTAACGGGAGTCCCGCAGCTATCAGAGAACAAGAAGGAGGGATTCCCTGACCTTAAAAACAAAATTATCCATTGGTTAAGGTTGCATAGGCCGATAGCACCTAACATAGATGGGGACATAGTTCATGTTAGACGGATCAATTGGCTGGGGAGTAGAACTAAAGATATTGAGGGAGACCTAGTGGTGGTCAATTTTAGAGACCCTCGGGCAGTTGATTACATCTTAAACTGGCCACCTGGGAATGGCGAAACCTGTGTTATTCCACGGGCCTTAACATATTTTTACCCCAGGTCAAAAGTTACTAACTCTAAACACACAAACAGACCACAAGGTTATAGGCCGCCCCTTATTCCGCCCTACATTAATAATCAATTTCAGTATGGCCACCAGCTGACTAGGGTGCCAGACCTACACTCTGCCTGGTCCATGGTCCCCCATAGACACATGCTGAACCAGGGTCCTAGTATGAACCACTTGATGCCCTTTACCCCGTTGGATACCTACAATCGGTTTGCCCAGTTGTCAGGACTGGAAGAATGCGATTGAAGGTGGGGGCAAGGGGGAGGGGGAAATGATAATGAACCTCTAGGGGCTGAGGATTCTCGTTCTCCCTGGGGTAGCATTGGTAAAGAAGAAGTTAGTCTAGTTGTTGACCATATGGTGACCACCATTGTAATAACAGAGGATTCCAGGCCAACTGGGCCCGTGATGAGCACGGCTGGCTGCTCTGCAACCCTCACCACACTAACCCAGGAGGGGGGGCGCCCTTCGACCAGGGTGGTTAACGAGAGGTTGCCTAAGGTGGGTTATACTTCTATGCCAGGAGGAAGGAGGGAAATAAACCTCCTTTCCGGGAATATTGCTGGGCTAAAGAGGAAGTTAGACATCCCGGAGTGGCACACACAAATTGAGCAGTTCGATGTCTGCCTGTTTCAGGAGACATGGAGTTTTGTTCCGCTACATAAATCGGGGTATACCACCCACTGTGTGCCCGCAGTAAGCAAGGGAAAGGGCAGACCTTCGGGCGGCCTGATAGTCTGGATAAAAATAGATTTGGATTGGGTGGTTACAAGACACAGTGTGGAGTGTAATGATATACTCCACCTCTCGGCAAAAGGAGGGGAGGATGTTGTCAGGCTCGACCTTTTTAATGTTTATGCGAGAGGGACACAGGGTGACTCTCCCTCTTTGACCCTAACATCCTTGGACTTGACCTTAGCTAAATGCCCCTGCTCAGCTAAAATTCTGGTGGGGGGTGATTTTAATTGTACATTTGAACCCCTTCTCGGAGACGACCCCTTAGGAATCGAAGAGGAGGATTCAAAATGGTCTATTCCATCCCTTTCCCTGCCCCCTGTTAGGAAATGGTCGCCAAGAGCTATACAAATTAATGCACTGACAAGGGACCATAAATTAAGAGCCCTGAATGGCAGGACAATATCCGACCAGTCAGGGGCATGGACCTTCAATAGACTTTCGGGCCCGTCCAGAATCGACTACATCCTAATGGATGTTGGATTCTGGCCGGACCTGATTGATATGGAGGTCGTCCCAAGCCAGGATAGTGACCACAATCCCCTGTGTTGTAAGTTTCACTGGGGTGTGCTGAATGACAGGCGAGGGGTGGTCACCCTAAAAACAACTAAAGAAGTTATCCCATTTAATAACAATCGTAGGCTGAAATGGGATAAGGCTAAGCTCAATGAGGGCGATATAGGAAGTATTAAAGCATTGGTTGAGGGCTTGTCTTCTACCTTAGATATATAGGTTGGTGAAAACTGGACCGTCAACCCCCAATACCCCACCCTTGACTCTGCCTATAAAATGACAATAGACCAAGTTGGCCAATTTTTTATCTCTAAGAGGAAAGGTAATAGGGCTCCTGATATACCCTCTACCCTTAGTAAAGTATGGTATAACGACCAGTGTAAAGGCTATAGGAAAAAATTGACAGAAGCTCTGCTTTTAGGGGACCCTCCATTGGTTAGAGCGGCCAGGAGGGACTACCAGAAAGCATTATCATTGGCCAAACGGGAGTGGGAGGAACAGCATTGGCTGGATCTTTCCAATGCAGTGAGTGGCAGGAACCCAAACCTCTTTTGGGAATTGGTCAACAGATCAAGGCAGAGAAGATCGCAACCATTGGCTGATCACATAACTTGCCAGCAATGGTTTACACATTTTTCATCTCTTTATGGAGACTCGGAAGAACTAACTAGTCCAGGGGTGAATAGTCAGGGTGAAGGGGATCCCGCGGATAAAAGCGATCTTTTGTTCTCAACGGGTGAAGTAGTTTTGGCGATTAGACACCTAACCCCAAAAAAAGCCGCTGGGCAGGATGGGATCCCTGGGGATCTATTGTTGGCGGATCCGGAGGCCTGGGCTAAACTAATTGCGATTATAATGAATCTGATCATGAGGGGACATCAGGTTCCAGACTCCTGGAAAGGGGCCGAGGTAGTCACGGTGTATAAGAAGGGGGCTAGAGATGACCCTGCAAACTACAGACCCATTAGTCTGATAGATATAATTCAGAAAGTGGTCGGCAGGGTCATCATTTCAAGAGTAGGCGACTGGATAGAGGAGGCTAGTATCCTCTCCCATTTACAAGCGGGGTTCAGAAGGAGGGTAGGTACGATGGACCAGGTCTTTCGTCTGTTCGCCATATATTGGAAGGCGGTTGCTATTATGAAGGGTAGTTTGTATATGGCGTTCATTGATCTTAAAACCGCATTCGACCTGGTCCCCCGCACAAAACTTTGGGGAATTCTAAGAGAGATGGGTATTCCCAGTGGTCTTCTGAGCCTAATTGTTAAGCTACACGAGGGGAACTATGCAAGGGTGAGATGGGGATCCCAGGGTCAACTTACAGATAGGATCCCTGTGCGGAGAGGAGTGCGTCAGGGATGTGTCATGGCTCCGACCCTCTTCTCCCTATTCGTAAATGGAGTGGTGGACCATCTAATGGGGGAGGAGTCGGATGCCCCATCCCTGGCGGGGGAGAGAATCCCCACACTTCTCTTCGCCGACGACACCCTATTAATTTCTAAATCCCCGGTGGGCTTGCAAAAACTCCTGGATCGGTTTAGCTCCTTCTGCACCAACAGAGGCTTAACTATCAACACATCGAAAACCAAATTGATGGCCTTTGCTCCCTCGAAAAGATTTAAAAATAATTTTGTGCTTAACAACGCCCCCCTTGAACTGGTTGAGTCTTTTGACTACCTTGGTGTCCGAATTAACAGCCACATGACCTGGAAGGATCATTTGTCTAAAATGTTACTAAACCATCAAAGAGTATCCGGGGTGACGCTGAAGGAGATACGTGAGTCAACCAGCAAACCGGTCTCCCCAGCTATGACCATCTATGAGGGTCAGATCCTACCTGCAGCACTTTATGGCTCGGAGTTGTGGGGGTTTGAAGGGATTTCTGACTTGATGACAGCGGAAAACAACTTCTTCAGGAAAGTGGTAGCCCTTCCCACTTCCACCCCAATGATCCCATTAAGATTAGATCTGGGCAGGAAATCAGTAAAGGATTTGGTGAGGCTCCGCCCGTTGTTATTTTGGTCCCGATTACGAAGAACTGAAGAGCTGGTAAAGTATGCAGAAGGACTAGATGAACTACTTTTACTGGACACCTGTAAAAAAATTGCATGGTTAAATAACCTGAAGGAATTGGTTTTCACTTTGGGTCTCAGAGAGGCATGGGAGTTGCAGTCACCACCACCGAAAGATGTCATAAAAAAACTATACTGGGACTGGGTACAGAACAACGTTATGAAGTCTAGGAAATTGGGCTCTCTCACTGACCAATTTTTGTCTATTAAGTGTACGCGCAAAATGGAACCCTTTTTAGATCTAATAACTAAACCATTGGATCGAGCGCTGTACCCAAAATTGCGATATGGGACGCTCCCGGTGTACGAGTTTACGGGTAAATGGAAGAATACAGATGCTAGCTCGTATGGTTGCCCGGGTTGTGCGGCCCCTAAGGAATCGGTGGCTCACCTGTTCTTCGCTTGCCCATCTTACAAAGGGGCACGGAAATTCTGGTTGAAACCCGTCTGTAGGGAACTAGGACTGAGGTGCCATAGCCAGGCATTACGTGTCCTTTCTACAGACTCTTCATCTGCCAGTATGATCTGTGGGGTGGCCAAATTCCTAGGAAGTGCGTGGACGACACGTTGCCGTTTGTTGAAACTTCAAACCGGAAAGTCCACTAGCTAAGGACGATTTTACTGCCAGTAAACTGTGAATGATGTGTCATTGCTCCTACTGTACTATATAATCTTTTATCAGAAGTGAAATGTTTTATATATTGTGTTCTTTTATGGTGAAAATTGCCGAATAAAGATATTCATAAGATATAGTGCCCGAATCTGGAAGGTCAAGAAATAATCATTATACTCGATATCCTAAGCTGACAAGCGAAATAAACCTACAAAGCAATATCGTTAACACATGATGCCAGCGAAACCCGGGGATCATGTGTCTCCTGACATTGAAATTAATATCACCGGAAACTTTCCAGGATGGTAGCCCCGTATTTCCCCAAGAATTGTATAAATCATGCTGATACCCTAACATCAGTTCTCTGCTTATGGCGTAGGGTATACTAGATGGGTGCCGATATCCAAAAAAGAAACAAACAGATTTAAAACGCGAGGTTCAGTAAGTTAGAGACTAACAATTAGTCTACCCATGCCCTCCGTTAAATCATACAGCGTCCCGTCGTCCCGCTTACCGTGATGTGATAATGACGACCGGCTGACCAAAATTCCAACATGCAGCGAAGATGAAAAGTCCTCCAGCTGTTTGTGGAACCGAGTTCTCCGGCTCGGTTTAAATAACGCGCCGTAATGAGTAAGTGGAGACACCTGTGTTCTACGAACCTAGGACACTCCTTCCCGATCATCAGGGCTTTAAGTGGGCCGGGTCTGTCCGGGTCTGAGCACCGGCAGTTATTTTTATGGGGCCTCGAAACGGGTCTCTTTCGGGCTCTATTTTCGGTACGTTTTCTTTTTTTTTTTTTTCTTGGACTTCAGTGAAAGCATGCACATCGATGTGCACAGCTCAATGCTGGCATCCTCGGGGAGCAGAATATCTGTTTGTTTCACTACAATATTTGTTTGTGGTTTCCGAGAGGATCAAACCCGAGTGTGTCCTTCTCAAATAAAGGACGGCCGTCAAAGGTAACTGCCGGATTTCTGCCTGCATGACAAGCCTTCTGCTTCGCAAAAATCAAAGGGGTGCTGAAACAATAAGACAGGAACATATTGTGACGGGAATGGAGGAGGATTGCACTACCACCTGTGCCCCGTGATGGGTCACGTGACCCTAGGGTTCGTGGCCTTGTATTCAGGGTGACGATAGGTCACGGAGTAGAATGGCGCAGGCAGTGTTTTCGGGTGAAGAAAGCACTGCTTTCAGCATAACGCAGAGCCATCACGCAGGCAAACCAGAAGAGAACATCTATAGGGACCACACGTTTAATGCTTTGCTCATGACTGCATGAGCACTTTTTAGCGTGCTTGACTGTGAAATCTACCCCCAGGAGAGCAGCCAGACCAGGTTATTTAAATAACAGCTGTGACTGCCAGCCAAATCAATTCATAAAACGTGGAAAGATAAAGGGCTGAGTCGCTGTGCAGAGATTTGACCATGTGACCTGGAGGTTAACCCTAGATCTCTCCACAGTATATTCACCCCACTGCATTATCTTGTAGTCTATATTTTATGTCTTATGTGCTGGTGTTATGTTGCTGCTTGCGGTATATGCCCTAACTACTACTAAACTCAGGGCCCTTAGTGGGCCGGGTCTGTCTGGGACTGAGCACGGGCAGTTATTTTTAGGGGGCCTCCAAACGAGTCTCTATCTGGCTCTATTTTCGGGCCTCGCAGAGATAGTCCGTTTTCTTTTTTTTTTCTTGGACTTCAGTGAGAGCATGCACATCGATGTGCACATGCTCATTTTGCTCACTACTGAGTATTAGAGGTCAAGGCATGAAATCATGCCAGGTGAACCGCGTTGTAAGAGGACCCTGTGGCATGTTTTGAAGGGGGTGGTGGCTTCATTAAAGCTCACCTTTGTGAAGTTGCGTTGCCTTCTAGGAGCAGTGCTTCTAGTACACTCAGCCTCACGTGAAACCACCCTATACAGGAGGTGTCTGCTTGGGCATTTCCCAGGATGACGACACCCGTCTTGGGGAGGATGTATGGCATTATCCATACATAGCCTTGCTGTAATAGGAGAGGAGAGAGCGAGCCTGAGCGGGGAATTCCAAATCTAATGACACTCTGAGGAGTCCTACAGCTGACGGCTTGTCAGAGCAGGGGGTACTGCTACACTAGTTACCTTTATTTAGACCACGCCCCTACTTAGATAGGCCACACCCCTTTAAGAGGTTTGCTCCACCCCTTTTAGAGCATCCCCAGTTTTTTTTCCCCACTTAAAGCCCTGCCGATCATGTATAAGACTTTACATATCTACGGGTGGAGTCCCATCCCTGTAGAACTCTGTCCTTTATGTATTGCAATCCTCCTGCACAACACTTCCTTTGTCTCCAGTGAATGTGTCATCTCCAAATAGAACTCTCCCTGTACTTATGCCGCGCCAGTGACATTTCCTCTGCAACATACAATCACTGCAGAATTCTTGCTGTACCTGTTGCAGATGAATGTGTCATACTGTTTGTAAGCCTCTGGCTCTAGATGTGATACAAGTGCCCTGTGCCGGTAGAATGTTCCCATTGTATGGGATTGAGCTGTGATGCCCTGTTGAACACTTCCTGCATGTTAACTGTGGATGTCCAATCCTCTCTAGAACACTTCATATATCTATATTGAAGGCGCTGTATCCCTCTAGATCATTTTTTTATACTAGAGTTACTATGTCACCTAGAAATCTTACTGTGTCCGTGCTGTAGGTTTGTCATATAAACTGTAGAAACCTGTCTATGCCTCTGTTGTAGATTCTGAAGATACCTATATAGCTCTGTGCTCTAGGTGTGTTGTAACCATAGTAGGCACCTTTGTGTATCCATGCTGTGACGTATAACTTAAGTGTCTGTGAAGTGGGTGCCATATCCACTGTAGAATACGTCCTGCATCCCTGCTTTCGATGTCTCATTCCCTGTAGAACACGTCATTAATGTTTGCTGAATGTATCATATTCTCTTTAGAACACCTCATGCATCTTTGCTGTATGTGTCCTATTCCCTGTAAAACACCTTATGCATATTTGCTGTGGGTGTCATATTCTCTGTAGAACACCTCATGCATCTTTGCTGTGGGTATCATCATATTCCCTGTAGAACATCTCATGCATCTTTGCTGTGGGTGTCATATTCCCCGTAGAACACCTCATGCATCTTTGCTGTGGGTATCTTATTCTCTGTAGAACACCTCATGCATCTTTGCTGTGGGTATCATATTCTCTGTAGAACACCTCATGCATCTTTGCTGTGGGTGTCACATTCTCTGTAGAACACCTCTTGCATCTTTGCTGTGGGTATCATATTCTCTGTAGAACACCTCATGCATCTTTGCTGTGGGTGTCACATTCTCTGTAGAACACCTCTTGCATCTTTGCTGTGGGTGTCACATTCCCTGTAGAACACCTCATGCATCTTTGCTTTGGGTGTCTTATTCCCTGTAGAACACCTCATGCATCTTTGCTTTGGGTGTCGTATTCCCTGTAGAACACCTCTTGCATCTTTGCTATGGGTGTCTTATTCCCTGTAGAACACCTCATGCATCTTTGCTTTGGGTGTCTTATTCCCTGTAGAACACCTCATGCATCTTTGCTTTGGGTGTCTTATTCCCTGTAGAACACCTCATGCATCTTTGCTTTGGGTGTCGTATTCCCTGTAGAACACCTCATGCATCTTTGCTTTGGGTGTCTTATTCCCTGTAAAACACCATATGCAACTTTGCTGTGGGGGTCTTATTCCCCGTAAAACACCTCATGCAACTTTGCTGTGGGTGTCGTATTGCCTGTAGAACACCTCATGCATCTTTGCTGTGGGTATCATATTCTCTGCAGAACACCTCATGCATCTTTGCTGTGGGTATCATATTCTCTGTAGAACACCTGATGCATCTTTGCTATGGGTGTCTTATTCCCTGTAAAACACCCCATGCAACTTTGCTGTGGGGGTCTTATTCCCCATAAAACACCTCATGCAACTTTGCTGTGGGTGTCGTATTCCCTGTAGAACACCTCATGCATCTTTGCTGTGGGTATCATATTCTCTGTAGAACACCTCATGCATCTTTGCTGGGGGTGTCACATTCTCTGTAGAACACCTCTTGCATCTTTTCTGTGGGTGTCTTATTCCCTGTAAAACACCCCATGCAACTTTGCTGTGGGGGTCTTATTCCCTGTAAAACACCTCATGCAACTTTGCTGTGGGTGTCGTATTCCCTTTAGAACACCTCATGCATCTTTGCTGTGGGTATCATATTCTCTGTAGAACACCTCATGCATCTTTGCTGTGGGTGTCACATTCTTTGCTTTGGGTGTCTTATTCCCTGTAGAACACCTCATGCATCTTTGCTATGGGTGTCTTATTCCCTGTAAAACACCTCATGCAACTTTACTGTGGGTGTCATATTCCCTGTAGAACAGCTTCTACATCTTCGCAGTAGGTGTCCTATGCCCTACAGAACATTACCTCTATCTGTACTATAGGTGTTATATACCCATGGAACATTCCTGCATCTGTGCTGTAGGAGTCCTCTCCTCTGTAGAACACTTTCTGCATCTCTGGTGTAGTTGTCCTATCCAATGCAGAATACCTGCTTTATATGTACTATATTTGCTATATCCGCCTAGGTCTGTTTTGTGTGCTCTACATCTCTGAAGAACGCGTCAGGTTTGGGCTATCGTTTTCATATCTCTTGTGGCTGTTCGCTCGGTGGGTCCCATAATAACCGAGCAATGGATGTGTATCTCCTTCTGTAACTCTCTGTTCTGTGATTATTGGGTTGGTGTTGCTTGCCTCTTAAAGGCCTCTTGGTCTTCCAGTGTTTAAAGTGAGATCCCCTCTCTTTTGAGCCCCTCTCTCTATGCCGCAAGTATCGGTTATTTTTAGGTCTAGCCTGTCAATGCGCATGCGCATTGAGCTTGCGAGACTATAGGGGCTTAAACAGACTTTAACTAGACTGGCGATTTGATGCTGTGCCCGTGCGCTTTTAGGTCAATGTGCATGCGCATTGAGCTAAAATGCGCGTGCACAGCATCAAATCGCCAGCCATCTGTTCCCCAGCTTGGCGCCTCCGCTCCTGCTCTCTCCTGCTGCTCCTCCCCTAATTATTCACGGCCGGCCGGCCGCACTTTCAATTTCACGGCCGGCAGGCCGTGTATCGTTTTATCTCGCTTGCAGTCTTGCTCACACTGACCAGCAGCCTGCCCCTCACTGTAATACAACTCCCATGGTTGGCCAGGAAGCGCCAGCAGTGTGTCTGTCCATCCGTTTGAGACTGAGGTGACTTAGCTGTGGTTTGCACCGTCGGAGCTCCGTTTGTCAGTGGGCTCGCAGACAGCGAGTCATCAGGCTGGGTCCAGGTGCTCACTGCTCGGCTGCGCTGCTCATATCTGTCCCTCGTTAGTGCTATTAACCGTATTTTAGGGAGTGTGATAGTTGTAACTGATCTCGGGGTCCAGAGGCATCCGGCATGGTAAGCACACGTTGAGAGACTGACTCCTGGCATGAGCGTGTCGCCCAAGTATGTTTATAAGTAGAATGTAAATGGCCGATGAGGGTTATAGTGTCGTTATCTGCTTACTCCATGGTATGGTCCCTAGGGTCAAACCTCCATGGGTTCCCCCCGCTAGGAGCATCGCATTTACTTCTCTGTGGTTATTGTAGAATATTCTACTCCAACTTGAACAATATTATTGATAGCAAGTTTTGACTCGTCGCAGTGTATTGTGTGTGCGACAAAGGCATAAGATTGTAGTTACAAGTGCTATGTAAAAACAACTTGTCTTTTTATTTTTATTCTTTTTCTTTCATTTTTGACACAATTGTTGGGGCGGTTGCTATTTAATTCAAGTTGCAAATGGCGAATACTTTTAGTTATCAAAATTAAATGTTTGTGAGAAGCAAGAGAACAGAAACTTGCTTTATGTGAGACATGCAAGAAGGGCCAGAAATACCCCATTTGGGGGGTTATTGCACGAGAATAGTTGAGGGGCATGCCCGAGTTCACAGTGCGTTCGGCAGAGAGTAGGATGAGACTGTATTTTAGTTGCATTGTGGACGTCAGTCATTCTGTAATGTATGCTGCCTCGGAGGACGGGAGCGTTTGAGAACTTTCAAGTTCCCTCGACACTAAATAGCTATGTTTAGTTTTGCTCGTAGGCTCGGCCTATATTTTAAGTGTTTCTTGGGAGGGGCAGTAGATGGATACCGAGCTGTCTGCCTGATATTCTTTACCCTATGGCAGGTTGGGAACCTACCCCTCAAAAACATAGCTGGTGCCTCTACATTCTCATTCAGAGGCCCCAAGCTGTACATAACAAACCCTGCCCCCTCTTAACAATCCATGTAGATTCCCCACTTCTCTCTTCAGGCAGTGCCGGTGTATAAACTCCCCCCCCCCCCTCCTGATAATTTACAGTTTCAATGGGTTGGGGACACCCTCGCCTCATCCGCTGAATGTACCGACACCCACTCCTATGTGCGCCACCAAAACCATGCAGACTTCAAGCAAACACATCCCGCGGGCATGCAGATCTCAGTGCAGACTGAGTGACCACAGACCCTCACCACGCTGCCTCGGAGATGCAGCCACTGGCCCTTCAAGCTTCGTCCAACACTGCTTCCCTATGCAGGCACTCTCTTCTGCAAGGACAAAGGTGTTGTTTGAAAACCCGTAGAATCAAAACTCTGCCTCATTCTTAGGGAGATGCCAGGAGCCGCAGTGCAGAGTACATGACTGCATGACACCAGAAGAGACTACACAAACTGCATCCCTCTACAGGGCAGACAGGCAGGCATGCGTAGGCAACACACCGAAGGATTTAAGTGCCACTTCTTGCACCCCATGTTTAACTCGCCAGCCATCTGTTCCCCAGCTTAGCGCCTCTGCTCCTGCTCTCTCCTGGCTGCTCCTCCCCTAATTATTCACGGCCGGCCGGACTTTCACTTTCACGGCCGGCAGGCCGTATCTCGTTTTATCTCGCTTGCAGTCTTGCTCCTGCTGCCCAGCAGCCTGCCCCTCACTGTAATACAAACCCCATGGTTGGCCAGGAAGCGCCAGCAGTGTGTCTGTCCATCCGTTTGAGACTGAGGTGACTTAGCTGTCGTTTGCACCGTCGGAGCTCCGTTTGTCAGTGGGCTCGCAGACGGCGAGTCATCAGGCCTGGTCCAGGTGTTCACTGCTCGGCTGCGCTGCTCATATCTGTCAAATGCACAATTCAATTTCAAGAAGCTGTCTTGTGTACAATCTTTCTTTCCTATATCCCACACAAAGTCCCCCCTCCCCCCATGAGTTTCAAATACGCCCTTACACCTACTGTTTTTTTTTATTTAGTTTTAGCGCACGCGCGCGCACACAACTTCTGGGCAGGTCTTTCCTGTTGCCTGCCTCTCGCCTCGCATACCCACCCTTCTCCCTCCGATTTTTTGTTTCTGACTGCCTTTCTCTTTCTGACTCGGGCTCTCCTCCTCCTACCTCGTGTGTTGGCCTCTCTGTGGTTCTCGTCAGCGCTCGGAAGCAGCCTCGCTGGCAAGTGGTGCTTTAACAAACACACAAGCCTTTAATGAAATTAACCAAATTCTTCAATAACACTGCAATGTGTGTAAATACAGTTCTGCCATATTCAGTGCGTAATTTAAAAAGACAGCAGATAAAATGTATCCCGTGGGAGTAAATTAATGGTGCTCATGCGCTATACAAAAGCTCATAAATTTTATTTATTTTATTTTTATTTATTTTAGCGATTTCTAAAGCGCCTGGTGACCCAAGGGCATCCCCGCGCTATAAAACTTGAATTCCTATTGAGAGGGAAGGTGACAGGAGGGTGTTATTTAGGAAACAGATGGGTCTTAAGATTTTTTCGGAAAGCAAGGTAGTTGGATTCCAGTCTGAGGGCGCGAGGCAGTGCATTCCAGCCCTTAGCCGCCTGAACGGAGAATTGTCGACCTCCTGTGCGGGCTTTTTTGAATCTGGGGATGCAGACTAGATTCTCCTTTTGAGATCGTAGTGATCTGGTTGCTGTATAAGGTGTGATCATTTTACTTAGGATCGCTGGACCAGATCCGTTGTAAAGCTTGTGTGTTGTACACATTGCCTTAAAGTGCACCCTTTGGCGCACAGGGAGCCAATGCAGGGTTTTGAGGGCTGGCTTGGCGGATATTCTGGAGGGGGTGTTGGTAATCAGGCGTGCTGCCGCGTTCTGAGTCCGCTGGAGTTTCGTGATGGTCGCCTCGGGGGCTCCCAGATAGACCAGATTGCTGTAGTCCAAACGGGACAACACTAAACCTTGGATAAGGAGCTTTCTGGACATAGGTGGGAGTAATGGCAGGATTTTACGGGTCGTGCGCATGAGTCCAAAACATGTGCCCGAGGTCTTGGTTGCCTGGGTTTTCATCGTAAGCTGTGGCTCAAGCCACACCCCGAGTGTCTTGATTTCAGATTTAGGGGGGGGAATTTCTCCGAACACATCGGGCCATATTGTAGGCGGGATAGTTGTCCATTGCTTGCCGAGTAGCATTACCTCTGTCTTGGTCCCATTCAGTTTCAGTGATGAGGCATTCATCCAGCTGTGAATGTCTATGAGGCAGTTAGTTAGATTTTCAGGGTGGTCAATCAGCTGGGACAAGGAGACGACTAGTTGGGTGTCGTCAGCGTAGCTCACCATTTTGATGTTGAATGGTGTTACCACATCCTCGAGGGGGGCCATATAGACATTAAAAAGCGTCGGGCTTAGGGAGGAGCCCTGGGGGACGCCGCTAGTGAGTGGGAGGGTGGATGAATGGTGGTTGTCGTCCCACACTTGAAAGGTGCGTCCTGTGAGAAAGGATTCGATCCATTTGATGGCTGTCCCGGTAAGTCCTGCATTTGCCAGTCTATGCAGAAGGACACGGTGGTTAACCGTGTCAAAGGCTGCACTTAGATCCAGGAGGATCACTGCCACTGATCCTCCTGAATCTAGTAAGCTCCTTGCCTCTTCAATAACTGCGAGGAGTGCGGTGTCTGTTCCATGGCCTGGGCGAAATCCCGTTTAGGATTGTCGAAGCAGTTTATTTGTTTCAAGGAACTGGGACAGTTGGATGTTTACCAGTTTCTCGGTGACTTTGCTAATGCCCGGGAGTAGGGATATTGGTCTATAATTGGACAGGTCTGATGGATCTAGCTGGGGTTTTTTTTAAGAGTGCTTTGACCACAGCGCTCTTCCAGCTGTCGGGAACGATTCCGTGGGTGAGTGAGCAGTTGATAAGGTCCGTAATGGTAGGCACAATTACTGATGCCACGGTCTTGAGGAACCTTATAGGGGCTGGGTCCAGAGGGGATCCACTTTTCATTTTTACTAAGGTTCGCTCAACCTCTACGGGGGTGACAGGACGAAAGGTCTGAAGCGATGAACGACAGATGCTTTCAGTCTGCTCGATGGAAGTGCTACTTTCCGTGGGGCTGAGGGAGATGGGGGGTGGGAGGGAGGCCAGGATGCGGGTGATTTTCTCGTTGAAGAAGTTGGCTAGCTCGTTACTTCTATCAACTTTGGGGGTGTTGGAGGGGGAGGTGGTGGGGACCTTGGTCAGCTCTTTGACGATTAAAAAGGATTCTCGGGCTGAATTGGATGCTTCTTGTATTCGTGTGTTATAGTAAGAAGCTTTGGCTGACTTAATGGCCTCTTTGTAAAGTTTGACCGTGGCTTGGTAGGCTTCTTTGCTGGCAGATTGCCAGGTCTTTCTCCAGAGTCGTTCAGCCTTTTTGCAGTTTTTGCGAAGTGTCCTTAGTTCTGCGGAGTACCATGGTGCTGAGCCAGGTTTGCCGTTTTTATTTTCCCTATTTCTGAGAGGGAGTACTAGGTCTAGGGAACCGGAGATCCATTCCCTGAATCTACTGTCTGCCGTATTTGGATCTTCAGCGTGAGCAGGGATGTTTTTTTCAAGGGTCTGAGTCCAATCGTCTATGGAGAGTTTGGGCCAGGTCCTATCCTTACTAAAGGTAGGGGGTGTACGGTTTTTCGTGAAGGTTCCAGGTAATTGGAAAGGGACCAAGAAGTGGTCTGTCCAAGGGAGGGGGAGAGCCTCCTTTGCTAGCATTGAGAGCGAGCTGGTAAATACGGGGTCTAATAAGTGGCCCTTGATATGGGTGGCTCCGGAGTTTAATAGACGGATATCGAAGGCCGCTAGGTCTTGAATCAGGTCATTGGCTATCGAGTCGGCCGGGTCTTCTAGGTGAATGTTCAGATCCCCAACTATCAGATAGTTCGATAAGGAGTGGGCCTGAGTTGTGACTAGGTCCAAAAGAGAGCAGGTGAAGGGGCCTGGGATGCCGGGGGGGCGGTAAATGAGGAGTCCTGTTAGAGAAGTAGTTGGGTTGAGCGTGATGGTAAAATGCAGACTTTCAGCGTCGGTAATCTGTGCGTCGTGGGTTTTGCAGTGCAGGTGTTCTCGATGGATGATAGCTACACCGCCTCCTCTACCTAGAGGACGGGGTAGGGATTAAATACAATAGCCCTGTGGTGTTGCTAGTGCCATGTCTGCTTGTGAGTGGGGACCGAGCCATGTCTCCGTGAGGAAGAATATATCGATTCCATGGTCTTCTATGATGTCGGCAATCTGAGTCGCATGTTTTGGGAGTGAACGACAATTTAGAGAGGCAAGGTTAAGGGTGGCGGATTTGCTGGGTTTAGTAGGTAGGGTGAGCTGGACTGGTTTGCATAGGGAGCAGCGAGTCACTACGTAATCAACAGAAACCAGTATTTAGCATGGACTATTTAATACCCACTGGACATTCCAGCGCCTACATACCTTGCTTGTTTGAAGTAACTGTGCTTCTATGCGCTGAGCTAATGGTTTTAGTTATACGTAGCGCTCAACAGCCAACCCAGCTTTGTTTCTAAAACACCCTTAATTGCTGCAGATAAAGCCAGTACATGAAAGCAATTTGCCCAGTAACACACATTTTTATAAACGGGGAAAGTCGGTATTGGAAGTCGGGTTTGCTCGACTCCCTGCCGACAACATTCACCGATGTTTAGCTGCTTTACAATTATTGTTGGGGTAACATGAACCATATTTTGTTAAGAACAACAGAAGTGCAATGGACACATTAGTATGTGAACCCATGAGCGAGTTATCAGAGTATTGTGCTTGCGATAGAAGGGCCCGCACACATTGTTTAGAGCTTACGGTCACCCCCACTGTTACTGAAGTGGGGGTGTTCTTTGCACCCTCATCTCCCTCCTCCTGCCAGTACCCCAGTAAAACATCTCAAACTCCGAAACTCAGGCAATTCTATCCAGCTAGCATTGCCAACATTGCTGCTTGCCGATTTCTTCTGCTTTCAGGTGTGCATGTTATGCTTCCATAGATCCACTGAATTATATGTTTTACTAAAGTTAGTAGTTTGGCTAACCTGTTTTACATGGGGTTAGTACGTTTTACAGAGATGTGTACATGTATTAGTAAATCCACGTGTGATTTTTATGGGTTAGCTGGTGCAATAAAGTCACATGCTGCTGCAGATTTATGTGGCAATATTAGGGTTAGTCTTTTGTTTAAGCGTGCAGTAGCGCCCTCTCTTCGATTGACACCTAAATGCCTGTCTGTGTGATCAATGCACACCGTAAAAATCGGTAGTCTATATCATGTCGAACATACGTTTGTTTCATTTAGATTTATGTAGCGTGCCAATTTGAAGTTCTCCAATTAATAGATGGAACTCTTATGAAATCACATGGTCTGACAACATCCTAACATGTTTAATGTGGTCGGCAATATCAGTATTGTGTTACAAATAAGTAAAACATAAGGTATGCCTCTTTTTGAAGCAAGGCTTCCCAGTTTTCTATTTTTCTTTACCTCTCTCCCTCTCTCACTCCACTCTCCTCTCCCTCCTTCCCTCTCGTCCTCCCTCTCTCTCCCTCCCCTCACTCTCCCTCTCTCCGTCTACCTCTCTCCCTTTCCCTCACTTCCCTCTCTCCTCTCACCCTCTCCCTCTCTCCTCTCTCCCCCTCTCTCTCCTCTCTCCCTCTATTTACCTTCCCCCTGCTCTCCTTTTTCTCCCTCTCCCCATCTCCCCCACTGCCTGCTCTCCTCTCTCTCTCTCCCTCCCTCCGTCCTTCGCTCTCGTCCTCCCCCTCTCTCCCTCTATCCCTCTATCCTCTCTCCCTTTCCCTCTCTCCCTTTCCCTCACCTCCCTCTCTCCCTTTCCCTCTCTTCCCTCTCCTCTCTCCCCGTCTCCGTCTCTCTCTCTCCTCTCTCCCCCTCTCTCTCCTCTCTCCCTCTCTTTACCCTCTCCCTCTCCCTGCTCTCCTTTTTCTCCCTCTCCCCATCTACCACTCAGCACCACCACAGCATCACTCAGCACCACTCACCATCACCACATCATCACTCAGCATCACCCCGCACCACCACAGCAACACTCAGCATCACCACGTCATCACTCAGCGCTACCCCAGCATCACTCAGCACCACCACATTATCTCTCAGCACCACCACATTATCACTCAGCGCCACCACAGCATCACTCAGCGCAACCACAGTATCACTCAGCGCAACCACAGTATCACTGGTTCAAATATGTTCTTTCAATGTTTCAAGCTGTTTTCAAGCTTTCAAGCTTTATTACAAATCACAAAAAGATGTTAATATTTCACTTCTGTTCTTGGATTTTCGTCACAATAAAAAACACTGAACATAATCTTCACAAAAGTTTAAGCTATTGACATTACAAAGTAAATAAATTATTTAAGTATTAATTATGTAAAAAATTAAAAGCCATTGTTATTTGTAATATCAATACATCTAAGTCACGTAAATTTCAAACATGTAGCATTACAAATGCTATAGGTGTCACATTTGCGAAAGTTATAACTATTGGCATTGTAGATGACAAATTTATTAATTTAGCTATTTTAAAAAACAACACAAATAAAAAAAATGTCATTTATAAGGCCAATAGCTCAAACTTTCCTAATGCGAGACCTATTGCATTTCCAATGCTTGTTGTTTTTTTATACACTCTTCATTGACATGCAACAGCCTACTGGTCGTTACAGCAAGACTTGATCGTATTTATTTCCAGGAGTTAATGTGGATTCGTTACTCAGCAGGATAGACAGGGACATTGGGTGGTTGTGGGGTAGAAGTGGGCACGAGCCAAAAAAAGCATAGCCTTGATATTAGATCAGGTGAGGCCGGGGTGGTGATGAGTTAATCAAGAGAACTTGATGAACGGAGATGGCGTCACAATGGTACGACTTCGGGGAGGGGGAGGGGGCAGTGCCGGGCTCAATGAATGGTTTCTACCGTTTGTATGATTTTACTACGCATTCCACGCCACCCTCTTCTGCAGCTCTTGGATTGGTTTGTCCCACACCTGCAACGTTCTACGACCGTTAGAAGGGCGTGCAGGTGTTGGAATTGAGGTGCCCGCTAGCAGCTTTTTTCCCCCCTAGATTGTTTCTTTGAAGTCTTCCTGTATCTAGTTCCTTTAGGCTCGGTGGTGCTCGCTTCTCTCCTGTTTCGGGGACACGGAGGTAATGCCCTCTTTTTCTTAATACTTGTTTCAAGCAGTTTCTGTTTTCTTTTTTTTTTCTTGTGTTACCCGCCCCTGACTCGCACAACTTGGCACAAACGTTTGGCGGAGCGAGGCTGGACGGCTCTGGTGTCAAAGGGGTCTTGGAAGTCTTGAGTGGGCTTTGGGGATTTACTTTGCCTTTTTGAGGCTGTGGGATATCGATTAAGCATCAAAATCAATTAAGACAGGCCAGGGACGTGCCACGGAGACAGCCGGGTCTCGGGAGAAGCAGCCCAAGCGAGCCTGGCGAAGCACTGGAGCGCTGGGACGGAGGAAGGAGGAAGAATCTGGAATGGAAGGCGAGGGGGAGGCGGTCAAAGGCCCCGGGGAGAGGGGGAGGGGCGTGGGGGAGAGCGGGATAGGGTGAGTTGAGAAGGTGCATCCTACGAGGAATGAGAGCAAGAATTAGAATAGGTACCACTGCAGAGGCACCTGCGGGAGCACAGGTATCCTAAGGGAAGTATAATACTGAGGGGTGAACTGAGGACTATCCTGAGAGATGCACGATTTTATTAGGGAAACTGAGGAAGTTTACCACAAACAAAGTATGAGACTGACAGATGAACTGACAAGGTGTACTGTGAAAGAACTGGGAGATTGTGCCTCTGTTAGAAATGGGGTTTCTGGTTGGCTAGGGTATGTGCCTAAGCCAGGCGGAAACCACCACTCTTGTCAGGGCAAGGGAGTTACACACTGCAGATAAACCCTGCTCACCCCTTTGGTAGCTTGGCAGAGCAGTCAGGCTTATCCCAGAGGCAATGTGCAAAGTGTTTGCGCAACACACTCACTGAAGCGACACACTAGGCACACCACAAAGGAAACTCCACACAATGTTATATAAAAATAGCCTTTGTATTATCCATACATTACATTAGAACATCTCACATATATACACTGTGCCAGGCACTTGTCATGAATTTACAGGTATTCGCATAAATCACCAGGCCAATCGGGCCACTGTCATAATATCACAACCCACAGTTAGTGAAGATAACTACTGGTAACAGTGTGTCTAGCACACATCATTCGGCATAAACCTCCGCCATAGTGCACCACAGTAAACACTGGTCATAATACACAATTAGCACAATTCAGTCACCGTTGTGAGGACTGTTCCTAGCATCACACATTATGCATACATCATAATTAGGGCTCCCAGTTTTATGGTATATATTTTTGGGCCATTTCCGTCTGTATTTATCCATATTTATTTTTTGGTCATTTTATCTGTATTTATCCATATTTATTTTGTGTTTGCGTATAAATGAAGTTGTAAAACTGTACATTTCCATATCTATTTAACTGACAGACGCTCACTCATACTTTGATGTCCTTCGTGTTTTAGCTATTTAGGCTACCAAATATTACACAATACATTCACTGGTAGATATTAGCACTATACCATAAATATATGTTAACATATTTCATTATTTAAAGACATTTCATCCTGTTTTTTAATTTCCCATGCTGTCCATCTGCTCAGTTGCTTGCCTATAATTCATGAAAGAAAGCACAGAGAGTCTCTTAAAAGAAGCACACTTTTCTGTATTTATCCACTTTTAAAGATAAATGCAGACAGAAAACACATTGTTTTCTGTCTGTATTTATCTGTGAAAATCCGTAAAAACAGAAAACCGGGAGCCTTAATCATAATTAGCAGTGCACCTTAGTACCCACTAGTAGCGTGCACATAGTAGGAACTCCTTGTCCCGTGAGGGCAACCCACATCCCAATTACACCAGGGCATAACACATTTGTGTAAGTAGTGCATCATAGTAAACATTTATCAGGTGCCCACATCAGAGTGCACATCAGTAAATTACTTTGCACACAAATTGTCCACCACTCTTGGTGTGGCTGCCGTGGTAACTGAGGCAAGGCTCGCTTTGGACTCTCCCCGCGATACCCCCAGGAAAAATAGGAGGCCCCTAACAGGGCACACACCTGCCAGTTGCTGGTGCCACACATGTTGGAGACCTCTCTGGGTCTCATACACTTGAAGTCTGGGTAGTCCCCGCAACACTACCAAGAGGCAGCGCAATGCCCCTCAGGGCAGGAAGACCTCACTTGGTACTCCCCTGCGAAGGCAACTTCCCCCTGGCAGCTGACCGCGGTGCCCGGACTCACCCTCACACCGGGTGAGTCAGAATTTTGGGGCAGTCTTCTGTACACGGAGCAAAGCCTCTGCCAGCGCTTCCCTTCCCCGCTGGCCAACAAGAGGTTGTGAGCCCCGCCCACTACCAGGCAACAGCTTCCTGGCTTCCGGGCAAGAACAAAGCGCTGAGTGCGCCTGCAACTGCCAAGGCTTCCAACTGCTCCGCAACACCTGAGGCCCCCTGGCTCCTCTCGGGTGAGACACCCAGGTCCGCCAAGTGCCCACCACATTTGTGGAAAAGTGTGCTAATCTGCGCACCGGCTGCTTGAGTTCAGGTAGCTTCTTTCCTGTGGCCACAGTAGCCTACGAGGCTCCGACTCAGTTGCTCCTGCCGGTTCCACCCACAACCAGGCAACAGCTGCCTTGCTTCCTGCTCTGTGGCTTCTCTGCTACTGTGCAACAGCACCCACTACACTCAAGATCAGAGCCCCCTCCTCTGACTGAGGCAATGAAATAAAAAGCGCCCACCACGTGCTTCTGGTGGGTACAGCTCTTAGGTGCCCAGTGAAGACTTGGTGCTCCTCTTACTCCAGGGCAGTGTATAATACACAGCCCTTACCACACGCTGCTGTGACACAAGCCTACGCCAGGGGCTATACACCTATGAACCCTGTCTTGCTTCAAGCCCAGGTCTAGGGCAATCAAGATAAAGCACTCAGCCCAGCCCCAAGTCCCACAGGTCAGAACTGGGCATAGGAAGGCCAGCTCGTAGGGCCTCCCAGAAGAGGGCAGTCCCTCCAACCCCTACAGGCAACAGCTGGGTCCCACGGCGGATCCTCTTTGCACGCTGCAGTCCATGCAGTGTGCTTGCCCAAGTTCCAGAAGTTCCAAGCACAGTTCAGTGAGTTCAACAGACATGAGGTCACAGCCCCAATATTTATACTACCAAGTCTCTTTGTTCTTCCCCCTGGCACAGGGCACTGTGCCCAGTCCAAACCAGTTCTGGGGCACTTACACACACGGAGCCATCATTGTGTAAGGCGGGCCCAGCCCTATTCCTGTTCAGGTGCTACTCCTCCCACCACTCCAAATGCAGATCAGGCCCATTCAGACTAGTGCTGACTCAACCAGATCCTCTGGAGCCACTGCACACCCCTAGCCCCTATCACTCCAAGGCCAGACAGCCAATACACAGCAGGCAGGCACAAAGACACATAGCACACAGAAATGCCTACTTCTAAAAGTGGCATTTCTAAAATTGTGATAAATGCTGCATAATGGTGTTTGCGGATTTATTATCACCACGATTCCAATCATACCAAACTTGATCCCGCTATTCCTCTCATGTCAGGAATTACCAACGAAGCACATATCAGGGAATCCCCAATGCATTTCTATGAGAGGGCAGCCTCTCTGCAATGAGAAACCAAATAGGCTTTTTGTCACTACCAGGACATGCCACACAGTTAAGGCACATGTCCTGCCTTTTAACTACACTGCACCCTGCCTATAGGGCTAGCTAGGGGCTACCTTAGGGGGGACTGATATGTAGTAAAAGGGGACCCACGGACGTGGCAACCACTTTATGTGCCACGTCACAGCGGCAGTAAACTGCACTTGCAGGCCCTGTAGTGTCAGAGGCCTGAGACAGGTTGGAAAGGCTACTTTGGTGGGTGGCGCAAGCAGCGCTGCAAGCCCACCAGTAGCATTTAATTTAATGGCCCTGGGTATATGAGAAACCACTGTACAAGGGACTGACAGGTAAATTAAATATACCAAACGGCTGTAGACCAATCTTTCCAAGTTTACCATAGAGAGCACATACACTTTAGCACTGAACAGCAGTGATGAAGTGCACAGAGTCCTAAAACCACCTACAACAGGTCAGAGAAAATATCGAAGGAACGTAAAAAGTTCTGGGATGACCCTGCAAAAAGGGCCAAGTCTAACAGCCCCTCATTATAGATTGGGCTGATCAGGATGGGTTATTTACCACTCAGGGTATGATTATTCTAAAGTGACTAGCTATATATGACTTTATGGGTTAGACTCTGACTAGTTTTGTCAGTTGGCACCTTATAGGTGTGTTCTCCGGAGAGTGAAGACGACGCCACAGGTACACGGCAGGCTCTGATCAGAAAGGCTGGTCAACCCCTTGTCTCTTCAATCCAGGAGGTATTGGCTGCTAATTCACAGCGTATGCATGAGAAGAGAATCCCCCTCTCACTCCTAGAAAAACAACTTAGCGAGTGTAACACATAGTCTGTATTACACTTATCCACCTTTTTTATCATGCACCAGCACTCTTTTAATAGGTCCTGACGAAAGCCAGATTAATCCTAAGGCACTGGCTGAAACATGTCGACTAATAATGGATGTAGGAGGTCATAACTCACCACCAAACATCCTCTTGCCTTATTTTAACCACTGACGGTGGCCCAGTTATTAAAGTTTAATTTACCCTCGGTTACTGGGACCTCCGCCAAGCCGTTTTAACTGTAACTTCACAAATCCCCAACACTGCACTCTCAGTAATACACCAGGTCCGCTGTAATCAGGCGTTGTAGCACACCTGGGACACATTAGGTGTTACTGGGTGGGCCCGATGATGAAGCCTTCCACCAACTAGTTGGGTGGGTGAGGGCTTCATGAACACACCTATAAGGTGCCAACTGACAAAACTAGTCAGAGTCTAACCCATAAAGTCATATATAGCTAGTCTTCTTTGTTGATACATATAATCCCACGGGGACAAGGACTAGATATCTAGTCCTCTCTCTCTCTTGATACGTCTATTCTAAAGTGAGGCATAAACCACGTGATAAATGCCTCCTGTTCCGAGTTTTCAACTTTTAAATAATGCTTAATACGTGGAATAGGTATTTAAAAGAAAAAATTATCCGTGTTTAAATTTTTTTTTAATTGGCCTGTTTCCCTGATAAACTTTCACAGGTTTGACTTGTCAGAATTAACAGTAGCATAACTCATAGTTCTAATCCTTGTGCTCATTTTATTTTTTTAAGGTCTACTATGAGACAGGTAGGAGATGGTCTACCCCAAGAGAGATACAAAACCGAGAGGAGACTTTGGAGGCATACTCTAAGAAAAGTATGAACCTGAGAGAGGAATTGAAATGAGCAAGTTTGGGAGAGGAATGGAGAAGTGACTAAAAGATGCAAATGCCTGAGAGGGAAACTGACAAGATTTATGCTGAAAAACTACCAAGACTAAGAAGAGAACTGAAAAAGTGTACCCTTAGATCTACAAAAAAGTGTGGAACATTACAACGTTTCCTTCCCCACACACCCCTCTGGAGGGGAATCCACTCTTTCCGCCAGCTCATCGTACACATGCTTTTGCAGCCTGGGTGAAAGGAGGATGCAGGACGATAGGTGACCTGTATGAAGGGGGAATGCTTAAGACCTTTGATCACTGTAGGGAGGAGTTATGTGTCTCCCCGGAGGCGAGATTGCAGTAGGCTCAGCTGAGGCACTGGGCTTCTGGGACCGAGATGCATCAGGCATCTGCCCGCGCCTTCACCCCCTTTGAGCAGCTGGTCCGGTCATTTGATGAATCCAAGGGACTGATATCCCGGATCTATCAGATTCTGCAGCACCCTCCAATAGTGCCCTCTCACACGTATCAAAGGCAATGGCAATTGACATCTGCAACGGACATTACGCCTGTGCAGTGGAACCGACTGTGGCAAGATATCCCCAAAATCTATCACAGCATCCCACAGTGGGAGAATGCATATAAAGTTATGACCCAATGGTACGATACTCCACTGCGGTTGCATGGGATGTTTCCTGCGTCTTCTCCCTTGTGTTGGAGGTGTATGACTGCGTCTGGGGGGACTTCATACATGTCTGGTGGGCGTGCTCAGTATTGCACATGTTCTGTAAGGAGGTCCTTAGCAACATTAGGGGGGTGTTGGGATACCCTCTGCCTGAAGCCACAAACACGATCCTATTGGGCATCAAACCCGCCGGTCTGAAAGCACTCACTCGGAGTGACTGGACTCTGCCGCTCCACATGCTAGGGGCGGCTAAACAGCTTATAGCCTTGTATTGGAAACAAACTGAGGCTCCTCCAATTGCCGCTTGGTTTCTGCGCTTATGGCAGGTCATGGCGATGGAGCTCTTCCCAGCACGGCTGCAGGCAAGCGATACCCGCTTTAAGGCTGTTTGGCAAATTCAGATTAAATATCTCTGCGTGGTTGACCGTGCGCGTTATATGCCCGCCAGGCTTAGGACGCTGCGCCTCTTTGAGTTTGCGATTGCTCCGTCTGAACGTGGCAGACTGCTCCCGTAAGCGCATTGCTCGCTTACCTGCTTGCTTGCGGTGCCCCCCTGACCTTGCTCCCTGCTAGCGTATGCGATGACATATGCCCCCCCCCACCCGTACACATCACTCTCCTATCTTCTGTTCTGTCCTATTGTCTCTCCCTCCTTTTTCTATTCTCACAGTTCTCATGTCTGTTTGGATCTGACTGTTGTCTCTAGGTTTGTCACCTGTCCGATGTAGCTGTGGATCCTTCGTGGTCCTATTGTACGCTATGCCCTATTGCTCCGATTCTAAATATCATTCCACGCAGCGGCGCCTCGAGGGTTGTAGGTTAAATGCTGTATTACACCTTACTCTTAGTGGTACATTTTTTCAGGTCCCTGGAGAAATGTTCACTTACGAGGCCGGCCCTGTATAGGGTTGTAGGCTTAACACTGTGTGCAGTCGGACTTGGTCTTGGTGTTTATATCTGAAAATAAAATAGATATAAAACAAAAAAGTGTGGAACAGACGATGAATCTCTGGAAAGAAATTGGACTGAGAGAGGAACTGTGAAGCCTTATGCTGACAGAGGTGCAAGATTGAGAAAATGAAGGTAATAATGAGTGCCACCAAAATGAATGTCCACCTCTTGGGCTTGGGCCACAAATTTCGGCATTTGGTATGATCCAACTGCCCTTAGTACACAATCTGAACGTGATATGCAGAAATACTATCTCACATAAACATTGTGCCCTAAATATAATTTACAAAAATATTTTCTCAGTTGGCTTAGATTTTCTGTTATTAATTAAAAAGGGGCAATATTAGATATTATTGCAAACAACATTTAGGAAATTATATGTTCGAGGCATATGGGCTGCAGATGGTACATTATGAATAGATCGCCATCTGGTGTTGGGCTCGGATGATTGCACTTTGTTTTTCTCTTGGAGAGTCTTTTGTGTCTTGGTGACTCCTCCCTTAGTTGGTAGTGCGCATGGGCATCGGCTCCATCCTTAGATTGTTTTTTTCCGCCATCGGGTTCGGATGAAGATCGAGACGCTCCAGATCAACTTCAGGAAAAAGTGATTTTTCGGCGCGTATTCCCGTTCCAATTCGACGGTATTGTTATCGAACGCGTTCCTTTCCATTCCGACGCGTTACAAATTTAAAATAGAAGAGAAAAACTTGGATCTACGTCGAAGAACAGAAGACCTTTCTCGACGCAGTCAAGCCCGGAGTCCATGGAAAGGACTCCATTCAAAAAATGTCCATCGTGTGGTGCTAAGTTCCCACACAAGGACCTACACGAGGTGTGCAACCTCTGTTTATCGCCTGAACACGAATCCAGGGACTGCGAAGCCTGCGCAGCATTCTCCTCCAAGCTAACGATCAGAAATCGTCGAGCTCGAAGACACGAGGCTTCCAGAATGCAGGCGGAGGCAATCCCGGAGCTGTTCGGAGACGAACAAATCGAGGAAGAAGAGGACCAGTCGGGGTCGGAAGGGGACCAGTCGGAGGTTGAAGAACTCTTCGAGCAACAAACCGTGAGTGACGACGTCCCCTTACCGAAAAACCGACCCCGTGCGGTAACGACCCCGCCCTCGGGCCCGGTCAAACCGCTGAAAAAAGTTTCCGACGCCCCGCCCTCGGGCCCGGCAACGAAACCGAAACTGAAACCGAAACACTCGGAATCCCACCACGTCGGATCCGAGAAAAGGGCGACATCGACTTCGACACCGAGGCTACATACAAGGGAGAGCTCGGTATCGAAACACTCCATGTCGAAAAAGAAATATGATTTATCGCCCAAAAGACACTCGATACCCAAAAAGTCGGAATCGAGCAAACATTCGGTTTCGAAAACAGCAAGATCTGAAGATCACAAACAAAAACAGCTCTCGGAACCAGGACCTTCGGTACCGATTCAAGAGCAACAAACAGATCCCAAACAAAAGATCTTGTTTATTGACCCGCAAACAGGGAAAGTGGTCACGAAGAAGAGAAAGAGTGAACAGTCAGAAGATAAACCTCTTCCTTCAAAAAAGAGAACAATGGGGCCGAACATAACTCCTCCTGCTTCTCCTCGTCCTAGAGACACACCCTCTTCTCCTATTCCTCGCAATAGGCCACATATTCCTACACCCTCCACACCAAGACCAGCTACACCTCAGTCAGAGGTAGACAGTGATACAGGGGAGGGAGAACCTCAAGGGGATGACGAATCTATCCCAGATGAGGAAGATCCATGGGAGAATTACGATGTAGGGTCAGATGAGGACAACGACCCAGAGCTATATCCCTCAAAGCCTTCACCACCTGATGATAACACAGGTTTTGTGCAGCTCATTAATAGGGCAGCAAAATATCACAAACTAGATATGCACACAGAACCTCAGATAGAGGATTTCTTGTTAGAGACTCTACCTAGTGCACAGAGATCATCAGGTACTCTTCCTATGCTAAAGGGTCTTCTCACTCACACAGAGGAAATATTCGAAAACCCAGTGAGAGCCAGGGTGTTAAACCCAAGAATCGATAAAAAATACAAAGCGGCTCCAAAGGACCCAATATTTATTAGAGGGCATGTACCTCTAGATTCGCTGGTGGTCTCAAACGCTCGTAAAAGAGCAAACTCATTATCTACAGGAGAGGCTCCTCCACCAGATAAAGAGTCGAAACTGATAGATGCATCAGGCAAAAGGGTAGCATCACAAGCAGCGAATAGTTGGCGTATAGCCAATACACAGGCACTACTCGCACGTTATGACAGGGCACATTACGATGAGTTAGAGAAACTTCTCACACATCTCCCTAAGGAACATCAGAAGAAGGCAGAACAATTAATTCAGGAAGGAAAGATAATAACAAATACTTCCATTAAGTGTGCATTAGACGCAGCAGACACTGCAGCAAGGTCTATTAACACTAGTGTCATGCTAAGAAGGCACGCGTGGCTTAGAATCTCAGGATTCAAACAAGAAGTTCAAACAGCCCTACTGAACAAACCATTTGATCAAAAGACATTGTTTGGTTCAAGTACAGACGAGACATTAGAAAAGATGAAGAAAGATACGGAAACGGCTAAGTCAATGGGAGCATTGCAACAGCCAACACACAGAGGTTCCTTTCGTAGATCCACCTATAGAGGGGGCTCAAAAAACACAGGAACAAATCAGCAATCCACATCTTTCACACCAACATCACCCAGAGGTAATTCAAGAGGTAATTACAGAGGTAACAACAATAAGGGTAGAGGCCGCGGAAATAATAACAACCGCAACGCCTCAACACCAAAGCAGTGACTTCATACAACTCCCCCCAGACCACACAACACCGGTCGGGGGACGTCTATCACAGTTCCTACCTGTCTGGGAAAACATCACGTCAGACAAGTGGGTGAGACAAATTATCCAACATGGTTATTGCCTAGAACTCACAGCCACCCCACCAAACATCCCTCCCAAGCAGCGTCCAATGAGTCAGGACCATTTAACATTGTTAAGGGAAGAAGTGTTAGCACTTCTACAAAAGCATGCAATAGAGAAGGTACCAAAGGATCAACAAGGAACAGGGGTATACTCTCTATACTTCCTGATCCCCAAGAAGGACGGGTCCCTACGACCAATATTAGACCTCAGACCTCTCAATGCTTACATAAATTCGGAACATTTCCACATGGTCACGCTCCAACAAGTACTCCCTTTACTGAAGAAAGGGGACTTTCTTTCTACACTGGATCTAAAAGACGCTTACTTTCATATCCCAATTCACAAAGCCCACAGAAAATATCTAAGGTTTGTGTTGGAAGGACAACACTACCAGTTCAAAGTCCTTCCGTTCGGTGTCACAACAGCACCAAGAGTTTTCACAAAATGCCTAGCAGTGGTGGCAGCACACCTAAGAAGACAACAGATACATGTCTTCCCATACTTGGACGATTGGCTAATAAAGGCCAAATCAAAGGAAGAATGTCTTCACAACACACAGAAGACAATTCAATTGCTGCACCACCTAGGGTTTACGGTGAACTACAAGAAATCACACCTGCAACCAAACCAGATCCAGCAATACCTGGGGGCTACAGTAGACACAGAAAAGGCAATAGCATACCCCAACCCAATCAGAGTACAGACAATGGTCGGGTTAATACAAAGATTTCAACCACAACACTCACTGCCAGCACGAGTGTTTATGCAACTATTAGGCATGATGTCCTCTTGCATACTGCTAATACCACATGCCAGACTACAAATGCGTCCACTACAAGAGTGTCTAGCGACACAGTGGAATCAGGCTCAAGGTCAGATTACAGATCTGGTGTTGGTAGACGACCGGACGTATCGCTCTCTGAAGTGGTGGAACACAGAAAACATTTCCAAGGGACGGTCGTTCCTAGAGCCAATTCCACAAGTAATAATAACAGCGGACGCATCGCTCTCCGGATGGGGAGCGCACATGGACAAATACACAGTACAGGGGAAGTGGAGTGCGCAGCAAAAGAAACTGCACATCAACTACCTAGAACTCTTGGCAATATTTCTAGCTCTAAAAGCTTTCCAAATGCAAGTAACAAACAAAGCAGTCCTGATCAGAACAGACAACATGACTGCAATGTATTATATTCAAAAACAGGGGGGGACACACTCTCTCCAACTGTCCAAACTAGCACAGGACATATGGAGATGGGCCATTCCTCAAAAGATCTACCTGTTAGCGGAACACCTACCAGGAATTCAAAATCAAATAGCAGACATCCTAAGCAGACAGTCAGAACAAGTTCACGAGTGGGAGCTGCACGACCAAATACTACAGCCATTCTTCCAAAAATGGGGGCAACCAGAGATAGATCTGTTTGCAAATCACCAGAACGCAAAATGCAAGCAATTCGCATCCAGGTACCCACACCAAAGGTCCCAGGGCAATGCATTGTGGATAAATTGGTCCAACAAATTTGCTTACGCGTTCCCTCCTCTACCACTAATTCCATTACTGGTGAGAAAACTGCAGCAACACTCAATGACAATGATACTAGTGGCACCCACGTGGGCAAGACAGCCGTGGTTCACCACGCTGCTACAACTCTCACAAGTACCACATCAAAAGCTAAGGTTATTACCCATGCATCTTACACAGAACCATGGAGAAATAATGCACCCAGATCCCAAACAACTGAACCTAGCGATCTGGCTCCTGAGGTCATAGAGTTTGGGTATTTAGATTTACCACCAGAATGCATGGAAATCATTAAACAGGCAAGACGTCCTACCACCAGAGCATGCTACGCAGCAAAATGGAAGAGGTTTTCTATACACTGTAACAGTAAGCACATCAACCCTCTGGACGCATCCACTAAACAAATCATTTGCTATTTATTACACTTACAGCAATGTAACCTAGCATATACCTCTATCAGGGTTCATCTAGCAGCCATAGCGGCGTACCTACAAAACAGGCAACACTTGTCACTGCGAGGACCAGCAGGCGCAGCGCTGCTCAACCCGCCGCAGCTGGTCCTCTTCCCGCCCCTCCCGGTATTTAGAGCCCGCCACTGACGCGCTAGCGGGACGCGCGCGGAGCATAGCGCGGAGCTAAGCCCGGGCAAAGGGCGGGCCCTCTGTGGCCCTCAGTGGCCGAGGTAGGCCGGGCTGGGCCATGGTATTTTGACTTTTGTAAACGTTTATTAATGTCATTAGACTGCGTCATATGAAGTCATTTTAGTACATAAGTTTTAATAGAGATACAGGTTCGAATGAGGTGTATGGTTAGTTTTTCTCCCATTCACACTTTATATTTTTGGTGTGCTTATATTCTTCTTTTTCTGATTTTTTAAGTCCGGGGGTTTTCGTGTAGGCCTTTTTTATTTGAAAGTACTATGGAATCTAAGACATTACGATCCGGGAAGGTTGTTATGGAGTCCCATGGTACGGTTCAGGGGTCAAGCCTTTCGAGGAAAAAACAAAAAGTTAATGTTAGCTTGAAAGGTCAGACGCAACTGACACAAATCTGGGAGAAAAGCTTGAATGGATCACTTGAAGCCCCCAGAAAAGCTGATAAAGATCCACTACAGCTATTAAATCCCTGTCCCAACAAGGTGGAAAATAGTGAGGTGGAGTCTACAGAGGAAATGAAAAGGTCACTAAGTCAGACTAGTGGGGCAGTTCCTACAATTGATTATGAACTCCCGATCCCTGGTGACTCTCTGCCAATAACACAAAATTTGTTACATGACGATCAAACGGGGAAGGATATATTGGAAGAAGCTAAGGGTGATGTCTCCATAGCTACTAGTATTGATTTTGAACTGTGCGGAAGATATGTGGATAAGAACTGTCTTCCTGCTACAGTAGTTAACAAAACACCTTGTGGAGAAACTCCTTCTGGTCTGCTATTATATAGCAGTACCCCATCCATTAAATCTACAGACAATTTGTCACCGTTAAATAAAGAATATTCGCCTCATTTCAATTTATCAGGAATTTGTCCCCTTACTTCTACAAGTTACCCGAAAAATGACAAACCGATTTCTGATTCACTCATAGCTCTTGAGCATATTCTTTCTTCGATATTATTGTTAATGGGAAAATTTGCTGTAAATTCTGACTGTATTTTAACTTCAGTTACGGAAATTTTACAGGCACTATTAGCACAAAATGTAAAAAAGGTTGAAAATGTATCTAAGAACCCTGACTCCCCACTTAATCTCCCGCCTGTTGTACTTCAAGAGGTGGTTCATCCTTCTGAAGGGAGTGGTATTGCTCATTTGGGATTGCCTATAGAAGTGGTGATCCATAAATCCCCTAATAGAGGCGCCTCAAATGCTCTCCCGTTGAGTATGGAATCATCTCTAGTAGAGCAGGAAGAGGAAGTCGATGAAGTAGCTCAAAAGGGGGGTCAAGATCTCTTTCCCATTTTTGTGCATGAAAAGAAGGACTCAGAAATTCTTCTAGGATCTCCTCACGTTACCAAAAAGACAGTTAGGGGAAAAAAGGGGAAGCCTATACGCCGATACAAAAAGAAAAGACCTAGACAAATTATTTTTCCTAAACATGTAATAACTGAAAAGCCAGTCACTATAGGAAAAGGGTATAGCCCATCTCCTGATATATCGGAGACTATAGATGTGAATGAGATCTTAAACGATACTAATGTTACCCCACTTATTCTTTCTACGAATAGGGGGGATTCAGAACCTGTGATGGAGGCTGCTGTTGAGGTAACCTCGAATGGGGTGGTAGCTGGAATCACGAGTGAAATCCCTGTTTCCCTTCCTATAAGTGGGGCTGGCCAACACTCCCCAATTATAACAAGAGTATTCAATCCATTAGCTCCTATTTTTTTGCCTCAGACGGATGTAGCAAGGAATGTAATACAACTGTCGCCAAAAGAAAACAAATCTTATGTGGATACGTTGACTTTGGATTTTCTCCCTTTACTTGACTCGGATTTAAGAATGAATAGATCTTGGCTACTTAGCTGTTTCAAAGAAATAGAAAGTTTAAAATTGGTCCTAACGAATGATATTGATCTAGTTTTACCTATAAGATCTATAAATGGCCAACGAATAAGGGTAAAGTTTTACTCTAAAATAATTACTAACCTGGTGCTTCAACATGCAGAAGCTTTCCAACGCAGAGGAATAGACGTGGTACCTTTTCTAAATAAAAATTCAACTCTTTCTTTCTCTGAAAGAATTATAAAACGGGGCTCTGGACAGGAAGATTTTCATGTCGGCAATAATGACCTGAAGATTTGGCTCTCCAGAGGCAAACGAATGGTTTCGCAGGTCTTTCCTCTAGTTGGGTGTACTAATAAGCCTCTAGCTGATGACATCTCGATGTGGAATTGGCTACCGGGAGTTCTCTCAAACACCGCCTCGAGAAACCCACGACCTTCTGCATATCTTTAACCAGTGTTTAAAAATTATTTCTTGGAACGCTGCTGGTCTGTCTAACTGTCCGGAGAAACTTGATTATCTTTTGTCGTTGAATGCAGATGTGTATTGTATTCAAGAAACATGGTGTGATACTCTCCCCTATGGAGGGAATGATTACTTCATCTTTGAAGTCGCTGCAACTCCTTCTAGAAGGGGCCACGCCAAAGGCGGAATCGCATGTTTGCTATCCAATACACTTCAATGGCAATTTTCCCATTACAAAGATGAGAGTAATCTATTCCAATCCATAACTATTTCTAACCTGGATATTAATGTACAACGATCTTCGTTTGTAATTTTAAATGCCTACATTCCCCCCGAAGACAATTTTACCCTAGTTTTAAGGCGCATGTTCACATACATAAAACAGTTATTAGAGGGGGATGATCCTCCATATCTATTATTGGTGGGGGATTTAAATTGTAAAGTCTCCAATACTTCCCTTGATATATTTAGAAACAAGGTAAAAGAAGAAGTATTTAATATTCCCCAAGCTCTCTTCCCTAATAAAATAAAAACGAATAAAAGGGGTAAGACTCTTCTTGGGGAGCTCAGTGCTGTGGATGGAATCATCATAAATGGCAGAATGCCTTCCGATTCCCCCGCAAACTATACACATGCCTCTATTAGTGGTGAATCCATTTTAGACTATGCTATAACTGATCTCGATACGTTCTCTTCTTTCAAAGACCTGGTAATCTCTCACACTCCGCTGAGTGACCATAAAATCATAAAATTATCTATTTCTCTAATTCCTCCTGAATCTGACCGCTGGTCCCTAAAGAATAAAGGCTTCTCTATAAATTGCCAATCTGGGAGATGCTATTGGGGTATCAGTTATTATAAAGATGTGCAAAACATTCTTATTCAATCTCTATCTGAACTCGACTCTTGGCAAGGTAGGGAATTTAGGTCCCTCGAATTGCTTATTTTTAAAATTACTGAAATGGCCAGGAACCGAGGAAGGTTTAGAAAGAAATCTTTCTTACCTAGTACTCTCTTAAAGATAAATAAAGAGATTAATAAATTGGTTAGGTTGCAGTACCTTAATAGATCAGGAGAGATTCGGAGACAGTTAGCTTTGGTAAAGAGAAGGAGGGTGAGATTGAGAGCCAAGATCAAAAGAGATAAAGAGGATATGATTTGGATAAATCTTAGAGAAGCTTCAAGGAGCAAAAACTCGAGAGCTTTCTGGTCCATTATTAGGCAAGGATGTGGTGTTGTAAAAACATCTACGCCGATTGCCATCTCTGAAGAAGTCTGGACTCAATTTGTGCTCACGCTATATGCTCCCAATGAGTTAGAAGACGAGGCTGTGGCTCCGGACTGTAATACTGTTAATCCAATGGAATTACCCACTGAGGATACCATAGCTTCCGCAATTAAAAGCATGCGCTCGTCTGGGGCCATGGGTCCGGACGAAGTTCCCATGTCTATAATTAAACAAGATATAACTACTTGGAGCAGGATCCTTCTTCCAGTGTTCCAGGCATGCTTTAAAAATCGATCAGTACCCGAGTCCTGGAGGGGAAGCATCTTGATTCCAATCTTTAAAAAAGGAGACCGCGAAAATCCCTCTAATTATCGCCTAATTGCGTTATTAGATGCGATAGGAAAAAATTTTGCCAAACTCCTACTAATATTAATAACAGACTGGGCATTCTCAAATAATATTATTCCTAGGGAGCAGACAGGGTTTCGAAAAGACCACGGAACTTTAGATAACCTAACTATGTTACATGTAATCGTAGATAAATATGTGCGGGTACGTGGTGGGGGCATATACGCAGCATTTATAGATTTTTCTGCAGCATTTGATAGGGTTGATCGCCCGACGCTGTGGGGAAAACTGATGCTGTTGGGCATGCCGAGATACTTATTAGACTTAGTTAAGTCCTTACATTGTAATACCTGGTGTAGAGTGTTACAGGGCGGAGAAAGGGGACTTACTCAAGCAATTCCCTCCCGTAATGGTTTAAAGCAGGGATGTATATTGGCTCCCACCCTGTTTTCCCTGTATATGGCCGAGTTACCCACTATAGTTGCTAAATGTGAAGGTCTCCCCCCAATCATAGGAGGGACTGCCATATCTATTTTAATGTATGCAGATGATATATTAGTTCTGGATCTGACCCCTAAAGGTCTTGCTAATCGTCTTCATACACTGAATACCTTCGCGGATAAACACTACATGAAAATTAATAGTTCTAAAAGCAAGATCATGTGCATCTTCGGTAAGAAGAAATGCAGATCTAGGAGCTTTAATTGGACATTAAGCGGAGAAAAACTCGAGGTAGTCAACTCTTATCCTTTTTTGGGTAAAATAATATCTTCCAATCTTAGTGAAAAGCCTCACACTGAAAATAATACGAGAAAAGCTATGGCTCATGGCATGGGTCTACGATCTTTTTATAATGCCACAGGGAAGAGGCATTTCTCGTCCTGCTTAGAGGTATTTCGCGCAAAGATCCCTTCCACCCTCCTCTATGGAATGGAATTGGTGGACTTAAAACAATGGGATTTTATGCAAAAAACGGAGGGAAAGATATTGAGGAAAATCTCCTCCCTTAATTCAGCGTGTTCTACATCACTATGCAGACTTGAATTTGGCCTGCGGAGCTGTTGGACACAAGGTTTAGCAGCTTTGGTAAGGTGGGTAGCATCCCTGGCGAGAGCTAAACCAGGAACCCTACGCGAATTAGTAAAAATGGAGCTTTTAGGTAATTTCAATGAGTTCTCGCAGCTTGTAAAAAACTTCAGAAAAGCTGTTTTTCTATTAGAACTCGATGAAAGTACTCTATTTTCTCTTTCTCCATATGAACTAAAGTTAAAACTAAAAAGTAGGACCTGGGAATTGTGCTATATGATGGATATAAGGGATCAACAGAAGTATAAAGAAAGGGAAGACCTGGCCCTAACTTATATACCCAAACAAGCACAGCAATATACAAGGTGGAACATCCCACATGGTGTTCGGAGGGTATGGTTCCTCTTACGGCACAATCTGCTTCCACTTAACACATTGCTTGCTAAATGGTATGATGTGTCTCCTTTATGTACGCTATGTAATTATGCTGCTCAAGACCTCAACCATGTATTGTTTGTTTGCCCGATACTAAGTCTATTGCGCAAAAAATGGATAAAACCGATTTGTCTTGAGTTGGGAATTCTGAATATAACAATGTTCCGTAATGCTCTGTATTCCCCCCCTAATGAAATGTTTTGTTTCAGACTTTTTAATTATTTTAAAGAATTTATGGACATATATTAATGTGAGTGGGAGATTGTGATGTGTGTATTATTTGGCTAATTTGTATAGTTTTTTCCTTGTAGTTATAAGTAATTTTTTTCTATTCTGTCATGTCTAAATGTATGTTATTTTATGTGGCCCTCAATGAGAGCCAAATCATACAATAAAAACTTGAAACTTGAAACTTGTTTAAAGTACCAGCAATTAAAGCTTTCATGGAAGGACTCAAGAGAGTCATTCCACCAAGAAGACCACCTTCCCCAGTCTGGAATCTCAACATAGTGCTTACCAGACTAATGGGGCCACCCTTTGAACCTATGCATAGGTGTGAAATACAATTCCTCACATGGAAGGTAGCCTTCCTCATAGCTATCACGTCACTTAGAAGAGTAAGTGAACTGCAGGCCTTTACGATTCAAGAACCATTTATGCAGCTACACCAAAATAAAGTGGTTCTTAGAACAAACCCAAAATTCTTACCGAAGGTTATTTCAGCATTCCACATCAATCAGTCAGTGGAATTACCGGTTTTCTTTCCAAAACCACAAACAGTAGCGGAAAGAGCCCTACATACACTGGATGTTAGAAGGGCCATATTGTACTATATAGAAAGAACACAAACTTTCAGAAAGACAAAACAGCTATTTGTTGCGTTTTCTCCCACACATAAAGGCAATCCCATCTCCAAAGCGGGCATTGCCAGATGGATTGTAAAATGCATTCAAATATGCTACTTAAAGGCAAAGAGAACATTAACTGTTCCTCCTAGAGCTCACTCTACACGTAAACTAGGAGCATCTATGGCATTTCTGGGAAACATTCCACTAGATGACATATGCAAAGCAGCTACCTGGGTTACACCGCACACCTTCACAAAGCACTATTGTGTAGATGTGCACTCAACACAACAAGCTAGAGTGGGACAAGCAGTATTAAAAACATTGTTTCAGACAGTTGCAACAGACACGGGCGACCACCGCTAGGGAGAGAACTGCTGTATAGTCTATTCATAATGTACCATCTGCAGCCCATATGCCTCGAACGGAATATGCTACTTACCAGTATGCATCTGTTCTTGGCATAGAGGGCTGCAGAGTGGTACATGCCCTCCCAGCCTCCCCGGAAACCTGTGTCTGTTCCAACATTATCTTATTTAGATACACTTACATGGGCACTCTTATCTGTATTCTACTATACTACTCCATCTAACCCTACTATGGCAAAACAATCTAAGGATGGAGCCGATGCCCATGCGCACTACCAACTAAGGGAGGAGTCACCAAGACACAAAAGACTCTCCAAGAGAAAAACAAAGTGCAATCATCCGAGCCCAACACCAGATGGCGATCTATTCATAATGTACCACTCTGCAGCCCTCTATGCCAAGAACAGATGCATACTGGTAAGTAGCATATTCCTTATGTCAGATGACATTCTCACTATGATTTTCTGGTATCACACGTTCTTCAGGGAGAGGGAGGACAGTTTGTTCTGGATGATCTGCACATAGAGACAATTTTCTCCCAGGTGCTTAATAAATACAACAAAATAATAAATGCAGATGTAACTTTAAAGAGAGGTGAGTCAGTGGTGAACTGAGGTTTACCTTAAATGTGGTATGAGACTGGACTGAGAAGGCATATCTTGAGTCATATGTGTGACTGTGAAGGGAACTCAAGAGTATCTGGCAAGAGGAATGACATGGACGTGGCAACTGGGGGAAGGTGACCTAGAGAGTGTTAGGGACCAGATAAAGGAACTGAGGAGGACTTAGTCTTAGTCCTTCTACAGACACTTATAGACTATCTGTAGAAGGGGCGTGGCTAGCAGCATAGCCGAGTGAGTCGCACTCTGCACCAGCTCCGGCTAGCCAAACTAATCTGGCAACAATACCTGCATCCACTTGCGTTTAAATCGCATACCAAAGCGGCGGAACACCAGCCGACCCCAGCGGTAGCGTCGGAAGGCTCCCGATGTCCAGCTAAGAGCAGAAAATCGCCGACATCCCTGCCGCAGAGCGGAGCCGAGTCCGGTCCTAAGATGGCGGGGGTGTACTGGTAGCCGAGAATCCAGAGGCCCGCACCAAGACACCTACTGGTAGAACATTGCGGAGCTGCCCCTATAGTGCCAGACGCCACCAGGGAAGATAGCCGGCCCACGGTGCGAGCCTGAATAACCGAGTCGACCGTCGGAAGGTAGGAGCTGCGGTTCGGCATACGCAGTGATAGCGCCCCCCCTTCTTCCCGCGCTGAGCCGGGCCCTGCGAGAGAGCTGCCGAGCCTTGGGTGTGCCGCTACGGAGGTGTGGAAGCGGACCCACGCGATGACCTGGGGAGGTGAGCTGCCACAAAGGGGGACCTCAGGGGGGGCCGCTGCATACTGCCCCTGCTTGAACACCGCATAAGGATGCAATACGCCTGATGCCGGGGGCCGGCTGTGGGAGGCGTCCGAGCCACATTTCATTGCGGGGGCTGGAGTGGGGACCCGGCGTGGGGGCGCGCCCTATTCCTCTGCTGCCCGGAAGGCGTGGGGCAGTACCAGCTGGCGCTGGCTACAGGTTCTCTCCCCTGGACTGGGAGTTACTTGAATGTGGAGGGCCTGGCCCAATAGATCCTCGGGCTTGGGGGCGCTGCTGCAGAGGGCTGGGTTGCCGATTGTGGGCCCGTGGTGCACACGCCCAGAGCCCTGACCAGCTGACCATAGCCCGGGCTGCCACTATTCGCGGCGCTGTTCCAGAAACTTCTCCTCCGGGCGGCGAGGGGCCTGGGAGGCCTTTATCAGAACTCACAGGAGCGGGTCCCACGAACTACGGCGCCCCTTACGAGCCAGCTCGTAAGGGGCCGGGACGCCGGGGGTCTGGCAAAGTGGAGGGCCAAAGTGGTCGTCTGTCAACAGTGCAGACCATAGAGCCTCCCCCCCGACCACGCGGCAAAGAAGCCAGATCACCATGGGGAAGAGAGACGCGGTCCCGAAGACCCAGAAGCAGGGCCTCATTGACAAATTTACGGTTGCACCGCAGCCCAGAGGCGCGGGAGAGCTGGGAGCTAGTTCGGACACTGCCCTCTTGATGGGTGCGATACAGGCCTCTAGGGTGGATATCCAGGCGTCCAGTGCGGCGCTAGAGGTGAAGCTAGGAGAAGTGGGAGTGGAGGTTAACTTGCTGCGGCAGGACTTCCGCAACCTTACAGCGAGAGTCACCACAGCGGAGACGAGGCTGGGAGAGACGGAGGAGGTGGTAAATGACCTACGGAAAGACGTCAGGGACTTGCAGGAGGCACACAGACAGCTATTGTGGAAGGTGGACGACGCAGAAAACAGGGCACGAAGGAACAACCTCCGTTTTGTGGGTTTTAGGGAAGGAATTGAAGGGACCAACATGGCGGGGTTCCTGCACTCCTGGCTCCTTGAGACGTTACCCCATGCGACGTTCTCTAACTGCTTCATTATCGAGAGGGCGCATAGAGCACTTATGGCCAAACCGTTGGTGGGGAGACGGCCGAGACCGATCATAGCGGGGTTCCTCAACTTCACTGACAGACTAGATTCTAAGAGAAGCCAGGAAGCTGGGTGAGATTAGACTTGAAAACTCGCAAATCATGATCTTCCCTGATTACAGCCAGGAGGTGCAGAAGGCACAACGCTCGTTCGACATGGTGAAAGCGTAACTGCGGGACCTGAAGATTCAATACATGCTCCTCTTCCCAGCTAAATTGAAGGTCATTTACAAGGACAAGACGCACTTCTTCTCACACCAGGATGACGCCTGGCAGTGGCTGGAGGAACGTTCGGTTCCCCGGAATCGTGAGCGGAAAGAGCATTCTGAGACACCGGCGAGTCGTGCCGCCAGAAACCTGTGGGAGAGGGTGCAATCACAACGGAGGCGTAGACAAAGAGGACAGAGGAAGACTCAGGTGACACCATACCCCTCGCAGCACGGGTCCCCAGGGCGGCTGCAAGACCGTAATTCGCCTCCACCAGGCAGTCCTGCGGGCTCTAGATTTTCAGCCCTCGCCATAGAGGACAATTCCGAGAAAGAGAGTGAGACAGGCGGTGAAACGTCGGAGGTTGAGGAAGGGGATGGACAGTCGCTTCACCCGCTGGTGATGGCTATTCATGAACTGGAGGGCGGATCCGCCACTGCTGATGCCCCAATCTAGGGGGGGACTGACTCCCGCAAATCTTGAACTATGCAGAAGGTGGATGGAACAGATGTCGGCTAGACTACATGGGAGCACGCAAGTGATTCACACGTCTCCTGAGTTTGTTTATTTTTGTTGTTGTGTTTTTTCTTATTGATTGCTTTTGTTCAAAGTCTTTTTCCCTATCACGAACTTGCACGCAATACTGTGGACTTGGTGATACATAGCCTTGCTGGCTTTTGTCTGACACGCGAGTTGGGGTAGTTCGGTAGGGGAGGGAGACTCCAGGGTGGGCAACAGACTTTTTCCCACCACCAAGTCCTATCGAAGGGAGGGAGTTGATGGGTCTGCTGGGGGAGGAAGGTGGGGTGGGGGGAGGGGGGCGGAGTTGGGGCAGCTTGCAGTTCAGTTGGGAAGGGGGCCGGGAGTTCAGGTATGGGAGGGGTCGGGAGGGGAGTTTCCTACAACATGTCTTGTTGAGAGCACACACACGTATCTGATATTCTCCTCAACACGGCTGATACGATTCAAATCCTTGGGGGCGACTTTAATGACGTCCTGGACCCTACCTTCGATAGGACGGGCGATCGCGATAGACCCCCCCGTACGTGACACCGCTGGCCAAGTCTATGTCCACGCTCGGACTCCTCAATGTATGGAGATGGCTCCATCCGAGCATTAAAGCCTACTCTTTATTCTCTGGGGCTCATAAGGTGTACTCCCGCCTGGACTGCATTTTCATGTCACGGCAGACGCTGCAAACATCGGACACAGCGGAGTATTGCGCACGCGGCGTGTCTGATCATTCTCCCTTACTGGTAGAGGTGGGTAGGAGAAGGAGGGAGGGTGCCAAGACACTCCAACTGTCGGCGTGGGATCTGCAAAACACTGACATCCTGAGGGGCCTAAGGGCAGATGTGAGGGTGAACCTGGCAGAAAATGTTGGTACAGTGGACTCCCGAGTAACTCTTTGGGAGGCTCTAAAAGGGGTGCTCAGGGATAGGGTTCATTGCCGGTTAGCGGAAGTCGGAAAGAAAGACCAGGCTGAGGTTCTGGCGCTGGAAACGCAGATTCTGGTGGCTGAAACAGAGCACTTACATACCAAAGATCAAGGGCAACTTCGACGCCTGTCCGATCTGACGACCCAGTATAGGCAACTGGTGACGGGGGAAGCAAAGACGCAGGCCCTGGCTACTTTGCATCGCCTCTACGATGTGGGAGATAAATCCGGGAGGCTCCTGGCGTGGCTCAGTAGGAAAGAGAGAGACGCCCGTTGGGTTGACAAGGTGAAAGATCCTAGGGGCGGGTGGGCTGACACGGATGCTGGATGCGGCGTTCTATTGGTCCTTCTATGAAGCGCGTGAACTGGGCTCAAGGGAGGATGCCATGCAGTACATGGCGCATATTACCCTCCCGGAACTGGAAGACTCCGATCAGGCTAGCTTGGAGGCGGACATATCAGAGGAGGAAGTTAGGGTGGCTCTGACAAAACTTAGACTGGGGAAGGCACTGGGCCCCAATGGTTACCCGGCTGAATTTTTAAAAAAATCGGCAGACCTCCTGACCCGCCATCTACTGGGTTTGTTTGTGGACGCGGAAGAGGAGGGGCAGCTCCCACTGGACCTCAGACAGGCCACGATTATCCCGATCCACAAGCTGGGAAAACTGGCGGACGACTGCTCGTTGTATCGCCCCATATCCCTCCTTAATGTGGAGGCGAAACTGTACGCCACGATTCTGGCACTTCGCATGTGAAATGTGGTAACAGGGTTGGTCCATCTGGACCAGACGGGGTTCATCCCAGAACGAGCCACGAGATATAACTTGCGGCGGACCCACAACTGGCTCAGAGTGGTAGAGGGCAGGGCCGAGCCCCACTGGTTCCTTTCCCTGGACGCTGAGAAAGCGTTTGATGCTGTACATAGGCCGTTTCTAGAGGGGGTGCTGGAGCGTATGGGCTTTGTGCCCAAGTATAGACTTAAGGAGGGTCTCCTGTATACCAGCCCTAGTGCCAGAGTTCAAGTCAATGGGACCCTATCGGAGGCATTCCCAATACAACGAGGCACCAGGCAGGGTTGCCCTTTGTCCCCCCTGTTGTTTGCCCTCTCTATTGAGGTGCTGGCCTGTGCAATACGGCAAAATGTAGTGATCACTGGGTTCCGGATAGGGCCAGCAGACGAGACTGAGGAGAAGGTGTCCTTGTACGCAGACGATGTCCATTCTATGTCACACACCCTGAAACCACAGTGCCGGCTCTGTTTGAGGAGCTAGACCGATATGGCAATAAGTCTGGGTACCGGATTAACTGGCACAAGTCGACGCTATATGACCCGCAGGGTGCGGAGGAGTGGCCAACGCTGCCTGAGAGATTGATCACCACTCAGGAGGGGTTTATGTACCTTGGGATATTCATCACAACTGATAGTAACCTATCCTACGAACGTAATATTAGCCGGGTCGTGCACACCTTTTCGGATGATGCCAATAGGTGGCAATTGCTTCCCCTGACGATTCTGGGACAGGCGGCTATGTTTAAAATGGTCACGCTCCCCAGATTTTTGCACGCATTTCAGAATGAATATTTCCCTCTGGCGTGTAAGGTATTTCGGGAGATTCACACGGCACTGAGGTCCTATCTATGGCTAGGTAAGCAGCCTAGAGTAGCGCTCTCGACCCTGCAGAGACACCAATATGATGGTGGAATATCTTTGCCTGACCTGGAGGCCTACTACTGGGCAGAACACATGGCGCCCATTAATGAATGGATGCACGCGCCCGCCACACACCCCACTTATGTACTGGAAAGGTATACGATGGGCACCCACTCCTGTCTCTATTACCTGTATGGAGGGAGGGGACAGTCCGGATTACTGCTGGCTACTAGAATCACACTGGGAGCATCGAAGCGGGCGACCAAGGCAATACAATGGGAGCACAAGCCGAAGAAGCAAACTCCACTGTGGCACTGCACCTGGCTGAAGGAACTGAAGGGGTTCAAGGGGTGGGATGCCATTGGCATCTCTACTCTAGGAGACGTGGTTAAAAAGGGGGCACTAAAATCCTTCCTGTCGCTCCAAAAGGAGCATGGGCTCTACTGCTCCAGTTCCTTAAATATATGCAACTCAGGCATGCGTGGAGGGCGGAGGGGGCATCGTTGGTGGAACTCCCCGAGTACGCCCCGCTGGAGGGCCACCACCTGCAGGAACTTATCCCCTGAAAGGCGGTATCCCTAACATATAAAACCATCATGAATAATAGACCAAACAAACTGGAAGGCCTTAGAACCACATGGGAACGAGAAGTGGGAGATATGGATGACGTGGATTGGGGTGTAGTTCAGATGCACCCTAAGGAGGTGGCGATTAAATCACGCCTCAGCTTGATCCAGTTTAAGATTCTGCATCGGTCGTATTTTGATAGAGTAAGGCTCCATAAACTGGGGAGAATACCGGACCCATCCTGTCTACGGTGTGGACACGACAGGGGGGACTTCTTGCACATCATTTGGTCTTGTCCACGAATTCAAGAGTACTGGGGGGAGGTTTTGGCTGAGCTGGGGGACGTGCTGGAGACGGTATCCCATCTGACCCGAAGTTAATACTCTTAGGGATGACTAATGATGTAGACCTGAAACCCCTTCTCCTGATTCTTCTGGGGCTAGCCCTGGTGGTGGCCAAGAGAGACATAGCCAGGAAATGGGGGGCGCCTGATGTCCCACGGCTTGAGGAGTGGAGAAGGAGCATGGACCTTTATATGGCAGCCAAAAGGGTCACATACAAGGCGAGGGTCTGGCCGAAGAAATTTCGCAGGGTATGGGGCAAATGGAGACATTATCATGGGCTTGTTGGAGGACTTGGAGAGGTCGCAAACATTTGATTGCTTGAGGACTGGGGGAGGGGTAGGCTATTGGGGTCGGGGGATGATGTTTCAATGGACACTGATGAGCGACTCAGCAGATCATTTGTCTGTTGGACTTTGGGGCCTGATTCATTGGGAGGGTTGGGAGGGTAAGGTGGGGGGATGTGGGAGTGTTGCTTGAAATTGACATGCTTGATTTGTGTTTTCCTTGCTGAAAAAGACAATAAAAAGGATTATAAAAAAAAGACTATCTGTAGAAGTTACCTTGTGACAGCTAAGATGCTGACTTACAAGGAGCGATATATTCGCCTGAGAACAGAACTGGGAGGAGTACACTAGGAGAGATGCAGAGCTAAGGTGGAGGCAGATTAAGGGCACCCAGAAGGAAATAGGAGGCTGAGAGGGGAGAAGCTAAGGTCTACCCCGAGAGAGATATGGACAGAGCATTACATGAGAAGAGGTACCAAGAGACGAGAATGAGAAAGGGTACTCTTCGAGCAAGAGGAATGTGGTGGTGGGGAGGAAGGACAAGAATTTCTGTTTTGGAAGGTATGCGATGAAGGCCATGATTCCAAGATTGGAGGAGAAATAGACCCCTCACTCCTGCCAATCCTTGCTTCCCATCCCTCGCCCTCGTGCCTCTTCTACTGTCCCTGCTACCCCAAACCTCTTCATCCTTTCCCATTGCCATACATACCGTCCTGACTGCTCCTCTCATTTTACTTCTTCTGGTGTCCCTTTAATCTTTTTAGTTCTTGAATTCTACCTAGTCCTCTTTGCCTCTTCACTCCCCTCTCACCACCCTCCCAATCTCTTCCCTCTGCACTCCAATCGCCACTCCGTCTCAGTCTTCTTAAGCTCTTCACCCTTCCCTCTCAACCACCCTTCATTCTTATCCTCACGACTCCTCACCTCAGTCTCTTCCCCTCTTCTCTCCCACTGAGTCACTTCTCCTCCTCTCTCCCTCAGCCATTTGCTCTCCTCTGTCCCCTCAGTTTCTTCCTCGCTCCCCTCTGCACCTGCCATTCTTCACCCCTGAGTGCTGCCTCCTACTCACTCTCCATGAGTCTTTCCCTCTTCTACCTTCAGCCTCTCCCCCTGTCCTCTGTGCCGCCTTCTCCTCTCTCCCCCTCACTCCCTTCCTTTCCCCTCTCCCCTCAGTCCCTGCCTTTCCCACTCCCCTCAGTACATCCCATCCTCACCCCCCAATGCCGCCTTCTCTTCACTGTCCTTCAGTCTCTTCCCCATTTCTGCCCACAGTCGCCCCCACTCCTCTATCCTCAGTCCCTCCCTCTCCTCGCTCCACCACGGACGCTTCCATTTCTCACTCCCAGCCAGGGCTTTAAGTGGGATAAAAAAACGGGGGGTCTCTCAAAGGGGCATGATCGATGTAATTAAGGGCATGGCTTAAAACATTAAAGCTAAATATATGTGCTTAGCATAGTGTGCCATCTGACTAGTATTTCCCCTCTTCTGTCATTGTATACAGATATATCATACAACATGTATTCAGTATTCAAAGTACTTTATTCGGTTAGAAAGTATAACTATAAAAGGATTAGACATAAAATTTCATTTACATTGAAGATTTAAACAGTTTTGTATATAGAACATATTTTCCTTGTGATCAGAGAATTACAATTCATCAAAGCTAATCAATTTACGCGATATAAAAACATACTTTAAAAATGATGAAACTGATTACAGCAAGTAAAATTGTGTCCAATCTCTATAGTTCTAAGAAAAAACGGTTTATAGTTCATTACCTGTTAGGGACAAAATAAAAGAAAAAAAATCCTACAAAGGAATGTCCGTATCCATTCAATCCAACAAATGTAAACCAGAAAATAAATCAAAACGATTGTAAGTGGGTATGTTATAGCTGCTCGGACGAGGGCTCTACTACCCACCAAGTAGTTATTTTCTGCATTCGTTCTTGGAGGTGGGAGGTAGGATGTTCTAGGGTATAAGTCAGCTCGTTCCTAGGTTACAATAGGGCCCTCTCCTATTTGTGGCTGCCAGCTTTGGAGATAGGGGACGACGTGGTTATCCCTGAAGTTTACTATTACCAGGTCTCCAACTATATCCTTTGGAAGAGATCCTAACCAGCCCACCCTTCTGACGTTTAATATTCTTCTGTCGATGTTTGGTGGAAGGGGTCTGTTTTTAGTTAACCAGAATGATACCTTGTTTTTTAGTTCCTGTTGGCCTTCAGTTTTTCCCTTTATAAGCACAGGCACTCCCGAGAGGACGCACACAAATGGTGCGGCCTCCGGTGGTAAGTGTATGTTATTAGTTTTCCTTGGAATCATACATTTGTTAACGACTATCCCATCCTGGCTCGTGGCTTCTTTGTTCGGATTTACTCTAGGGGCAGGACTCTGTACTATAGCAGGTTTTGGGGTTAATTTCTGAATATTTGAGGCTGGCATTTTTTGAGCTACTAGTTGATTTTGGGCAGCAATATTTTGGGCAGTGGTTTTAGGCGCATTAGTAGGAGCTAAGGTCTGTGTGTTCTTATATCCTGCTATTCTTTTTATAAGTAGTGCGTTTGCCTTGGTGGATTCCTCAATGCCCGTCAGCGTTTCCCCTATACTCTTCATTCTTTCTAACAACGGGGATATTAACGAATTAACCAAATGTTCGATCTGGGCCAGTAGAGTAGCCTGTGGGGAAGATACAGGAATTTCCAGTATTGGACCTGCCTTAGATGCTTTAGGGGTGGTGGAATAGTCCAGTGGGGGACTTGAATGTAGATTTTGTTGTTTCAAAGGTCTCCCCGTCTGTTTAGCACCCTTTCGCTTTCTCTTAGCAGAAGGAGCCTGAGGGTGCGCTATCGCTTGCGTATTATCTTTAATTGATGGTGAAAGGGGAATACCCAGCAGACTTTCGTTTAATTGAGATGGTATACTAGGCTGGGGACTTATATTTCCCCTAGGGCAGGGGGAACACCACTTTGCGCGTTTCCTTGTTCCACAGGATCGTACCTGGTGTTACATATCTTATTTAATTCCTCCAATAAAGAAAAAGGTTCTACTACATCAGCTGGCATCAAAGGGTATTGTTTGCTAGATGTAATTTCTATAGAGAGGTGTCATTCTGCTCTCTCTATTTCTTGATCGATTACCGTTGTTGCCCTGGTTAGGTAGTGGCCCAATGTTCCCTTACGATTCAGAAAAGGGGGTGGTGATGAACAGAGTGTCTGAATTAGGCAGACCACTCTTACCCAGTCCAAAGATCAGGGCTTGATCCATCACCATTATTTATCTCACTGCCCCATCCCAGCTCAGAACCTGGCTATATGCAAATCAGTCTGTCCCTGGCCCAGTGCATCATGGGAACAGGGCAGACTAAACTACCAAGCCAATTCTTCACCAGAAAGGAGACAAGCTACCGGGGACCGGTTTCTGGCATTTCAGCCGTCTTCGGCCCGGCTTGCTTGAATCCTGATGGAGCAGTGAGAAAGGGACTCATGTCTGAGTATACCCTGCCACACCTATAGTGGCCAAAAACGATTCAGAAAAGGGGGTGGTGATGAACAGAGTGTCTGAATTAAGCAGACCACTCTTACCCAGTCCAAAGATCAGGGCTTGATCCATCACCATTATTTATCTCACTGCCCCATCCCAGCTCAGAACCTGGCTATATGCAAATCAGTCTGTCCCTGGCCCAGTGCATCATGGGAACAGGGCAGACTAAACTACCAAGCCAATTCTTCACCAGAAAGGAGACAAGCTACCGGGGACCGGTTTCTGGCATTTCAGCCGTCTTCGGCCCGGCTTGCTTGAATCCTGATGGAGCAGTGAGAAAGGGACTCATGTCTGAGTATACCCTGCCACACCTATAGTGGCCAAAAACGATTCAGAAAAGGGGGTGGTGATGAACAGAGTGTCTGAATTAAGCAGACCACTCTTACCCAGTCCAAAGATCAGGCTTGATCCATCACCATTATTTATCTCACTGCCCCATCCCAGCTCAGAACCTGGCTATATGCAAATCAGTCTGTCCCTGGCCCAGTGCATCATGGGAACAGGGCAGACTAAACTACCAAGCCAATTCTTCACCAGAAAGGAGACAAGCTACCGGGGACCGGTTTCTGGCATTTCAGCCGTCTTCGGCCCGGCTTGCTTGAATCCTGATGGAGCAGTGAGAAAGGGACTCATGTCTGAGTATACCCTGCCACACCTATAGTGGCCAAAAACGATTCAGAAAAGGGGGTGGTGATGAACAGAGTGTCTGAATTAAGCAGACCACTCTTACCCAGTCCAAAGATCAGGGCTTGATCCATCACCATTATTTATCTCACTGCCCCATCCCAGCTCAGAACCTGGCTATATGCAAATCAGTCTGTCCCTGGCCCAGTGCATCATGGGAACAGGGCAGACTAAACTACCAAGCCAATTCTTCACCAGAAAGGAGACAAGCTACCGGGGACCGGTTTCTGGCATTTCAGCCGTCTTCGGCCCGGCTTGCTTGAATCCTGATGGAGCAGTGAGAAAGGGACTCATGTCTGAGTATACCCTGCCACACCTATAGTGGCCAAAAACGATTCAGAAAAGGGGGTGGTGATGAACAGAGTGTCTGAATTAAGCAGACCACTCTTACCCAGTCCAAAGATCAGGGCTTGATCCATCACCATTATTTATCTCACTGCCCCATCCCAGCTCAGAACCTGGCTGTATGCAAATCAGTCTGTCCCTGGCCCAGTGCATCATGGGAACAGGGCAGACTAAACTACCAAGCCAATTCTTCACCAGAAAGGAGACAAGCTACCGGGGACCGGTTTCTGGCATTTCAGCCGTCTTCGGCCCGGCTTGCTTGAATCCTGATGGAGCAGTGAGAAAGGGACTCATGTCTGAGTATACCCTGCCACACCTATAGTGGCCAAAAACGATTCAGAAAAGGGGGTGGTGATGAACAGAGTGTCTGAATTAAGCAGACCACTCTTACCCAGTCCAAAGATCAGGGCTTGATCCATCACCATTATTTATCTCACTGCCCCATCCCAGCTCAGAACCTGGCTATATGCAATGTTCCCTTAAGCAAGCCCCCCTGAGAGATAGTGTTTTTAAGAATCCCTTTACAGGACATAGTGTGGTTAGCTTTTATATATTTAGCACAGGACATATAACCACAGCAGACATCTAGAGCGTGTAGCTTCAAAGCCAAAGTCCCCTAAGGAGAGCCAAAGTGCACAGTGTCAGTAGTCTCTAGGTGTAGTTTAGATCTCTTTACCTCCTTATACCGGAAGATCAAGGGGGGCGGCCCAGCCCGGCCTCTACCGGCCCCGGATGGCCACAGATGGCCCGCCCTCTGCCTGGGCTCAGCCCGGCACCGCCCGCGCGCGTCCCGCGATGCATCAGGAGCAGCTGGATCTTATGTGCCTCCGGGCGCGGCAAAATGATGCGGCAGTCGGCGTCGGCGCAGGCAGGGGACGCTGGGAAGTGTAGTTCTCCTTGTGGCTCCCCATTCTCTGCGGCCGCGATGTCAACAGCGGCGGCGGGGGAGAGCAAGGATGTGTGCGGGACCAGGATTCAGCCACAGGTACGGGTGGGAGTTTGGTGGTAAGCCCCCAAATGGATTTGGTTTCCCGCTCCGCCGCAGGAGCAGCTGGATCTTATGCGCCTCCGGGCGCGGCAAAATGATGCGACAGTCGGCGTTGGCGTCCCCGCAGGCAGGGGACGCTGGAAAGTGTAGTTCACCTTGGGGCTCCCCCCTCTCCGCGGCCGCGATGTCAACAGCGGCGGCGGGGGAGAGCAAGGATGTCCGCGGGACCAGGATTCTGCTACAGGTACGGGTGGGAGTTTGGTGGTATGCCCCCAAATGGATTTGGTTTCCCGCTCCGCCGCAGGAGCAGCTGGATCTTATGCGCCTCCGGGCGCGGCAAAATGATGCGACAGTCGGCGTCGGCGTCCCCGCAGGCAGGGGACGCTGGGAAGTGTAGTTCTCCTTGGGGCTCCCCCCTCTCTGCGGCCGCGATGTCAAAAGCGGCGGCGGGTAGAGCAAGGATGTCCGCGGGACCAGGATTCGGCCACAGGTACGGGTGGGAGTTTGGTGGTATGCCCCCAAATGGATTTGGTTTCCCACTCCGCCGCAGGAGCAGCTGGATCTTATGCGCCTCAGGGTGCGGCAAAATGATGCGGCAGTCGGCGTCCCCGCAGTGAGGGGACGCTGGGAAGTGTAGATCTCCTTGGGGCTCCCCCCTCTCCGCGGTCGCGATGTCAACAGCGGCGGCGGGGGAGAGCAAGGATGTCCGCGGGACCAGGATTCAGCCACAGGTACGGGTGGGAGTTTGGTGGTATGTCCCCAAATGGATTTGGTTTCATACAACATGTAACATTACACCTACAACTAGCCAGGACTATTGGCTTTGTCAATGGTTGTTAGTTGCATAAGATAAATAAGCAACAACTATGGCTTTGTTGTATAGAATATTGAAAACGATTCAGTTCTGAAAGGATGAGACTGTGCAAGAACTCTAAGTATTCCCTTTGAAGTTACATCACAGGCAGTGAAGGTTGGCACTGCTGCAGAGTTATGATTTATTTTCACCCTAATGGCGATGGCAAAAATAGTGAGCCTGATAGAGACCCGTCTCATCTGCTTTTTAGAATTGCCGGTGCTCAACACCTGCAGGACCCGGCTCACTTAAAGCTCTGCTCCCAGCTTCCCTTCCTCACTCCCCCTCTGTTCCTTCCGCCTTTCTTGCCCTCGCAGTCCCTTCTTCTCCTCACTGCCCGCAGTACCTTTCGCTTCACTTCACTCCACACACTGCATTTCCCTCCCCATCAGTCACACCGCTTCCTCACTCACCTCAGTCCCATCAGCTCTTCTATATATCCCTAATCCCGCTCTACGTGCCCCTCATTCCCTTCCCCGCCGTACTTCCCTTGGTCTACTCCCCTCCTCAGTACCTCTATCCTAAGTTCTTTACCCCTCCTTTTCTCTCCGTTCGTTTTTTTAAAAACCGCCCCCACCTTTCCCTTAGTCTCTCCACCTATGACTGTATTTCTATCTTATTTTCATCAAGCTTGCCTCGACTCCAGCTCAGTCAGTTTCCCCATCTGTCGCCATATCCATCCTTTCTCCCCATCTCCATCCTGTCTTCCTGTACCGGATATCTTGTTTATAAGTCTTACAATACATTTTCCTGTGTTTTTTTCCTTGGGAAGCTTGCTCATAAGCTCCATCTTCCCTTGTTCTAACTCCCACCCTCCATCCCCTTTACTCTTTTCGCTCCTTCGTTTGCATTTTTTTTATATATTTTTTTAGCGCGCACCACCACCGTCGAAGTGTTACTTGGTGCGTAAAAGCTCGCCACGCCACCCGGCTAAGTGGTACTCCTTTTATGAAGCTCGGAAAGGTGAAAGGCTGAGCAAGGCTGTAAGCGTTTTGATCAGTAAACTTCCGGCTTCGCGTGCGTTCGTGCAACGGGCGCGGCGCTGACACCACAGAGATTCTTTCACCCCCTGCCTCCTCTTCCCTCCATCCCCTCCTCCCGGCACCCCTATACATTATCTGTTGATAATGGATCGGAATGAATTGTTCTCGCTACTCACCCTCTCATTTAAAAAAAGACAAATGGAAAAGTTTGCAGTCCCAGCAAAGCTGAGAGAAGCTTCCACCCTGAGCAGAGATCTTTCTCCCTCTCAGCAGAAAGCGGAGTAGGAGCCTCAGTCCTGGCAGACTGCAGCTCGGGGAGCCCGGCCCGGCCGTCCATTAAAGGAGCGCCCTGCGCTGCTAATGCAGAAGAGATTGCTGAGAACTCATCGAGAGCTTTTATCCATTTAACCATCTTTAATATTTTACGTTGACAGAAAGAGAAATCAATGTCATGTTTATGGCCCTGCGTTTATGGGGGGTTCCGGCGATGATTCGCAGGCACAGCAGCTGGGGATGGGGCGAGAGGGCAGGGAGGCTCGCGTAGGGACGACAGAGTTAGGGAAGGTGATAGAGGAGAGAGCTGTGGAGGGAGAGCTGGGAGGTGGAGGAGAGAGAAGACAGATATGGGAAAGTTAGTGGGAGAAGGTATGGTGTAGAGAGAAAATACGTTGAATAAGGTACTGTAGAATAAAGGACAAACCAGCTATTTAGGGGAAGGCAGAGTCAAGATGAGTGTGATCACAGGAAGGGGATAAGCCACAGGGTGAGTAAAGTGAAAAGAGGCAAACTAATAGGAAGCAGCATTCACTGCAGTTACAGGCAACTAACAATGCAGGGATAAATCAGCATTTGCCCTTCACACATCAACTAATGCTCTAGTTAACCAACCAACATTCCTCAATCATATTGACTAATCAGGACACATATAAACAAAGACGCCTTCCATTCAACATGTCAACCAAGTGACATCCACCATATCAATATGTAAGTCGGTATGCTATCCAAGTAACATGCCAATCATCCGATTAACACACATATCAACTGAGCAACATGACAACTAGCTAAGCATAGCAGCAAATATGCAAAAACTCTTCATAACAATTTGTGAATTTACTAACCCTACCCCACCAACCAAGAGACAGGGAGCTGATGTACCAGCTAACTTACCAATCATTACAACAGCCAGCATACTTCTTACCTAAAATGTCAGTCAGTAAGTATGTCATTCATTTAACATGGCATGGCAAATAAAACCATGGTCTCACCAGCCAACGTCGCTACCAATGAAGATGCTACAATCAGCACAGTCTGCCAATCAGTGGCTTACTAATCAGTGTCAGCCCAGTAAGTAACTTGCCAATCTGCTAAACAAAAATAGCCTAATTTTCAAAGAAACATAAAGTTGACAGTCACAGAGCAGACAACTGCCTACCAGCACCCAACTCCAGCAACTAACTAACATGCTAAACTCTTGATCAAGAAGCTAACAAAACAAGTAACAAACTAGTCCACATTCACCCCAAAATGCAAATAAAACACCATCAAAGTAATAAATCAGTACTTAAAATAACCAATGAACATGTCAAGCAACATTTCAGTCTATTATCCAACATGACAATCAATCAGCTCTTTAAACCACCAAACAGCCAGCAAGCCCACCAACTTATTACATGTTTACAAACCAACAAAGAAGTAAACTTATGACTATAACACAGTTAATCGATATCTCATTCAACACAGCACTCATTAGACACTCAATCAACTATTCAGTCTAAAAGCAAATTCCACAACTGACCAATAAAAAATCGAAGCACCATCCGCCTAAAAGTGATGGCAATCTTTCGGACACAGACTCTTTTCTCAGAATGGTGCATTATTTTCTGTCATTTCCAATCCTCAATGATTTGATCTCCTGAATTTTCTAGCGTGTCTGTTCTTTCGATGTATTCTTTTCAGCAACATTTATAGCTGAGAAGGAGGCTGTCAATATGTGACTTGTCTAACCAATGCAAGAAAAATAAAGAAAGGTGTGTCTGACATTCAGTCTGCAGCATTTAAAGAATGTTTTAACCTGTAGCAAACAACCGGTGCATGGAGTGGGGGTTGGTGTGTGTGTGTGTGCGCCATATTTTTATTTTGTTCTAACCCGCCCTATGTTCCATCATCTTGCACTCAAGACTGTCTCTAAGTCGTCCTCAACGAGCAAATGTGTATTTAAACCTTTAGAAATCTGCATGAGAGACTAGAATAATGTAAATGTTTTCTTGCTAAAATTAAATAAACACTTAAACTTACAGTCCAGAGCCAGCTTGAGGGTCTACTAGCGATCAAGATTGAATTGAAAGAAATGTGAGGATGATAATCTCAGATTTCAATATTTTGGGAAAATATTTTTTCTATGTGTCTGAACCTAGTCTTATGAGGATCAGGGCAACCAACACCGTAGGATAATCTATCTCACCAAACAAAACACCAAGTACCAAAAAATACAACCACTTAAGACCGACAACATACTAAGCAATCATCCAATAACGAAAACATAACAATGATACAATGAGAAAGGTAACCATCTAAATGACCAAATAGACTAAAGAACCAATAGAACCAACTCGCTACCTACTTAAGCAATCCCGAGGTCAGACAACAAATACACAAATATGCATACACACCCACCAACCGGCATATGCAATCAGCCACAGGGCCATGCTAATTACCACAACTCATCAACACAAATATCAGTACACCAACTGGAATAGAAATCAGAAAAGTCCAAATATGAGCAACATATAATTCACCAATCAAAAAATGATAAAACACTTAGGCCCTGGTTACGCTCGAGACAGTATTACGGGTTTGGTTTTATTGCATTAGGGCAAAAACGCAGGGCATCAACACATGACCAGGAGTTACCCAGCAGACCGACTGACCTGAACATCCATCAAACCAAAAACATAAACCAGAGTAAGAGTCAAATAATAAAACAAATCAACATCCACATTGCTGAACCAGGGTTTTAAACATATAACAGCCTAACCAACCTCCTACCAGCTGTAAAACTGACTTACAAACAAAAAACCCTAAACAAAAAATGTAACCTGTATATCAAATAAACAGGCAAACTACACCCAAACAGTTTGCACAATAGCCAAGCAACACAAGCAACCAACATCCCATCTATGGAAAAAAACATAACTTAAAAAAAAACGCCCCAAACAACAATCAGTCAACATAATAAAAAATCAGCACACTAGACAAAAAAACAACTAAGCACACCAGCCACATAAGTGGTAACCATGCAAAACCTTCTATACATTACGCACTATGTCAAACAAAACCAAAGGTGTAAACCGTTTTCAGTAAGCACATTAACATTCAATGGGTAGACATCTACTTTAGCAACAACTAACCAATTGCACATCACAAATGTTCACTAAATAACCAAGGCACCCAGTCCACGTCTCATATCAAATCGACTAGCGGCCACATTCGCCAATCGTTGCAACACCCAACTAAGCTTGTACAATGATTTTTGCAAGCCATACTAATCTCTCATACTCTCATCAACCAAACAGATATTCACGAAGCATACACCATCACATGCAGACAACAAATTAGATTAGACACCTTACATGCTCTGGTAAGACATAAAACCAACTCTGCATACCCCTTCAAACCTTACATATACCAAACTAATAAACGCCCGAAGTACCAACCAACCAAAAAAATGTAAACCCTCTTTATTTGTAAGCTGCACCAGATGTGCCAAACATAAGGCCATGTACTGTGCTCACTTATGTGGTTACACTTGACTACCTACCCAATTTACTTGGATCACCAATGGTATTTCAGGACTGTGGGCCTGATTCACAGAGGTAAAATATACATGTGTATATTTACTCATGTGTATACTTACTCCTACACCTAGGTATAATTCTCCAATATTTTGCTATTCACCATTTCTGTGTGGAGATTTACACTTAGGATTAGTAAGCATTCACCCATTTAGAAGATTAAACTTAGGGTATGAGGAGAAGACCAGTCTTGGAGGATTGTTAAGTAGGGGATCGTACTAGTGGTTCTAATTGAAGCCTGAACTGTGGATCCAAGGTGGCATATAGACTTTATAGTCAAGGACAGAAAGGATAAGCCATTTTAGTTGGCGCTCATGGAAGCATTTTGAGTCAGGCTTTCAGAGGTAGATGTATTTATTAGTGTCACTTGGTGCATTATCTGCCATTTAAAATAAGTTTTGGATATCTTAATTCCTTGCAAACAGCAATAATCCATCTAAAATTATAAATTTGCCTAGCCTCTGCACTCACCGTACCACTCTCCAACGCACCCTCTCAAATACAGCCCTACTCTGCTGTCTTGCTGCCATCCCTTTTTTCTTGGGAGTTTACGCCTTAGACCCTTACTTCCTTTTCTTCTCATCCTTTTTGTCTCTCACCCACTCATTCCCTCGTAGTTCCTTTTAATTTCTTATGTGCATGCTGGCCCTTCTTAGTGTGGGCAAAAGGTCCTGTATCTCTTCTCTCTTCCACGTGCCTACTACCTACTTTCCCTCAGCCCTTCGATCTCTCTCTCTCCCCTACTCCTTCAGCTCTCTTCCGTACTCCGTCAGCTCTCTCCCTCGTCTCCCCTCCGCTGAGCTCCCATTCTAGTGTCACCTTCCCCTCAGACACTCTGATTACCTCACATGCTATGAAGAGAAGAAAAAAACAAAACCTCAAACCACTTTTTGAAACCATCAGCACAGGCGGCTGCTCGAGTTTCTCTCTGGGTCCAGCATCCCTGCTGTTGTTATGGAAACTCTTCTCCTAATCAATGCAGCCGGTATTTTTGTAGCAAGGGATGGAGAGTATGGGACGGGCAGAGTGAGTGAGAGTCAGAGGGAGGGATGCTGAGAGCACTTCTGCCTCCGGCACCCCTCCCCTCCTGCTCTCAAGGGGGAATTGAAGCCTGTAGTAGTTCTTGCAGCCCGTGATGCAGCAGAGGGCGGGCTGGGAGGACCATGAGAAGTGATTCCTGGAGCCCAGCTTTGCAGGACACAGGGGTTGCCCTCCGAGCCTCCTGATGACCCTACCGAGTCTGCAGCTGCAGGAGTCGGCCCCTGTACTGCCACAGTGCTGGGCTGATGCTGCACCCAGCTGTGCGCCTTTGTCCATCCAAAGAGCCCGGAAGCTTCGGTACAGGTCGTGAATGTGGAAGGCACCGCGACAGAGCCCGCCCAGTGGCCACCATGACTTGAACTCGCCTGGAAAAGTTTATTGCACCAAACTTATGGAGCTCTCCCTGCTGTGGGGATCCAATTGTGGTTTGCTCCCCTTTCTATAAACCGATAAATCCATCCTACTGTGAAAAGTTCGAGCCATACTGAACAGAGTGGAGGTTGGCAGAGTCCTCTTCATTTCCTCTGGGAGCCTTCGCAGACGAGGTAGCGTGGAAGTCCGCACAAGTCTCATATTCCTATGGGAGCCTTAATCTGCGAGCCAGCGACCTCCAGGATCAAGAAGGGGCCTCAGGGGATGGGACTCCAACTCCTGGTAATTTGGGAAGATTAGTCCCTCTCTCCACTTAATTCCAAGAACAAGCCAGAATCTTTGTCCCCCGATAGCAGAGTGGGGTGACTCGCATGTCCGTCGTGCAAACCCGCACCCCGAGGGACGCTGGCCGACCATGGGGATCCAGGGCATGGAACTCTGTGCGGTGGCTGTGGTCATTGTCCTCTTCTTCGCCGTCCTCAAACAGTTTGGGATTTTGGAGCCCATGTCCATGGAAGGTAATTTAATGCTTTGCATGAAGCCATGGGGAGCTGAGAAGACCCCAGTCAGGCAAACACCTTCTCCTTTAAGTCCGCCCACTTCCCCAAAATGTCCTGTGTTCAGGAAGCGTGTTCCCTGTGGCCGTAAAGGAAGGAAGGGGTGCTGCCCCAGGACATTGCATCCCCAGGCACTCCCCTCTATACATGTCCCACCAGCATGCATCATCCTGCACCTGGGATAAGATGAAACATGTTTTAACTAAAGCAAATTTCTTGCATTGAGTTAAGTTATATTTATTATACATCAATGCAGGAACCAAGGAACAAATCTGTGGTAATTGGAAGATTGTTGTGTGGTGCAGAGTGCTAAATAACACACATTTAACAAAATAACTACGTTCTTAAGACCTTGGCGTACAGTAGTCTAAAGTTGGGCCATCACAACGCACTAACGGTACAAAGTATTTGTTGGAAAACTCAACATGACAGAGACAACTTTTCGTGTTGTATAAGATGCCGTTAACTTCGTGGTGAAAGCTTCAGAGTCTCCTTGCCTTCACTTTGGCACCAAAGTCGATGACAGCGGTGTGGGTGTGTCTGAGCGTGTGCAAGGGCAGAGGGCACGGCTCTCGCTATTGATGGGTGGAAGCGCGGAAGCGGTCTGTATGGGGGCAGAGGGATCGGCTCTCGGTGGGGAGAGCTGACGCGTTCTGTATCATAGCACAGGGCTCGGCGCACTTCATAGCCAGCGGAGTGTGTCAGGGCGGGAGTGGCCCTTGTGCTCGTATTCTTGCCTCCGCATAAGAGTCTGGAACAGTGTTGCTGTGTGTTAGGGCGTAGGGCTCGCATTATGCAGTGATGGTTCACTTCAGGACCATGGCCAGGGACAGCGACCGATGTGGAGGGGATGCTAAGGAAGAGAGCCCAGTTCTCTTAATAGTGAGCCCTTGAGGGCACAGCATTTCAGCACCAGAGTGAGTTTCAGCTGTGTGTGTGTTCGTGCGTGCACGTGTTTGTCTGGGCATAGTTCTCTAATGTGACAGCTGAAGGGGCCCCATATTTTCACTAGAGTCAGAAAGTGCGTGTGTTGCGTGTGCCTGTGTGCACTGGTCTGTCTATGTGGAGATAACTGTGGTAGGGGGCTCAACTGCAGGTGGTGATGGCGCGTTTCAGCATCAAAGAGAGCGTCGTGTTTACGGACCAGGGGCTCTGCTCTATCCCGTGACTGCTGGACGCTCACCGCATTCTCGCCTCAGAGGCAGGGTTTGCAAGAGTACCGGGAGCGGAGGAGCGTTATGTAGCTGGGGCTGGAAGGTCGTCAAGGTCGGAGCTCACCTTTCTCTGCGATGCTGACTGCGGTGGTTCCCTATCTTCACTTAAGCACCGGGGTGCAGGGGTGTCGATGTGCCCGTGTGTGGGGGCGTCAGGGAAGAGGGCTCATTTCTATGCTGTGTGTCTGGAGGTGTAACATATATCTCCAGTACGAAAGTCGGAGACAGCGGGTGTTTGCGGGTAGGCGAACAATATATGCGTGTGTGATGTTAATGCGGTTACTATCAACCAGAAATAGACAATTTATAGCAATAAAATAAACATCCCTCGGACATTTTAATGTGCCAGCCTCATATGGTGCCCTGCGAGTCTCACCCTGGCCGAGAGGGCGCCACCGACGTTGGGGGCGGAAGGACGATCTCCCCTCTTCTCTAACCCCTCTGCCCCCAAGTATTTCGTTTTTTGAACATGAACAAAAAAAATGTAAGTACCGACAGTGTTTCCACTGTTGGGCATGTTTTGTTGGCAGTTATGAAAGACTTCAGCAACATTCAAAGTCTCCAGGGTGTGACGCAGGTCCCATGAGAACTATTTTCTACAGTAGACAACGCTGTACGTTTGAAAACGAAATTCTGTGCTGCTCCCTCGGTGGTACTTGGAGGGCTGTCTGGGGTGGGGTTCCCTACAGCCCTGAAAGCATTACCTTATTTTTCAGCTCCCCGGGGATACGTGCTTGGGGCCGTGTGGGGTAGTGGAGGCTTATGCGGGCCGTCTCTGTGCCCAGAAATGCATTTGGGGCTATCAAAGCAGATGACTAGACTTTTTACAGGGGCTGCTACAGATAAACACCTTCCCTTCTTCAGCACCAGAGACAGTGACGTCTGTGGAGGGTGCAGTGGTGAGAGCTGGGGACTTGCCTTCTGCAGCATGTAATGAACAGACTAGGCAACCAATTCTGATCACAAACCAGGGAGAAGGCTCCGTGTGTGTATGTATATACATCCAGGGGTGTCGACGTGTGTACAACAGAATGCAAGGAATTTTGTTGTCATAACAAGCCCCACGAGTATTAGTAAAGTAAAGGGAAGCTCTCCACAACCCTGTCTAACAGGCAGTGTTCGTTGCGTAGCCTTGAGAACAGGCTGTTTGCTCCCGGTGTCTCTTTTAGTGAGGTGCACGGGCATATTTGCCGCCCACTCCACTGTTTTTGAAGGGTCTCGTGGTACGAGACATCTTTCTTCAGTTTTAGCAACACAGATTTCCTTTTATACTTGATCTAGCATATCAATGGCTAAAATCCTGTCTGTCGGGGAGGACCCAGAGAATTCAATTAGGGGATTGTATATCTGAGGTGGGTGTTCCTGAGTGCGGAGTCCCGCAGGGCTCTGCATTGTCACTACTCTTATTCAATCTTTATCTACAACCACTGATAGACTCCCTGGCAAGCATGGGCTGCAGAATTTTTAACTATGCTGATGATACTCAGTTGTTACTGAGTATTGACAACACGGCATTTGCACAGACCCAGGCCCAGAACATACTTAGATATACGGTTAGCTGGATGACGGCAAATTTTCTGAAAATAAATCCCAAAAAAACTGAGGTTCTGGTGGTTTCAACTACTGCCTCGCCCTGGAGTGATTTGTTTTGGCCCCACCCCAAAACCATGCCCCAATGTAAAAAGCCTTGGTATTAAGATCGACCATGAGCTGACAATGGCTAGCCAGATATCTTCTGTTGTTGGGACCTGTACTAACCTAATTAGGCAGCTACGCAAGCTAGTTCCCCTACTTTACCTAAATATGCTCCGGACCATTGTCTCGGCGACAATGATTTCAAGGATTGATTATGGGAACGCGCTCTATCTAGGCTTGCCAAAAATTCTGATCAACCGCCTGCAGGTAACTTTGAATGATGCAGCGCGACTGATCTTTAGATTACCTAGACAGACCCATGCCTCCCCATAACTGCGCAGGCTACATTGGCTTCCCATAAAGCAAAGGGTGGAATTTAAAAGTTTATGCATTGCCCATAAGGCAATCTATGGGCACACGCCTGCCTATATAAAAGAGCGGCTTGAGGTCTATAATCCCAAACGAACACTGAGGTCTTCCAACTCCCAATTGTTGTCTTGCCCGCGTTTCAAAATGGCAACCAAGGGTGGGAGATCTTTTTCTGTCCAAGTCCCACAGATGTGGAACAAACTACCGGAGTCCCTCCGCAAAGAAGTAAATCTTCTTCACCTTAGGAAGTCATTGAAAACACTCTTGTTTAGGAAGCTTTCTGTTACATTTGAGTAATGTTGTTATACCTATACCTCCTGTCTACCTACTCAGTTGTGGTTACTGCTTCTGTCATGAGCGCCTAGAGACCTGACGGTGATTTGGCGCTATACAAACCTCAGATAACAATAACAAACCTCAGAAAACTTGAAAATGTCCATGATGTCTTTGTAGGCTGGGCATTGTGGGAGAAAGTGTCTCTACCGCACCCAGGAGACACTACTGGCAGGTTTTGTGCTCTTTCGCTTTCAGCTATGTATGCTGGTTACTGCTTCCAGGCAACTAGCTTTTATTTATACTCTGAAACACCAACCCTGTTTTTATTGCTAATGGGGCTGCAGGCACCAGCCAGCAACACACCTCTGCTACTGCACGACCACTTCAACAGCACTGAGGGAGCAGGCATTGCTACCCATGGCAGATAGAATCCTGGCACCAACCCACTTCACCTCTATCCTAGCTCCTGCCCCACACCTGCTCTCTCACTGACATTTTCCACCGGACGAGCACAGGCAGAAAATGTCAAGATATTTCTCTAAAATGGGCAAAAGACACAGAAAAGTATCCAGTATTTCACAGTCCATGCAGTTCTTCCTGGTCCAGGACAAAAAGCCAGAGGAGCTAGAATTTGATGCATGGATACCCGAACCAAATTTCAGTCGTCTCGTAATGAGGGCCTAAGTGTTTGCATCTGTGTATTTGGGGTCATAGGGAGCAGTCATCATAGTGTTTCCAATGTAGTAAGTTTGTCTTTGTGTGAATGTCTGTCTCTGGGCATTTATTAGCATTTGCCTGTGTGGGCCATGTGTATAGTTCTGTGTGGAAGTAGTTGGAGAATCCCCAATGTCATCTCTAGCATCATGGCAACCACGTGTTTTTGTGTGAGTTTGCATCGGTATGGGTTTCAGAGGGGATCAGTGTTCTGGCCGGAGATTGTGTGTACTGCATATGTAGATATCTCTATGTATCTCTGTATATATTAGTATCTCTGAGTTAATATGTATCTGTGTCTTCTGTGGTTACTTATCAACATTTACTCTGTGTAAGCCTGTGTATGTGTGTTGCATAATTCAACAATTTCTTAGCCTCTTACTGCTGATGTGGTGGCCTTTTCAGTTGACCACTGAAATGTGAGAGCTTAGTTCAGTCAGACATAATGCATTACAAGGTGTAAAGCTGCCTAGCTGCTAGCTATTTGACATCAATGTGGTGCGTTGTTCTGTGTGAGAGAGTGAAGTGGTAGTCGCAAAATATAGTGATCTCTTAATACATGTGAATGGTATCATGACTCCCATTTGGGATCATCGTATATTGTATCATGGTATATAATGTGCATTGTATGGTTTGGACCATGTCATGGAGTGTGTAGTTAAGACTTTTTGAATAAATGGGTCTGAAGAGTAGTTTATTCTTCCAAAACAGGCCCCAGAAAAACCCAGAGCGAGAGTAGTTAACTGCTCCTCTTACAGCCTCTCATGTTCATTACCTCAATTCAACATTCCATATGACATCACAATACAGCTAATGACATATGATATTAACATTAATGTAGCCTATGAGGGGCATGCTTTTAACTTGTATTCTATTGCTACACACCTCCATTACAACATACCCCCTCTCCAATAATAACAACAAAAACACAAATAAAATAAATACTTAAATCCTAGAACTTTCTATATACATGACACATTCAAATCGATAATTGTTACTAGATGACTTCGTCTAAACACTGTGCAATCATAATACTTATGTCGCAATGTAGATAAAGTTAAAGGTAATATCATACTTTACCACAAACAGTCTTTCAATTTCACGGGTATTTTTATTCTTCTTCCCAATCTACTCAACTTCTCAACCCCTGACGTAGAGGATAAGCGTTGTTTGCTCCTAATATGTTGTTCCCCCTTCTCTGACCCTGACGTGGATGATAAAGGTTACTCATTTCTAGCACACTGTTCCACACTTAGTAACCTCCATCAGCCTTATTCATATCCAATGCTTCCATGTCACAATCTATTTCTTAGTTCTCATTTTCCACCTCCTCATCCGGCCTCTGTGAATTATCCTCATCCAGAAGCCAGTCTTACTGATTCGACTGAGCAACACTCTCAAGATCTTTGGTAATATTCTGTAGTATTCTCACATGATGTTTCATTCCTTATGTTTCTTCACTCTAGCTGCTCAGCCTGTGTGTGTGTCCTCTGTATGGAATGTTGGTGAGTGGACTTTCACTAGAATGCCTGGGTGACTGGATGAGGTGTGACAGTTGGTCAGAGAGGCTGAGCAGCTAGCAGGCTGCTCCTGGTGGGGCTGTGAATTACCATCTACAAGACTTTTACCACCTGTTAACTTACTTCTGAATAAACCTACTTGGTTTACATCATACCAGCGTGGCGTGATTACCACATTAATTTTGGCGACGAGGATGGGATTGACTCCAGGGTTTTGTTTACCCTTATCTTTTCTTGCAGGCGTAATTCCTGTGTGTGTAAGACACCTTGTGCTGCACTCTCATGATGTTGTTTGTTTTTTTGCTTGAGTTTTTTTGTACCCTTACATGAGGGTTGGCTTGAGGGTTTTGATTACCTTTATCATTTGTTGCAGGTGTAAGACCTGTGTGCGTAAGACACTTTGTGCTGCACTCTCATGATGTTGCTTAATTTTAGGTTGAGTTTTCTGTACTCTTACAAGAGGGTTGACTCTAGGGTTTTGATTGTCTTTATCATTTGTTGCTGGTGTAAGTCCTGTGTGCGTAAGACACCTTGTGCTGCACTCACATACTGTTGTTTGGGTTTTTGGGTGAAGTTTTGTACCCTTACATGAGGGTTGGCTCAAGGGCTTTGGTTGCCCCTACATGCGTAAGTCACCTTGTGCCGCACTTGCTTATTGTTGTCCGTTGTTGATGCTGGGCACAGGACTGAGGGTTATGTGTCCCTTTACTCCACATGAAGTGCGTAAGACACCTTGTGCCACACTTACATTGTTGTCCCTTGTTTATAGTGGGGGCAGGACTTAGGGTTTTACTTTGTGTATAAGTCCCCTCTGTCCACATTACTTGTCTTCCTACACGGGAGTTCATATGACATTGCATTGGTGTTCCTTATTTTAGTTTGGAGCAGAACATTAGGTAGTCCCTTTTGTCCACATGACTTGATTCTCCTCACAGAGAACACAAACGTTGTCCCCTGTTAATGGTGGGGGCAGGATTTTGGGATTCAGTCCCTTTATTCAACATTACATTTTGACCTATATTTATTTTATGTATTTGAGAAGGGGGATGGTTATATTGTATTGAGTAGCCATCTTTTCCTTCTTGTCTTGGGTTCCTTTCCCTCGCGTGGTGCGGTGTTCCCGTCATCCCTGGGTCTGGGCTTTTGACTCTGTTTTAAATTGTTCATTTCCTCTCCATGATGTTCTCTTCATTTTTGGGATGTGGACTATTTATGTATAATGTACATTTATGCCTATAGTGCATGTTCATAGTTATGCATTCGCTCTTTCTTCGTGCCATTAGGGAAGAGGTATGTAGTATTCTCACATGATGTTTCATTCCCTATGTTTCTTCACTCCAGCCTGTGTGTGTGTCCTCTGTATGGAATGTTGGTGAGTGGACCTTCACTAGAATGCCTGGGTGACTGGATGAGGTGTGACAGTTGGTCAGAGAGGCTGAGCAGCTAGCAGACTGCTCCTGGTGGGGCTGTGAATTACCATCTACAAGACTTTTACCACCTGTTAACTTACTTCTGAATAAACCTACTTGGTTTACATCATACCAGTGTGGCGTGATTACCACATATTCATATTGACCTTATAAAAAGCAACACAACTTAAATGCCACACTTTACCATCACTTAGTTGGACTGAGTTTCACAGCACTTTAACAACTTTTAAAGGGGATAAATACTGCGCTTTGATTTTTTATACATACTCATGATCTCTTAATTCTTACACAGTCTCTAACTTGTGTATTTACATATTTGCATTTGTTTTTCCTGTCAAAATAATCTTTACATTCCTTCTGAGCCTTACACAAATTCTCCTTCACTACTGTAGGTATCCATTTACTAACTTTAGATCTAGACATCCATTCAGCATTGTCTTCCATAACAGGAATCATGCCTCTCATAATGTCGAATGGGTGGAAAAAAGCAGACTTACAAGGTGACACCATATAGGCCTACACAGTTCTCTACACTGTCTTGGCCCAACACAAATTTGTCTCTTTAACCGTAAAGTGTAATTTTAGCACTCTATTAAAGCGCTCCATTGCTCCATTCCCAGCAGGATGATATAGATATGTAATGTTATGTACAATCCTATTCCTCCTCAAATACGTCTTGAACACCTCAGAAGAGAATGGAGGCCTATTGTCAGTCAGAATCACTCGGGGAAGCCCTCCTCTTAAAAATGGGTATCCCTAAATTTGATTATAACCTGGGCATCTACCCTAGACACCATTTTTATATCTGCCCATGTTGCAAAGTGGTCAATTAACACAATAATGTACTTAGACAAATTTACATCTTGAACCAGACCCAAAATGTTCAAATTTGTTCTCTCCCAAGGCATCTCTGCTCATTTTAAGAATCAATCAATCAATCAATCATTGCATTTATATAGCGCACTACTTACCCAGAGGGTCTCAAGGCGCTGGGGGGGGGGGGGGTCGGGGGGGGGATCTGCTACTGCTCGAACAACCAGGTCTTCGACCAAGTAAGGGTGGGCAGAGCTAGCGGAGTTGCACTACGCAGAATTACATAACAACTCAGTGGAATTCCGCGAAGTTCCACTCTGCTCTACTTATGAAACAAGTGCAAGGGGGCAAATATTTACACTACTCTAAAATAACAGAGCTTGATGAAAACGGTATTTGTTACCCCAAAGAGACCCCTAGGGGATGTAGGCCCTGTGTCATAGCAGCACCCAGAATGCCCACCCACCCTATCAGTGATCAGTAGCAGCAGCAGCTGAACGCAACGGACATGGGAAGATGAAAGGCCCACTTTGTTAATCCTAAAACAGAACACGAACACTCAGCAACAACAACAACAACGTTCATTTTATTGAAGACATTTGGTATGGCCGGTGGAAGAAATGCAGTTGGCGGCCATACACTCGCTACGGCCCTGACTAACCAGAGGTTATGCATTGTTCGCATCATGCTGTGTAATTAAGAGCTGCGCACACGGTCCTTTAAAATGGTAGTAAATTATTCACCCTGCCACTGGGGTTGCATTGTGAAGTTTGAGTCTGTACTAATTTCAATGAATATGGGCCAATTAAGACCAACATGAGACACATCTTATAGTGTATGTATACTACAAGTTTATTGATATTTTAAATGGAACTAAGTTCAGGTTGAAATGATTCAGGGCTTGATCGTGTGACTACCTTGCATGCCGTTCCCAAATGTTTTGTTTCTCCTCTTCCTTACAGAAAAACCCAGAGCGCAATCCCTCACTGCGAGTCATTTCCATGTGTGGGTTTCCCCCCGCCCCCTTTCACTCTCCTTCGTATCTACTCAATAATACAGGCGCATCTGCTGCATTGAACGAGTAGGCCTTAAACTTTCTAAAGTGGCAAATATAGGTCTGTAGATAGTGGGGTACTATGGTCTGACTCAGCCACTTTCCATGTATCTCCTACCGCACCTATACCGCAGACTCTTCCTTTAGTCCGAAACAAATTAACAATGGCTGCGACTCCCACCTGCGGTAACAACAATACCACCTCCTCTCCAGTTGCTAATTCTAAAAGGTTCAAACCCCTGTGTCACTTCCCGTGGGCTGCATCACTCCCTGCCTGCCCAACCCAACGCAGTTTTCTAATGTTTTTTGGGTTTTTTTGCTCTTCAGTTGAGCGGGTGTGTGTTTTTGATTGTCTCACACAAAGCTAACTCTCATTGGCTACAGGTATTGCAGTCTCAAGGAGAGACCGCACCGATTGGCCAAAACATTAACAACTATAATTGTTGCCCTGTAGTCCCGGTCGGAGGATAATGCACTTTTTTCTCAACTACTTTTTTATGGGCAAACAGCTTAGGAGTTCAAAGTTGTGAGGAAGTGTCCATCGAAACCCCAAAGCATCTACAGCACGCAATACATGATTGAGAGGTATTTAGGAGGGCTGGAAGCACGCACAGAAAACTGCATGAATGTAGGGGTTCGTTAAACTCTGCTCTGTCAGTGGTTGGCGGAGATTTTTGGCCAAACTACGTACTCTAAGAGGAGCACGGAGTGCCGCAAACTCCGCTGGCGGCGCAAAGTGTACCGTACACCCTTAATTTTAAGGGACATAGGGGAGGCTTCATTGTGACCAGTGACTTTTCAGAATTGTTACATAACATGCATTCTCTAACCTTCCTTTCTATAGCTAAATCTAAACCAGTCAACCATTACAAGTACTTGACCCCGTTTTTCATTTTGGATATCCCTAAATGTCCCTGATTACATAAATGTAACACTTTTTGTCTGAGACGTTTCAGGGTGATTACTCTACCACAATGTAGTATCCTGTGTTTTTGCATGGAAAGTTCATGTCTTAACTTCTAGTGCACTTGTAGCTCTTCTCCAACATCCTTCTTGGAGGGTCAACCATTCTGTAGCCACTCTTTGATTTCTTGTAAAACTTAATCCTCATCCATCGCCTTCTTCCACTCCTGTTCTCTTATGCCATCCACACACTCATTAATTTAAGCCACACAGCATTTCTCCAAATCATCATGTGGCATAATTTTCACGGAAAGAGGCATTCTACTCACTTCTGTATTTTGTACTCCTGGCAGATAGCACCCCTTGTAGTTATAATCTAGCAACTTTATTGACATACGGGTTAAACGTTGAGAAGCATTCAACAAACCCTTAGTTGTTAGTACATTGTTAAGGGTTTGTGATCAGTTCGAACAATAACTTTTGATCCCTTTATGTAAGCCCTAAAATGTTTCAAACCCCACTCACATGCCAGTTCCTCTTTTGATTACAGCATATTTCTCTTCTGTAGGGTCAGAGATCTTGAAGAAAAATGCTATATTGTGTTAGTTACTATTGCCATCCAAATGCATTAACACTGCACCCTGACCCTTGCAGCTAACTTACATCCTTACCACTGACCTTAACTTGGGGTCAAAACTCTATAGTGCCAGTGCACAACAAATTAAATATTTAATTTCTTGAAATGCTTCTTGACATTCCTTTGTCCACAGGAAATCACATTTGCTTTCAATAAATGTCTGATAAGAAACGTTTTAGTTGGAAAATTAATTACAAACTTGGAATACAATTCTGCCATCCCCAAAAATGTTCTCATCTCATCTTTGTTTGATGGGTGGAAGCACTTTTTATTGCTTCAACTAAAGACGTTTTTGGTTCAACCCCAATTCCACCTATTTCATGACTCAAATAGGTTACTGGTCTTCTCGCAAATATGCACTTCACATACTCTGCAGTTAACCCTTTATCTTGCTGGTTTTTTAGCACTGGTCTATGTTTGGAATCATGCTCCTCTCTCATTTTTCCCATTACCAGGATATCACCCTGGAAGAACATCACATTTTTTTCACTCTTAAACAATTTGAGCATTAAACGTTGGAACATCGGCTCTGCCGATGCTAAACCAAAAGGTACCCTGACAAACTGAAAGCAACCAAAGTATGTAATGAATACTGTTAACCAGTGGCTCTCAGGATGTAAGGGTAACTGATGGTCTGCAACAGTTAAATCTATAGTCGTAAACCATTGAATATCCTATGTTGTCGACATTTCATTAATTCTGGGTAGCGGAAAGTGGTCCACTAGAATTTTCTTATTCATATCTCTTAGGTCAACGCATAATCTAAGTTCGCTTTAGCTTGTGATGCTATAACTAATGGAGCTACTGGAGCTACCCAATCTGAAGATTTCACTGACTCTATTGTGCCAGTTTCTTGTAGCTTGTTTAATTCTTTCAAAACTTCTTCTCTAATTGTCATTGGGATATTTCTAGCCTTGTGGACACATGGAACTGCATCATCTATTAAAATTATCCTGTAGCGAGAGGTGTCCAAAATGGCGCCCATGTAGAACCTTCCTAGCGGAGCTCCACCGCCTGACATTAGCATTGGCCCGGAGTCTGGGCTGCCCTGAACTCCACAACTACTGGGTCGTCAATCCCTGGGGGGGGTCTGACCTTCATTGGCCGACTGGGACCATACCGGAGTCAGTGGCGAAGTGATCCTGCAAACGGCTGCGCAACAAAAATGGCGGCCACAACAGAGACCTAATTCTGGCCCCTGGTGACTGGAGGGCCCATGGCCAGCAAGGCAGCCATCTGACCAGGTGAGTGGAGATGTGGACCTGCCCCAATCACTTCACTGCAGAGTTCTCTGCTCTATGGGCTCCGCTGGACCTGCCGGCTGCAGGGACTTAGGCCGTATTGCCTGGCACCGGTGTGGTCGTACTGACGTGCAGAGAGAGAGGAGGCCGGGTGGGCTGAGGGGGGCACCCATTCGACCCCCGGCAGCCTGACAGACAGAGATGCGTGGCATCTGTAGAATGGTTGGAAGATGCCCCCACTCCTACTTGGAGTAGTTTTGTGCGGTCACAGGGCCACTGGAACAGGCTCCATCCCCCACTCTGCAGGGGGGGGCTCCACACAAATGCCCAGCCTGCTGCTCCCTGCCACAAAGTATCCCACGGAGTGCTCTTGGGCCAATAAACTGGCAGCTGCCATAAACTGGGGGCCTAATGCCAGCCAGATCAACGCCTGCCCTTGGTGTTTATCCTTGCAGCCTGCCCGGTCTGACATGCCTGGCCCAATACCCTCACCTACATAGTGGGACTGCACCTGCCAACATGTTTGCTGAGGACTGAAGCTCTGCCTCAGCTGGGACTGGGGTGGCCCTGCATGGTAGCTCTAGGACCCCAGGGGCCCAGATGCCGCAGGCTGAGGTGCCAGACACCATTCAGGCATCCCCTCACTGTATATGCGCTCCTCATTCTCTATCTGGCCTGGTCTTCTTTAGCCTGGTGCCACTGATTTTCTATAGAGCAGGCACCAGCACCTGCATTTTGGTGGAGACCAGACCACTCTGGAATATACGCTGGACTCTTGATGGTGACCCCAGGCACCCGGAAGCCAGAGTTGAGATTGGCAACACTGGGGATCTCCTGATCAATGGACGTCTATGTCGGAACCTCCTGATCTCAATGCCTGGTCTGGGTGCCTTGTTCTCTGCAAGGGATGCACTATTCACCCAAGCGGGCCCTTCTCCTGGGGCCGCGCCACCCCTCTCTCTTAAGTGACGTACTTGTTCAAAGGTTTTGCTAGGTCTTACCAATTAAACTGCAAAAAGTTGGCCACCCTCAAGGATGTGTTTGCCAAGCCACCGCCGAGGAGAGTGGACCAGGAAGGGGAGACACGTGACTGAACCCACCCCTGTGGAGGTCCCGGCATCAGGATCTCGGACTGAAGCCACACCAGTCACAAGAGAATTCTTAGAGCCTTATTCAGAACCCTCCAAGACAATTTCGCTGCCCTCTAGAATGGTATTGTGGCTGTTGTCTAGGATATCAGGTGGAACCTGGCAGAATTGGACCAACGGGTCCACTCTCTGGAGCAAAAGACAACATCTTGTGAGGAAGAGTTGGAAGGTCACCAGTGGGAACTCATAAACCTACAGAAAAAGAACTCGGAACTCCGCTACCAGCTAGAGAATCTTGAGAACAGATTCAGACGTTCCGACATACGCATACGGGGAGTCCAATTGCAGGCGGAATCCGGGCAGCTGGAGGACTTTGTCATACGCCTATTTGCTGTGTGGCAACAGAACTTGTTGATCAGACAATCCTCATTGATCGCACATATACAGCGGGGTGTCCGCCCGCTCTCTAGGTCAACCAAAAGACATTCTCACCTGCCTGCACTATGACAAGGAAAAGGAGACTATCATGTCTGCGGTTCGGGATAAGAATGCTATAGACTTCGAAGGCCTTAAGATCTGGCTGTACCAAGACCTTTCACCTATCACTCTCGAACTGCATTGCTGGATGCTGACCAACCTCCTCAGGGATAAAAGTATCAAATACAAATGAGACCACCTCTTCTCACTTCAACTTGTCTGGGGCAAAAAAACTCAAAGCATTCAGACACTTGAGGTGGCCCGCTCCTTACTCACCATGGCTACCTTTTCAGAGGAACTGCCCGCCCAATCATCGGTACAATAGCCCACCACTCCGCTGACAGGGATGCGCCGCTCCTCTCACCTATCTAAGAAACTGGTTTGCAAGCCCATGGAGAAAGAAACCATTAAATCAATGGGGTGTCACCCATAGAGTCAAAGGACCTGGGTATAAATCAGTTAAAGAAAAAACATTGGTCCTCGACTATCGATCAAGAAACAGACATTACATGAAACACATTTTTTGATTCTGAAAATGCAAATTAAATCAGCATACTTTGAATTTAAGTAGGAAAACGGGGGAGATATATATCTTGTCTCAATTAGTTCTATATGTATTGAATGAAAAAGAAATAGTACCCTAGTATGTCAATACAAGCAATAAATTGTCACCACACTCTGGAAATGTACTTCAAAAGAAATTGACATATTTATTTACAATTACCAATAAAACAATAGTTAACAGAGGACGGCGCAAGGACTATTAGATATAGTCAGTGAAAAGATAGAAGGTGCTCAAGTGAATAGAAAGAGAGAGGAAAAAATCAGGTAGATAATTTAGCTATTTACAATAGAAACAAAGCGGGCAACCTTCCGCTATTGTTGTGTGCCTGTCCGCACAATTTATTTTGAAGGGTAAGGCCAGGGAGGGGACGTTATTGGTACAGGCACATTGATGATAAAAGCGTTGACGTTTCGACCCTGATGCTCATGGGAAATTTGGGCCTCGGCGGCGGGTCTTCCTCAGGACGTGGGGGGGGGGGGGGGGTAGTGGAAAACACTGGCTTGGCCGTTGTCCAATAAATGATCTGGATCGGACACCAATAGGGCTGGTCAATTGGGTATTCAATTCAAGTTTCCAGGGTATGAGTCACCTGTGGAGTCTATTGTCTTGGGAATTGATTCACCAATTGGATTAGTCTGTGCTTTATTGTGATACCCAGTAATGGAAGTGATAGGGCAGTCCTACCGGTGCCCCCTCGGGCAATCCGGTGGCTTGGAAGAAGTTTCGCCTCTATCTTGGGTTGTAAATATTTGGATCACCTGAATTCCGATAATGTGTGCCTCGGTGACCACGGGCAGTATCTAGCGCAAACAGCGTCTAGCGCGAGGAGCAGTGGCTTCGGCTCTGCAGAGTACAGCGGTCGGTCTCGGCCGAGACCGACCGCTGTACTCTGCAGAGCCGAAGCCACTGCTCCTCGCGCTAGACGCTGTTTGCGCTAGATACTGCCCGTGGTCACCGAGGCACACATTATCAGAATTCAGGTGATCCAAATATTTACAACGCAAGATAGAGGCGAAACTTCTTCCAAGCCACCGGATTGCCCGAGGGGGCACCGGTTGGACTGCCCTATCACTTCCATTACTGGGTATCACAATAAAGCACAGACTAATCCAATTGGTGAATCAATTCCCAAGACAATAGACTCCACAGGTGACTCATACCCTGGAAACTTGAATTGAATACCCAATTGACCAGCCCTATTGGTGTCCGATCCAGATCATTTATTGGACAACGGCCAAGCCAGTGTTTTCCACTCCCCCCCCCCCCCCCCCCCCCGTCCTGAGGAAGACCCGCCGCCGAGGCCCAAATTTCCCATGAGCATCAGGGTCGAAACGTCGACGCTTTTATCATCAATGTGCCTGTACCAATAACGTCCCCTCCCTGGCCTTACCCTTCAAAATAAATTGTGCGGACAGGCACACAACAATAGCGGAAGGTTGCCCGCTTTGTTTCTATTGTAAATAGCTAAATTATCTACCTGATTTTTTCCTCTCTTTTTCTAATCACTTGAGCACCTTCTATCTTTTCACTGACTATATCTAATAGTCCTTGCGCCGTCCTCTGTTAACTATTGTTTTATTGGTAATTGTAAATAAATATGTCAATTTCTTTTGAAGTACATTTCCAGAGTGTGGTGACAATTTATTGCTTGTATTGACATACTAGGGTACTATTTCTTTTTCATTCAATGCATATAGAACTAATTGAGACAAGATATATATCTCCCCCGTTTTCCTACTTCAATTCAAAGTATGCTGATTTAATTTGCATTTTCAGAATCAAAAAATGTGTTTCATGTAATGTCTGTTTCTTGATCGATAGTCGAGGACCACTGTTTTTTCTTTACATGGAGAAAGAAAGCCAGAAAGAAAGAGTAGCCTTGATACGTCAGCTACAATGCTGTGATAGTGCATCGGATAGTGACCACAAGGGGTCCAAGGGATCAGTGGTAGACACGACTCCTCTTCATTGCAATTGCTGCCATGATCCTAACTCCGCAACATATCTGGGGTCAGTTTGTTCTGGCTCCGTCTTTGCCTTGTTCCTGGCGGTGGAGTTCCCTCACTTCAATACGCCAAATGGGAGAACTGATGCGAGCTGGCGCTGATGGCATTGAACCACAACAGTTGGTGCACCCTGTTCCCAGGCGGGTAACTTGTTAACTGTATTGTTTACTGTTTCACCTCTTTTTTCTCTTTTGCTGTTTGCTCTCCAATAGTACCACACTTATTCCATATGCCCCATCATACAGTGTCTTTCCCACACAGTGTACAATTCCAACCAGGACACTAGCCGTCTTCCAATTCACTCCGACACACAATCCCTAATGTTTACTGTCTTTAGCTTGAATCTATATGGCCTTAATGCTCCGGCGAAGTGAATGACACTTCTATCCTTTCTCAGGGATGCAAAGTGAAACATATGCCTTTTTCAGGAAACCTACCTCGATAGGGCGGAATGGCAATACCCGCGTTCCAGATGGTTTGATTGCCAGTACGATGCAGAAATATAAGGGAGAAACCCTAATCCTAAGAAATCCCTTTTCAACTAGAATGATTGTAACCGTAATGGAAAAACGAATAAATATTATAACATTCTTCAGATGCGGATCAAGTGGTATAGGTACTTAACATACATATAAGCAAGCAATAACATTTATATTAATGCAAGGAATAGAGAGAAAATAATCAGTGTTGAGGTAGTTGAGATCCTACCAGGAAAAAGCATTGGTGCTTCGTGGACCAGGCTGTGGCAGGTATCCATTTGTGGAAAGTGTCCTGGCTACTGCAAAACCACTGACCAGCTGGTCCTTATACATCGCCGGTTCTCCTAGTACAAGGGGGTTGTGGGATTAGGTACAACTCACAAAGAAGCTATCTACCCCAGTATCCCCCCAAACACCTACCATAGGGAATCCAGACTTCCCTCCAGAACTGATGGGCTCTGCGTTTCTCCACTGGCAAGAGGTCAATTGCAAGAGAATAGGCAACTTCTTTGATTAGGATGAACTTACCACAATTCCAAGCTGCATATGGTCTTCCACCTGAGGACTCCTGGCAACGCACGGTGATCCATCACTGGGTCACGCACCCGCTGATTCTCCCTCAGGCTAGTAGGCATCTTACTCCCTTTGAGAAATGGCTCCTTACCCACACATCTGACAAACACCTACTTTCGGATCTCTGTGGTGCTGTTAACACACCTTCCACCCCTGCTAAATCGCCTGCACAGCCATGCTGGGAAGAGGAATGTGGATGCACATTTACCACTAAAATGACATCCTCCACCGTGCATGTGCCTCTGCCTGCAATTCCTCCAGCAAGGAGATGTTTCTCAAAATTGCCCATTATTGGTACCATACTCCAGCAAGAGTTGCCCAGTGGAAGAGAGGCAGCAATGGTGCTTGCTGGCATTGCAGTGATCTATTGGGCACACTCACTGACTCGCCCTGTATGGACCCTATATTTCTCCCTTAGACTCCACCCTCACCCACACCCCAGATCTCCTTGATTGTTAACCTGTTTTGGCCCCTACATGTCCACCGGCCGATGGTTGTAGAGGATTGTTGTATACTACCTTTAAAATGAATAAACCGATTTAAACCATATATTTATCCTGTGCTGGAACCCCTTAAGTTCACCTTTGGTGCCTGAAAATACTCGATCAAATTCTTCTAATATCTTTTTCTCATCCTCATTACTTTGAACTACCATAATAGGATCGGCACTATTGGAATTCAAAATGATTTCAAGTTTCCACTGGTCCCACCACATCAACACCAAAGGCCAGACTTGGCAGCGTATAATTTACATTCAACCTCAGTTTTTAAAAATAAACATCCATTTTTTATAACCAATGAGAATGATGGATCACCCATAACGCTTTTTGGAGCAATATCTGGTGACTCTAATTTGTTTCCCAAAACTGGCATGAATTTCTCTTCCAACACTTTTTCATTCACTATGGCATACAGTGAACCTGAATCATCAGTAATAATAATAGACACCCCTCCCATAGATATTTCACATTGAGTTTCTTTTTCTCACTAAGAACACTCAAGACTTCAGAGTCCGAACCCACACCCAACACACACACGTTGGTATTTTTATCATCAGTGTCTTGTGAAATTGAGCTTGAGTCCTCTTCTGAACCCACACTCAACACACACACGTTGGCATCTTCATTATCAGTATGTTGTGACAAAAAGGTGGAATTATCTTCTAGTTTCTTTTTTGATATCTTCCTATAATTCGTAATGTTTCTTCTACATACTTCTGAAAATACCCTTCAATCCCACATCCTGAACATTTTTGATTACGGGCTGGACATTTTTTGTCATTGGCAAAATGCCCAGCGAGACCACATAACTGGCATAAAGCAAAATGTGATGTACAATTTAACAGACCAATGGATGAAACTAGTTGACTAAAAGCTGCTTTATGTATCTTTATTTTCAATGTTTAATGTTTTGGAAAAAGAACAGAATGGGTCTAAATATAAAGAGTGGACTCAGGCTGCACATAAAGATGTCTTTTTTCTCACCTCATGTAATTGGCCCCATAGTGTATCCTCGGGTTTTTCTGGAAGTGATTCCATTGGAAGACAAAAGGGAATATTTTCCATTTGAAAACAGTTTGTCACATTCAGTTCTTTATCTCCTATATACATTCTATACAGAACACAATCCTTGTTGCTACTGTTTTTTTCCCCTAGCAGGAGCAAGGTGAGAAGGGCAGGTTTGAATGTGATAAACAACATGCATGCATGTATCACGTGTAAAAAAAACAACATTTGGGAATGCCTGTAATTGCACGCTTTGGCACATTACAATATGTATGGATCTGCTTTGCCAGTGCTTGTTTTATCTTGGGTTCCAGTATTCTTACTCCCACCCTTTTCTTACCCAGGTGACCTCGACATACAATTCTACAGAAGTGCCCAAGGCCCCGAATCTTGAAGGAGCCCATGGGCTGCTTGTTGCCCAGTTTGTCAGAGGGATGTCACAAGGACCGCGTCCATGTCCTGTCCCTGTAACTACTTGTTGGCACTCCGCGATGTGAGAGCTGGCTCCTTTTGGGCTCTATTTACCCAAGACCCCTTGTGAGTAAGCAATTGCCACTCAGAATAGGTCATTCCTCCAACACCTCACGTAATTGGCAACAGCTTCGCTGTCAAGTCAGACCACAGAAAGGAGTTTTCAATTTGCATCACTCATCACTGTAACTTCTTGTACATTGTAAGACAAAGGAAGCGATAAGAGGCATTCCCAAAATACTTGCAAATTGCGAATGTATCAATGGTTTGTAATCACTCCATGGACACAAACCATTGAAAGGCTACAGACTACCAATGTAAGTCTACAAATATTCACAAAGGGGAAGGTGGGTGGTTGACTTCCATTTTGTAGTGGAAGTTGCAGGCATTAGAGGAAGCAGAAATTTGTTCCATTGACCATTACATGCTTCTAAAATGTCTCATGTTGTGCCATATTTTCCAGTACTTCGGCTCCTGTCTCTGCAATATGCAGTTGCTGTAATGCTTTCAATTAGCAAATGCAGAGACTTCGGCATTCTAGAACTAACAGGCCACCATTTCTGCAATTTGTGGAGTTTGCAAGGACTTGCAGAAGTAATCCCAGCTCAGGATCGTACTTCCTTCTAAATAACCTCCGCACTGTCGGAGTATTACATCTGGTACAGTGCAAATACTGACTGAACCATGTAACAGATGGCGTAGAAGTGAAGAATCCCTAAAAGAACACTTCCAGAGCCCCCTGCTCTGTTCTGCTGCTTCACTATATGAATATAAAGCTGTGATAAACCACAATCAAAGAAGGCTTCTTGAAAAGTAGTTGTCAAAGACTGGCTGCTGAGAAGATCTGTTTTGGAAAAGGTGATGGACAGAGTCTCTGAATGATGCAGAATACTCCTACCCAGTCAAGAGATCAGGGCTTGATCCATCACCGTTTTTCAGCTCACTGCACCATCCCAGCTCAGAACCTGGCTACATGCAAATTAGCCTGTTCCTGTCCCAGTGCATGATGGGAACAGGGCAGACCAAACTACCAAGTCCCCGGTAGCTTGTCTCCGTTCTGGTGAAGAATTGGCTTGGTAGTTTGGTCTGCCCTGTTCCCATCATGCACTGGGACAGGAACAGACTAATTTGCATGTAGCCAGGTTCTGAGCTGGGATGGTGCAGTGAGCTAAAAACAGCGATGGATCAAGCCCTGATCTCTTGACTGGGTAGGAGTATTCTGCATCATTCAGAAACTCTGTCCATCACCTTTTCCAAAATTGCTGAGAAGATCTGTCAAGTTTCCTTCTTGATTGCTCGAGGAAGGGACAGTGTAGTAAAGGAAGATGCACAGTCCAACTGTGTAAGTTAAGATCCTTTATTGTAAGTTCCTTCCAAGTCCGGTATATAGGTCAAGATAATAAGTACAGAAGTAAAACCCCACCAGGAGCCAGCTGTTAGCAGCTCAGCCTGAGATGACCAACTGCCACAGTAAGTTAGAGAGAGGCACTGTGAGCCAGAGGGACACCCAGGCATTCTATGATGTCACAGATGTCATAGTACAGTCTATCGAGAGAAGAACAGTGGAGAGGACATTTACTACACATCCTTTTCCCTTATGGAATAAGAACAGAATAAAGAAACAATTGGCAAAATACCTCAAATGCAACATCAGCAGGAAAGTACAAAATTGAGATGAACCAAAAGTAATAATGTACGACATGAGATGACATTAGCATGAGGTATCATTAGCAGAGAAATGAACAAAGAAAACGACATTATGTCACTACGGTATACCCTTTTCAGGGGAGATTGTGTGTTCGCGGGTAGTCCGTGCCCCATGTAGTGGTGTTTGCGGGTAGTCCATGCCCCATTTTTGTTCCCAAGTTTATTATCCTGTGGTGTACCCTATTTAGGGGAGGTTATTTCTTTTTAATCTCAGAGTTTCTTCTCTGCGCTGTCCCCTGCTTTTGGTGGAGATTGTTTGCGCACGGCAGGAAGCTCCTGGCAATTACAAATGCAGCGGTTAAAAAGTCAAGCCACTGTAACTGTATGAACAACCAATGTCGGGCGGTAAAAATGCTTGAACTCACAAGGAAAGACGCTGGCACAAACACGCAGTCACAGTCACGATCCTACCTGGCCTGTGTATCAATTGGTTAAAGGCGTTGCTTCTCAAAAAATCAGTCATTGAGGATTAACCAACAGCGCAAAACGTTCCACTTGTAAACCGCTCCTCAAATAACACAACTCTCAACCAACTGCTATGTGAGAACACACTTGTCAAAGAGGATAGCGCTCTTCAATTAACACAATGACAAAGGCTCTTGAAAAACGCCCATACTGCAGGCTGTCCCGATGGTGTAGGACACTGGTGGGGCTAGCTGATGCGTTACCTTTGGGTTTCAATTGACGTCTTGAAACTCTTAATGTCTTTACTTTCTTTTCATTAGGTTCCTTGTTGCTTAGTTGTCCTTATTCTTAACTGCACACGTAGGTTAATCCAGTTCAAATTGTCGCCAAATTGTAGTAAAGGAAGATGCACAGTCCAACTGTGTAAGTTAAGATCCTTTATTGTAAGTTCCTTCCAAGTCAGGTATATAGGTCAAGATAATAAGTACAGAAGTAAAACCCCACCAGGAGCCAGCTGTTAGCAGCTCAGCCTGAGATGATCAACTGCCGCAGTAAGTTAGAGAGAGGCACTGTGAGCCAGAGGGACACCCAGGCATTCTATGATGTCACAGATATCATAGTACAGTCTATCGAGAGAAGAACAGTGGAGAGGACATTTACCACAGACAGCAACTCCTAAAGCCATGGTGCCCCTTTGCTCTTTAATCGTGCATTTTAAATTAGTCAAATGTCTTCTTAAGTGGGTCCAAGTTAAGAGTTCTGAAATTGCTGAGGGGTTTTTATGCCCTCTGTGAATTTCCTCCTGATTGAAGATAAACATGTTGTAGAAGTAGTTAAGCAAGGCACCACACTTTCCCTGAGATCCAGAAAGGAAAAGAGGCCTACAAGGTTTTCCAGAAGAAAATCCAAAGGGAAATCAGACTGTAAAGAAGAAAAATCAGGGACAAAAATAGCGAATGAGCGATGAAAGTTAAGAATAATAAGGGAACAGATGCACTCTGGTGCATCTTTCACTTGTTAATGCCTCTGTTGTACATGACTTAAGGTGAATATGAGTTTTTTCTTATGACATAATTTCCCGTTTGAGCGGAGAACCTTAGGCAGAAGTGTCTTGACCAATGTTCCCTCTAATTTTTTCTCCTGTGTGCAGTGTAAGATCGATGTGCGCTGTAACCAAGGCTATGTGCGCCAGTAACCAGACCGAGCGTGTGGGTGCAGCGCCAAATATCACTCCAAACTTAACCTGAAAAGACTATGCATTTCCACACACAGAACGCCTCGTGAACAGTCTTAAGGCAGGTTTGAAACTGTCCCACATAGAAATTTGAAACCTTGACAGCTATGTTGCTGCATATCTTTTCTTAATAGAGCTGGGCCTCCGGGTGAATATGTGGATTTGTTAAAGTTTTCATGTTAATTGCAGCTCATGCTGGGCGCTGCGATTAACATGAAAACTTAAAAAAATGCTCTCTTTGAGCAGGAAAAATAAAATGATAACTTGGTTATTCTCACTTTATTTTTTACAGGTTCAGGGCTGGTTTAGGGTAGGGGGGCTGGAGGCACAGGGGGAGGTGTGGTTGGTACACTCCTGGTGCACATGACTGCTTGGCTGGCCGTCTTGGCCCGGCTAAACAGTCATGCACACTTTGCATGTTCCCCACAGGTACTATTACACAGCCTGGTGGGGAACATGCCCAGGCCCCCAGTCCACATCTGAGCACCCATCCAGGGTGCTCAGACCAATCTAAATGCTGCATTGCAGCATTGTGATTGGCACTAGGGAGCCTGGGTGCTTCCTGGTTCCAGGACTCGCCGGAGAAGCACTTCTTCTTGTACTCTATATTTTGCCCCCTCTTTCTCTGTCCCCCCGGTCTCTTTCACCCCATCTTTGTTTTTCTCTCTCTCGCTCTCTCTCTCCTTAACACGCTCTCTCTCTCACTCTGTCTCTCCTTAGCACTCTCTCTCTCTCCTTAGCTCTCTCTCTCTCTCTCCCTCCTTAGCTCTCTCTCTCCTTAGCTCTCTCTCTCTCCTTAGCTCTCGCGCTCTCTCTCTCTCTCTCAGCTCTCTCTCTCCCTCTCCTTAGCTCTCTTCTCTCTCTCCTTAGCTCTCTCTCTCTCCTTAGCTCGCTCCCTCTCTCCTTAGCTCTCGCTCTCTCTCTCTCTCTCTCTCTCTCTCCCCTTAGCACTCTCTCTCTCTCTCTCTCTCTCTCTCTCTCTCTCTCTCTCTCTCTCTCTCAGCTCTCTCTCTCTCCCTCTCCTTAGCTCGCTCTCTCCCTCTTGAAGGACTGGGTTCTGTAAGACCCAGCGGTGCCAGGGCACAACACCTGAAACCTTCGTGGGTAACCTGCTCCGGCGTACGAATCACAGAGACACGGGACACTTCCTTGGACGTCAAAGATTCAAGGTTTATTTGCTGCAGGGAACACAGAAGTCACGACAAGTACACCACGTGCAACTTGGGGAGACTGCTTCAAATTGGTTCTGTGGATCGCTCCTTTTATACAGTTTTTACCCATACGACAACATGGTACACAAAAGTTTACAACCCGGTTCTCATCATTATCCCCCAGAGGGGTCGCTTTGGTCACTTTGAAACACATGAGGTCCGGAACATAAGTGCGGAAACATTTGGCGGTTCCCAACTGTAAAAACCCATCTTCCCACCATTAACAAATTCCAATCAGCAGTAAAACGGATCGAAAATAGGAACGAAGACAGGTGCAGAGGAAGACGGAGACAGTGGGGAGATCGGAAAGGGTGTAAAAGGGGAGGTATCGGGAAACACGAGATACAGGCATCAAAGGGACGTGCCTAATGAGATGCACGGCTGAGACAATAATTCCGTGCGGCAAGATGAGCCTCGAGCGGCGCCATCTGCCTTACAGTAGCAACCCCCTCGTCATAAATACACTTACAAAGAACATGTGTCTTCCGCAAATATCTTGGGAGTCCCAGGGTCGCGAAGCGGACAACGTCCGTTCGCTGGCTACTTGAGGGCAAGAGACAAAATGGATGCCGTATCTAAGATGGAACCCGTGGGTACAGATGAAAAACCCACATAACAAACGAACGGTTTAAGTTAGCACAGCGAAACTGCGCACACTTACTAAACTCGTCATTTGCGGTTCATAGATACCAGGCTCGACTATATTCGTACGAGTCGAAAACACCACTTACAATTGTCACGGAACCTCAGACGCTCCTTTTGCCCTCATGTAGGCAAGCACTAGTCGGAATCATATTCGATATTCATCAAACCATCGAGATGTTGTTGTAGCATAGCTCTGTCCAACCGAGTCCCCTTGGTAACAGGTGGCTGTCTCATACACGTTGTAGCACAGAGGCCACATAAGGCAGGACCACACTGCACACAAAGGCAACACGTGAACAGGAACACCACAACGACTCCGATGATCATCAGAATCTTCCAACCCCAAGTCGACATCAGGCCCCAGAGCCAACCAAGTAGCGTCCAATCCCCTACATCCACGTGTATGGATTCGGAGATCTTATGCAACCTCGAGATGGCTTGATAGACAGTAGGAGCATTATCTGGAATGAAAATGCAGCAGCTCGAATGGATCACCTTACATACCCCACCTCGATCTGCTAAGATGACATCTAAAACCATACGGTTTTGTAACGTCATAAGTCTCTCCGCCTGAAGTTCTGTGGTGATATTACCAAGGGCACTGGCAGTAATATTAGCTGTCGATTCTACCACTCGGGTCAACTGTCTCAGGTTCCTACTATTAACCATAGGTCCCCAAAACGGGAGGAAACCCTTGAAAAAGTCTCCTGCCTCTTGACCGGCAGTATCCTCTTCGCTAATTACGCCTCGCACAACTCTAGTCTTATGATAATCGGCATCTACAGTGAACGTCGGAGGCAATAGATTTGCAATGAAACATGAGCCCATGAAGTCAGCGGGCAACCATGTGTATGCACGATCATAACAGATAAAGTATGTACCCTTGGCAGCCAGAAACACAGGGGACGAGAACATCGGCAGAATGTAATTTTCAGTGCAAGCACTTGCTCCAAGTCGGGCTTGCGATCTTCGGCCACGACCCATGAGACAAAAATTACCAGTGTGGGGTACGACCCATATCGGAGGCGAGTTTTTAAGCTGCTTTTCGCTAGTGAACGCACTATATTCACCTCTACTTAGGACCCTATAGGCCTGTATCTCTTCTTCGGGAATAAGCGAAGGATCATAGATGTCACTATCTAAATCCTCTATTGCTATCGACAAAGGTTTTTGATACGAGGTAGGACCAGAGTAGGGGGAACGTGGTTCTCGAATGGGGTGGAAACCCAGTGCGCTTCGAAACATTGTTTGAAATGCTCGAGCTGACCCTTGGGAACTATACGGTAACACCAGATATGGAATTCCCTTATCCGTAGTATGCGGCATCAACCCACACACCCAACAATTAGTAGTGTTAACCACTAACTGATGCTGATGAAGGAGCTGGATAAAGGAATTGTTGCGGAATTCTACACGTCTAGCCTGCTCGTGTTCGGGTAACATATGAAAGGAATGAGGAGAAGCAGTAGAGGTAAGATTAGGGTCAGGAGTGGGAGTAGGTGTAGCAGGTAAGAAGTAAGACATCGTGTAATACACCCCACCCGCCAATAATGCAGAAGCAGTCAAAAACAATGCAAACAGTTGGAATATAAAACATTTGGTATGACTGAGTTGCTGCAGCTTGAATCTGTGAACTTGAGCTCCCTCCAAATCATTCAGCTTCGAGAATGCCATTCCCTACGACCGTCCGCAACGTTTCTTGACGCACTTCGTTCTGTGTAGCAATTGTCAATCCCTAGGAGTTCCCAGGAACCGACGGCCCTTAACCTAGCGTCAAGACCTACTATCCAGAAGGAAGTACGCGCGCGGCCCTACGGCCTTCAATGCACAATATATATATGTATGCAAAAACAAAGTCTCTCAGCTGTGGAAGCAAAAAGTACAAGGAATGAAGCTCAATATATATACAGAAAGGTTACAGTAATACGAAGGTTCAAAACTGATCACGGAAAACGGGGTAATGCAAATGCAATCGTCAACACAGCAAAGCAGGATCTTTTATTTGTCCTTAGTGCGAGACCGCAAAAAGTATCGGGTTTTCCCAGGACGTGTCTGCTCGTCAAACAAAGGATCCGTTGAAGAGACAGCGTCCTGCTGATCAGTTGAGTGTTCTGGTCTTGAGTCTTTTGATGCCAATTGTTCAACAGTGCCTTTTTGCTGCGCTGAGGATTCTCCAACAAGCTGTGCGTCGCTAAAGGGCACAAACGCCGGCAAGGTTTCTGTTTCAGATGATGCAATGTCTCTCCTTACCCACGGGTCTGCCGGCAAAGGGATAGGGACTCTTTTGGTGTGCGTGGCATGCACCCAATTCTTACGTCCCTCGAGACGAACGGCAGTCCTCGTGGCCAGGAGCACTTGATAGGGTCCGGTAAACCTCGGGTCCAGGTTGTTCTTGCGTGAAAAGTTTCTTGTCACCACCCAGTCTCCGGGCTGGAGCTGGTGGCCTGGACCCTCCGTCTGCGTCGGCAATGCGTCGTAAACCTGTTGGTGAATTAACCTCAGTTTAGCAGTCAAGTCATGTAGATAGTCGATCAACATTGGGTACTCAAGATCAGAAAACATTCCTGGCCTAGGAACCCCCCACACATTCGCAGGACGGCCGAACACTATTTCATAGGGACTAAGCCCTACTCGGGAGTGTACCGTCGCCCTAGTTGACAGTAATGCTAAAGGTAAAGCGTCAGGCCACGAAAGACCAGTCGTAGCCTGAATCTTCGCTAGCTTTAGTTTAAGGGTGCCGTTGTACCCTTCAACCAATCCAGCTGACTGGGGATGATTGGCGCTGTGGAATTTCTGATTAATTCCAAGGCCCTTACACACACTCTTCATCACACTTCCCACAAACTCACTTCCGTTGTCTGACCACACGACTCTAGGCATTCCATACCGAGGAAAATATTCCTTCAGTAGGATTTTCGCAGTAGACAAAGCAGTGTTGTCTTTGAGAGGATAGGCCTCAATCCATCGGGAGAATGCGCAAACCACAACTAAAACGTATTTCAGGTTATTGCATCGCTCCATATGGATGAAGTCCAGTTGAATCACCTCAAAGGGATATGAAGGGGGAGCAAAACTGCCAGGAGGAGTTGGGGTTCCTTTGCCAGGATTGTACATCATACACACCATACAATTCTTCACCAAACGTTCAGCACATTTCGTAATACCATCATTCTTCCATACAGGAGCCAACAACTTGCAAATACCTTTCGCGCTGATATGTGCTAACCCATGCGCCATTGTCACAACGGCCAGCACATACGCATCAGGCAACAACCATCTTTTCTGATCCGACAAATCAATCCAACAACCATTCGCATCCAATTTTCCCGTGCTTTCTTTCCACTTCGTCTTTTCAGTCTCGGTGGCCTCATTCTGAATTTCTTTCACACTTTCGATAGTGTCCTCACACATACTCGATTCTGTAGGCCACCTAACCGAACTCGTCACATACATCCGAGTGCTAAGGTTCCGGGCAGTCTCCTTAGCAGTCTCATCCGCAAACGCGTTACCACGACCAACATCATCCGTCACCTTACGATGCGCACTACATTTAACAATCGCAACTTGCGTAGGCAGCGTCAATGCATTCAACAGATCATTCACAAGCTGGCCATGCTGAATCTTCGTACCATGCGACGTCAAGAAACCTCTCTCTCTCCACAATCGTCCAAAACTGTGAGCGACACCAAACGCATATTGGCTGTCGGTAAACACATTCACGCGTTTCCCTTTCGCTAACACACACGCTCTAGTAAGAGCAATCAATTCTGCAGCTTGGGCAGAATTCTGATTCAACCTTGCAGCCTCAACAACAGTATTCAATGTTACAACAGCATAAGCAGTAGTCACATCGCCATTCGGCAACTTAAAACATGACCCATCCACATACAATGTGCCATCCGGTTCTTCCAATGGGGTGTTTTTAAGGTCCACTCGACCTTTTGTTTCCTCTTCAGTCCTCAAGTAGCAGTCATGTTCTGCTACTTCATCTGACTCTGTGCTAATTGGTAACAAAGTTGCCGGGTTCAGAACATTACAATGTTTTATTTGAATGTGGCTTGCCAACAACGTCAACTCGTACCCAGACAACCTCGCACTCGTCAAGTGCTGAGTTTTCGTTTGATTCAAAAGAGTATCGACTGCATGCGGAACCATCACCGTAAGCATATTATCCATGACCAATCCTGCTGATTGTCGGATGGAGACCGCGGCTGCCGCTGTTGCTCGTAAACAACTCGGCAATGCTCTAGCTACTGGGTCCAAGGTCGAGGAAAAATATGCACATGGACGTTGCTTACCACCAAAAGGTTGCGTTAGAACGCTCAAAGCACAACCTTCCCTCTCGTGAACATATAATGTAAACGGCTTACTGTAGTCAGGGGTACCTAACACAGGAGCCGAACACAATGAATCACGCAGTTCAGAAAAACTTTTCTGACATTCTTCCGTCCATGGTAAAGGAGTTGAAACATCCTTGCACGTAAGAGCCACCAATGGTTTCGCTAGCAATGAAAAATTGGGAATCCATTGCCTGCAGTACGACGTGATACCTAGAAAGGCACGCACATCTCTTTGGGTTTTTGGCACAGCCATTCGCGCAATTGCTGCAATTCTCTCTGGGGTCAACCTCCTTCCCTCCTTTGACAATAAGTGACCTAGATAGGTTACTTCTTGACAACAATATTGGAGTTTAGAAGGGGACACCTTATGATTCAACTCACAGAGATGTTGCAGCAACGACACCGTAGCAATTTTGCAAATGTCCTGAGTATCAGCAGCCACCAATAAGTCGTCGACGTATTGGATCAAGGCCGCACCGACCGGCAACCTAAACGCATCCAGTTGACCCTTCAAGGCTTGACTGTAAATAGATGGACTTTCACAGTAGCCCTGAGGAGCGCGTTTGAACCGGAAGCTACGTCCACCGAGAGAGAAACCGAAAAGGTCCCTGCTCTCCTCGGCAATCGGGATGCTGAAAAACGCATTTTTCAAGTCGATCACCGAAAACCACGATGCAGAAGCTGGAATCAGAGTCAGTAGCGCCGTGATGTCAGGCACAACAGGAAATTGAGGAACCACAATTTTATTCACCTCCCGTAAATCGATAACAAAACGATAAACAGGTGGTTTTGAGGGATCAGTACGTTTAAGAATGGGAAGCACAGGGCTGTTGCACACGTTTCCCCGAGTCTCTTCAATAACATCTTTCTCAATCAGATCATAGATGATCGCTAACAGCGCTCGCTCACCATCAAGAGAGATACGATATTGGGGAATACGTGGTAAACGCACATTAGATTTCAGCTGTACAACATAAGGGGAGATATCAAGCAGGCCCACGTCATTTGGACCCGTCGCCCACAAAGACGCAGGAAGAGAACTCAATTCCGGTGGAAGCTTATCGAGAGACAAATACATAGGAGAGACAACCCTCTCTCCTAACGTAAGCTTTACACCCGCAGGAGAACAATACAAAGTTGCGTACAAACGTTTAAGCAAATCCAGGCCCAAAAGATTTTCACCACAACCCGTAGTCAAAATCAACGGAGCTTCTAGCTCACGTGGCCCAATTTTAAGGGGCAAAGGGCCCGAAACTGGATTGCTAACGGGGGCGCCAGAGAATCCAACGGAAACATTTGTTAAGCCAGACAAAGGTGCGCCAGGGAGTTTCGAATGCATGATAGAACTTTTCGCTGCACCAGTGTCCAACAGAAAAGGCTCAACGACGCCCGATGTAGCAACTGCGACGTAAGGCCCTCTCTGATCAACCGGAACTGATACCACTCCCTCTCCTTGTCTATGGCCGTCCTAGTAATTACTGTCGTCAGTCCCCTGATCGACGTAATAATCGTCCACATTGTACTGCGCAGATCGTCCTTGCGATGATCCACGTTGATCGAAACAATTATTAGAATTGGATGAGTTATCTGAGCGATCGTTCTGAGCACCACGACCTCTTCCACGTGATGACTGCTGCGAACCACCACGACCTCCCCTCGATGAGTTACCATTGTTACGCTCATTCAAAACAGGGCAATTGAATTTAATGTGTCCCTCCTGTCTACAATAAGCACATTGATTGTACCCTAACGAGGATCTTTGGGAAGAGGAATCATTACGCGGCTGCGATCGATTCGATTGCGACTGCGATCTATTCTGTTGTGAATTATTCTGATTCGATCGTGGAGGATACGCTTGTTGCAACAACACTTTAGTTTTCAATTCTTTCGTCTTTTTATCAGCACGGTCATTCTCTTCTTTTTCTCTATTCTCATAGTATTGTGCCGTAGCCAATATCTGAGCCGAAGTAGAAACGGCCCATGCACTTTCCGAATTCTTTAACTTATTGCTCAAATCGGGCAATAAATTCGAGACGAATTTATCCACAAACAACCTTTGACCACCCTCAGTACCCATATCCTGTCCACTATGGTCAATGAATGCTTCCTCGAACCTCGTAAAGAAGTCGGAAACACTCTCATCCTTCTTCTGCTTACAGGCTGACAATTTGTCCCAATTTACCCTCATAGCTGGCATAAGAGTTTTCATTAATGTTATTATTCTTTGAGGGAGAGCAGCAATCAGCTGTTCAGGCTTAGCACCACCAACTTGTAATCAATCCGCCGCTACAATGGCTGCCCAATCACCACCTAGTTCGGTTGCGTGATTTTCCTGACGAATCTTAGCCCATACCGGTTGCGGTACGACATTGCCAAACAACATATCGATATCGGCAAGATTCATTACCGTAGCATCGACGAGCTGCGATAATTCTTTGTAATATCCTGCAGGATTTTTGCGAGGGTCAGGCAAAGATTGCTTCACCTGCAACACTTCCGATCTTTTCCATGGGAGATGTATCCATACTCTCTGGAAATGCGGCGGAATAATAGGAATAGCAGTAGCATCGCCTGGCATCCACACTGGTGGAACTTCACGCATGGGATATTGGCCAGACTCATCTGGTTGTTTTTCAATATCCTCAACAAACAATGCATGAGGGATTGGAGCGGGACGAAGAGATAGCAATCGTTCAACAGCACGTCGAACATTAGTATCCACTATCAGTCCATTTGCGAACTGAAGCTGAAGATCAGACAGAGCGGTGAGCACCTCGTCAGGCGCATCGGCCGCTATCTGATCATGAAGAAACTTACACATTTCGTTGAACACATATCTTTGAGTTGGTATATTGAATTGACAAAAGGTTTCAAGGACAACACGGGGTGGACTTCTAAGAGGATTTACCATCCAACCCATCGCCATATTATATAGCGCAACGCGTTCTCTGTTTCCAGGAAGCTGACTACGTCTCTGAGGACCATCGGAACCAGCGGACCCATGAACAGGTCCGAGCGAATGAAAGAAGCTAGCCGCAAGAGGAGAATTGCGACTACGAATAGAGGGAGAAGAATAAGACACAGGACTAACAAGAGAAGGAGTAGAAACAGTAGCAACAGCAGGGGTTAACAAAACAGGAGCAGTAGCAGGAGCAGTAGCGGGAGCAGGAGTATGAGGAAGCGGAGGAGCAGTAGGGATAGCAACAGGCAAAGGAGCAGGAACAGTCGGAAGAACGGGTGCAGGTTGAGGAACAGGCGGAGGAGGAATAATAGGTGCAGGAACAGGTACAGGGAGAATCACAGGGGCTGTGGCACCCTGTACATACGGAGGTGGCGACTTCATAAGATAAGACATTAAAGGATCCTCAACTGGCTCTTCCTTCTTTTCCGACTCCGTAGGCAAAGCGGGATAACATTTATCTACAGTCATACGCTGTAATCTGTCAAACACTTCCTTATCCTTAACCTCCTTATCATGCTGAAATTGCTCTGCTTTCTTCACTATGGTAGCAACATTATCTCGCTGATTACGTTTAGTCTGTCTGATTTCTTTCTGTCGGGCTTCTTTGCGCCACAACCGAAAGGCATCAAACATGGCCGGCCTAGACTTTCTTTCGAACAATTTAATCTCTAGATTATCTAAGATCGGGGCCTCGAAGCTACCATGAGGTGGCCAACGAAGGTCGCCGTCCTTCTTCGTATATTTAATCCAATAATCGTTAAAGGTAACTGGGCCTAGCCCATGCTTACTATAGAGCTCATACGTGGGAGTTCCAACCGGAGGTATCGGACACGAGTCCTCCAGTCGGGAATCCATACCACAAGGTCTGAAACAACTAAACAAAGTACTGCGACCAGGCATCTTGCACACTAGCCGAGTTTCACAAACTTCAAGGGTTACGGGATTTACCAAGTCCCAGCAAAGAACAAAACCCTCGGTTTTTGGCGGCTGCAGTCGTCAAACAACACAGCAAGGTACGCTAGCAAAGTGTCACCGACAAAAACACTCACACAGCGTTTAACAACAAAAACACTCGCTAAAGTGTCAACAACCAAGAACTCTGGGAGCGACCCACAAATACTTAACTCAAAAATCGATGGCGTCACCAGGAAGGCCCGTCAATCGTCTCGCTATACCAAGGTCTACGCCAGGCGCCAAAACAGGTCTACAGTCAGGGCAGCAGTCCGTCGCAGCCGTCCGGAGGCGGGAATCTTCGCGGGAAAAGTCTTCGGGCCACTTATTTCGACAACAGGATCGATGAAGCGGAGTGCACCTTCCCTCGGAGATTTCACACGAAGTTCCTCACGATCGTCGGGCTTGGACCGGTACCACTGATGCAGCCCCACGTTGGGCGCCAACTGAAGGACTGGGTTCTGTAAGACCCAGCGGTGCCAGGGCACAACACCTGAAACCTTCGTGGGTAACCTGCTCCGGCGTACGAATCACAGAGACACGGGACACTTCCTTGGACGTCAAAGATTCAAGGTTTATTTGCTGCAGGGAACACAGAAGTCACGACAAGTACACCACGTGCAACTTGGGGAGACTGCTTCAAATTGGTTCTGTGGATCGCTCCTTTTATACAGTTTTTACCCATACGACAACATGGTACACAAAAGTTTACAACCCGGTTCTCATCATTATCCCCCAGAGGGGTCGCTTTGGTCACTTTGAAACACATAAGGTCCGGAACATAAGTGCGGAAACATTTGGCGGTTCCCAACTGTAAAAACCCATCTTCCCACCATTAACAAATTCCAATCAGCAGTAAAACGGATCGAAAATAGGAACGAAGACAGGTGCAGAGGAAGACGGAGACAGTGGGGAGATCGGAAAGGGTGTAAAAGGGGAGGTATCGGGAAACACGAGATACAGGCATCAAAGGGACGTGCCTAATGAGATGCACGGCTGAGACAATAAGTCCGTGCGGCAAGATGAGCCTCGAGCGGCGCCATCTGCCTTACAGTAGCAACCCCCTCGTCATAAATACATTTACAAAGAACATGTGTCTTCCGCAAATATCTTGGGAGTCCCAGGGTCGCGAAGCGGACAACGTCCGTTCGCTGGCTACTTGAGGGCAAGAGACAAAATGGATGCCGTATCTAAGATGGAACCCGTGGGTACAGATGAAAAACCCACATAACAAACGAACGGTTTAAGTTAGCACAGCGAAACTGCGCACACTTACTAAACTCGTCATTTGCGGTTCATAGATACCAGGCTCGACTATATTCGTACGAGTCGAAAACACCACTTACAATTGTCACGGAACCTCACTCTCCTTAGCTCTCTCTCTCTTTATATTTTTTCTCCCCCCTCTCACCATCCGCTCACGGTATCTGGGGACTGAATCCAGATAGGCGAATTAAACTACTCTGGCTAGATGATCCCGAGACCAGTCTTTGAAGATTTTAGTGTTTGAAATTGCTAGTTTTTAAACTGTACTTTGCCTGCAGTCCCATTTGTCGGTTAGTCATGCATTTTTCAGCATTTGAGCTGTAAAAGTGGTAAGGTGTTCTGAATTCAGATAACAAATAGTGGGAGAGAGAAAGAAAGAAAACGAGAAGTGCATACATCAGGCAGTGTATTTTCAAAATGGATTTCACTTTAGGAAGATGCAAATCCTATTGACTCCCAGTGCCCGTTCATACTGAAAGATTCCAGGCAAGCATGAATTCCTGGTTCCCTCTCCCATGCGTAGTAAGACAGTATCAAAATATTGTGTCAAGAAAGTCCTTTTCCTTAACGTAACTGTAGACCTCTCGCTTTGAGTGTCGGTCTGTTTGTTGTGCCGGTTCTAAACCATTTGATTCTTTTTAGAACCACACTATAAGTTTTACGGAGGTAGTGCAAATGGCACAGTTTCGGAGACATTGGCACATGATATAGCATCCAGACTCCGGCTGACTCATTATTCTCCTGACACCTCAGACCATCTATCATTGGTTGTCAACACAAATGTCACAGAACTTCTAATTGCACAAGCATGCACCTTATGCTGGACCCAAGCTCCCTCAGCAATTAATCGTTTTTTCCAGTCCCAGCGGCATTCAGATTCTGCTGCTATTTTCTTTCTTTATTTTCTGTAATTTTATATAGCATAAACTTGGACCAAGGCCATAAGAGCACTTTACATTAGCTTAAGATTATATTTCACATGTCCGGTTTTGTTAGGCACCTGCAGATTTCGGGATTGGCCCTGAATGACAGGACATTGAGTTAAACTGGGACTACCGTTTCAAAGTCTTGCAGCTTCGGCTGTTAAGTCACATGTGCTTAAAGAGGGTCAGCAGTTTCAGCTTAAATTTGTGTTACATTGCCAGTCTTTCTGTCTGTCTGAGGCAGCCCTGCCAAGTACCACAAATCTGGCATTAGACTAACACATTTCAGTGTTGTGATCCATATCACCTCACTGAAATGCTAAGTCATGTATAACAGGTATCGCGCCTCCTTGGCTACTAGTGCTGCTAATCCTGCACCAATGCTGGTGTAGTATCATTTCCATGTGTCCAACGTCTGTTTTCTGGTGCCTCCACTGTCTCTCCTAAGCGAGATGTGGTAACCCTTGTTATCCAGTACAGCTACCTGCGACGTTGTTAAGCAATGAATGTCCCTTTTCTATCTTTACATTTTGCCGCATTTCCATGTGTCCATAAAGTCGGGGTTTGGGAGGATTAGTTGTAGACTACGGTGCTCCCCTCACCTTTTCTAGCCCCCACAGCTGTTAGTCCACTCAAGATTGCTGTGGCAGGCACCGGTGACAATCTGGTTTACGGGGGGGGGCATTGGAGTAGTGCAGATGGGCACATGTCTACTCCATTCCCCTGATGGCCCCGCCCCCTCTCTCACTTCCTCCCACTCTCCTTACTAAATGGACAAAACACTTCAATCTAGACCACAAATCCCTAAAACATGTTAGACCTCAGTTGCACCATGCCTCAGACAGAAGATCACAGTGGTGACTCTAGAGGGTAGATAATTGGGTCTTACTGTGATTTTAGCATCCTAAAAATGGCCTGATTACTCACTGATGAAAGCAGCTCTTTTTGGAAGGTTTAATGTGACTACAGATTAGTATTTAAAAAAACATTGCAACATTTCTACACAGAGTAACCAGACTTTATGGGAGGCCTGATTGGACCTTGAATAAACTGACATTTCTAAAGTTCTGGAGTAAGCGTAACCTGGCACAAAACCTCTGATTTCTGCAGAGAAAATCCTATTTATTTATTTTGTAGAGTTACTTTAACATGTAGCTGATGGAAAGCTGTGTTACTCTTGCGAGTTTGCAAAGACACCTGGCTGGCGGTCAACATGAGGGTGTAGAGGAATACACCTCAATTAGAGCACGTTTTCACACTGATTCACTCATAGCTGCCAAGGTTTCAGATTGCAAAGTGTGAAGTTTTCATAATTTCACTGTAATTATGGGTGACATTCATGCAGTCTGACTCTGCTCACATTTCAGTAGCCTGCTGTTAGCACACTTTAGTTCAGTGACTTTCTTCGTTTCTCGTTGCTCAAATGGGTGTAATTTCTGATATTTATATGCTTCCCTTGTCTTCAATGCTTGATTTTGCTTTCGAGAAAGTGTCACTCATAGTCATTGAAATGTCACTCCTAATTACACTGAAATTATGAAAATGTCAAACACAGTCATCTGAAACCATGGCAGCTATGTCAATCTCACCACCCCCTGCCCCGACCCACACCACTCCCAAACCTCACCAGCCACCCCTGCTATTAAGAAAACAACTTAAGCAAGTCTACAAACACAGTGTGTTTTTGTAGGAGATTATGAAAGCACACACCATATTTGTAGACTTGCTGCATTTCTTTTGTTACTAAAGCTCGGCTGCGGGGCAGATTGTGTGCTCTTGTGAAAGTATTCATGTTAATCGCAGTTCATGATGTGCGCTTAACATGAATACTTAAACTAAAGCACACAATGTGCCCCACAACCACGCTCTAGAAACAAAACGAATGAAGCAAGTGCAGGTGCCCTTTCAGATCCCACAGGCTGCCTCTTGCTCCGCAACCAGGAAATGCCAGTTTTTCGCACCACTCTTCTTTTAAAAGCAGCATCGCAAACGCTTTTGGGGGATGTGCTGTGTGTTTGCGCCACACATACTTCACTCCGCGCTCGTGGTGGGCGACAGAGGTGCGCTTGCGCACCTTACAGGGAACAGTGCTCTGGACATACCACCATCTTGGAAATGTAATTTCATAAGGTTTGGCCTTGGTTCGTTCATCCAACGCTTGGTATCTACTAGGCAGGCAAATAAGCAATCCAAGTTTGAAATCTTTTCTCTGATGCAGGACTCTGCAGCTGTGTTGCTGCAATTCATGCAAGTCCAGCTCCATGCAAGTCAGAAAGTACAATTTCACATAACTGCAGAAAGACTAGTGCAGGCTAGGCCGCAAGAATACCCAGCAGTATAGCAAGTCCAAAACTGTTAAATAAGCACGCATCTCCTTCTCAAGGCTCGTGGTCTTAGAAGTACGAACAGAAGTCATAAGTCTTCTGCTCCTTCATTAGTGCCTATTTAGAGAAATTATGCTGTTTGTGTAATGTACTTAGCCTTATAATAGCATAATAATTAAGTGGCAAAGACAGGTGTTTCACAGAATGGTCAGTAAAATGAATGATAAAGTCCAAAAGCCAAGAAAACCCTTCCAGGTGTCAAAATAAACACCAGTAATGTGGTAGTGGAAAATTCAAGGCCAGGAGGATCATAAGAGGAGTAAGGCACTCGAGCAGTACAGCAAGCGGGTCAGAATAGGACAGTCACGGCCGGCATAACTCGCGGGTGGGGGATGGGCGAGGGAGGAGGGGGGGTTGCGCAGGGAGGAGGGGGGTCACACAGGGAGGAGGGGGGGTCATGCAGGGAGGAGAGGGGTCGCGCAGGGAAGAGAGGGGTCGCGCAGGGAGGAGCGGGGGAGGGTGTTGCGCTGAGAGGGGGGAGCGAGTCGCGCAGAGAGGGGGGAGCGTGTCGCGCAGAGAGGGTGTCTTTACATTTGGTGGTTAATAAATTACACATATTTACATTATTTCAGGTACAAGGCACCCTGGTGAGAATGCCTGTTTCCTCCTTAGCTCTGTGTCCCACCCTGAGCTTCACCGCATAGGAAAACTCCTCTCACCCCAGCCGCGCCCTCCATTCACTTTTATGGACAGGCCTTTCAAGGGCTACAATAACTGTTCAGGGATGGTTGTTTTGTAAAGAAAAGTATGGGAACTGCTTTTGTAAAAGTAAAAAAGCATGGGGCATGTGGCTCTCCATAGACCCCTCCCACTTCAACCTCTGTTCACATGCATATATCCTTCACAGTTAGTTGAGTGGGTGACAGGGAAGAGGTCAGCAGGGTCACATTTAAACGGCACACTCTGATTATCCGGACCCCTTGGGCCTTAGAGTAACAGTCCAGGGGAAAAAGGAAAGTAGTGAGATCCTTTGATAGCAACAAAGAGATGGCCTAGACAAAGTTGTGCTATATGTGGTAATTTTTTTTGCTACAAATGATAGAATAAGCTTCCTCAGAGAGATGCCTTGAGGAAGGTGGGGAGTTTTGGTTTTTTTTTTAAGGACGTTTTGGTGCAGCAGGTGCAGTTGCATTGGGTCCCAGGCTGGCAACACCCCAATTATGGGGACTAGTGTTTTTGGTGAAGTGCTGTTTTGATATATTTGTACTTTTATAAGTCTCACATATAGCGTGGGTTATGAGCCACAAAAAAATACCTCTGAAATGGGATCTATGACGTTACAACGCAGGCTATTACAACGCCTGCTGTTACAACGCGGTTTTTACATCGCATACCATTACAACGCATAGTGCTTTTAGGCGCTGGATAGTGAATTATTTGATTTACTATTCCAACTCCAGTCCCCGTGGATAGTAGGGAAGGTGTTGGATAGTAAATTAAATATATTCCCTATCCTAGAGCGCCCCCCAGCGCAATGCGTTGTAATGGTTTGCGTTGTAATGGTTGCGATGTAATGGTAGTGCGTTGTAATGCTTGCGTTGTAAGTGATGTTTCCCCTGAAATGATCTCCTAATCGCTGTCCTGAAGCTCGCCCCTGCCCCTCCCACTCTCCCTTTTCTTGCCATACATTTTTGGAGGGGGGTCTGACTTCAAAACATTTTGCTTAGAGGGGGCTCAGAGTAAAAAAGTTAGAAGACCTGTGTCGTAGAATGTTTTTGGGTCAGCATTGTATCAGTCTGCACATGAATTGCGCAGCTTTACAGTTTACTGAGTGGAAAGTAGTTTGTACTTGGTGTAGTTTGTAGCACCATGAGTACTGCTGACTCTCAGGAGGCAGAAAAAGACAAAGTATCTCAAATATCAGCTCCACACTTGAGGATTTTCCCCCTCTTCCTGGCACTTCCTCTCCGAGATCTGTGAGGCATCTCCTGCAGTGTATGCGCAGGTGTATTCAGCTCAGTCTGAGACACCTATAGGTAGACAAGGCATCTGGAGCTGCAATATGCCTGTGCAGGTATGACCGCCATGCTTGCTGGAATAGGCTGTATTCAGAAGTGCCTGATCCTGCTGTCAACTTAGATTCTCCATGCTAGTACCAGCATGTGCCTGACCTCCGGATTCTTGTTGTGGCGACCTCAGTGGATCGGTCATAACAACAGACCTGGGGCCGTATTATGAATACGGTGCACTTTCCTTCTTTGCACCGTGGTGCACGTTTCAAAAGCTGCGCTGGGCACAAACAGGGACATTGTGCTGAATTACAAACAATGGCAGCACATTCAAGAGACATACAGAGCAGTTATTTAAAAATTGCTCCGTGTTTCATAGTCCAGGCGCCAACCCGCCTGCACTTTAAAGACGGGTGAGAGATCCCCTTGCAGACAAGTGCATTGAGTGACTGCATCCGCCTGTAGGGGGATGTCAGGGGGTCCATGGGACTCCCTTTCTCCCCTCCAAAGGACTGCCCTTTGGATGCACCTTTTGTGGCACATTTTCAGTGTTCCTCCTAAAAGATGTTTGTCTCTGCGCCTGCAAAGCAATTCTCTCATTTGCATGGGGGCAATCTCCCATGAAAATCAGGGAACACCCTCTTATGAAAGCTCTGGTGCCAAATGTGCACCTGCGCTATCAGTATTATAGAAGGGAATACCATTGCGCCCCATTGGTGCACAAAGAGGGTGCTCATGCCTTTTGTGCCCCCAGGGCACAATGTATAATACCAAAACCAACAAGTGATGGACCGAATGTGGATCAATGTCACACATTCCCCCAGTCAAAAGATCTGGGCCCAAATCCATCGTTTTTTTGCACTCCACACCACCCTGGGTTAGACAATGGCGATATGCAAATCAGCTCTGACCCTGTTGCCCCATGGGAACAGTCCAGTCCGAACTACAAAAGCCATGTCCTTCCCAGAACGGAATCAAGCATCCGAGGACCGGACCGGTTTCGAGGTAACACCTCATCAGCCCGGCTAGCTTGACTCCAAGTGGTGTGGAGTGCCTGGGACCCACGTCTGGGCATCCCCAGCGCACTTAGGGCGGCAATTGCAAAAACAACAAGTGATGGACCGAATGTGGATCAATGTCACACATTCCCCCAGTCAAAAGATCTGGGCCCAAATCCATCGTTTTTTTGCACTCCACACCACCCTGGGTTAGACAATGGCGATATGCAAATCAGCTCTGACCCTGTTGCCCCATGGGAACAGTCCAGTCCGAACTACAAAAGCCATGTCCTTCCCAGAACGGAATCAAGCATCCGAGGACCGGACCGGTTTCGAGGTAACACCTCTCATCAGCCCGGCTAGCTTGACTCCAAGTGGTGTGGAGTGCCTGGGACCCACGTCTGGGCATCCCCAGCGCACTTAGGGCGGCAATTGCAAAAACAACAAGTGATGGACCGAATGTGGATCAATGTCACACATTCCCCCAGTCAAAAGATCTGGGCCCAAATCCATCGTTTTTTTGCACTCCACACCACCCTGGGTTAGACAATGGCGATATGCAAATCAGCTCTGACCCGGTTGCCCCATGGGAACAGTCCAGTCCGAACTACAAAAGCCATGTCCTTCCCAGAACGGAATCAAGCATCCGAGGACCGGACCGGTTTCGAGGTAACACCTCTCATCAGCCCGGCTAGCTTGACTCCAAGTGGTGTGGAGTGCCTGGGACCCACGTCTGGGCATCCCCAGCGCACTTAGGGCGGCAATTGCAAAAACAACAAGTGATGGACCGAATGTGGATCAATGTCACACATTCCCCCAGTCAAAAGATCTGGGCCCAAATCCATCGTTTTTTTGCACTCCACACCACCCTGGGTTAGACAATGGCGATATGCAAATCAGCTCTGACCCTGTTGCCCCATGGGAACAGTCCAGTCCGAACTACAAAAGCCATGTCCTTCCCAGAACGGAATCAAGCATCCGAGGACCGGACCGGTTTCGAGGTAACACCTCTCATCAGCCAGGCTAGCTTGACTCCAAGTGGTGTGGAGTGCCTGGGACCCACGTCTGGGCATCCCCAGCGCACTTAGGGCGGCAATTGCAAAAACAACAAGTGATGGACCGAGTGCAAAAAAACGATGGATTTGGGCCCAGATCTTTGGACTGGGGTGAGTGTGTGACATTGATCCACATTCGGTCCATCACCTGTTGTTTTTGCATATTCCGCCCTAAGTGCGCTGGGGATGCCCAGACGTGGGTCCCAGGCACTCCACACCACTGGAGTCAGGCTAGCCGGGCTGATGAGAGGTGTTACCTCGAAACCGGTCCGGTCCTCGGATGCTTGATTCCGGTCTAGGAAAGATATGGCTGTTGTAGTTCGGACTGGACTGTTCCCATGGGGCACAGGGTCAGAGCTGATTTGCATATCGCCATTGTCTAACCCAGGGTGGTGTGGAGTGCAAAAAAACGATGGATTTGGGCCCAGATCTTTGGACTGGGGTGAGTGTGTGACATTGATCCACATTCGGTCCATCACCTGTTGTTTTTGCATATTCCGCCCTAAGTGCGCTGGGGATGCCCAGACGTGGGTCCCAGGCACTCCACACCACTGGAGTCAGGCTAGCCGGGCTGATGAGAGGTGTTACCTCGAAACCGGTCCGGTCCTCGGATGCTTGATTCCGGTCTGGGAAAGATATGGCTGTTGTAGTTCGGACTGGACTGTTCCCATGGGGCACAGGGTCAGAGCTGATTTGCATATCGCCATTGTCTAACCCAGGGTGGTGTGGAGTGCAAAAAAACGATGGATTTGGGCCCAGATCTTTGGACTGGGGTGAGTGTGTGACATTGATCCACATTCGGTCCATCACCTGTTGTTTTTGCATATTCCGCCCTAAGTGCGCTGGGGATGCCCAGACGTGGGTCCCAGGCACTCCACACCACTGGAGTCAGGCTAGCCGGGCTGATGAGAGGTGTTACCTCGAAACCGGTCCGGTCCTCGGATGCTTGATTCCGGTCTGGGAAAGATATGGCTGTTGTAGTTCGGACTGGACTGTTCCCATGGGGCACAGGGTCAGAGCTGATTTGCATATCGCCATTGTCTAACCCAGGGTGGTGTGGAGTGCAAAAAAACGATGGATTTGGGCCCAGATCTTTGGACTGGGGTGAGTGTGTGACATTGATCCACATTCGGTCCATCACCTGTTGTTTTTGCACAATGTATAATACGGCACCCAGTGTTTGAGTGGGACTCCTAAATGACGCAGGGTATGCTGTAGTTTTGAGTGACGGGCTCCTGCTGCACTCCACTAGCCAGCAACACCCACAGTTTGTCCCAGTGAAGATGGATCAAGGCGAGAAGCCCTTGCACTTGAGCAGCACCTTGCTTGCTTCGTTAACATATAATTTCTGCCGTCTTCTCAAATTTAAGAAGGAGTATATTTGGGCACCAAATTAAGGACGTTTCTCTTCTAAAAACCATACTCTGTGCTGTGATGTGGCTGCAGGTGACGTCCCACTACATTTAAACAAATAAAATAAATGCATATCTATAAGGTGGGGCAGTCTAGAGGGGCAAATTAATCGGATTCCAAGAAAATTGGGAGTGCAGAATTGAGCAGAATACATCATTGCCCTAGATCCAAGTGCATACAACTCCAGACATGGTTAAGGAGCTATGAGGCCTTATTTCTTCCGGTTGGGAAGCTAGATAACAGGGTAGTGGCCTCTACATAATGCCTATGCAGATGTAGATAACTCTATTCATCAGGGCTCATCCACAAATGTACCCATCACTAGCTATGTCCTTTAGTCCTAACTATATCACTTGTATTTAGAGCCCGAAGAGAGATGTCCACTTGCTTTGAAGAGTGGTCCCACAAAGAGTTAAACCAGTGTGAATCCCTGCATATTGAAGCGGTGTGATGTCATCCTACCTCTCACCTCCATTTTTCATCCTAAGCACCAGCTCTGCAACCTGGGAGTCTCCTAATGAGCCTAGTTTTCCTCACGTCTGCAAAGTGCAGCGATAAGAGTTCTTACCACAGATGCATCTCACTCGTGGCGGGGCTGGGATCTCTACTGGGGGCGCTGCCTCGTGATTCTCACTGCGATCTCCAGAGGCTACAAATAGTTCTTGCTTCACTTTGGGTACTCTTGATCATTTTCCTTGATTACTAAATTTCATTTTAGTCGCCTTTGTAAGTTTTCGTCTCTTGGAACTTCATAATGTTGACTCTGCCTGTAGCTGTACTTTATTGTGTCTGAATGAAAATAAAAGAATATTTAATACCATCTAGAGTCATCACCACTTGTCTCATGGTGCTTTTTGGACTTTCGATAGTCAAGCTCTGATTTGTTTTATCCCTTTAAATGCCCGAATTACATTGTCAGAAAGTCTCTTCAGGAGGAACTTCATAGAAAGGGAGTCATGTCCTTTCTCTCCGCAGACTCTGTGTGCTGCGTTTAGTATTTCAGTTAATGGATAGTTTATGTTTAACTAATACAGAGTACCTGGTGCAACAATTATACACGCGTTTATATTCCTCGACAAATAGGTTTAGATCTTTGCTAATAATTGATGAATCATAAAAGCCCAGAATAAAGTGATTTTCTCTAATGAGCAGTGAAGACGTGACAACAGAGAGAGTCTGGAGACGCTTTTGTTAAGATGAAGTGAAGTCATAGACTAGAGAACAGGATGTGAATACTGTGAGTTCAGTTAGCCAACCCCTGGTGGTTCTCTCAGGACCTCTTTTAAATTAGAGATGAAAGAAACATGCACACTCATCCCATTGTATTCTAATTGCATTTATATAGCGCTTACTACCCTTGACAAGGCGTCAAAGTGCTTTTTCGGTGCGTTTCACGCTACTCCGGAACCCAGAAAGGGTTAGTGTTGAATTAGTATAGTGAAAAATAAAAGTAATTTGAGAGGTAGATATGTTAGTCAGATTATTTGGATTGAGATGTAGGCTGACTATGTGACAGAGGAGTGAAGAATATGACCCTTCCCCAGTCCTAGCAAGGTTCCAGTGCTTAGTTTTGAACCGGCGTGTGGCAGGGCTTGTGACCTGAATTCATTTAAGCGCACCTAGACTTAATTGAAGCAGTTACATTAATTAGTGAACTGGTCGTGCTATTACCAGATAAAATCAAATTGCTCATTGAAGACCCATTGCTGTTAAGCAGCATTATTGTTGGAGATTTTTATTTTGAGAATGGCACTGCTACCAGAGCAAAGGGGCAAAGGCACCAGTGGCATACAGGCTGTCTCCGGTACTACCACACTGCCAAGCTGGGAGCCTCACTTGCTTCCCTACTATTGGTTGATTTGAAGCAGAGATTACCAGGCCAAAGGTATGCTACCAACACAAGTTCAGCTGAGCCATTTAGCAGAGAGGGACTAGTAGGCAAGTCTGCCAGTGGTACAGACATTTTTAGAACCCCAACCAAAGCAAATAGGAGCGCTGACGTATAATGAATGAATGAATGAATTAAATATAATTTATATAGCACGCAGCTCCTCCAACCGAAGCGTCCTGGTGCTCGAGCTTGCAAAGTGGAAAGATACAATAAAGTTCTCTGAAGAGATGGGTTTTTAGTAAAGTTCTAATGACTTTTGCTGTGTCCAACCCTCAAAGAGAATTAGGGAGCAAATGCCAGTATTTTGCAGTCAAAAACACAAAGGAGCATCCCCGCCTCTTCTTATGTATCTTAGGGATTTATATTAATCCCTGGTTGGAGGAGTAAAGAGATCTGTTTGGGAAATACTGTTTAAATCTCCTTCTTTAATTAGAGAGGATTGGAAAGGTGAAGAGACCTGTAGGTGATGTTAAGGGCTTTGAACATTATCCTCTGGTTAATGGGAAGCCAATGTAAGGTTTTAAGATTCTGCATAGAGGATTGTCATTTTGGACATCTCAAGATGAGACGAGCTGCAGCATTTTGAACTAACGAGTTTGTAAAGAAGTCCTCTAGTCAGTCCAAGATACAATGAGTTTGCATAATTTAACTTAGCTGAGAGAATTGTGTGGATTACCATTTTATGGGACTGATAAGCAAAAATGCAATAATCTTTTTTCAAGATTTTAGGCGAAAAAACAGGTGGCTGTGGTCTTTCTTACATGAGGCTTAAATAACGGATTGTCCAAAATTACACCAAGATTCCAGACTGCTTCTTTCGACACTGGGGGAGGACCTAAATCAACTTGCCACAGAGATGAATCCATCTCATGAGGCTCCAAAGAACACATTTTCAGATTTATCTGAATTAAATTTCAGATAACTCTGCTTCATCCACTTCATAATGGCCGTCAAACAGTTCTGGGCATTTTCCATCAGCCCACTATCCATTTGTTGGAAAGAGAGCATCAGCTGTATATCCTCATCATAGGACATTAGATTAAAACTCCAGTTCTCCACTAACTTGCTCAGAGGAGCAAGATGGATATTAGAAAGAATGGAACGTAAAGCAGAACCCTGAGGTACCCCAAAACACACATAATTAAAACATTTGATGAAAATGGAGGAAGGTATACTACTTGCTCCCTGTCTGATAAAAAAAAGGTTTGAGCCACTTCTTGACATCGTGTTAATGCTGGCATCTCTGTCGGTCCAGCAAAATCTCATGAGAGACCATGTTGAACGTGGCCGAGAGATTCAGCAAAATGGCTACTACTTATTTACCCAAGCCTCAACTGATTCTGACAAATTCTGTCACCTCTGAAAGTGCCATTTCCACACTGAAACCTTCACGAAAGCCAGATTAGGAAGGATGCAGTGAGTCATTAGTTTTAATGAAATGTGAAATCTGGCTGTTCTAATACATTGCCGAGAGCCAGTTGGAGAGGGATTGGTCTACATTGAGTAAATAGGAGGGATCTTCATAATTTTTTTTTAACATAGGAAGGATCATGGCCTTTTTCTATGATGTAGAGAAGATGCCCAGTGTTAATGATTGATTATGAATCCTGTTAATGTGTTTGCAGAGTGCTGCAGAAGTTAACTTTAGAATACAAGGTGGGCATGGACCTAGAGAATCGACGATCTTACTGAGGCTAAAGCCCTTTCTGTATCATCCAAAGAGATTGTCTTGAATTTTGATAAAGTAGGTCTATCTACATGTACAGAAATTTCTAGATGTAACTCCGAGGCGAGTGATGAACTGTGAGGGCAGGAGGTCTTGTTATCTTAGTCCAGTCTATTTCCTGCAAGAAATTTGAGAGATTATCGCATAGGAGCTGAGATGCCTCTATGTTCTGGTTGGTACAGTTTGGAGAGAGAAAGGACTTTCAAATTTGCTTTAAGAAAGTTCTTACCACAGCATTTCTGATTCCTCATAGAGTAGTGGGCTTCCCTACTATAGACTGTTTGGGGTCCAGATGGAAGGGGCACCATTTGTGCTGCATGGCTGGCACTTAACGCATTCAGGATGCGGACGGGCAAAGGCGGGCATGCCTTTGGTGCGCCTTTGGCCATGACAAACAAGTTATCTATCCAGAAATGTTTTTATTTGTTGAATGCAAGTTTGTTTTCCATCATACAAACTGGAGAACCATAAAATAATTTAAAGTAAAATAGCAAAGAACACTCTACTAGCCCTAGGCGGAGCAACTCAGGATCTGCATAAATGTGGGAAGATGCTTCTTTCAAACAATTGCGAAATGCAATGTGTGTATTTTGTTCCTATAGAGCTGTGTCAATCTAAGTGGGGGTCAATAGAGAAAACACAAGTCCTCATCCACACCGCTGAGCACCAAATGTTGGAAAGTGGGTTATTGGTAGGGGCAAATGTTGGTCTGCCACTGGCAATAAGGCCACTAACACATGGTAGGATTCAGCATAGGTCTTAGAAAATTATTTCTAGTCTCAACCCTTGGTAACGTGGCTGCGAGCATACAGGCTTAACTTTGAAGACAGGTATGTAAAGGATTTAAAAGCACAATTTCAGTAAATAATTAAGACACAACACATAATAAAAATCCAACACCAATTTATAAAAATAGGAACATTTTTATTTTTAAAATGAGACCAAAACGACAAAAATCGAATGTAGGGAATCGGAGATATGAATTTTCAAAGATTTAATAAAATATAGCACTTAGAAGACTATAGCACCATATTGTGATACCTGCTCGCAGTAGACGGGGCCAAAGTCAAAGTTTCATGCCGGGTGCGATGGAGCCCTGAGCGGCTACACCTCTCTGTAGGTCCCAGTCTCAATTTCTACCTTCACACTTAAAAACTTTTCTGGAGCTTTTCTCCCATAGGCCCCTCAAAGATCCCAGTCAGTCTGGATTCGGTGAGGTTTCGTCCGCTTGACTTGTGACGAGGTCTCGGTCAATTTCCCTGGAGCGGACTTTGAAAATTTCTCAAGATCGCTTCAGCGGGACAACCCAGGAACCAGGTCGGCACTCAATGGAAGGCAGGCAGCTTGACTCTCGCAGTTGCCCCGGTCACCTTTTCTATGAGAGAACTTAGAAACTTTTCTGGAGCTTTTTCTCGCGGGGTCTCTCGATGCTCCTCATGGAGCCGGATCTGGTGAGGGTTCGCCGGCTTCAGACTTTCTCTAGTACCTGTCAATCTCTGGAAGTTGGAGCGATGGAGATTTCAGCAGGACGAACCCGGTTGGCTTGGCCGGCTCACGGTTGAAGGCAGGCGGCCTGGCTGGCCAGGTTGTCGGTCCCTCTATGGAGCTTTTTTTCAAACTTCTTCAAACTTATTGAACTTCTTCCTGAAGTTCCTCAAAGGGTCCCAAAGTGTCTCAAACTCACTCCAAGGGTCTGAAAGCTCCAAGATAGTCCTTGAAAGTTGAGGACTTCAGTTCCCACAATCTAGAAGTACAAAACCCTTACAAATCCACTGATGGTTCTTAAAGGTGTTAATTTAGTTGGTGATGTTCCAGGCGAGCTCTTTTAACCTGTAGCTTTCAGGGAGTCATTTCTTTAGTTCTTTTACAGCAAGATAATCCACAGGGCTGTAGTTTCAGGTGGTGCAGTCTTCAGAGGTCAGGCCTTAGAAATCTTTGCACAGCAAAACTTGTCAACAGGGAACGTCTTTGTCAGGTTCACACTCCGCAGGATCCGCCTGCAGCAACAATGCTCCACATCCGGACCCTCCGAACACCCTGAAGTATAAACACAGGGTGTTCAGACGATACGGTGAGGGAAAAACCCCAAAAGGGGAAAAAACCCAGAAAGAACAAGAGAAGAAGGAAGGGGCAGCAGGGATAAAGAAACTGTAAGACAAAAGTACAAAGGTTAATACAATACTTAACCCTACTCTCATTAAATCTCACTAGTCCAAAAACCCCTGGATTCACCTGTATTAAACATGCACAAAAACACCCTATTGCTGTTTTTCCTGTCTTCCTTCCTTCCTGCAGAACACAAAAGAATGTATTACCATCAAGCCATAGCACTTCATAACTAAAAGCCGTATTTGTTGATATCAACATACCCCATAGTACAAAAAGGCTTTGGAGAAATAGTTCCAAATAAATGTTAAATGCACCAGGACTCAAATAGCACGCCTGTGCATAAACGATGCAAGGAGATCCACCTTTTGGTTATGAAAGTACAATTGACTCCTTCAGTTCATTGAACACAAACAAGTTAACCCAAACACGGCATGGCGTAGTTCCTTCACTACTGCCATCCGCTTTGGTATTTAAATCCACAATCCGAATTGAGATCACACCGATTTGTGACGGTGGGGCGAAGGTCCGATTCCCCCCCTGCACTCCGCCACTTGCACAGCCGAAATAAAGAGTAAAGACACACGCCAATGAAATCCTCCTAGCGTGTGTCAAAAGAACACAGTAACTCCCTTGGAAATACACCCTCGCAGTTGCGAGGCAAAAACAAACAAACAGAGCTGCTCCCACTTGGAAAAATAAACGCCAACACAGATCAGATGAAAGGACGCGCTAGCCAGCGCTTTAGCAATGTTACCGGATACAGATTCTCTAACTTCACGAACTGGAACCCTCGAAGCCACTAGGAACCACCGGGAGCAGAGGAGCAGCCGCTACCTCTGACCATTAAGAATCACGAGCACCGATCGTAGGCTCTGTCCAGGGATATCCTGTTACTCCGCCGGGGATTCTGGGAATAGTAGTTTTGAGCCAAAGCTTGCTGGGAATTGTAGTTTTAGGCAGGCGCGCTGTTCTTACAACCTGACCGTCTTGCTTCAGTAAGTTTCAAGCAGCCGATCTGGAGGGCTCTGCCCCTCTCAGATACTTATTCTAAGTTCTCTGGGTCAAGCAGGAGGTAATTTCTGACTAATGGGAGCAGGGTAACTCCTCCAAGATATGACCACATCCTGTAGAGTGTGGCAATATTTTGTACCAGAGTGCATCAAATCTTCCAAATCCATAATGGCCGATTTTCCAGCAAGGAGGTAAGAGCTGGCTAAACACACCCCTTGGAAGGCTAATTTACTTAGACTCTCCCCCCTGCATCTGCTCATCTGCTCATACCTTCCTTAATCCTACCATTGGCCTAAGGTGGGAAGTTCAGAGCTGTAAATGACAATGGTCTCTACTCTCCTCTGTGAAGAACATAGTTTATGACTCCCCCCTCACCCCCCACCCCCCCCCCCCACCCCGGCCTGGCATTTCAGTGGAACAGCACACTGCCCTGCCAGCAGAGCTGGTTAACCCCAGGGGCTCTTTATCACCTCTTCAAGGCAGCCTGGGTAATCCACTTAATTCTGACCAATCAGGGCAGACCACTGGAAGGCTGAATTTGGATTTACAAGAAGTTATAAGACTTTATTGTTTGTATGTACACTTTAGGAGAAATTCAACAATATGATATTGTTGGATTTATTAATACCATTCTGGGAAGTCTTTGAATGGCATTTCTATCCCTCCCCTATCAAAAGTTATTAATCAATAACTTCCTACCATGTTAACATGTAACAGGGGATTTGCAATGGGAAAAAATGACATGGGCCATTTTTACAGCACCGGGACTTACAAAAACATATTTTAAAAGTACTTACCTTATATCTACAGGACCCCACCCCGTGTGCAACTAGGGGAGACTTTAGGGGTTCTGAATCTGTAGAAATATTGCAGATTCTCCCTCCACTGTGCTCCTAGCATCAAACTTGAATTTGAGCAGCACTTTATAACAATGTGGGGAGTGGAATATGAAATTTCACTTTACCCAGGCATATCAAAACTCATTTTATAAGGGTGTACCTTATAAATACCTGACCCCCCACCCCTGGGATACCTAGGGGCGGCCCAGGGGGTCCCTAATATGCCAAAACATTGTAGGTTATCCATTTTTGAGTGCCCCAAACACCAACATCAAGTTTGGGCACAATGTACTTTTTAAAGGCAGTCCTGGCACCCAGGGCTGCTTTTAAACTGACCTCAGGCTTCAGCAGTGCACACATGCAAGTGCAAAAAGAGCTGCTGGCCTCTAAACTGCCATGCCCTACGGTACTAGGGAGTTCTAGGTAGTTTCAATCTCCCAGTCCTATTATATACTAGGGGGCTGTAGGATAGGTCATGCCAATCACAGGGGGTACCCCACCATACCATTGTGTAGCCTAGTGTATGTAGGCGTTTTAATTGTATTCCAATGTGTCTCTTTCAGCATAGCACTGGCCCTGGTTAGGCAGAGCCCAGGATCAGTCAGAGTCAGTTATCACCAGTATCAGTCAGTAAAAAGTTTGGGGGGGCCCAGGGCACAGGATGACTTTGCCATAGCTGTACTTTGCAATATGGCTCTCGTAGGAATGATGTCATAGGAAATCAATCAATCAATCAATCATAGCATTTGTAAAGCGCACTACTTACCAGTGAGGGTCTCAAGGCACTGGGGGGAGGTGGAGGGAGGGGGGGAGGGTTGCTACTGCTCGAAGAGCCAGGTCTTGAGGAGTCTTCTGAAGGCCAGCAGGTCTTGGGTCTGCCGTAGGTGGATGGGGAGGATGTTTCAGGTCTTGCTGGCGAGGTGGGAGAAAGGACACAACAATTGGGTGGCGCAGTGGGTAGTGCCAGTAGTGGGCAGTTATCGTGGCGACAACCTAAGAAAATTTTTAGACCACAGCACTCATGTTAGCTACAAATTAAGCACTGTAAAGGGACAGGCCTCTCACAGTAAAGAGCTTCCTTGCCGCTCACAGCACAAAGATCCAATTCACTCCCAGCACAGAAGGGCACTGTGCTCCCAGCACACAGGAGGAACCCGCTCCAGGCTCCTAGTATCCTTCTGCTTCCAGCACAAAGGTCTAGTCCACTCCCAGCACAAAGGAGCTCTCTGCCCCCAACAGAAAGTGGCACTGCATTTGCAGCTGTGTGGGGAACTCCTCTCAGCACAGAGGGGGGCTTTGCTCCCAGCACACCGAAGTACCCAGCCCCAGCCTCCTAGTGCCACTCTGGTCCTGGCACAAAGGTACCGTCTACTCCAAGCTCCGAGGGGCACTCTGGTCCCAGCAGAATGTGCCACTGCGTTTGCAGCTAAGTGGGGAAATCCCCTCAGCATATCGAGGCACTCTGCTCCCAGCACACAGAAGCACCCCTTTCCAGGTTCCTAGTGCCACTCTACTCCTAGCAAAAAGTTTCAGCCTACTCCCAGCTCAGAGGGGCACTCTGCTCCCAGATCACAGGAGGACCCTGCACAGAGTGCCACTCTGCCTCCACGACAAAGGGCCAATGGCCTTCCCTCTCAGAAGGCAATCAACTCCCAGCACAAATCTAGGTTGCAAGGGAGCAAGGCCATTGTTGGCATTGAGGTGTTCCTGGAGCAAGGTAGCCCTGGCTTTCTAGTTTTTTTGCCAAGACAGGTAAAGTGCTAGTATAACAAAAATTGACCAGCGCCATTGGATCTAGATTCGATTTTTTTCTAATAAACAATGTCAAATCCCTTTTTACTAATAATTGTACATACTTTTCCTGGATAGATGAAAAAATGATTAAATATTCCTTCATAGCCATGCTGATGACCGGTCCATAGATGATGAGTTTTAAGACGCTTTCTGTCTATGCCACAGTGGGTGGATGGTGCATGGAAGAAACCTTATTTGGCTGCTTTGAGCAGTCTGGCAGATTATATGCTTGCTTAGCACCTGCAACCAGTCCTTGTCTTCTAGTATTTTGTTTTCGTGGTTGCAATAAAAACAATCATCACATATGGCATTCCTGAGTGATATTTGGGAAGATCCCGTGGCAGCAGCTACTAATTTAAAGAAAGCATTGGATTAGTTTTCAGACGTTTTTATGAAGTCAACCCAGAAGCACTTAAGCTTGTCAGCCTGTGATCTTCATATAATTGGGCGTATAGCTATTTATCAGCAAATGGGGCACGGAGCACCTTGACTAAGTGAGGCTCCCTGCTCACAGCGAGGGTGTGGGGAGGTGACAGTGATCCCCACCGGTCCATACCAACTCTTCTCTTCAGTGATTATTTACTTCCTTCCTCAGAAATGATTGGATGTTTATTTAAGTGGTTTAAACTCCCATCTTTTCTAGAGCTTCCCGTCTTCTCTGCCTTGATCCTTTCTCTGTCTACCCCGCTTTCTGTCGTCCTCTCGACATTCCTTTGCCCTCCCTTTCCTGCTCCTGTGCCAGAAGCTTGGTTTCGTTTGATAGCACCAGTGACGTGCCTCCGATGCTCTCTCCTGTGGTAGGAACATGTGGTCTGGCACGTACTTGGCTGCAGTCCAGGCCCTTCTGAGCTGCTGTGTGTTGAGCTCTTCTGCATGTTTACCGGCCTCTCGTGACCCAGCATGCAATACAGTAAGCAATTTTAGACTTCTTTGTACACAGTTTCTGGTGGTTAAGGTCAGGCCCGGAGGGTATACTGGAAGAAAGCGAGCATTCTTTTGAAAGAAAGGTGGTAACTTATCAGAAGTTAGGACGTACAATAAAGATTAAAATACAGGCGAACATGCAAGGAGTGTACAAGAAATAAACCGGGTAATGAGCATTAACATTACCACCCCATGGTTGTGGCTTTCAGTCTTTGGGAATTTATGCACAAAGTTGCACCGTATATACTGACATTACTGAGACATTCCTAATAGCTCTTTAAAGATGGCTCTTGGAAGCCAAAGACTTTTTACGAATGGCTGCTAGAGCGCCACAGGTCCTTTGACATAAGAGCGAGAGTGTCAAGGGTCACTTAAAGATGACCGCTGCAGTGTCGAGAGGCCTTTAATGTGGCCATTATAGTCAAGGGCGTGAAGCACCCACTGGACCAGCTTCAGGGCGGGTGTCATTGGACAGGTTAACTCGTTTCTAAGGACTTTCTTAACTTTGATTTGAGACTCGACGGTGACAAGGTCAAAGCAGACACTAATCTAGAACACTGCAAGAGAGCATGACATGCTGCGGGGTGAGGTCAAGGCATGGGATGGCAAAGCAAACAAACATGTTTAGAAATGATAAAGAAGGCATAGAAAAAATATAAGTGAAAGTCTAATGGAAAGACAGCATGAAGGAAGGAAATGTAAAGAAAGAAAAGTGCTAAGAAATCAAAGGGGAGGATCGCTGGAAGGGAAAAATAGAAAACAGATAACAAAGGAAAAGAGAAGGAAAGAAAGGAACAATAAATTAAGAGAAAGTTACGTAGGAAAACAATTACAGCAAACCTTCTTAGAATGAGTCGAGATGGCATGCTTCCCTCTCTGTGTGGTATGGTTCAGAGTGAGCTGTATATTTCTTTCTGGCTATTCCCTTGACTGCAGTGCATAGAGCCCTTTAACTATGTCAGTGGCAGCAGTAGGAGCCCATTAAAGATGGCTGCTACAATACCAAGAGTACTTAAAGATGGCCACTATTGTGCACAGAGTTCCTTAAAGGTCGCCGGCACAATGTCAAGAGTCCTATAAGACTGCAGATGCAGTGCCTAGAGTCCTGTAAACTTGAAAACATTGGTGTGGGCAAATTTGGGGCAGCAGGCATTGCTGTGAATAAAGAACTATGGGTTCTCGGGGAAAAAGCGACCCCTTTAAATAAGTCTCCCAGATGGCTCCATCTCAACAAGGGTTCATTGCATCAGTCTGTGGCTTTTCTTGTGCAGATCATTGTTTTTCCTTGTGTTCGTTCGATTATGACAATTGAAGTGAAACAGGACTACAACTCTCAATAGGAAGTCATTAGGTTGTTAACCTGAACTTCAGGAGTGGATCACATTGTCTTTGGTGATGAGGAATCATATGGCGGGCTTTTCCGTACATAAGGGACATTCGTCCTTGATTGCACTTTATTTGCAGCAACTAGATTAACATATCTGAAAAGACTGATTGTAAACAGGAAAAGACACCTCTGAATGGTTTGTGATGTCCCATTGCCATAATCGTCATGTAACCCAGCACCTTATGCCCTCAGACTTGCACCCCCTTCCTCTCACTCTCTCCACTCTCCCTGAGTCTGATCTCCCCTGATCTATCTATCTATCTATCTATCTATCTATCTATCTATCTATCTATCTATCTATCTATCTATCTATCTATCTATCTATCTATCTATCTATCTATCTATCTATCTATCTATCACGTTGTTGATACTCATAGCCATTAGAGGGCTACTCAGTTGATTTTTGTGGAGTGGGATAGACAGGTATGTACAGGAGAAAGGTACCACAGCAATTTATGCCCAATAACAGCCTCTAAAAGCTGCTGAGGGAAGACCTTTCACAAATAGCTGGCTAATCATTAAAATCTCTCTGTGACGAGGTATGGATTTAAAAACACGCCCTGCGGAAGCATCTTCTGCAGCAGCTCCACTCCCACTCCCCCTGGGAGTCTAATTTTCCTGGATTTTACAAGTGAGGGCTATAAATATAGTCCGCTAGAGCAATGCACAGGCATCTCTTGGTGCTTTGGCCGGGTGCGGCTATAGTGCCGGCGCAGCAGTGTGACTGCCCTGAAGTGGGAATCCAGGCGGACCCAACCCTCCATGGAAAGGCTGCGTTCACCTGCTGCCTACAGGACAGCTCCTGCAGTTTAGTGTGTGGAAAGGGATTTTATTTAGAGCATGCTTCTCCAATGAGTAGCTCTGGATTTATTAGTAGCTCTCCAGCTACCTGGGAATAGCTCTCCGGTATGCAACCCAGCGTTATGAATTAGAAGCTTTTTTTGGTTAAATTCATGTATGTATCCCAAAAATGAAAAATATGCATTCTAGCTGAAAATGTGTGTATTTTCACAACTCAAAAGCGGATGTTTACAGAAAAACAGATTTTCGAAATATATTTAACACCTTGGCTGCCGCAGGAATTCCGCGCCGGTGCTGGACATTCCGATCGCGGGCGTGGTCATGACGACTCCCAGCCGTCATCAGCACACGCCCACCGTGACTCATGACGACTGTGAGCCGTCATGAGCACCGAAGGGGTTAAACTAATATTTGAGTGAATCATGCAATAATACTAAAATCACCTTGGTGACAAGGGCATTTTAGCTATTTTTGTCATATATTACCTATGTAGAGACATTCTAAATTGAAAAAGCCTTTTAGGTCTCGGTCTTCGCAACGCACATGTGCTGCAAAGGCAAAAACACCTTTTCTCATCGCCATGGCTTTTCAGCCAAACACGTGCACGCGTCCCATTGCCTTCAATGGCAACGCGTGCACGTGAGGAGATTCCCTCGCGGGATCGCGCGCCACCATCTGGCAGCAATTATCTCGCCCGCCCCCTTCCTCTCTCCTCCCCCCACCCCACCCCGCGAGGCACTCGTGTTTGTGCTAGGCAGCTTCAATCTGCTGTGGGTCGTATCTTCCTCAAAATGCTTGGTTTTTGTGTGACCGGCCCAATTTTCGATCCCAATCCAATCCTGCACCTCAGGTAAACAAATGACACCCGTTCTGAATTATTCGTTCTTCTGCACACCAGCTTACGTTCACAGTGAGTCTCCGTTCGGCTTAGAAACTGTACTGCCGTCCCGGTAGATAAGGTGATGTTCATCGGTTGAAAACACTTTCTGCATTTTCTGTCTCCTAAACAGGGGGTAGTTTGAAGATGTCACCTGCCCTGATATTCCCTGTTTCTTTGGAAAGGATGGTAGCTTTCAGAACCTGCCTCTGCTCACAATCAGCCTGCGGAGCTAGTCGTGCCTGCGCACTGTTGTCTACCCATCCCATAATGGCCGGCCCTAGTTCTGATCGAGGAAGAACGGATAGAAAAAGGGACCGGGAGACGCCTGAAAGGAGCAGGGAAACCTTGCTACACAATGGAGAGAAAGGTATGAAGAAAGTAGCGGGAGTACAGGGAGCTTCCCGGCGGGATTGCCACCGACCCGACGATAGCTGACCGATGCTCCTCGCATGGCTTTATCACCCCCTTCTAAACCACTGAATACTTTCAATGCACCTATATAAACTAATCGACCCTTTTAACCCCCCACACCTCCTGCGGAAAGACGACTGCAGTCCACGTTCTCCACTTTTAACTCCTCAAGCGCCCTGCCCCTTTGCTCATACAGCTACATCACCTCCCCTTGTATAATGGACAACTCCATCTCTACCATGCAAGCTGGACTACCACATTGCTGCATTACCCTTTTCTGTACTTCCTCCCTTTCCACAGCCTATCACCTTCTACATGCCCCCTGCATTAAATGTCGATTACCCCCGCTCAGCTTTATCACCAATTCCTTTCCCACACATCTCGATCACAACCCTTTGCAGTCTCACTAGCGCGCAGCTTCTAGTTCACCTAATCCATCTGCATAGCATAGTTGAATCTACCACCATCCTCGTGAACAGCTGCTTTACCCCATTCCTGCACGGACAGAATGTGAAGTCTTATTATATTTCAAATAGGTGACTTTACGCCTCCTAAAGTAAACATAGTGTGCATTAATACCCGTCTTCACTTCCACGATGTGTGAGGCCATAAAACGGATGGGTCTGACAGACAGTGCAAACAGTCTTGTCAGGTTCCGAATCCCAAAGCCATTCCCAGTCCTTCTTCTCTTTCTTTCTCAACATAGGAATTCATCATCCCATGGTTCTAGTACTTTGACTTTGTTGTTACCTGGCTGGGCTGTGTCTTTTCTGGGTGCCACCTGCCCACCTCCTCCTTCAGGCTATTTTAAACACCTTTGCTTGAAAGCCAAGGGCACACTGGCTAACTTCCAGTATGTGGCAGTTGCACTGGTCAGACAAGGCTAGCCAAGACTACCAAAATAAATGCCACCCTCTGATTTGCCTAGGAAATATGTCTAGACTGTGCAATGACTCCCTGTGGAATACTTCACAGAAATGACATTACGCCACGCCCTTCTCTTGCTGTAAAATGTAATTATACTTTACTTCCTCCCTAGCCACTCAGCCGCAACTTTTGTCTGCTGACCAGCAGTGAGATAGAGGCCCTACCAAGTGGCTTCATTCCCTGGCATCTGTAGATATGCATCTGTGAAAATGCCAATTATTTCCCATTTGCACAATATACAAATAATAAATGGAAGCGAAAACAGCAAGACAGTATGGTAAATGGCAGTGCAGTACTCTAGGTTCATGGCAGCCTCAGTCCTTCTGCCATTGGAAGTGTGTGTGTGTGCACCTGTACGTGTCAGCCGTCGAACAGCCATGCACCTGCCATAGCTTGCTTTACGTTCTGTCATGGATTGGACTGATGTGCAGTGTGTTTCACCCCTACCAGCATCCCAAATTCAAGTATAGTTGGCACCGGAACCAGTTTTTTGAGGCGTGTCACAGCATAGCTGGGCAAATAAGGGGAATTAGTGTACTTCAGCAGATACCATCAAAGCGATGCTAACCTTAGCTTGCCTTAGAACAGTCTGCAGATGACAACCAGCAGCAGGTGCTCCAGAGCTTCCGATGGGGGCATTTCAAAGTAAGGATCAGAGGAATTTCTCTCAGAGGAGCACAACAGGGCTCCGTGGAACACGGCTTGAAGAGGCATAACAGTATGCTGCCACAGATCACAGGTAAAGTCTAAGGAATGCTGGGACTCTGGTTATGAATTGCAGCAGAGCTGAACGTGGAATTAAAAGCAATGTAGTCGTCTGGCAGGAGACGTGATTTGAAAGGCCATACAGTCCCGGTCCATAAGAAGCCCCTTGCACTCCATTTGTTCACGGCAGATCGTGCGTTTCCGCCCATTAGGCGACGGATTCATCCCCCCTTTCATGTTTTAACCCACAGCGTGTTTTTCAATTACCAGGGCAGGAAAGCATTCACAGCGGGAAAGTGAGGAATCACCTCCGTGGGATCCAGCGCCTTGCGTGGTTGCTGTAGCGTTGTTAGTAAGGCTCGCGCTAGCACACGCGGCCCCGCGAAGCTAATAAATACAGGAGCCGGTATTCTAGTTCACACGTGGCTCCGACTGCCGTGCGGTAGCCACGCCTCTTTATTTATACTCTCCAGCGTCTGACGTCACGCGTCAGCGCTGGGGCACTCCGGCGGCGTGGGTACGCTAGACCGCTACCTCGCGCCCTGGAACACTACATTCCTTCTAATCTTTATCAAAAAGTGAAACATCAAAGTTACAGTGGATTACAAAAGAAAACGATAGTTCTCTTCCAGGGGATCCTCATCAAAGTCATAAGCATTAGAATATTCCCGCCCATGCGCGGGACCCCGGAAACAATATATTATATGTGCCCCACATATATATATACATATATATATAAATATATATATATAAAAATAAGCAATTGCAGCCAAATAAAACAGTAGAGCTGGAATATGCTGTGAAGAATTTCCACCATACATGTGTATTAGCATTAGAAACATGAGAAACAACACCAATGCTTGTTTAGAAACTGTTTTAATGCTTAGAAAGCAGTAGAAATTCTTATAACACACTGTAAGCATATACAGCTCCCAGGCTGCATTGCAAATACCCAGTCTAAAAAGACTGAAAAGCTAACCTGTAGCTGCATGTACTAAAACTGACGCTGTGCCTTTGAGGCACCTCTGCCCCTAGCTTCCCATCATGCCTCAGGGGTTACAGTTAGGTCAGTTGTTCTTTCCGGCTCCTTCAGGAAGGACCCTGGATACACAGCTCCACACTTTTCTGCCTTTTTTAGTCAGAAAATCTTCTAAAGAACAATTTTTTGATTTACTTTGACTTTTAACATTAGGGTCAAGTAAATAACTGCTTAGCAGTCGATTGTTTGTGAGGTTTTCCTGTCAGGATGCCCTCACTATTTGATGATTGCCCTTCTTGTGGCCACAAGAAGGCAAAAACGGACTCTCATGAGGTCTGTATTTTATGCTTGCCAGAGGATCATGATCCTAAAGACTGTTCACATTGTAAAAATCTGTCTGACAGGACTCTTAAAGACAGAGAGAGGAACAGGCTCTATGGTCTGGCCCAGAGATCCATGAGGGGAAGATCTACAGAGAGGAAGAGTTCAAAGAGACCCAGAACTCCCTCCAAAGGCAAGTCAGAGCGTCCATCAACCTCAGCACCGGGCTCGGCGCTGAAAAAACAGCATCTGATGGACAGTTCGAGAGAAAAAGCTCCGTCGACGTCGGGACCGGCGTCGATGAGGAAATCGTCGTCGAAAAGAAGTTCACCGACGACGAAGAAAGCTCCGCCGTCGTCAACTAGGCGACGATCGGCGTCGAGAGAAGCCACGAGATCACCGTCGACGAGAAGATCGACGTCAAGACATAAGTCACCTCCGCCGTCGTCAACCAGGCGACGATCGGCGTCGAGGGACAGATCACACTCGCCGTCGTCTCGACGTCGACAGGCTTCCAAGAGTGTGACACCTCCGCCGGCGTCTCCACGGAGGCGCTCGGCGTCGAGGAACAAGAGCCCCCTCGGACGCTCGCCGTCGAGGAAGGGATCATCGTCGACGGCGCGTCGGCGCTCAACGTCGAGGATGTTCGATCCTCTGCCGTCGCCACATGTCAGGTCGACGTCGAGGGCATCGTCGACGACAGGACAACGTCGATTGACATCTCCGTCGCCGACAGACCAATGTTGGTCGACGTCGAGACCTCCGTCGACGGCAGGGCAACGCCGTTCGACTTCAAGACCTCGGTCGACGGCAAGGCAATGCCGTTCGACGTCGAGACCTCCGTCGAAGGCAGGACGACGCCGTTCGACATCGAGGGAGAAGACTCCGTCGTCGGCTCATCATCGTCGATCGACGTCGAGGGACCACAGGTCAACATTGAAGCATTCGACGTCGAGGGTTATCACTCTGTCGGCGCCGCAGAGGCGTTCGAAGTCAAGGGAAAGACTTTTGAGACGTCCTCCAACACAGGTGAGACTGAGATCTCCGTCAGTGCCTTCGACAGTCCTAGTGACACAATCTGCTTCTCACCATTCCTCCTCAAGTACCTCTGGTTCATCGAGGTCCTCTTCTAGGAGTAGGAGTCCGGTGCAAAAGACACCCCAGCGAAGACTCTCGCCAAGATGGTATGGCCCGTTGAGTAAATGGAAGGATTCTGGAACGACGGAGAGACTACGAAGGTACTTAAGTCCAGACCACAGGTCCCCTCTTCAGCAGCTGGCAGAAGAGGCAGACAGACAGAGTCCTACCAGTCACCGATCACACTCACGAGAGAGGAGAGCGGACAGGTCGCATGCCCCCAGGGTCTCCCGATCACCAAGGAGGGAGCAACCCAGATCTCGAACACCGAGAAGGGAGGTACGGACTGAGAGATCGAGATCTCCACCAAGGGAGCATCAGAGAGAATCGCGTTCTCCTCGAAGGGAAGAACGACCAAGAAGATCACCAGTGAGGAAGGAGAAATCTCACCACAGGAGAAGGAGAACTCCATCATCCTCCTCTTCATCTTCATCTAGATCTTCTAAAGGGGATTACTCTCCAACGCTGGCAGACAGCCCTCGCTCCAGAGCTTCCCCGCTTGACGACGTCAACACGTATCTGGACGTCTTACAAAGGGGGGCTCACAAACTTAATATCGAGATGGCTGTTCCAGAGGTTTCCACTACTGTGATTTTTGAGACCCTTCGTCACAATCATATACACGGCCTTTGCTCCCATTGGTTCCAGGGATAATGGACCCAATCAAAGAGGTTTTCCTCACGCCAGCAACGATCAGGGCGGTACCGGCACGTATCCAGAAGAAATATAGGCCGGCCGACTCAGATCCTATCTTTGTTAAGGGAGAGCCTGCGGCGGACTCAGTTATAGTAGCCTCAGCTAAGAAGAATCACACAGTCGCTCCTTCTTCTTCAGTTCCTCCTGACAAAGACAGCAAGACGCAAGATTCTTGGGGACGCAGGGTATGCAGCACAGCAGCTTCATCCCTGAAAGTCTCTAGTGCATCAGCCCTTCTCGGAAGGTACGATAGAGCCCTATGGGACTCCATGGAACGATTCAAAGAGAAATTGCCCAAGGAGGACCAGAAGGACTTTGAGGAGACAGTGACGGAGGGCTGTTTGGTGGCGAACCAAATGATTAGTTCATCTGCAGATAACGCCCTTCTAGCAGGACATGCCTACTCACATGGAGTATGTGCGAGGAGATCTTCTTGGCTGCGTTTAACTGGTCTCAAACCAGATGCCCAGCAGCGCATCCTCAATCTACCTTTTTCAGGATCTTCACTCTTCGGGGAGCATGCCGATCAGGAAATGACCCGCATGAAGACAGAGTTGGACACAGTGAAGGCGGTTGGTCTGGAGAAAAAGAAAGAGCCGTTCAAACGACGCTTCAAGACCAACAAGAACCGAGGAGGCCAACAGAGGGTTCAAACCCCTCAATGGTCTCAGAACAAGCCAGAAGGGAAGGCGCAATACAGAGGAGGAAAATCGGGCAGAGGCGGACATCATCAGTCTTCTACCACGCCTAGAGGAGGCAAGGCCTGAGCAGTGGCTTTCTCTGGCGCCGTTACCCACTCCAGTGGGAGGAAGTGCTTCGCAACACCTGGCAGAGTGGGTGAAGATCGGTGGGTGCTGAATATACTGCGCAATGGATATGCGCTACGTTTCCGGAAGAGACCACAACCGATTCCTCCAAAAAAGACTCGCTCGTACCATCTAAAACTCCTCAAAAGGGAGGTGAACGTCCTCTTAAAGAAAAACGCAATCGAAGAAGTACCCCCATCCCAAAGGGGGAGAGGAGTGTATTCAAGGTATTTTCTAGTCCCCAAAAGAGACCAAGAGGACAAGTTCAGACCAATTTTGGATCTTCGAACCCTCAACAAGGTGGTGGTCAAAGAGAAGTTTCGCATGCTGGCACTTCATCAGATATGTCCTCATCTACAAATTGGAGATTGGATGTGTTCGGTGGATTTATAGGACGCGTACTTCCACATTCCTATAACACCAGGTCATCGGAAGTACTTGAGATTTCTGGTAGGGAACAAGCATTACCAGTACAAAGTGCTTCCCTTCGGACTCAAATCAGCACCAAGGGTATTCACCAAGTGCATGGCAGTGGTAGCGGCATGTCTACACAAAAAAGGTCTCTTTGTGTACCCATATCTAGACGACTGGCTCCTGAAGAGTCCGTCCCCTCGTCAAGCCACCAAAGACTGTCACCTGTGTCTCCAACAACTACACAGGCTCGGCCTTCACGTGAACACAGAAAAGTCGGTCCTGCAGCCCATGCAAACTATCCACTATCTGGGAGCAATTCTAGACACAAAGTTAGGAAGAGCGTTTCCTTCGCAGGAGAGACTATCTTCCATGGGGCAGAAATGCAAAAAGTTACTTCAGTTTCCTCGTCCAAAGGTGCGAGAAGTAGCTTCTCTGTTGGGCTCCATGGCATCCTGCATCTTCCTAATACCAAACGCCAGGTTGAGGATGCGGCCTCTACAAGAGTCTGTGGAAGATCAGTGGGACCAAGCGACAGGAGATTGGGAGGATCGAATCATCCTGTCTCAAGCAGCACTGACCTCAATACAGTGGTGGACTCGCCCTTGGAATGTCCTGCAGGGAGTCCCTTTTCAGCAACCTCTTCCTTCGCTGTCTGTGGTAACGGACGCATCTCTAGAAGGCTGGGGTGCTCACATGGGTCATCTTCAGATTCAGGGTCGCTGGTCGACCAACCTCCAGACATATCACATCAACATGCTGGAGCTTCGAGCAGTTCATCTGGCGCTCAAAGCGTTCCTTCCAGCAATAACAACGGACAAAATCCTGGTTCAGACAGACAACACTACAACCATGTTCTATCTGAACAAGCAGGGAGGAACTCAATCTCGCCCTCTGTCTCTGGAGGCCCACACAATCTGGCACTGGCTTCTGGCTCGGGGACTGTCGGTGGTGGCAGTGCACCTCCCAGGCGAGCTAAACACAAAAGCAGACGCACTCAGCAGGCACTTCGAAGATCAGCCAGACTGGGTGCTAAACGACGAAGTAGTCGAAGAACTCTTCCGTTGCTGGGGTCGTCCAGACATAGACTTATTTGCGGATGACGAAAACGCCAAATGCCACGCCTTTGCGTCCAGGTTCCACCGGCCAGGGACGCCAGGGAACGCTCTCCTGCTGGAGTGGGCAGGAATGTTCGCCTATGCGTTTCCTCCTCTGGCACTGATTCCGAAGGTGGTGGCCAAGCTCATCAGATCGAGCATGGACATGATCTTGATTGCTCCGGATTGGCCGCGATAATGGTGGTATCCAGATCTGTTACATCTGTCGCTGTGTCCACACAGACGCCTGCCGTGCAGGCCAGACCTGTTGAGCAAAATGAACGGGAGGATCCTGCATCCCAACCTCCCGTCGTTGAATCTGACTGCATGGCTCCTGAGGTCTTGCAATATGGACACTTGAATCTGCCTCCGGAATGTATGCATATTTTAAGAGAGGCAAAGAGACCTTCCACAAGGGCGTCTTATGCGTTCAAGTGGAAAAGATTTTTCATTTGGTGTAAGGACCATGGCTTTGATCCCACCAAAGGACAAGAAGAGGTAGTCCTTCCATATCTCCTTTACTTAGCTACATCAGGATTGAAATACGCTTCTATTAGGGTTCATCTATCCGCAATAGTAGCGTACAGGAAATCACCGGCACAAACATCGTTTTTTCAAGTCCCAGTGGTTAAGGATTTCCTTCAGGGGTTAAAGAAGGTCTATCCCCCGGTGAGAAATCCTTCTCCTCCCTGGGAGTTGAACCTGGTTCTCTCCAGGCTGATGTCTACACCGTTTGAGCCTATACACAAGGCCTCCTTGCAGCATCTCACTTGGAAGGCGGCCTTCTTGGTGGCAATAACCTCTGCTCGCAGGGTTAGCGAGATACAAGCACTCTGCACCAAGGAACCTTACACTGTGTTTCACCACAACAGAGTAGTAATGAGGGCTCATCCATCTTTCCTTCCAAAGGTGGTCTCGGAATTTCATATAAATCAAACGATTACCCTTCCTTCGTTCTTTCCTAACCCATCGACCCCAGCTGAGAGGTCGTTGCACTCGTTAGATCTTAAACGGGTACTAAAGTTTTACCTAGAGAAGACGAAGGACACCAGAAAGACAGACCAACTCTTTGTCAATTATGGTCCAATGAGGACGGGGTTTGCAGCAAGCAAAAGATCCATCTCCAGATGGATTGTCTCCTGTATCAGGCTAGCATACCAGCTGGCTGGCAAACCTTTGTTACAATCACCCAAAGCTCATTCCACTAGAGGAAAAGCAGCCACAATAGCGTTTTTACATGACATTCCTATGTCAGAAATATGCAGGGCTGCAACATGGAAATCAGTCCATACCTTTACAAGGCATTATTGCCTAGAGTCTGATTCCAGAGCGGAGTCTCAAGTAGGGCAAGCTTCCTTGAGAAACCTATTTGGGTAGAATAAGGCCTACTGTTTGGGCCTACGGATATGAATGTTATCTGTTGATTCCTTTGCCCGCAGGGATGAGGTGAGGCTCGCTACTCTATTCTAATGCTTATGACTATTGATGAGGATCCCCTGGAAGAGAAGGATTAGTTACTTACCTGTAATCCTAGTTCTCTTCCTGGGGTATCCTCATCAAAGTCATAAGCAACCCTCCCGCCTCCCCGGGCAAAGGACTTTGTTTATTAAGTAGGAGATGTTTTAACCTGTTATTACCATGGTTTGGTTTTCAGTCTCCGAAAAGAACAACTGACCTAACTGTAACCCCTGAGGCATGATGGGAAGCTAGGGGCAGAGGTGCCTTAAAGGCACAGCGTCAGTTTTAGTACATGCAGCTACAGGTTAGCTTTTCAGTCTTTTTAGACTGGGTATTTGCAATGCAGCCTGGGAGCTGTATATGCTTACAGTGTGTTATAAGAATTTCTACTGCTTTCTAAGCATTAAAACAGTTTCTAAACAAGCATTGGTGTTGTTTCTCATGTTTCTAATGCTAATACACATGTATGGTGGAAATTCTTCACAGCATATTCCAGCTCTACTGTTTTATTTGGCTGCAATTGCTTATTTTTATATATATATATATATATTTATATATATATGTATATATATATATGTGGGGCACATATAATATATTCTTTCCGGGGTCCCGCGCATGGGCGGGAATATTCTAATGCTTATGACTTTGATGAGGATACCCCTGGAAGAGAACTAGGATTACAGGTAAGTAACTAATCCATCTGTTACCAGTCTGCCACTGTTCATTCAGGACGTCGCTACACCAGGTAGTCAGCTAGCTGGGAGGAGGGTGCTGGGTTTTTCTGCAACCCATATCTGGACAGTCCTCCTCTGGGCATTGCTATCTCTGGTGTCCCCCGGATTGGGGTGCTGTTTTCTCTGGCCGGTGATGGTAAGCTCAATACACTACCCCCGGGGGTGACCGGAAACTGCAGAGTGTCTTGTTCCATCCGGTCTCCTTCTTCTGAGAAATACGGATCAGCCTCAAATTCCTCCCCTCTCTGGGGACTCGGGCTGGATTGCATTAAGTCACGCTCTGGACAAGGCAGTGTGCCGTGGTGTGCTTTCTTAAAGAACAAGATGTCCCTGGTGACTGTTTCGGCTCCTCTTTGGGCAGTCACCATGGTGCCGGTCCGGCGAGTGACAGTCCACGGTTGGTGTTCGAATGGGAGTCGGAACTTGCTTCCTGGGTAGCGATCTTTGACGTACACCTGGTCGCTTGGTTGTATAGTGGACTCGCGGGCTCCTTGCCGTTTGCTGGCTTGATCATTGGAGCGAGTCCGGTTTGCCAGGGCCTTCTCTTTACTGGCTTGTTCAGTAAACCACGTTGGGTGGTTCGGGAGTGTGTCTTTCACTATCCGGCCCATGGTTGATGCACCTGGCGCAGCCTCCGTTGTTACGTGTGGGGTCATTCGATACTCTCTCAGGAAGCTGTAAATGGCTTTCTCTAGACGAGACCCGTCCGCGAGGGCTATGCGGATGGTCTTATTGAGTGTGCGCATGAACCTCTCTACCTCCCCGTTGGCTTGGGACCAGCGTGGAGTTATTTTGTGGTGATGGATTCCCCAGCTCTTTAGGTATTCGGCGAACTCTTGACCATGAAAAGGGGGACCATTGTCTGTCGTGACCACTTCAAAGATGCCATGAGTGGCGATAGTTTTTTAAAATTTAACGATGACCTCCGTGGCCGTTTGGCTTCCTACGATCTCTACCTCTGGATACTTGGCGAAATCATTAATGATCACGAATGCGTATCGTCCATCAGGGAGGTGCCCAAAGTCAGCACTCACGTATTCCCACGGCCTCTGAGGGTTGTCTTCGGTCACGACTGGGTGGGGACGGTCTGGTTGCCCCGCTGCTTGACACCAGTTGCAGGCTCGGACCATCCCGGGGAACCACACCTTGGCTCTCAGTCTGCTCTTGGTTTTTACCATGCCTTGGTGTCCTCGGTGTGCTAGTTCCACCGCCTGATGGGTTAGGCTGGCCGGCATGACTAGTCGGGGGCCTCGTAGCAGGCATCCTTGGCTGTCGAGGGACAGTTCTTCTTTGATCCGCAGGATGGATTCCAGTGTTGCTTTAGCTTGCGGTGTCCTTTTGCTCAGAGAGTCTTGGATGGGGCACCAGTTCCCGGACCGGACTGCGTCTGCAACAAGCTGGAGACATTCATCGCTCTGGGAAGCTTCAATGATGGAGGCTATGCTCATGGGTAGTGGTCGAGATCTTTCTGCCACCAATCGGACATTCTCCTCTGTGTCCTCGGCCTATTCTCTCTCTTTCAGGGTGGCTTCTCGGGGGTGCCTTGACAGGTAGTCTGCCGGGTTTGTTGATCCTGGTTTGTATTCCACTCGGTAGTCATATCCTTGCAGTTGGAGTATCCACTTCTCGATTCTCGGGGGTGGTTTTGACACTGAGCCCTGGAACAGGGGTATAAGGAGTTTGTGGTCCGTAGATACCGTGAAGGAGTGGCCGTACACGTAGACATGAAAATGTCGGCAGGCCCAATGGATGGCGATGGCCTCTCTCTCTATCTGTGAGTACCTCTGCTCCGTATCGGTCAAAGAGCGGCTGGCATAGGCGACGGGTGCCCATTCTCCATTGCTCTGAAGCTGTGCCAGCACTGCCCCTAAGCCGTAGGGGCTGGCGTCCACGGCCACATTGGTGGGCTTGGAGGGATCGAAGTATGAGAGGGTGGTGTCCGCTGACAGGGCTGCCTTCGTGTCTCGGAATGCTTTCTCTTGTTCCGGGCCCCACTGCCACGTGGTGGCCGATTTAGTCAGTTCTCTGAGTGGCTTGGTGAGATTGGAGAGGTCGGGGATAAAGCGCACACAGAAATTCACCATGCCCAGGAAGCTTCTCGCTTCCGAGACGTTCGTTGGGGCAGGGGCCTCTTGGACGTCCTTTACTTTGTCTGGGTCCAGCACCACTCCTTGATTCGAGAACGTGTACCCGAAGAAACTGATTTTGTTCTGCAGGAACTGGCACTTTTCTCGTGCAGGGTTAGGCCGGATTCCTTGATTCTTTGGAGAACTCCTCACAGCCTCTGGTGGTGTTCTTCGATCGAAGATGCGTAGATTAGCAGATCATCACTCATGTTTAGAACCCCTGGGAGTCCACTGAGTACCTCGCGGATCGTGTTCTGAAATACCTCTGCGGCACTTGATATTCCAAAGTTGAGGCGCCGATATCGTCTGAGTCCTACATGAGTGGAGAAGGTGGTTATGTACCTCGAATCAGGGTGGAGCGGTAGCTGGTGATTAAGCATGGGCGAATTTTGCGAATTCACGATTTGCGGATTTGCAAATTCGCAATCCGCAAAATTCGCGAATTCGCACAAATTTGCGGATTTTTTATTTTTGCGTGTTCGCGGGGAACTTTGCGTATTCGCGGGGCGCTTTGCTTGTTCGCGGGTTTTTTTTGCCTGGTTCATCACTGCCACCCTCTCGTTTTTTATGCCCTTCTGCCCTCTGTACCACTTGTTTTTGTGCCTCTCTGCCCTCTGCCCCACTCTTGTTTGTGCCCTTTTGCCCTCTGCCCCACTGGTTTCTGTGCCCTTCTGCCCTCTGCCTAACTCATGCCCTCTGTCCCACTTTGTACCCTTCTGCTCTCAGCCATAAGTCAGCTTCAACAGGAAGCACTAATAGATAAAGTATAGCAGGTGCTTGAGTTGAAGGTCAAATTAAGTTACACAGTCATTAATCACCCCAAGTTTGGGGTGATTACTGATTGTGTAACTGAATTTTTGTAACTATTTTAGAGGCTCTGGCAGCTTGCCGGCGCCATTCTAAAATAGTTACAAAAAGTCAGCTTGAACTTTTGACCCAATCCGTTCCGCTCGCGGATTTTGTGGGAAATTCGTGAATCTCGCGGATTGCGAATTTACAGAAAATCCGCAAAATCCGCGAGCGGAACGGATTTTCCGCCCATGCTTCGAGCGAAGATCTACCTTGGAGAACCACTTCGCATCGTTGAGTTCCCCTAGGATATCGTCTATGGTGGGGGTTAGGGGCCGCTCACTCTATACCGCTGCATTCGGGAGACGCATATCCACACAAATGCGGACCTGTCTGGGTAGCTTTGGTTTTTGGGCCACTACAATCGGAGAAACCCATGGGGTGGGTCCGTTGACCTTCTCTATGATCCCTTGTTTCTCTAGTGTTTCCAATTCTTCTTCGACTTTCTTCCTCAAGTGGAACGCAATGTGCCTATGCCTCAGCGCAACCGGTTGGACCGACGGGTCGATGTGGAGGGACATTTATTTCCCTTTTAGGCATCCAATGCATTTGAATACATCATCAAATTCCTCCATGATAGTGTCTAATTCTTCCTCCAGCACCGCCATGGCGAAGGATATGAGTTTCAGATCTTCGGCTGACTGTCCGCTTAGCAGCATGCCGCTGCCTTCTTTCGTGACATATATCGTTGTGGGTACCTTTGCCTCTTGGTGTTGCAGCTCTGTTTTGAAGCATCCTATCAGTGGGATGGGCGTCTTCTGGCCATATGCAAATACTCGGATTTTTGCTTCGCGTAGGGGAGGTCTTGCGTGCAGTTGGTTAAACACATTTGCAGCCATCAGTTCAATGGACGCCCCCGTATCAATAGTGGCTCTCACCTCTTGCTGGTGAATCTTGATGCAGCACTTCGGAAGGCGGCGTTTCTTTCTTTGTGGCTGGTCGATAGCGTACACATAGTGGACTAGGTACTCCTCTGCGTCATCATCCATGTCTTCACTGTCCCTTTCTTCTCCTACGCCGTGTGCGGCCTCCTTCTTGGCTCTTGTGGACCTGCATACTGCTGCAAAGAGGTTCATCCACCCACATGCGCTACATTTCTTCCCTCTCGCTGGACAGTCTTGCATGCGGTGGGGCTGGCTTCCGCAATATCCACACTCCTTCTTCTTATCTGGCTGCCTTCTTCCACCGCTTTGTCTCCCCTTGGGTCTTACCATGTTCACCTTCTCTGCTGTGTTGACTTGTTCGGTCTTGACGGGTCGGTGTAGGGCTGTTTGGAGCGGCCCTGTTTGAATATGTCTGTGAGGGGCTTGTCATCTTCTTGGAGGATGGCGATTCGGAGTTTCGACGAGAAACAGCCTTGGATGAAATGCCCCCGGATTTCCTCCTGCTCGTCCCGGAATCTGCATGAGCTGGCTAGTTCCTTCAATCTACCGTGGAAAGCGTCTAATGACTCGTCGTCTTATTGCTTTGCTTGGAATAAGATGAACCGCTCGTAGTCCTTGCTCGCCAGTGGTTCAAAGTAGGTACTCAACGCCATGAGGAGTGTTTGATATGTCAAATGATTTGTGTATTTCCGCAATCTGTGCATAGTATGTTTCAGCATAAAGTCCGGTTTGTTAATTTATTAAGGGATTGAATCCCCGGCGTATCTCTCCAAGCAGCTCGTCTCTTCCGCTGTTTCCGCGCGGAAATACACAAAATTGTAAATAGCCTTGAGAAAGCCCTGGCGCAATTCGCCACAGGGGCGAAACACGTGTCGGCTGTCCACGTCTGTATCATCACAAATAAAGAGTTATTTTTCTACAAAGAATTGGTTACTTTGATCTTCTTCATTTAAAAAGGACTGAGCCTAAGGATTTTAAAATGTAACGCTCCACACACTCATCATCCCCTCTAAAGACTTTGTTGTTTGAAAACTCAAGAGGTCCAGAGTTTTCTTGAGTGTGTTAGCATCAACAAACAACCAGTGAAAACTAATGTGGACTTGGTCTCCTTTCGTGGACCACCTCCCCTCTGCACTACTGCTATGTATTGCCACTGTCAGGGGCGTAACAGGCTCCCACAGCCCCGACGGTGCTTGGGGGCCGCCAAGCTCCAGGGGCCCCCTTCAGCATGGCAGTCTGGCCAGAGAGCTCCTGATTTAGCCCGGAGGGGGGCCCCCCACGTGCTTTGCAGTGAGGTCCCCTCAATTTTCATTACGCCAGTGGCCACTGTATACCTTAGGACTGTTGCTTGCTGACATATTAAAGTGTCCCCTCCTGCGGCTGGTTCCTAGCAAAAGGTTCATGTGGTATCCATAACCCTGCCCTTTGCGCCATGTGTACGTGTGTATGTGTTGGTGAGTGTGTATCGTTAACTGAGTTGTGCAGCAATTGAGCTCTATTGTATATAATAGGGACCTGGGCGACTACATCAAGTGGGGCTGTACTATAGATTTGAATTGCATAATGACATTTAAGAAGTTTACAACTGCGGTACTTTTTAATTATTATTAATTTTTGATTTTTACATTTAAAATTTACCCAACACAGATTCACTGCAGTACTATTCTTGGCGTGTAATGTTTGTGAGTAGAAAAAAAACAAGCACTGGGCATATCTAATACTAAAACAGCAAAATTGGTAAAAGGTCACAGTTTCCAATGCCGGCTCAACCTTTTATTGTTGGGAAGGTTGGACAATAAGTAACATTGACTTGTTTTGAAACATATTGTTCGAGTGCTAAGAGAACATTTGTGGGTCTGACACACCGAAGGACGCGTGTTTGAACTTTGGCCTTCACTAATACAGCATGCAGCTTCACTGGCATGCACTACAAGAAAAGAAGCCTTTGCATATACCCGACCACTGCCAAGTCAATTCTTACAGAAACTAGGGAGAGAAACTGCTGGGAAACATAGGCCTGAAATGGGGAAATTTGAAAAAAGACTGGGTGTGAGGATCCAGATGAAGTGGGAGATTCTCACAACAAATCACTTGGGACAACACAAACGCATAATGCAAACTGATAGAGAACTGAGCGGGCCTGCTGGGTCCCAGTGATATCTGAGAGCTAGCTGGGTCCAAGGATAAAGACTGGATAGTAATCACCACTTAAAATGTTGTACCTCCTAAACAAACGAATACAAACACTGACAAAGCCAATAGTTCGTGCCTTGGCAAATTAGGGAAATGGCTAATTAAAAAAATATATATATTGCAAGCTTATGCCCCAAAAAGACAAAAAAAAAATGCCAGCACCGAAATGTGGTTGCCAAATGGTTGCATTGAAAGTTTTAAAGTCAAACAAAATGGTGATCTGGCTTTATCAGTTCTTTATTTTAAAACTTGAAATGTATTCAGTTGCATCATTCATTTCAGTATTATTGTATGTGAAGACGATAAAGATGAAATCACAACCTAACTAATCACTCATAATGCCGGAAAGTACAATGTTGCAATGAGCTATAAACACTTTATAGCAGTAATTATAAAAATGAGATGAAAAACAAATCCCCATCTAATTTCGCACTCAAAGTGTGGGCAAAACAAATAACTGGTATTTAAAGGTAATATAAAAAAACATACTTTGAACCATCATTGCCTATCAAGAGAACGGAACTATTTTTAAGCAGACGTGAACAATATGAACAGGCATTGTACAGTCACTTAAAGTGTAGGTACCAATAGGTAAAGTGAGCTGACCTCCTGCTCTATGCTGGTTGCATTGGTGGGTGGTAGCTAAGGGGGAGTGACCACTCAACAGACCAATGAATGAAGCCTACCGACTAAAAACTCCTCTGTATGTTATGTATGAATTTCTTGGAAAAAGAAATAGTCTGGAGAGACCGCGAAAGCTGTGTGACATACCCGATCTAAAATACGGACCCATCTGCCCCTAATACTATGCCCAGAGTATAATCTAAAACATCTGGATGGTTCCTGAAGGACTTTGTCCTCTCTGCAGGGGCACCACACATCAGGATGAGGAACTGGGGGTGCGTTTTGTGGCTTTTACAATGAGAAGTGTGCATGGGTTGTTTTCTGCATTACATATGATAGACACACAATTCCCGTATCTATCAGTATATCACCGCAACTGGAATGGCAAAATAGGTAAGGAAGCTATTGTTAGTATGGGTGTGAGATGTACAATTTGAAGGGTAGCTGAGTCGGCCATTGTATCTGCTGAAGAAGTCTGTGCGCAACCTGACAATTATTAGTGTGGATCGGCTGTCTTTACAATCACTGGCAGACTGCCCCCTCTTCCAGTAAGTGAGTAATCGTGTGTTGTGTGTGATGCCATAATTGTGTGTGGTGATATGATGGTGGGTATTCTGCAGTGGTCTGTGGTGTGCGATGTGTGTGTGATATGCAGCATGGTGATTTTTGATGCTGCAGAGTGCAGGGAGTCACTGCAGGCCTTGCTGATTCCCTCCTATACTAACCTTCACTGTTCAGCTATTCTAAGTTGTGCACCAAAAGGGTTTCTAGCCACCACCCCTAGCTTCCAGCACTATTCAGCCGGCTTCTTAGACCTTTGTTAGGTGCCCAATGTCTGTTTCAAGGTGAGACACATGCAGAGGTGGCAGGAGCTAAATATAGCAGACAGAATATCAGAATGTGACATAGCTCATTCGATGAGATAATGGGGCAACAGAGAGGGACACAGAGTGGTCAACCAAGGCACAATGAGAATGGCATGGTGATCAGGAGACAGAAGGCTTTGTTCTGAAACAGTTTCTGTGTTTGATAGCAGGTCCTTGAACACGTTTTGGAATGGACTCTCCCATCCACACACCATCCTAAATTCCTAGTCTCGGTCACGGGTCATATACTTATTTGAGCTCTTTAGCCTCTGACACCAGAGAGAGAAACAAGCAGCAAGGTTGTACTGGGGTGAGGCATTGTATTGTATAGTAGCTCTTAACTTTAATGTCATGTTGCAATGTGCCAATAGAAGAGCACACAAAAGAAAAGCAATGATTGAGTCTTGGGGTACACCAACTGTGGAATAGTTCCTAAAAGAAGGGAGGAAGTGAGATGATGAATGGTCTCAGTGGGCGAGGAGGCACTCTATAGCAGGACAGTTTTTTGAACTCCTATATCCTTATATCTCTGGAGATATGTAGGGGGATGAACCATGGTGGGTGAGCCAGCGCATAAATAGGGAGAGCTGCGCCAGAGCTAAACAAAGGGTCGGATTTTGTTCCAAAATCCATACCACAAGCCAAGCGGTCAACATATTTGGCATGTAAATCATCATGTAAATATATAATGCTGAATTCAAAAAGTGGATTTCTTTAATATGTGCAAGCCTGTCACTTTATTACATTAGGTTGTTTCATTGCATTGAGTGGCATTTATTAGCAGTGATACTTTCCAAACAAGGAATTTAGAAACATGTGTGCCCTCCCCCCACCACTCTTCCTACAATACTTCTAGGGAACCAAGTGGCAAGTAATTTGTCTTCTGTACCCTACGCATGGCTTAAGTTGTTATTATAGACCGTGCAACGTTAAAGTGTATTAAAATATATAGAAGGGACATTTTTGTATAGCGTATATCCTGAGCTGATGTATTTTACGGTGCTCTGAGATGTGATAACAGAGAAGGAGGCACTGTGAAATAAAGTAGTTGTCTGGGATCACACAGTATGGACTGCTCCCAGGCTTCCTTACTGCATGATGTGCAATTCATCCATTAGATGAAGGCCGAGAGCAAACCTGCCAACTCACATGGTGCAACCGTGTGTCACACGTTTAGGCTCCCTTCACATGGTGAGGAGCCAAAATCTCACAGTGGCAGGGAAAAGTAGGCTTTACTGCGTTTTTCTCTGGTACACAAACACCTTAGATCGTTAACTTAATCAACTTTGTGAAAGTCTAAGGAGAATATCATAAAACAGAAAGTTCACTGCTTCATCCACTAATATTCATAAAGGCGGTTTTATGATTTGAAAAACGTCAAACTTAAGCATTGAAAGTTAATTATGACCTCAGAAGGTTTGATGTAGTGGTATATGATCTAGTCCCAGAGATGATGCATACGTTGTGGCAAAAGGTATTCTTAAATAGGTGAGAAGTGAAGTAGGAAACACACCCACTAGGATCAACATTAGCTTCCAGCTCAGCCCCTGCTCAGCGAACCCAGCCCCTCATGTCTGGTGTGGCATACGTGCCAAGCACTCCAATTATATCACTACATTTAGGACTGAACAGGAGAACCTGAAAGATACAGCAAGACCCTCTCATTTACATCAACACCACGAAAACAAGACACCATTTGGGTTGTTTGTTTCAAGTATAGAAAACATTAGGGTTCACTGCTACTTTATTGACTAGCCCAAGGCAAATGTGTAAAGTATTTGCAACCACGCTCACAATACCCCAATGATGACACCACAAATAGACTCCATACGAGTTTTATGAAAACAAGTATAAACTTTAGATAAAAAGATATAAGATAGGACTAGACAATATAAATCCAACATATGAGGTTGTGTACTATTTCTCCTGGCCGGTTGTTAGGCCAGCCAGCCCTTGTAAGTTCTGACGGTATTAATGAGCACTTCTAAACATTCCCCTGTACTCCCAATATCATGTCATACAGTTCGTAATGCTGGAATCAGGCACTTTTCCAATATAAAAATACTGTAAGACGTAACGCCGCAATCAGACACTCTGCAATGAAAAGAATGCAATGCATAACGCAACAATTGGGCACTTTGCAAGGTAAAATAATGCAATGCGAAATACAACCACCAGGTATGTCTTTATGTAGAAATAAGGCAATGCATACTACACTAATCAGGTAATTCGTTATGCAGGAACAATGCAATGCGCAATATGCTAATCAAGTAGTTTGTTATGCAGAAACAATGCAATGCATCAAAGGACAATTGGGTAGTTCGTTTTGCAGCTCAAATGCCATGTGTCATACACTAATCATGCAGGAATAATGCAATGCGTAATACTCTAATCAGGTACTCCGTTATGCATAAATGATGCAATGTGTAATACGAAAGAAAGGTACTCCATTCTGCAGAAATGCAACAATGCGTAATACACTAAGGCCCGACCACCGGGCCTTAGGCGTTCCCTTCGCCTCTCCTTCTGACTTAGTCACCCTATCAACAGTTGCCCCCAACATGGGTACAATGGAATCAAAAGTGCAGCTCTGCACTTTGGCCCCCTGTACTGCCACTCCCTCAGCAATACGGGCCGCGATACCAGCCAAAGCAGAGGCTTGCACTGGCAACACGAGAGAGAGGCAAAGAGCGGCTCCCTCCAAGCCTGCGCCCAGCCCCAGGAGTTGACACACATTACCTGGGGGGGTGAAAACCCACTCTCCTCTCCTCGTCCAGCGGCTGGGCCTCCAATGCAGCTTTGTGAATTGGCAACGGCGGCTCGGGCCAGCAACTCAGCTGGTCCGGGACTGCCAGTCCGGGCCGCTTCAGTTACGAAGATCTCAGGCTGCCACAAAGCACACGCACAGAGCGTTGCGGAGTCTTCCTTAAGCTTCGGGTGCACGATCACTGGGCACCCCACACACAGGTCTCAGGCTGCCTGAAGAGCACGTCCACAGCATTGCTGGGACTCACTTTAACTCTGGTGCACACGATAAAGAGGCAAACCCTCACGAAGGTCTCCCAGTGCACAACGCACCCACACACAGCGGTGATGAGACTCACTTGGATTCCGATGCACACAATAACAAGGAAAATCCTCACGAAGATCTCATGGTGCACAATGCACATGCACACAACATCAATGAGACTCACTTGGATTCCGGTGCACATAATCACGGGACAATCCTCACAAAGGGGTTCAGGCTGTACAGTGCATACGCACACCTCGTCACTGATCCTTTCACGATCTGACGAGCTCCTCAGGGTCAGGGTGATTCTGAAAGGGGTCCACCTCCTGACTTCCCCACACTCTGACTAGTGATAAACACACAGAGCAATCAAGCGAGGGAAGGAAGGGAGGGAGCAGCAGTGGAAGGGATACCTGGAACGAGAGAACACAATGGTTAGGCAAAACTAATATCCTAGCTACTCTCAATAATTCTCACTAAATTCAACACCCACCTAAATGCAACGGCTCTGGAGATGGACCCTTCCTTCTGCCTCAAATGACCAGAAATTCCTATAAAACCAAAGCATGGATTATAGACCCCAACCAGGAACAATGCTGTGCATTAATCAACACTCATTCTTCGCATACGTACCCTAGCTTGCACTCCCTCTAAAAATAAATCAACATCAGAGTTCTCTCAATTTAGTTTTGAGTAAAGGAAAGGATTCCTGAAGAATAGGGAACGCTTTTGATCCTCACTGAACCCCGGAAAGCAAGTTATCACAGTTCAGAAACACAAGACTTCCTCAACTCCAGAGTAATCCAAAACGTAAAGAATGATTCCAAATGAATTATGGCAGTCACGATAAATCAAAGAAGAAACAAAGGAGAATTAGCATTCTGAGGTAACATTTCCATCCCAGACGAGACGGCTTACCAGACCTGAATGTTCTCCCTATAGATCCCAGAGAGTGTAGCTCCGTTAACGTCCTTGGGTGATTAGAGCATAGATCCAGGTGGAAAGAAAAAACCACGCTGACATCGGGCAAAGCCAGCCAGAGAGATCCCCGTAGCAGCCGCTACACTGGGAGGCAGAGAAAACCTGTTCCGCCGAACACGCAATGTATCCAGTATCCGCTGGCTCGAATAGAGGTTAGAGTCCCGCCGGACTCGGAAGGCGATTCCCCCGCAGCAGCCGCTGGCGGGGGCACAGATGGAGCAACCTGTTCAGCCGAACAGAGAACTTGGCCACAAACACCGGCTAGCATAGAGTCCCGCCGATCTCGGGACTTCTGGGTTCCCGCAGCAGCCGCTAGCGGGGCACAGAACACTGGAAACACTGCTCCGCCAAGCAGGAAATGGAGCCAGCACCTACGGGCTCAAATCAGGACGGGATTCCCAGCCGGGAACGCTCCGATGCGGCAAAGTGGTCAGACACGGAACCAGAACGGCGTCTCGACTTCCCGCAGCAATCAATCCAAAGTACAAGAATCACGTACAACGCGCTGCTGTGTCACGTGATTTAAATATAGTTGTGATCCTCCCAGAAGGCCTTCTGGGCAATGTAGTCCGGTGTAACCTCTAGGTAGGCGCTAATGTCAGTTCCTGACAGATCATTGCTGGGACTCCAGGTGCCCACATTCACAGGGCATGCCTTATGAGGGTCTCAGCTGCAACGGGCATGCACTCACAGCGTCGCTGAGACTCTCATGGAAACTTTTATGTTCCTGTGTTTCCAAACAGGGAGCCAGCTTGGGGATAAGTTACTTAAGGACACAGCACACAGCAAATTCCTTCAAGCAGGGGGACACAGCAAAGTCCCTTTAGCCTTTCCTTGGTTAAAACAGCAAACTGCAGGCCAGCCCCAGAACGCATAGCAAGGGTCAGTCCTATCCTTCAGTCTCTTCAGTTGTTTCTTCCTTGGCAAATGTCCTCTTGACTACGAAGTAGCTCCAGTCTTGTTCACACTTGATCAAGCCATTCTCCAAAGTTCAGGGGCTTCAGCTTTCATAGTTATACCCCTCAGTGGCTTTGAAGTTTTTGTGTTTCAGGGGGCACTGTCCCCTGTTCAAACCAGTTATGGGTGCCTCCCTTCCAGTGACACCTTTCTTCCTTTGATTAGTGGGAGTCTGGATTCTCAATCACTCAGCAGGAGATGTATGTGACAATTGTTTTATAGCAGCAACCCAGGCCTCTTCATCTCTAGGGGCTTCTCCTCCCCTACATTCCAGATGCAGGTCAGCCTGTTGCTGTCTCACCTACTCCCCTGGGTCAAGACATTCCCCAGATCCTAGCGCTTTCAAATCCAGACAGTCAATCCACAGCCAGGCAGAGACACACAGAAATGTTAGAGCACAAAAACTCAGCCACTTCTAAAAGAGTGACTTTGGAACACTAATAAAAAACTTCACCTTTCCATCTTAAGCCTTTGGGAAGATAGGCTGGAAAACATATTACACCGCCTCCGCATTCTGTCCTATGGGCAAGATGGCCTATCAACAGTGAAAAAAGAAATGGAGATTATTTCACTGTCAGGACATGAAAAATACCTTAGTACATGTCCTACCTTTCACATGCACAACGCCCTGTCTCGGGTGTGCCCTAAACCTACCATAGGGGTGTTTAATGTGCATAGAATGGGAAGGGTAAGTTCTGGCAAGTGAGTGCACATGACAAAACAACATGGCAGTTTAACAAACTGCGCGCAGGCCCTGCAAAGGCAGGCCTGAGTTCCCTTTTTAAGGCTACTGGTATGGGTGGCACAAATAGTGCTGCAGGCCCACTAGTAGCGGTAGCATTACCAACACTGGCACACATAGTGTACTTTACTAGGGACTTTTCTTAGTAAGGCAAACATACCAATCATGGACAACCAATTATCATTACACTTTATACAGGGAGCACTTGCACTTTGACACTGTTTAGCAGTGGCAAAGTGTCCAAAGTTGGCAACACCATGTCAGAAAAAACGTCAAGGGGGAAAGCAAAAAGTTTAGGGACTTTAGCCAAAAAGGGCCAAGTCCTACATTGTCCATACCTTATTTCCTTTGATCTTGTCATTGCTTGGAGTCCATGATTACTTGACCAATAGGGACTTTGACCCGCACCTCTAAGTTAGTGCCAGGAAGCCCCTGTGAGGTGAATGTGCTTAATAAACAAAATAAAATTAATATACAGAAATCGAAACAAAATAAATAAACCCTTATTCCCTATTATCCTTATTTGTGTGTAGATTTTTACTGTAGGTATCAAAGAGAAATTCTGCACAGAGAGAGCATTTTGCAAAATTATCACAGAATCAGCTGAAAAGCTTGGTTCCCTCGATTTATTTTCAAGTCACAGGGTTTCATAACAGCCAAAAAAACCTTCAGTCTATTGACAAAGCTGCAAAGATTGCTGGGTTGTTCTATAAAACTGTGAGCACCATCTCTGCCATGCTTCACTTTAATTGACTGTGATTTTTGTAGAACGTCAATGCCTTCCTGAGACGGCGTTAAATCTTGAACCTCTTCTACTGTTATTTATGTATGAGCAAACAAATGTGCAGCAGTTGTAACGAGACTCGAACATAAACAATACCCGCTTCCTGTGAAAAAGTGTTCCTTTGAAAAAAGAAAATGCTGAGTATATACCATCAAAAATAACGAAACATGTAAATGTATTTGTTACTCTATTGTAAATGGACAATTAATAATTGTTATATGTATATCTGTATCGTGTCAAAGAAAAACAATACAAATATATCTAAAAAATCCGATTTTGGACCTAGCAAATGAACACTATTGTAGTCGACTTGCCAAATCAACCAATGTCTTATTGGCCTCCTCCTCGCACCTCCTATGTTTTCTGGTGCATGCCGCTTCACTCACTGGCTGTTCACACTTATTGAATTTTTGTTATAAGGAGCCCACTGCAGAATTGATTTGATGTCGGCACTTCAAATAAGGTACTCAAACCTACTGTCTCAGAATGACAAATTTGGTCAAATGGGGAACCAGGGATTCAGACGGTCACAAGACGACATCTGTGTTATGCCTGCCTGCTCCTATTCTGTACCTGATGAAAGCAAAAAGATCTAAAGACTGTCCGGTGTATAAGATTGAATGGATGTGGCCCGGTATGTAGACAATTCTCCTAGAAAAGTTATTCTGGGAACACTGCCCCTCTGACTGCTATTTTAATTTTTTTTTTTTTTTTTTTTTTTTTTTTTGTAAGACGTTTATTAATGTTCAAAGGTACAGTACACATAGCAAAGCCTACAACCCTGCGGGCCGGCTGCAAATGAACGGTAAATCGCGGGGGTGTGGGCCATCATAAAAAGGGCATGTCATTGCGTCCCTTGTGTCCCCGGTGTGCTAGGACTTGGAGAAGATAATCACATTTTCTTAAGTCAAGAAGGAAAAGTCCATAAATGACGCCTTATTTTTCATTTTTTTTTCTAGAACTGAGCCATGAAATCGGCAAACTAAACAAAACAGTTCGTATCGGTGCGTCCCAATGTTCCTATCGCGGCTTCCCCACTCGAAGTCTGTCCCACAGGCACGGTGTTAGCAGGTGCCACCTCTGTGCGGTGTGTTGTTTGCCGATGCTGTCACAGCGCGACTGGAGGTCAGAGGTGTGCGTGCGCAAGTGTGCCTGAACTTGGAGTGGGATGGCCCCTGCGGGCCATGGTGTGCCATCGGTCGCCGGCCTTGTTAGTGGAGCATGTGGCATTCAGGTGGAGGAGCCTCGCTGCCGGTGTGGCTATCTGCGTCCACGCCTGCAGTCGCCATCCGTAGCGCCGTCAGCGGCTTCTGCCCTCTCCAACATGAGGGGGCAGAGAGGCCACCGTCCGTGAGCAGGGGTCCGATACTACAAACATGTAAACATATATGTGATAGTGGGTGGGGGGGGGGGGGGTGGAGTGTGCTTGCGGGGGCGATGTCAGCGGCTTTATGCTCGGGGCGCGCTGCTGGGCAATGGCCGCTGATGGGCGCCTGCGTGGGTGTTGGGTCGTGTCCGAGGTTCACGCGCTGGCTGTTTCTTGTCTGCGTCGGGGGGGGGGGGTGGGGGGGGGGGGGGTGGCGCCGCTTGCGATGATTCCTGCGATACAGCATTAGCCCCTGTGACCCACCTCCGGCCTCACCTCACCCAGTCTACGTGAGCCCTCTGACAGTGCCCTCCCCCTTCAGGGACCCCAGGATGCCATCCCAGAGCTGAGCTATCGGGAACTGCCGCAGGCCCGCTATTTCTTCCCGGCGGAGCGCCGTGCCTTCCGCCCCGGCCCAGTTGGTAAAGGATGCGAACCAGTGTTTTGGGGTGGGCGGTTCCCGCCGCTTCCAGTGTCGCGTAATCAGCCGTTTGGCCGTAACGAGGCCCAGATCCCAGAACCGTGCCTGCGTTTTGTTTAGCTTGGTTCTTTTATAGAGGCCGAGGATGCACGCCTCCCACGTGTCCGGCAGGCCCGGGCCCGTGCTGTGGTTCAGGAGTGAGGTCACCTCCCCCCAGTACGTGGTCAGGGTTGGGCAGTGCCAAAGCATGTGCAGGATGTCTGCGCCTAACAGGTCACATCTGGGACAAACAGCTGTGTCGACTGCAAAGTATCTGTTTATTCTATCTGGCGTTAGGTATGCCTGGTGCAAGATGTATAGTTGGATGACACGGAAGCGGGAATTGCGGGGGATGTTCACGGGGCTAGCCAGTACTAGGTTCCACTCCTTGTCCGTCCAATCCCTCCCACGGTGCGCCGCCCATTTTGCCCTAATCTGTTGCGTGGGTTTTTGCGTGTGGATGAGAAGCGCCTGCGCCAACCAATGCGTGATGTGCGAGCCTCTGCCCATTACATGTAGATATTGGACCAGGTGGTGCATCGGTGGTTCATCCTGGATGTCACCCCAGGAGTCAGTGTATGCCCGCAGCACCGATGCATGGAGTAGGAACTGCCCGGCCGGGAGTCCCGTGGTGTCAGATAACTCCGCAAATGAGAGCAGGGCTCCGTCAGAATACAGGTCACCCATGGTCTCTACTCCAGCCGCGACCCAGTGGGCCAGAGTGCGCTGCGTAACCATCCCGCTCCTCCTGGGGGTGCCCAGCAGGGGGAGGGCAGGAGCATATGGCCTGGTGTTGTGCGTCAGCTTCAGGCTGCGGAGAAAACATTTGCGGGCCACGGCCACATGCATAGGCAGGGGACGGGGTCCCTTGGTCAAAGGGTGAAACAGGGCGCAGGTCTGGGGATGTGTCCACTGGTAGTCCGCAGTGGCCGTATCGTCCAGATGTGCATCGCTGAGCCAGTACGTCACCCACTGGAGCTGCGCGGCCAGGTAATACAGCTCCATGTTGGGGACAGCCAATCCTCCCTCCGCGGTCGGAGAGTACAGTTTAGCCAGTGCCACTCGAGGTCGCCCCGTGTTCCAGATCAAGCCACGGAGCATTGATTCCAGATCGCGGAATATCCGCGTGGGGACATACGTGGGGATATTCGCGAAGTAGTATAGCAGCCTAGGGAGCGCAATCATTTTAGTAAGGGCGATGCGGCTGGGCACGTTCAGCGGAAGGGTTTTCCAGAAGGACATCTGGGCTCGCAGAGAAGAAATGGCGCGCACCAGGTTGCCCTCTAGTAAGTCCTGTGGGTCTCTATAGATGTGCAGTCCTAGGTATTTAAACGTGGTCGGGTACCAAGCGAGCCTGGCCCCTCCAAGATGCACATCGCATTCCTCCTGATCACGGCTAAACGAGTATGCCCCGGACTTGGCCCAGTTAACCCTGAGGCCCGAGACCTCTGCGAAGTTCTGGAAGACGTCCGATAGCTCGGCTGGCACCGCAGTGAGGTCCCGCACATAAAGCAGCAGGTCGTCTGCGTAGAGTGAGACTATGTGCGTTCCGTCAGCCAATGGGATCCCCCATTCCGCTCCCCTGTCCCGTAGCAGAGCTGCTAGTGGTTCGATGGCTAAGGAGAAGAGGAGGGGGGACAGGGGGCAGCCTTGCCTGGTGCCTCTGCGCACCCCAATCTTCTCCGACAGCAGCCTTCCCGTCCTCACTCGGACACTGGGTCCCTGGTAGAGTAGACCGACCATGTCGGCAAATGCATCTCCCACCTCAAATCTGTCCAGCACGGCTCCCAGGTATGGCCATTCTACCGAATCGAAGGCCTTCTCCAGGTCCAGGACCAGGCACCCCGATCTAGGCCAATGCGTCAGAGCCGCTTCCTGAATCCGGAAGAGGCGGCGTAAATTACGAGACGTGCTCCGCGCCGGCATGAAGCCATTTTGATCGGCGTGTATCAGAGTAGGTGCCTCCAGGGCCAGGCGGCGGGCCAGGAGTGAGGTGAAAATTTTATAATCAGTGTTTAGCATGGCCAACGGTCTATAGGACCCCATAAGTGCGCCATCTCTGCCCGGCTTCAGCAGCGAGACCAAGTTCGCCTCGTTAAGCGAGTCTGGGAGTGCTGACTCTTCCATTGCTGTATTGTACAACTTGAGCAACTCCGGAACCAGCGTGTCTGAGCACGCCTTAAAAAATTCGGCGGGCAGTCCATCCGGGCCAGGTGATTTGCCGTTGGACAGTGCGAAGATGGCCTCGCGTATTTCGTCCGCGGAGAATGGCGCCCCCAGGGCGTCCTGTTGTGGACCCATAAGGGAGGGCAGCGGGATGTCTGACAGGTATTCTGCTATGTAGGCCGCAGTTACTCTCAGTTGCGACTTGTATAGGGCCCGGTAGTGTCCCACAAACGCTTGGTGTATCCTATTTTGGGTGTACACTAGGTCTCCCTCAGCCGTGCGGATGACGGAGACCGGCTCCGTGCGTTCCTCCTGCCTGACTAACCAGGCCAATAGCCTGCCGGGCTTGTCTCCGTGCTGGTGCACTCGCGCCGAATGGGCCGCAAAGTTGACGTGCCTCAGCCGTTCCAGTAGCGTTTCGTGTTCCGCCCGGGCCGCCTGCAGCCGGTCACCTGCACCCTCCACCGCCTCCTGCTCCCCGCCGAGTAGGTCCGCCTCCACCCTGCGCAAGTCCTCCTCCAACTTCCACCGTATGCTCCCCTGGGTGCTCAAGCAATGTCCCCGTACCACCACCTTGAATGCGTCCCACTCTACTCTCGGGGAGGATGCTGTATCTGAGTTGTCTTCGAAGTATTGCGCTACGCTGGCCTGCAGGGAATCTCTAAAGGGGGCATCTAGCAGTAATGCAGGTTGCAGTCGCCACGTGGGGATTGGCGGGCGCGGGCGTTCCCAGGCCATGTGCAGTGTATGGGGGTTATGGTCGGAGTGTGTCCTACCCAGGTATTGTGAGTCAGTGATATGGGGCAACATGTCCGCTGACACCATGTATCTGTCGAGGCGAACATGTAATGCATGTGCTCCCGAGAAGTACGAGTACACCCTAGTGTTCGGATTGTGCGCACGCCATGCATCTTTCAGACCCCACTGCGTTGCCCACTGTGTGAGTGCCCTCGTGGCCCCCTGGGGTGTCGCCTCTGGCCTCGGCGGGACCGAACGGTCCAGCACTGGGTCTAGTACCGCGTTATAGTCGCCCCCCAGGATCCATGGGACGCCGTGCCAGGGCGCTAATTTCCCTGAGATACGCGCTAGGAAGGCGCCCTGATCCGTGTTTGGAGCGTAAATGGACGCCAGGACCACTGGTTGCCCGTCTATGCGGCCCTTCACCAAGACATACCTCCCCTCCGCATCTATGTGTACGTCCGACATTACGAAGGGAGTTCCCGGCTTTACCCACAGCAGCGCCCCGCGGGCGTACGAGGAGTATTCAGTGGCATACAGTTGTCCCCTCCATCTCCGCCTCAGCGCTGTCACCTCCACCCCACTCAGGTGTGTTTCCTGCAATAGCGCGACCTGCACGTTCTGCCTCTTCAAGTAGGAGTAGATTTGGTACCTGCGCGCGGGTGTGTGCATACCTCTAATGTTCCACGTGCATATTTTTATGGCAGACATTGCAGCAATATACATTCCCCCCTGACCCTTCCAATAGCAGCGGTATCACCAAAGGCCCCAGCAGTGGCTCCCCCAGCTCTTCCGTTCCCACCCCCCACATTACACTCAGCAAAGTTTGGGAAAACATAAGGACAGGGAAAAAAAACAGTAAAGAACAACAACCAACAGCGGGCTAACCCCACTAAAATACCAAAAGGGCAGTGGCGGAACGGGCCACCGTCCATACTCTCAAGAGAGAGGAACATTCTTGCTTTGTTCAAGGGGTAGTGTGTGCTAAGCACAAGTTCGGCAGGATGTATGTATAGTCAGTTTTAGGGGAAGCAGGCCGCTTCCCTGAGCCTTACAATACAGGACAAGAGTGGCCGCCCACTTCGGTCCAATGCTCCAAATCGCCCATCTTGTGTGCGACCAGGCGCAGATGCGCGCTAAAAGACCACCCCTACGACGCCCTCCCAGCCTACCACTTGTGCCATAAGGGCTTTACTCACTGTTCCAGGTGTCCACAGTTCGATCAGCTGGCAGGGGGGGGGGGCTGTGGGGGGTGACCCCAGCAGTGGCGTGCGCCGATTGCGCACCATCGTCCAGGCAACCACTGCCAACCCCTCCCTCGTCATGGCAAGGCCAACGCAGACATCCCCCGTAGGGTCAGTGGATCAGGTCTGATGTTTGCGGCGTGACGATGGGCAGTTCCACCGAGATCTGTGAGTTCGGGATCCCGTATATGGCCTCGTCGTCGTCGCTGGGTACCGGCTGTTGGCCGTCCTCCTGGGCCGTCTCGTGGGAGGATGAGTTGCTTATTTGGGAGACCTTCTGCAGTGCATCGCGTTGTTCTCGGAGCATCTGGTCCTGTGTGGGGGAGAGTCCCGCCCCCTCCTCCGCGTGTTGGGATTGTTGGGTCCTGTGCCTGCGGCGTCGTCGCGGTGCTCGTGGCCTGGTCCTCGTCTCGCCTCCGCGAGAGTGTTTCGGTGCCGTGTCCGTGCCTCCGTCCAGCCACTCGTCGGCCTCCTCGGGTGTGTTGAAGAAGTAAGTGCTGTCCCCCGCCACCACTCTCAGCTTGGCAGGGAATAGCAGGGAGTACTTGAGGCCCGCGGTGCGCAGTCTCCTCTTCACTGCCATGAAGTCGTGCCTCTGGCGCTGCACCTGGATGGTGTAGTCGGGGAAGAACATGATCGACGCGTTGTCTATGCGCACCTCGCCCAATCGCCGTGCCTCACGCAGCACCGTGTCTCTGTCCCTGTAGTTCAGTATCCTGAAGAGCAGCGGCCTCGGGTTGGCGCCGGTGGTATAGGGTCTCGTTGGCACCCGATGTGCGCGCTCCACGACGAAGTGCGGTGACAGCGAGCCTTCGGGCAGAAGTGTCCGTAGCCATTCTTCCACATGTTCGGCCGGGCGGTTCCCTTCCCATTTCTCCGGGACCCCCACAAGTCTAATGTTGTTGCGTCTCGCCCTCCCTTCCGCGTCCTCAGCCCTGTCCTCCAGGAACTCCACTCTGTTCAGGAGGTCCTGTACGTGTCTATCGGTCTGGGTGACTTTGGGCTCGATCTCCTTCACTACGCCTTCCAGGGTCTTGGTGCGGTCGGACAATTTCCTATGGTCATCACGCAGGAGGGTCAGGTCCACTGCGACCCCGTCAATTTTGGACTCCAGGGAGGTTCTGGTTTGCTGGAGGGACTGCTCCATCCGTTCCACCGCTGCCAGCACGCTGTCAAGCCTCGCAGCCAGTTGCTCGGCGGCCATTTTGTGTATCCGCTTGTCCGTCTTCCCCCTCGGCGGGGCCCCTCCGGTCCCGGTGCGGGTCCGCACTCCCCCGGACATGTGCTGGTGGCGCCTGTCCTGCAGGGTCGGCCCCTGGCGTTGCTCCAGTGACGGCGTCCCCCGAAGCGCTGCGTGCCTGGGTTGGGGCCCCGCGAATGCTGGCTAGTCCCTTTGGTTAGGCCGTCAGTGTTGTCCCCTAAGGGGGGGGGTCCTCCAGCGGGCGGCCCTGCGCGGGGGCCTCGGCGCAGGCGGGTGGGTCCCGTCCCCTCCTTTGCCCGTGCTCGTCCCTGGCGGTCCGCAGCCGCGCCGATTGCCCCCCGGGGCGCTAGCGGGTCGCGGCCCGGTCACTCCGCCTCAGTTGTAGTGGGGGCCGGGGGGACCGGCACTGTGCGTGAGTCCGAGGGGTCCAAGCGTCGTGAACGGGTCTGACCACCGGTTCCGGCCCGGGTCACAGCCTCTCGTGTGCCTCGCCGACCTTCAGGCAGTGATTGTCCCCGTGGGGGGGCCCCGCAGGCGGGCCCGGCGTGGGGCACACCGTCGTGTGTCTCCGTCCCAGGGGAGGGCGGTCAGCCTGTCTCCGGCAGTGGTGTGGCGTCCAGGCGAGGGGAGGGTCGGTCTGCTGTGCTGCAGGTCTTGGGGCCGCAGTGCCCGGGCTGTCGCTCCGCGTGGGCTCCTCTATGCTGGCGGGCGCAGGAGGGACTCACCGGGTGGCTCCGATGGCTGTGCTGTGTCTCGGAGAGGGGCCCCCGCTGGTCGGGCCGCCACGTCACCGGCGCCTCTCCGGGGTCGACCTCCACGTCTCGCCTGCCCTAGATATGCCCTAGGTGTGCCCTCCGGAGGTCCAAGGAGCCGGCCAGCTCGCAGGGCAGCAGTCGCGCGACGGCCGCGATGTGGGGGCCGGGGGCCCACTACCCGCTTGGTCCGGGCCCTCCGCTGTAGTCCCGCTGCGGTTCAAGGCGATCGCCGGGCCACCGGAGGTTGCTCACAGCGCGGCAGCAGCCGGCCAGGGGGCCACGGACAGTGTGGCGTGGCCTACCAGTTAGGGCCTGTGAGCTGGGCCCAAGCCTCGGACTCCCGCAGCCGCCCCGCCGGCCAGGTGTCAGCGGATCCCGCAGGAGGTCCGCAGGATAGGTCGGGGTCAGCCTCGTCGGAGCCCCGAGACAAAAGTCGGCCAGTTTGCCGAGGAGAGCTCCGGGAGGGTCCGCCAGCAGTTTCGGGCGGCTAGGATTAATTTCGGCGGAGAAACGGCTCAGGGAAGGGGAGCTTGGCACGGAGCTCTACCCTAACGCGTCCTCCGCCATTGCGTGCTTAGCCACGCCCCCCTCTGACTGCTATTTTAATGATGTCATCCTTGTAGTTGCTTCAGGAACTTTTGGCCTTTCAGTTAAAGTTTTCTAACTTCGCCGAATTTTCTCCAGGTCAAGTGGAACTTCAGCCTGCCACCATATTGATCACTGTCTACTCCAGAATGTTCCCTTTTGGGGGATCCAAGAGCAGGAAATTGTCCCAGAGGCAACATTTCTTGCGTCACCCATGAAAAGGGTAACGGGAGGTGCCACAGAGTGGCACAGTGGGGATGGCGATATGTGAGGGGGCGGAGGAGCTGTAATTGGGCAACAAGCAAAACTGAGGGCAATGCTGAGCAGCATGTAGGTGAGGGGCTCAGTCAGAAGTGTGAGGTCAGTCTTTAGCAATGGGAGAGGTAATTCATTGCAAGGTAAATGGAGGTGAGTTGCTGCCAATCAGCAAAAGCACCCCCTTTGTCTCTTTAGAGTAACTAGAACGTTCCCCACTGCGGCGCAGGCTGCAAAAGCGGCTCATCTGATTTGCCTTCAATTTGAGAACTTCAGACTTGGCGAAACTCTTAAGTCATAGGTCTTTGCAACATTACGCACTCCTAGTTGGTCTTTAAAGATTTTAAAATTTAAATGTATGAATTTTGGTCACATTACTATCTCAAATTTGATCACCTAAATTCCACTTGATCATGTGAAAATATTTGCTTGTGCATGTGATTGGAAATTGATGGTGTTGGAAAAAATTAGTAACTTAATGTAGTCTTGAGGCTTCCCCTTTAACAGTCCATCATTTCCAGCACTAAAATAGTCTGCATATATAGGTTTTAATTGCACCTCTTATTCACCCCCCCCAACTCTGCTGTAAGTGGAAGGAAAAACAATACACAAATTAAGAGGCCATAATGAGCGCAAAAAATGTTTTTTTATGTCATCCGGTGATAAAGTCCGAGCTATAGGGTTTCCCCGCTCAGTGTAGAGTGACACGTTAACTGATGCCCAGAGATTGTGTGTCATAAACTTTCCTTTTAAAAAGCTGGTCGCCCTAGGCCTACTGTCCCAGCTTCGTCGTCCTGCACAGCTTCCCAGGGGATCCAGGTGGCTCCTGCTCTCTTGTATCTGTTTACCCTCGACAGTGCAAGTCCATGTGATCTGAAGTTCATGAGTTCAGATTACAGTAAGGTCGACTCGGCCTTTTATTATTTAAGGTACGTAAAAATCCAAACCATTGATAACTCTCTAAACAGTGCAAAAAGAAACGGAATCAACAACCGAACTGATGGTAAAAAGAATGTATCAGCGGCACTAAATAAAGATAAAAAACGGAGAAGAGTTTTTTACAACCTCCGGACACACCGACCAAACATCCCTAAGTACTCACTCAGGAATCTGAAGGTTATCAAAGATCTTCAGAAACTAGTCTGCAACTTGACTCAAGCCACAAAGAGTACCATACAAGCGATTGAAGAAATACGAGAAGTAACGGCAAGCACCAACTCAAAGATCATGAATATACAAAATCTCGTACACTCCTTACATAGAAAGAGCAATGAGAGGGACCTATCCCTAGCGAATAGGACCAACCGACCAAATAGGACGAAAACATTGTCGAAGGAGGAAGCCCTTGCCTTACTCCGAACATATGAAGCACCAGAACGGGAGAATGTGGAGAACATCAAAACAGTCCCGATTGACTATAATAGAACAACAAGAAAGAAGGATAGAAAACCCAATCATAACAATTTACAACAAGTCCAGTTTAATTCTGAATACGAAAACTTGAATAGTAATAACCAGGGGAAACAACTGACTTGCCTCCTACTCAACTGCCGATCGGCTACTAAACATGCATCAGACATAGCAGACCTCATCATTGACAAGGAAATTGATCTAGCAATCCTCACAGAAACGTGGCTATCGGAAGCATCATCTCCAACCATGGATCTCCTAGTACCACCGCATTATAACATTGTGAGACTGGATAGACCAAGACAATCAGGAGGAGGAATTGCCTGCATTCACCGAGCAGATGTGGAGGTCAGCCAAGTTCAAGCCGACCCACTAGAATCCTGTGAATACTTAGGCATTAATATAAGATCAGCCACCAACCAAAGATGCAATATACACGCATTTTACCACCCACCAGGTGAGAATGCAAAGTTCATTGAGCAGCTAATGGAGATCATCACGATCAACTCAAACACAGATGCTAATAACATATTCCTAGGAGATTTTAACTTACACTGGGATGACTGCAACGACAAACTAGTCAACACACTTAAAGATTTCCTTGCTGAGCTAAAACTCAACCAAGCATGCACGGAACCTACACACACTAAAGGAGCAACATTGGATTGGATTATATCAGGCAACAAAAACACATCAATCCTCTCAATTGACCCTTGCGACTGGTCTGATCACTATGCAATAACCTTCTCGATACCGATTTTGAAAAAAGGCAAGACCTTCCAACCTCCTAATTGCAAAAAATGGATCCGAGACACAAGAGAGGCTAACATTGAGCTGCTAATAGAAACTTGCGAGAGAGACTTAAAGACACCTAACAACTTGCAGAACGTAAATGAGCTGACAGAACACTATTTAACTTCAGTTGGAAATATAGTCAATAACACCTTGCCATTAAAACTAAAAAGAATCACGGAGAAGACGAAAAATCCTTGGTTTGATGGATCACTAAACGAAGACAGGCGCAAACTAAGAATGGCGGAAAGAAAATGGAGACAACACCCATCATCCCCTGAGCTGAAAGCCCTGAGAAAAATGAGAAACGAATATAACAAAAAGATCATCAATTCCAAAAAGGAGTTTATAAGAGCGGAATTGTACAACGCCAAAAATAGACCACGAAAACTCTTTGAAATCCTGAAGCAACAATCGAACAAACTAGCCAAAACATCTCATGAATATGCAAAAACGACGCTTAGCAGTGAGGAATTCTCAACGTTCTTCACAAAGAAGGCCAAATCGCTGGAAACAGAACTCCTAAGCGCCGCGACTAAACTCCCCAACCAACTAATGGCTATAGGCGAGACCAACCCAACTGCAGGATGTAGAAATACAAAAAATAAGGCAAACTGGGACACATTCGAACTATATGATCAGGCCACGATAGCCAAAACGCTTTCCAAAATCAAACCCAATAACCATTATCAAGATCCTCTACCAGCGAAATGTGTAAGAGGAATTAGCCATATTGTGGTACCAATTTGGACCAAAATAATAAACGCATCACTATCACAAGGGATCCTCCCAGACTGCCTGAAAACAGGTCCAGTGGTCCCTCTGATCAAAAAAGCAACTGCGGATATTACTGACCCGAATAATTTTCGTCCAGTGACCAACATTCCCCTATTGGCCAAATTAATCGAGAAATGCGTGCAGGGTAGGCGTGGGCGGAAAATCCGTTCCGCTCGCGGATTTTGCGGATTTTCGGGAAATCCGCAATCCGCGAGATTTGCGAATTTCCCGCAAAATCCGCAAATCCGCGAGCAGCGGATTTTGCTCGCACTGCTCGCACTGTTCGCGTGAGTTCGCGCCCCGCGAATAAGTGCAAAATTGCAGAAATACGATCTTAGCAAAACTGAAAGTAACTACTTACCAGGTTCAAAAGTTCAGGCTCATCATTAGTAGCCATTTCCTGGAGTGCTTCCTGAGGGGCCCCTCCAGAGTTCAGTTGCCAGTTGAAACTAGTATGTGACCCTGCTCTGAACCTCAGAATAGTTACACATATGCCACAAAGGTCCTGAATTACAGCTAAGGGAGACAAGCAGGAGCCAGGCTGGAAGTTAAAATCCATTAATCAGCCCCTAATTCATTATTGTCAGTTGGGGCAGGGCAGGTGTTGTAACTAATTTTGCAACAATGAAAGCACTTAGCAAGTGCAAAAGATCACTAATCAGGGCGCACTAAGGAAGCAGGTGCCAGCTAAAAAAATATTCTGTGACACATGAATCAGCCCCAAATTAATTCAGGTCACTTGAGGCAGGGAAGGTGTGCTTTGCTTTGCCGAAAATAATGTACACTGGACAACCAGAGGGTGTGGTGATGAAACAGAGGGTGGCATGGGTGGGCCAGAGGGTGGCATGAGTAGTCAGAGAGTGGCAGTGGTGACAGAGAGTGGCAGTGATGAAGAAGAGTGTCCCAAACAGGCTGGACACGTAGAAACAACAAGTTCGCGAAACTTGCGACCCGACAGGTAAGTTCGCAATTTGCGAAAGTGTATAAAACCCTCGCGAACTAGCAGAAACACGGGCGAACACAAAAAAAAAAAAATCCGCAAATTCGCGGGAATTCGCGGATTTTGCGGATTGCGAATCCGCAAATCCGCAAAATTCGCGAACGCGAGATCCGCAAAATTCGCTCATGCTTAGTGCAGGGCCAACTGAGCCAACACATCTCTAAGTTCTCACTACTAGATGAATGCCAATCAGGATTCAGATCAGGGCATAGCACGGAAACAGCGATCCTCCATATTGTGGATGACGCACTACAGGCACTTGATCGAAATCAAGCATGCTTACTAATTCTCCTTGACCTGTCATCTGCATTCGACACAGTTAACCACGAAGCTTTACTAGCCAGGCTAAAGGACAGAATGGGACTATCCGGAAATGTGCTGAAATGGTTCGACTCGTTCCTACGAAACAGAACACAACGTTTCCTGGTCAACCAAGCCATATCACCACCATGCCCCAACTCGATTGGGGTTCCACAAGGATCAACATTATCCCCGGACTTGTTCAACCTGTATGTAGAACCCCTTACAGCAATTCTCAGCAACTCAAACATATCCTACCATATGTATGCGGATGACACGCAGATATATCTAAAGATATCCTCCCTTAAAGACATCGAGCGTATGAATGAAACACTAAAAATGACAACGGAATGGTTGTCTACGAACCACTTGAAGCTAAATGCTCAGAAAACTGAATTCTTACTAGTCTCTCCACCAAGAAGTGGTACAGAAATAAAAGAGTGGACCAAACTGGTGACGGCGCTCAACTGCACCCCGACGCTCGTCAAATCAGCCAAATCACTGGGAATCACTTTAGATGAGAATCTTGACATGAAAGCTCACATTAATTCAATGGCAAAAACCGCCCGCTTCCACCTGAACCACCTAAGAAAACTGAAACCATTTATTTCCGAATCCGATCTGAAACTAGCAACCCAATCCTTAGTCATCTCGAGAATTGAATACGGTTGCACTACCTTAGCGGGTTTACCAAAAACATCCACAGCGCCACTAAAAGCCTGCCTCAACGCTGCAGCGAGACTCATCTCGGGTTCAAGGAAGTTTGACCACATATCCCCGCACTTGAAAGCTCTAAACTGGCTACCCTATGAGGCCAGGATTCAACTAAAGATCGCATGTATCACCCATAGAGCTCTTCACCACAATACTCCTGGATATCTATCCAAGAAAATTGAGCTGTCAGGAGGAAACAGACCGGCCAGGAGCGCCAAGGAGTTGGTGCTGAGACCAGCCATCTTCAAAAAGTAAAAAACTTATGACAGAGCGTTCTCCGGAGCAGCTCCTAGAATCTGGAACTCACTCCCCCCTAGCATTAGGAAGATTCCGAACACAGCAACATTTAAGCGGGAAGCGAAGAGCTTCTTAATGAGTAAATACCTTACATAGAAAATTGCATGGAACGCTGTATGCTACATTCCTGTACTCAAACTAAACACTTACGTCCTCGTAAGGAAATGTTCGACTGGAATCAGATGAAAGAGAAACAATGAGGCATAACCGATGACACCTCCTGTGATTAATCTGAACACCTACTGCTACCTCGTGTTATTTGAACTTATACCACTATCTGAAACCTTATAACCTACTACCTCTTATATACGACAAAAATGACTATGCTAATATCTTATGCTTTATAGTACGGTATAATGTAATAGATAACCTCTCTAATAGAAGGTAGTTATCTATGCAGTCACTTGAGCCGTATAATTATCTACCTCACACCATATATGTTCGAATGGAAGGTGGCTATTTATGCATTCACTAAAAGCCTTATAACTATCTACCTCATACTTATATGCTGTTTAATGGACTTCATCTTATTATTAATTTGCTTAGCTTACCTCTATGTAAAGCGCTCTGATACCCACGGGTCTTGTTCGCGCTATATAAAACTTTTCAATAAATAAATAAAATAAATAAATAATATTTAACTCCACACACATACCTACCCATTAACAGGACAACTAGTGTGAAGTTGTTTATCCTCTGTTTGCACGTTATAGGAGGATTCTAGGTTGTGGACTGTCTGTGATGCCTTGAAAAGGTTTTGACAGGATGTCAGGTATAGGACAATGGTATTCGAGGAGTATGTAATGAAGCTAGATATGGGGCAGGAGAACAAAGTATGGAGATATATATTTATAGCAGTAGGTGGCGGAAAATCCGTTCCGCTCGCGGATTTTGCGGATTTTCGGGAAATCCGCAATCCGCGAGATTTGCGAATTTCCTGCAAAATCCGCAAATCCGCGAGCAGCGGATTTTGCTCGCACTGCTCGCACTGTTCGCGTGAGTTCGCGCCCCGCGAATAAGTGCGAAATTGCAGAAATACGATCTAAGCAAAACTGAAAGTAACTACTTACCAGGTTCAAAAGTTCAGGCACATCATTAGTAGCCATTTCCTGTAGTGCTTCCTGAGGGGCCCCTCCAGAGTTCAGTTGCCAGTTGAAACTATTATGTGACCCTGCTCTGAACCTCAGAATAGTTACACATATGCCACAAAGGTCCTGAATTACAGCTAAGGGAGACAAGCAGGAGCCAGGCTGGAAGTTAAAATCCATTAATCAGCCCCTAATTCATTATGGTCAGTTGGGGAAGGGCAGGTGTTGTAACTAATTTTGCAACAATGAAAGCACTTAGCAAGTGCAAAAGATCACTAATCAGGGCGCACTAAGGAAGCAGGTGCCAGCTAAAAAAATATTCTGTGACACATTAATCAGCCCCAAATTAATTCAGGTCACTTGAGGCAGGGAAGGTGTGCTTTGCTTTGCCGAAAATAATGTACACTGGACAACCAGAGGGTGTGGTGATGAAACAGAGGGTGGCATGGGTGGGCCAGAGGGTGGCATGAGTAGTCAGAGAGTGGCAGTGGTGACAGAGAGTGGCAGTGATGAAGAAGAGTGTCCCAAACAGGTTGGACACGTAGAAACAACAAGTTCGCAAAACTTGCGACCCGACAGGTAAGTTCGCAAATTGCGAAATTGTAAAAACCCTCGCGAACTGGCAGAAACACGGGCGAACACAAAAAAAAAAAAAAATCCGCAAATTCGCGGGAATTCGCGGATTTTGCGGATTGCGAGTTCGCAAATCCGCAAATTCGCGGATTGCCAATCCGCAAAATCCGCTCATGCCTAATTTATAGGGATGGGTGTGACAGGACAACTAGGTGTCATGCTCTATGGAGATCAAGAACAGGTAGGACTCTGATTAAAGGCTTCTTGAGTAATGGTCTGTTCTGGTAGGCTGGGCCTTGCCTTTAGAATGTCAGCACAAAGAAAATGTTTTACAAATTATGCACCCATTGTAGATGTATTCCATATATTTGAAAGGGCGATCTTCTTCTGGAGCTGTTGCATCTTTCAAAGGCTGAGAACTATAGCTATAATAAATTAATAAATGTAAATAAAAAGCACTAATAAATGCTGCAAAAAATGCAGTTGTGTGCTGCAAAATGTGCTCTTTTCTGCCACGAAATTTGATAATCGATGTAGAAATATCCTGGGGCGTCTCTTTGCACAGTTTCTTACAATGGAAACCAATGTTGGGAGAACAAGTACTGAGAGAGAAGTTACAATACTATTACAATAACTGCTTTGGTAATGTATGGTGGATGTATTTGTGCCCAGGACGTCCTGATGGCATCTTTCAGAGCAAATGTGGTATTTGTGGAAACGGTGAGTGCTAGCACTCACTGGAGCTGAATCAGGCTATACTTTTATGGGTCTTTTACATTTTAGCATCTACTGATGAATACATTATTGTGGTGTTGAGTGGATACCATACACTTTCTCAAACCCGTCTGACATTTAGCAGCAGTGGGGACAGGCTTTGCAAGTGTGGACACGTGCACATTCACAAAAGAGGGGGTTGCAGGTATGTCCAGGAGGGGCAATAACCCGGTAAAAATATATAAAAAATCATTGCAGTGTGGAGAGAACTGACCTTTGCCCTGAAGAAATTGCCATTGCCCTGAAGAAGGGCAATCTTTGACGCCCGAAATGCATTGGGATTTTTAATTCAAGATACCCCTGGAACATATGTGAACATTTATTGAATGGATTTTGTGAATTCGCAACAACATCCTTGAATCTATGATTTGACAATAAGAGACTCAAGTAAAAACCAGAAGACTCTGCGTTGTTGATTATTTTTCAGTGTTTTTTCAGAATAATGCTATATATTGACATACATGTAAGAAATTAGCTACAGTTTCCACTGTGATTTTGTTTACACTCATTTTGAGTGATTTGCGCAGTGCATCAGGATTTCCAGATAATCATCTGGTGATCTTCTAATCAGGACGTCCTGATGGCATCTTTCAGAGCAAATGTGGTATTTGTGGAAACGGTGAGTGCAAGCACTCACTGGAGCTGAATCAAGCTATACTTTTATGGGGCTTTTACATTTTAGCATCTACTGATGAATAAAAACGTGGATAGCTTGCAGCGATTCTTTAAGACGATATATTATGAGGCGTACCAGTGACAGACTGTAGCACCATATCCTTCCTAAAGGGCTGCTATTACGTTCCTGCAGGGGGGGTGTCTCAAAGCCTCCCTCTGCACGCATGATACATGCATGGTGAAACTTCAAGCAAGCAAAAGCGTCCTGGTACTGCATTGATGTAAATGCATGTCTGTATACCCTTTGTTGAATGCATGGTGCATGTAGGTCATCTATCCGTTGTGAGTGGGGCTTCACTGACTTATATTATGACTCACTACATTCACAATCAAAAACAAGTTATTGGCAAAATCGACAGGTGTGGCCTGCATTTTGAGTTCTGACTCAAACATTTAAATAAAAAAGCGACTGCAGTGGGGAAGAAAACCGAATTGATTTCTGTTTACAATGAACCCACGAAATAAATAATTTAAGAAGTGATTATTCAGCGTACTTTTGAGATGGAAAATTGTCCCTTACGCATGGCAATACATGCACTACATAGGAGGCAGAATGATACCCCAAAACGACCTATAACATATGAGAAGAGTGTAATAGTTCTCTGGGTAGAGCCAAAGTCCGATCTATGTATATTTTAAACATTTGCTAACAGTAGGTCTTCAACTAGTTGCACTGTAAAGCGAGACCTAAAATAGAGGATAATAATGTACCCAGTTACAGTCCTTCATTGTCGGGCGGTTGCTTGTTTTACTAGGAGGCCATGTTCACAGTGCAGAGATAGATGGAGCATGCTGGCCAGCATCCAGAGGACACTGTACACCTAGTATGGCATGGGCTCTAGGGCTGAAAGCCTTGGGCAGACAGCGATGGCCGGATATTGGCAGGCATCTTTGAGATAATCCAACTATTCATGCCTATACATTGGCAAAGTGCCCTGGGGTTCTCAGCTTGGCTGAGCCCACTACACTTTTTAAGCTTACCTAAATGTAACAAGACCTCAAAAAAATTAGTCGGCACTGTATAAATATCATACAATATCATTTATTGACACTTGGGACCCACACTGCCCCATAGCTGCCTCAATCTCACAGTGCTTTATACACCAGGCTGTCAGAGATTAAAAAAAGCAGACTAGTAGCTGTGCTCCTCCCCTTTGCCCATGCCCTGCTCTGCTTCTGGCTGAAAATCTACGCCGATAAGCCCTGCACAGCCACACAGCTGTGATGGGTCTGGAAGCATTCACCATTTTGTTCCTAAGTGCTGCTATTTATCTCAGTGCTTAATTTGTGCCGGTGCTCAGCACTAGCACTAGCACTATAAAACAGGCAATTATGACAATCCGCCGGATGGTGGCGCTGTTTTTTTTTATTTTTTATTTTTTAGCAAAATAAGTGACCAATATTCATGAATCGGGAACTTTTGTTAAAATATTGCTTGGTTAGTATTATGTGAAGGATTTTTTAAGAAATTTTGGTAAATTAATATTTGAAAAAAAAGTCAGCAAGAAAAACAAGCATTGGCAAAGCCAATAGATCTTGCCTATTGGAGAGCTATTTGCTTTGCAATTTCTTTTAGACATGTTGTTCAGCAGTGCTGCTGCCTGGGAGCATGATTGAAAGTTGTGGGGGGGGGGGGGGGCGGGGGTGATATGACATGGCCAGAACGAACAGCGAGAGCCAGTGATTCATTTTCTACGTAATAGATTATTCTCTGCCTTCACAAAAAATAAAGCAGTTAATTGTCTTACATCCGATCTCAAGTTTGATGTTTTGACCCGGCATGAAGATGGTGCCAAAAAGGAGACACAAAGCAGGGAGCACAATGCATCTTTGTAGCATCTTGACATCTGTTGGCATCACTTTTGAACACTTTTTTTTCTGGCAGAATAGGAGGGGCAAGCATCAAAAAAGGAAGTGGTAGGAGCTGGACAGGGCAAGCAACAATGGTGGAGGGGTGGACCGGACAAGGGAGGAGAGAAGACGTGGGTGTAAATAAAAGGGGATAGAAAGAACCTCTAAATGCTGTGAGCACGGTAAGGACAATGAACAAGATCAGCATTACTTGGACTATGCTCCAGTGTAGGGACAGACCGAAGAAGTGAAGCCAGTACATACTGACCAAAGAGAGCAAGGAAATGAGTGATATTGAAGCCAACCAATGGTAAGCAATTAGTGGGCTCTAGCCTCCTAAGTAAACGAAATGTCTCGCAAGCGACAGCACATGTGCTGTCTTAGGTGAGACCTAAAGTTTAGGGTGTGAGGGGTAAATCTGTCACAGTGGCAAAGGTGCCCGAGAAACATACTGAAGGGCATAAAACAACAGATAGTGCCCCCAAAACATTTGTGTCCTGCCCAAGAGGAAACAAACATTACCCCCCAGCTTTACCCCACGCAGGACCTTTATCACACAGTCTTTACCACATAGGTAAGTATTTGTACCATTACCATTCAGTATTTTAGCACCCAGTAAGTATGTTTTTTAAAATAACATTGGTGGTATGTTACTTTAAAAAGAAATGTGGTTTTAGGGTTTAGGGATGTGTATGGGTAGAGGTAGATATGGGTGACTTGAGGGTTCAGGGGTAGGTAGTGGTAAAGGCAGGTGAAGGTGACTTGAGATTTTGGGGGTGGGTAGAGGTAAAGGGAGATGTGGGTGACTTGAGGATCTGTTCGGTAGAGGTAAAGGAAGATGAGGGTGACTTGAAAATTCGAGGGTGGTTAGAGCTAAAAGGAGGTTAGGGTGACTTGAGGATTCAGTGGGTAGAGGTGAAGGGTAGTGGGGCTGACTTGAAGGTTCAGACGTGGATAGAGGTTAAGTTGGGTGAGGTTAACATGGGGGTTCAGGGGTGGGTAGAGGGAAAGGGAAGTGAGGGTAACTTAAAGGCTTAGGGGTGGGTAGAGGTCAAAAGAGGTGAGGGTGACACGGGATGTTGTGCTGCATAGAGGTAAGGAAAGGTGAGACTGATCTAAGGGCTCAGGGGTGGGTAGAGGTAAGTTTGACTCGAATGGCCCATGGGTGTGTAGTGGTAAAGGGAGATGAGAGTAACATGAGGGTTCATGGGTGGGGAGAGATAAAGGGAAGAGAGCATGACTTGGGGCTTCAGGGGTGGACAAAGGTAAAAGTAAGTGATGTGACTTGATTGGTTAGTACAATATGGTGCGGCCTGTTATGATATGGTAGTAATTTTATAGTATGAAATGGTAAAAAAGCAAAAATAAAGCAGCATATAAGCAGCTAAAACGAGATAGAGAAGCATAAGAGCATGTCAATTCAAAAGTGCTTTATTCGAGTATTACTCATAAAAGCAGACAAACAAACACATAATAAAAAATACAATTAAATTACAAGATCGAATATGACTTAAGCACAATACACATTAAAAAAGACAATTAGAATTACATTTCATCCTGTTATATACAATCCAAGGTGCAAAGTTCATATGATAAAAAGACAGATTAAAAAAGCAATCCAGTATCACTGTTAAAAAACAATGTATTTTTTAAAATTGTTCATCAGATAAGACACCTCGCATGGGAACAGAGAATAGATAATCTAGCAGTCTCTGTTCAACTAAGCAGAGAGTAGTTACCCTACTAGCAATCTCTGCCTAATTACCCACGCCCACCCCAGATACTTTGCAGTCGCTATTATAATCCAGTTTAAGGAGGTAGATTTTACAATGCGTAGAGCTACCATGCTACTTTTAGTACCCAGGTTTCTGCACATGGGAGCCAACCAAACACGTCTGGGAGCAGAATATGCATAACAGGAGAACAAAAAGTGACCCAACGTTTCCTTTCCTTCCCCACAAACTGGGCAAATAGCTGGACCTCCATCTCTCCATTTTGATGTTAAGTTACGTAGAGGTAGAGAGCCAGCCCTCATTTGGAAAAACAGTTTCCTATCCATGTGTTTCGTTATGAAATCCCAATACATTTCATACATGGGAAACAGCTTAGCTTCAAGGAAAGCAGTCGTCATAGACCCATTATTATTGCTAAGGAGACTCCTGTTTTCAATCTGTTCCCAGAAAAGATTTTTTATAAATAACTTGGATGGGAAGGATGACCCGGTTGGATCGGACCACAGTTCAATTAACCCTAGTTCACTTAATGCTAATTTTAATGATCTGAACCATCTGATTTTATGAAATCGGTCTGCTTTGATGACATCAGCAAACCCTGCTGCATATTGTGACAAGTCAGGGGTGGTCCACATTCTACGCCAATATAATATCGGACGAAGTTTGCACATTGCTGAGATTTCTTTCCTGCCGAGGTCATATCTGAGAGGCAAAAGGGGGCTGCTCTGTGGGGTGCCTGTTAGTTTCCGAAGGAAGTTATTCTCTGATGTCTGTAACTCCTGGAGGTTTTCTTGCCCCCACATCTCTGCCCCATACAATGCTGACCCTATTGCCTTTGCCTCATATATGATCAAAGGAGGTTTAATTGGTTTGGTCAAAGATTTGCTATGCTCCTTGATGATGGTACCAGCCAGTTGTTTGTGTCTTAGTACTGCAATGTTTAAATGATGGTTCCATCTATTGTCATTTGAAATGTGAATCCCCAGGTAAGTAAAAGAATTTACTACTTCGAAGCAACGCCCACTCATGGATATTTTAGATTTAAAATTTCTACAAGGATTAAAAACCATGAGTTTTGTTTTAGCTGCGTTTACCTCCAAGCCGTGGTCACTACAAAATTTGTCAAAAATTACCAGTGCCTTTTGCAGACCGCTAGGGGATTTCGATAGAATTAAGGTGTCGTCTGCGAACATTAAAATAGGAACTTTTACACCTGCGAGGGAGGGAGCATCTACAGGCTCGGTTTGCATGCGGGAAACAATTCCATTAATAAAAAGTGTAAACAGTGTTGGTGCCATTGAACAGCCCTGTCGAACCCCACGCTCGACAGGAAAATCTATAGTGTCGTTACCGTAGCCACCCCATTGAATTTTAGCATAAGTGCCCTCATGGAGTCTCATGATCAAAGTTAGAATGGTCATCGGGACCCCCAGAGCTGACAGTACCTCCCACAATTTTGCCCTCGGCACCAGGTCGAATGCAGCCCGTAGGTCAACAAATGCTGCGTAAAGACTGCATCCACCCAGAACCACGGTCCTCCACTGTATCAATTGAAAACGGAAGACCTGGTCCACAGTGCTGGTTGCTCTGCGAAACCCAGCCTGAAAAGGAGATAAAACATTCTGCTCCTCTGCCCAATCAAGCAAGTTGTTAATGATTACACGTCCTACAACCTTTTGAACCGTGTCAATTAAGCTGATTGGGCGGTAATTACAAGGTTGGGCACGGTCTCCCTTTTTATATACTGGGATAATGACAGCACCCCGCCAGGATACCGGGATTTCAGCGCCCCTAGCAATATGATTTAGTAAAAGGCAGATGTACTTACTCCACCTATCGGTGTCATTTAGAAAGACATCCGCCGGGACTCCGTCAATACCCGGGGCTCGGCCACTGTGAACAGATTTCAGGGCAGACAGGACTTCACTCTGCACAAAGATGTCTTCATCTGCGAACAGGTAAGTTGGGCTGGAGCTGTTAACAAACTGATCCCTGGAAGAGTACTGCTCGCTGAAAAATTTAACCCATGCATCATGAGAGACATTATTATTAGGAGCTTCTGGAGACCTATCGTGACCCCATTTGACAATATGCCAAAATAGTCTAGAGTGTTTGCGTTCACTTGCACATTTCAGCTTCTGCCAGTGGTCTTCGTCCCATTCTCTTTTTGCCCTAGCAATGCAGTTTTTATAGTGCTTCCTGGCAGATCGAATCTCACCCAAGTTGTTACTTTTGATTGCAGCTCCTAGATTAAATCTTGCCTCCCTACAATCTTGATTATACCACTTTGCTGATTTGTGTGGGCAGACCCTCGTGTTATGTACAGGTTTTAAGAAGAAACTTTTAACTTAATTAAAAAGAGTTGTGTGTGCTTTAGTGATATCTTCATGTCCCTGTGAAGACCCAGCTATACTCTCCAGTGCCATAATGGCCTTGTCTGTCGCTGCTCCAATTTTTTCGAGGACCTGCTGATCTGTCTTGACACCTGACCACCTTAACCTACGCATATTATTAGATGGAATAATCGTCGGGAGCACAAGTTGGTCACAAGGGGTTGGAGCAATTTTATTAGATGTCCACCAATTATGTGAGACACATAGAGGGTCGTGGTCGCTTTCTGGCCTAGCTGTTACTACCATGTCACTGAGAGATGACCATATAGATATGCTACAAATGACATAGTCAATGCGACTTTTACTTCGCCCGTTATTAAAGGTCATGGCGGGGACACGATCTGATTTAGTTCGACCGTTCAGGGCTCGTAGCCCGTGCTCCAGACACTTAGCATTTAGGCCTAGTATGTTAGCCGTCCAGCGAGTTATCGGTGGGGTATCTAGTGTGGGGATGTCCCAAAGCTTATCTTCCTCTGCTCCGAGAGGAGAGTCACCAGTGATGAGAGGTTCGAAAGTGCGATTTAAATCGCCTGCAATTAGAATGTTTTTCCCTGCAGAATGTGTCTCAAGAAGATTAAAAAGACTCAAAAGAACCTCTGATTTACCTTTGCTTCCACCTCTAACATAGATATTGTAAATATCTATGGAGATGGATAGATCACTAGTCAATCTGATGAGCTGAATATCTTTTTGGTCAAGCTCCACACATTTTACAACAGTTTTTAAAGACTGCCTGATCCAAATAGTAAGACCCCCCATTGGCCGCCCTTTGGGCCCCTTAGTAGCAGGAACCTGAAAATTTATATACCCCAAGGCAAAGATAGGGTCGCACGCCCAAGTCTCTTGAAAGATGCAAAGGTCGTAATTATTGATAAATCCAAGCCAGTCAGCACAATCCATCTTGGAACATAGTCCAGCCACATTCCAGGACAAAAGATTCCCTGAGTTAGATATCATAAGAGAACAAGGGTTTGTAATAGTCTCATGTGTCATCCTACCCCCAGTGTCCTGAGTAATGATATTTACATTGGATGGCCCTACTGAATCATCAAAGGGATACCCCTGAGTACAATCTTTAGTTGAGTTGCTGACTGCATCAATTATTCTTTCGTCACAGAGAGACAAAGGCATAGAGTTACAAATAGGTGGTTGTCAGTCACAAGCATTCAAGTTAGATAATGCAGAGAAACGATTTTCCAACCCCAAACCCCAGTCCACTGAAGCAACATCCTTCCTCCCCCTCTTAGTCACAATGTTCCATTTGGTTCTCAAAATACTTGAATTTGGACCACTTCCCTTTCTTGGATAGAAGAAGTCCAGAGTCAATGGAACAATTGAGGTTGATCTCCGTTGTGGTGGTAGGATGTTGGGTAAGATGTTAGGCAAAACCCCAGGGTCAGAAAAGTGTAGGACAACCCACTCCCCTTTAAACTTTTTCACCCTGTCCCCAATCCACTGAACCCTTCTCGCATTAACGAGCTCTTCAGAGAGTTGCTGCTTTCCCCATGGAGAAATTACCATGTTGTTGGTCAACCATGATAGGGATTTATTTATTAAAGAAGATGTTGTTTCGCGCTCACCTTGGGCCAAGGGAGGAACATTAGCAAGAACAAGTACCAATGGGGAAGCTTCAACTACAAGCTCGAAAGTCCCTTTTTCAGTGATTGGGTCATCAGCAACAGGAACTGGGATCGGGGCAATATGAGCATCACCAGGAAATATACTATTGGTTGCCATTTGAGGGTTTGATACAGGGGTAGGGATAAATCCACTGTTAGCTACAGTTACTGCTTTGCTCAGAGTTGCCTCAATCTTGGCAGAGACATTTTCCGGGAGTTTACCTATCTCGCCCAAGGTTTTTTCTAGCAGACCTTCTAGTCGGTTGACCTCAGAGGTTAACTTATCTATTTTACTGACCAGAGGTTTAACCACAACTTTAATTTTGGTATCCATCAAAGACAATAGTTTATTAAATTGGGCATTTGAAAGTGTGACATAAGCCTCGTTAGTCAGATCAGGCTCCTCTTCCTCTGAGTGTTTCCTCGGGAGGTTTGCTACTTTGTTCTTGGCTGACCTTAGACACTCCCGTTTCCCCGGGACTAAAATGGGAGCTGAGGGGGAGATAGAGGGCTCATTACTAGTGGTTATCTCTGTCAAAGCTTCGTTAATGCTAGGGTCTTCAGATCCAGCAACAGTACCACTAGGCTGAATGATAATAGTATCAGGAAATGAATCGAGTATTGCACCATTTGAGCTACTATTAATCTGAAGCCCAAAGGGATCATCTGACTCAGTATCGATAAGGGGAGATTGGGTGGATGAGTCTATTCCCAAGGATGTTCTCCTATCACTATTGATTCTTTCTACAACTTGTACAAGATAGTTCTCAATTGAGTTGCTGGAAGTAGTTAACTTTTTCGGAGGCATATTTCTCTTTGCACACAGCCAGAGTTGGAAACATAAAATTAAACAGCCGGAGTGAAAAATGAACAGAAGCTACGTTTTCAACACAACAAACCAAGAGTCCAGGCCCAACCCAACCTTGGCCAACCTCAGACGGCCTTAGACGGCCCGCCCTTTGCCCGGGCTTCGCCCCGGGCGTCCCGCGAGACGGGGGTTGCAGCAGCTTTAAGCGCCGCCTGGCGCGTGATTGACGCAGGAAGCGTCTCAGAGGATGCTGGGAGTTGTAGTTTGGTAGGAAGAACCAGCGCCGCTCTCCGCTCGACGGCCGGACCCGATGTTGGAGCTAGGGTCTAACGGCGGGAGGCGGGCGGTCTGAGCAGCAATAAGAGTCCCTCTCTCCTCTCAACAAGGGCGTCCAGAAACAGCGGTAAGCCTCTGTGGATGTTCAGGGGTAGGTAGTGGTAAAGGCAGGTGAAGGTGACTTGAGGTTTTGGGGGTGGGTAGAGGTAAAGGGAGATGTGGGTGACTTGAGGATCTGTTCGGTAGAGGTAAAGGAAGATGAGGGTGACTTGAAAATTCGAGGGTGGGTAGAGCTAAAAGGAGGTTAGGGTGACTTGAGGATTCAGTGGGTAGAGGTGAAGGGTAGTGGGGCTGACTTGAAGGTTCAGACGTGGATAGAGGTTAAGTTGGGTGAGGTTAACATGGGGGTTCAGGGGTGGGTAGAGGGAAAGGGAAGTGAGGGTAACTTAAAGGCTTAGGGGTGGGTAGAGGTCAAAAGAGGTGAGGGTGACACGGGATGTTGTGCTGCATAGAGGTAAGGAAAGGTGAGACTGATCTAAGGGCTCAGGGGTGGGTAGAGGTAAGGTTGACTCGAATGGCCCATGGGTGTGTAGTGGTAAAGGGAGATGAGAGTAACATGAGGGTTCATGGGTGGGGAGAGATAAAGGGAAGAGAGCATGACTTGGGGCTTCAGGGGTGGACAAAGGTAAAAGTAAGTGATGTGACTTGATTGGTTAGTACAATATGGTGCGGCCTGTTATGATATGGTAGTAATTTTATAGTATGAAATGGTAAAAAAGCAAAAATAAAGCAGCATATAAGCAGCTAAAACGAGATAGAGAAGCATAAGAGCATGTAAAATTAATATACAAACAATGCACACTCACAAAAAACTAAAAGTACCACAATCCGAGGGCAAGCAGCATGGAAGACCGCTATTCAAGAAATCAATCAGTACTTGGTCCATGCTCCAGAGAAGAAAACAAAAACACTGACATGAAGTGAAGCCGACATGCGCAGATATGCGCTCACAACTGAAAAGAAAGAAAATAGGAATGATAGGGAAGCTAACCAGTAAGAAGTGGGCAGGCTAAAAGTCCCTTTTTAGAATTATTTTTAGAAACAATAGATCATTGAAAGCAATGGTTCATCCACACTGTCTCAGATGAAACCTAAAAACAAGCCCACATCAGATCGCGGCCAGGGCCTGTAGAACGTGAGTCAAATGGTCACACAGCCAATCCTACCCAGCATTCATTCATCCATTCACTCATTCATTCACTCATTTCAGTACTGAACAAAGTACTTCTCGGAAATGAACACAGTAGCGCAGATGCTGGCTGCAGAACTGGAGGTGGCCTCTAGAACCAAGTATGATAATACAGATAAGTTCTTACCATTGATGACCACGCTATTCTATGGTAACGCATCACCCCTTTTCTTCTGGTTAGATAGAAAAATCCTATTGCTCTTCCTGCTGTCTTGTGATGTGGGTTCTTCACTTTGAGATCATCTCTTATGAAAACTGCAAGATACCCCAAAACAAGGGGAAATTGTACCCCTGCCACTCATTGCGTACCTGTTCTCTGTCTGTGACGGAGGTTTGCACTGCAGCTATCTGCTAATGCATGTGTTCTGTGTTTGAGGGTAGCTGGAACCGAAACTGTCTGTATATAACTTTTTCTTTTCTTTTTTTTTTTTTAGAAAAGTTTGTTTAAATTTTCAAGACTTAAAAAAACACCGGTAAAGATATAGATTTCAGGCTCGTACAGCACTTTAAGTCCATTAGAAATCTGCCATACTTCTCATCATCGACATAGGGCACTCATCTCTTCAACAAGATTTACTAAGGGAGAGTACAAATATTGACCAGTGGGTACAGGTCCGAACAAAGTCCAAGCAAGCAAATAAACATCAACGTGCAGGGTGCGTTCAATCGTCTTTAGGTCCTTGTCCCCTGTACCGTCTCCTCATCTTGAGTCGCAGTGAGGAGGAAATGCCTTAATGGGTCCCAAACTTACCTGGGACGGGAGGTGAGCGACATCAGCGAGACGACTGTCCATGTTGTCATTAAAGAGGACCAAATCTGCTAGGCGATCAGCGGCAACTAGTATAGTGTAACACCTATCAATTGACTCAGCAGAGCAAAAATATAAACCCAATATCTAGGTATACTCGTGCACTGCAAGGCCAGGTGTATGAAATCTGCCTCGCTTCTGCAGCAGTAAACCTAATTTGTATCATGATGCTGGCATGTAGTACATCTGGTGTATATATTTAAAGGGAATGAATGTGTGCCTACTAATCAGAAAAAAAACACTTTTATTCTGAGAATAGCAGAACAGCTACTGCTCTTTTGTGATTTCACAGACAATAGCCTGCCCCTACATTATTTTGGTAGTGAATCAGGGCATATCTCGCATCCTTACTAAAATTTCTGTATAAGTCCGATACCGATTTCCCTGCGCCTTGTGTTTGTGTTATCTTTGTAATGACAATGGTTTCTGCTCAATGGGGTTCTACACCCCATCAGATTTAAGACATACAATATCCGAAAACAGAGAAATATATCTAGAGCACTAATGTTATGGAACTCCTGTAACGACTGGAATCTACCACTTAGATATAGACTATTATATCTTGGTTATTTACTTATGTGTATCCCAGTTTACCTATCTCACTGCTACTCAGCCAGTGTGAGTGTTGAGAGTGGAATGTTTGAATGATAGGGATCCTTGGAATGTTTGGGTGCCTGTGTAGGTGAGGTGTGACAGTTGGAGGATGGGCTGAGCAGCAGGCAGGCTGCTCCTGGTGGGGCTGAAGGGCAGATGTACATGGAAACCAATTTATTGTACTAGAATGCCATCCTGCAACATGATCTTGATAAAGTAACTTATAAAAAACGACTGCTACAGCTGGTAAGATACAACATAGACCACCTTACCCAGGGCCAGACTTGCCATAGCGGGCACGGGGCATTGTCCATAACCCTGGGCGGAGTTGGCGGAGTGGGGCTTCGCGGAGCTACGCGAAGTGGGCGAGAAACTACACCCACCTCCGCACTCCGCGTAGCCCCACTCCGCAAACACCACTGGCCGCCAGCCCCGCCACCCGCCTCCCTCCCACCCTCCCTAAATACTTTCAATTAAAGGAATAAAATAATTTAAAACGCACTTACCTTGCCCGCCGCTGCCCGCCGCGTCCCCGGGGCTCGCTATCTTCCGTCTTTCGTCTTCTTCACTAATGCGCATGCGCGGGCGGCCGCGCATGCGCATTTCTCACGAGAAAATGCGCATGCGCGGCCGCCCGCGCATGCGCATTAGTGAAGAAGACGGAAGACGGAAGATAGCGAGCCCCGGGGACGCGGCGGGCAGCGGCGGGCAAGGTAAGTGCGTTTTAAATTATTTTATTCCTTTAATTGAAAGTATTTAGGGAGGGCGGGAGGGAGGCGGGTGGCGGCCAGCTACGCTCCGTCTGCGGAGCGTGCGTAGTGCCGCTTGGCTACGCCCGCTCCGCAAAATGCGGAGTAGGCGGCACTACGCACACTCCGTGCACGGAGCGTAGCTGGCCGCCCACCCCTAGGCAATTCCCCGGTGCGCGACACAGGTGGGAGCCGGTTTTGTGCCCCTGGGGGCAGTTTTTTTTTGCAGGGCCGTTTTTGCAGGCAAGCTGTGTCTAAAGAAAGGGGCATGCCCGACATTAAATAGAAACCGTGGCATGTGGCTGCAAAATCGTCCCTGTACCAAAATCGGCCGAAAACCAGCCCCGGCAAAGAGCTCGGCGTCACATCCAACCCCCCCAGTGGGGATGGGGGGGGGGGGGGCTGGCCGAGCATTTTGCCAGGGCCGGTTGTGGTCCCCAGTCCTGCCCTGACCTTACCTTTCTCGTCCTTGAGTGGGTAATGCATTTATGTATTATTATAGCCACCCCTCTGTTGTGTGCGCTTCACTGGTACAAACAGCACGCTACTTCCCATCCCAGTCAGGTTTTTCCTGTGAAGATAAAAAAACGTTACTTTACTGTTGTCTATGGAGGTAAGCCAGGGTATTCCTGGCTACTTTAAAGTCATTTAGTCCTCTGACATTCTAAGACACCATTTTCAAACTGAAAAGGTTTCCCTGCTCGCTCTCCCCTCATGGTGTACATCTTACTATATGCATTCTGAGGTGCCCTTCGACTTTACAAAAAAATATTCGCAATGCAATAGGTCTCGCGTTTACAAGAGTTTGAGCTATTGGCAATGAAATACCTTAAACTCTCGCAAATGCGAGACCTATTGCATTGCAAATATTTGTTTGTTTACTAGCGCCCATGCAGCAACTTCACATTCATGGAGGCAGCGCCCCTTTCTTTAGGCAAGCTGTGTCTAAAGAAAGGGGCATGCCCGACATTAAATAGAAACCGTGGCATGTGGCGCTTTGACAAAACAAAGCATCTGTTTGTCAAGTTGACATTTTTTTTTTTTGTGTAAAAGCACCCATGCCGCTCTTTCACTTTAATAGTGGCGCGCACCTTTCTTTAGACGTGGATTTTTTAAAGAAAGGGATACATGGGCGCTAGTAAACAAACAAAAATAAATAAATAAGCGCGGCCGCTATACTTAAAGTGGACCGAGCTGCTAAAATAAATAAAGAAGCGCAGCACCTATAGTAAAAGCGTACTGCCATTAGTAAATAAAATAAAAGCGGCCAGCGTGCTGAAACATAGTGGGTGGAATAGGGACAAATCATTAAACAAAATAGTGCTCACAGCCAAGATAAAACAGGACAAGTGAAAGGTCCAATCGTTATGGGAGTTAACCAATGCAGGCAAGACGGTACCAAGGAGGGACTAACAAGTCTAATAATGAATCAAAGGAAAATGACACAAACCAATAAAAAATATGGGCACAGAGTGAGCGGGGCTTCAAGTCCATACTCTAATACAGCATGCCTCAGAGCAGCGCATGTGCTGTACATCCTTGACCTAAACAATATAATTCCAATTGTGGTCTGGTCATTGCAAGTAATGACAGTAGCATAATCTGTTAGACTAGGGGATAATCCCACCCCCTGCCCACTGCATGCCATTAACTGAGAGGTAACACACCATAACTAAAAGCAAACAGACAAAATAGACACAGTAAATGTGCATTGGGCTACATGTCAGTAATCCGCAGCCACCCAAAAACAGTGTTAGGCTAAAGGATATCCTTCTTGGCAGTCCCAAAGGTGCACTACAGTTCAGTTTTTATAAGTGTGCCTTGAATTACAGGAGGTCTTATTACACTTGTGGTGGACTCAGAAAGTAAAGTGCATGCCATCACGGCCCTATGGCCCCATAGGTAAACATATGTTTATGCTTAAGATATGCTTAATCATTGAATCTGGTGCCTGGACCCTCCAACAGTGTTGCTCTGACCCATCATTTGGTGTGATCTTTCTCTTTTTGGCAGTAAAGAACATGACCTAGTGCCTTCCCGGATTCCATGTACATTCTTGTTGCTCCAATTACCGTGAAATTTAGCTTAGCTGGATACAGCATTGCGTATAGCACCTGATTGTCTCTCAGCCGTTTTTTGACTGACAAAAATGTTTGGTGGGCTACCTGCACATTTTGAGTGAAGTCGGGGAATATAGCTATTGACATGGCTTGGTATTCCTCCTTCTTCCTTTCTTTGACCTTGTGCAGTGCTGCATTCCAGTCACAATAGTTAATCAGGCATGCGATAATAGGCCTAGGTTATGCTCCAGGAGATAATTTGGTCCCCAAGAATTGGTGTGTTCTTTCTAGTACTTCAGAAAATGCTCTCTCTGTTAAAGCTCCACCAGCAAATTCTCTGAAAAAAAACTAAAGCTTGGGATCCACCATTGATTCTAGTATCGCAATTATTGCCATTCTGTTGCGCCATGACCTGCCTTCCAAATCCTTGTTCTTGGCCGTTGCAGACTCCAACATTTTCTCAAGATTTCACATATTTTTACTGTACGCAGTTGTCATCTTCCAGGTCGGATATCCTCCTCTCAGCCACATCTATCATAGTAGTATATATTGTAAAGTGAGTTATTAGTAGTGGTAAATATGCATCTACCACTGGCAATAAGTCCACCAACACATTCTTGGTTCCAGTATAGGTCTCAATAAATTATTCCCATGCTCAATCCTTGGTAGATTGGCTGCGAGCAGTCAGGATTAATTTAGGAGACCGTTATGTAGCCGGCTTGCCTTTCAGGGAGCTCCCGATCAAACTCTGGAAGCTGGACCTCCGGAGCTCTTCAGCGGGACGAACCTGGAATCTGGGCCAGTTCGCAATTGAAGATGGTCGGCTTGGTCCTTGTGGTTGATTCGATCACCTTATGGAGATTTTTTCAAAAGTTTCTCAAAACTTCTGGTACTTTTTCCTGAAGTTCCTCTTGAGGATCCAAAGTGTCCAAAACACAATCCTAGGGTCTGTAAGCTCCAAGATGGTCCTTGTAAGGTTGGGACCACAATTCCCACAATACACCTGGACAAAACCCTTAAATGTCCACTGAACATATTCCAGGCAGTGGACTCTTGGTGGTGATGCAGGTGACCTCTGTTAACCTGTAGCTTGCAGGGAGCCCACTCTTTAATCATTTAGAGGCAAGGTACATCCACAGGTCTGTAGTTCCAGATAGGGCAGCAGGCACAGTCAGTCAGAATGCATGGCCTGGTGGTGCAAATCAAGTGTCCAGCATGGCAATCCTTCTACTCTTAGTTTCAAGCAGGAGATCTGAGAGGCTCTGAACCTCTCACTTATTTTTTCAGTGTTCTCTGGGGTCAAGCAGGAGAGCAGTCCTGTCCAATGGGTTGCACAGCACTCATATAAAGTAAAGGAGGCCCCCTTTTCTGGTTAATCTGGGACAAGGGAGTAATAATAAGGAAGAAAAAGAGTCCCCTTGGCTAACCATAAAGATGGTTATTGTTAATCTGGTAGTGCCCCCAACCTGTTTTTGAGAATACCAATCTCACAATGGATCAAAACCTCACAATTTACAGAGACATCCAACTCAATATATGACCACACAGTAAAGCAATCGATACATATCACATAGAATTACTCATTATTAATGAAATTTAAGACAAGACAGGCAGAGGTGTTATCAAAAATACATATATACGTTTATTCAAAAGAGGAATATTCTTACAATAATTAAAAAAAAATCAGTTAATTAAAACCATATAAAATCAAAACACATATACAAAAAAGACAATTTTGGTTAAAATGTTCACAAGAACAGGGGTCGACGCAGCGTTGCGGTTTGGAGAAACTAATGAACAACCTTCTTCAGGACTAGTTCTGAGATTATATGTTTCCTCCAGATTAATCAGGGAAGAACAGGGGCCCGATTGTATGATCCGGGTTTGGATGTACTGCTTGCTTTAAGAATTCTCAATATAATTGGAGGAATTCTGGTATCTTCTGCTTATTGGTAATGGGGCTCACGCTCTGGTAATAGGAGCCACCGATATTGTATAGTAAAATTTGCCAGATTTAGTTGACTGGCACATAATTGACAAACGCCCTTTCAATTGGCATTCTTTGCTCATATATCTGTTTAAGCATGGGGTTTTTTCTCACATTGTCTGTTTCTTTGCATTCGGCCTCCCTGCTCCTATTCCGGCGGCGTATCGGGGGTTCTGCGTTACTTAAAAGTCCCCAGAGCATGGCCACTTCCTCCAAAGTATGGCATCATCTTTTCCCAGATAGCACTATTCCTCGAAAATTCAGCATGGCTGAAAACTCAGCAGAGTATGAAGAGCTAACTAAACCAAATCTCAGTGTGGCTCATTTCCATAGCTCCCCACTCCCTAACATCTGCAGATTCCTTCCTTAAGCCCCCTATCTACTGGGTGAGATGGGTTGGGGGTAGGTTTGACTGGTATTCCCTGTCTGTCCTATTCATCCTTTGAAACTTCATGCTTTACAACACCTCCCTCTGCTCTGGTATTCGTATGTAGCAGAGCTCTCTCCAGCAGATAGCCTCTACTTCATCAAAGCAGACTGGCTAATCCTGTTAACTCGGACCAATCAGGGAAGACTGCAGGAAGGCTGAATGTTGTCTTACAGGAAAAGTCTTATAACTTCTTTTCTGTACAATTTAAGATAGATTCAACAATAGAATATTGTTGGATTTCTCTATACCATTCCCCTAAGTCTTTGAATTATATTTATTTGATTCCTACCAACATGTATGCGTTCATAAACTATTGCAATGTTATCCTATGGGGCCTAGGTAACTACAATGGGGAAACTGAAATGTGCCATTTCTCCATCACCAGGGCATATAAAACATCTTTTATAAGGGCCCTGCATACATTTATGACCCCCCCCCCCACCCCTGGGACACCTAAGGGAGACCTTGAGGGTCCTGAATATACAAAAATAGTGTAGATCCTTTCTCCACAGTGCTCATAGCACCATAGTCAATTTTGGGTGGCATTTTACTACAATGGGGGAGGGAAATGTGCAATTTCTCTATCCTCCGGGGCATATAAAATATCTCTAATAAGGACCCTGCTTATAATTACATGACCCCACACCCTGTGACACCTGAGGGAATCCCTGGATTTACCTAGTATGTAAGAATAATGTAGATTATCACTTTGCAAGTATCCCTATCACCAAAGTAGGGTTTGCAGTTAATATACTTTTAAAAACAGCGCTGCAAGACATGGCTGCTTTTAAAGTTACCTCAGGCTCTCAGCCACTGCAAGTACAGAAAGGACTGCTGGCCTCTAAACTGCCATGCCCCATTATATACTTGGGACTTACAGATAGTTTTAAAACCCCTTGCCCAATTATCCTCTAGGGGCTTATAGGGACGGTCATGCCAATTCTAAGTGTACCCTAATACATAGTGTACCCTAAAGCATGTGTGTTTTTATTGACTGCGTTTTCAACATACCACTTGCCCTAGGCCTGGTTAGATAGAACCCAGGGACAGTCAGTCAGTTACCACCAGTAACAGTCAGCAAAAAATGGGATGCATAGGGCACACAGGTTGACTTTGCAACAGTATGTTTGTCAACTCTTTCAACTCTTTTTTTTAGTTGATCCTTTTGAATGAAAGCATGTCTATCTTAGAGTCTATTGACATTATTCTGTTGTTCATTTCCAGCTGTAATTGTTTTATGTCTCCCATCTGGGGTGTATAATGTCATTTCAGAACTTGTTTCGGGTTCTGCCAACATTCCATCTAGATTTGATTTGTTGGTGTTTTTGGCATCAAGGAGCAATTTGCCCTGCTTAATGTTACTAAGCAATACATTTACCACATATTGCCTTTACTACGAAATGATAAGCATAAATCAGGTAAGTGAAACCCTTATTATATGTGTATATATATATCCACTCCAACCCCTAAACTCGCCCACCTAAAAATACCCTTACAACTAATACCCAACCATAAATCCTATAAAACACCCTTACCATCAAATACCTGTACTCAACCCAATCCCTAAAAACGTGCTAACCACCCAATACCCTTAACCACCCCTAAACCCTAAAAACACCCTTACCACCCAATACCCTTACCCACCCCTAAACCCTAAACTCTAAAATCCTGGATATGTATATAGATATAGATCTATCACACTGGTGGGTGCCGCTAGGTAGTTATAGGTCTGCATTTCCATAGACAGAACATGTTTTGGTTTGCTAATAACTTTGGCCTTGTTTGACGAATCGTTATAAAACATTCCAAAAGAAAGGTCAGCTACCTCTGCTCCTTCCTCAACAGTTTTCATGCATTTTCCATAGAATTCTTTAAGACAGGCTACAGCAAAAACTGCTGAATTGAAGTGCATCAAATTTGGCTGAAAGCTAGACCTAAGTCCGCATATTGTGCTTTTTGTGATTTGGTGTAAATCAGTTCAGTAAATTTTTTTTTCAAACATTTTTTATTTTTGCAGTTAACCAAACATACACATTGGCAGTCATGACAATAATCATACATTGATGGCAAAGTTACACAGTTATGCTTGATCTAATATACATTTACTATAGTGGCAGCAGTACATCGCTCTCGTCGTTACCCTGACCAAATTCTCCTAAATACCCTACCTCCATCCCCTTCTCCCTCTTCATCAGAACTGGTGATGTCGTCTTCCGGCAGTGGGTCGCATATGTCCCCCCTGAAGACATTCCAGGGAGTCCAGATCTTGTTCCATTTGCGTGGACTTCCACTGGTTGCGTATACCATGCGTTCTGTAGTCATCACCATGTCCATATTTTTACACCACTGCGCCAATATGGGTAGGTCTGTTGCGCCCCACTTTTGCGCTATATCCCTCTTCGCTACCATAATGCATCTTGTGCCCCAGGTTTGACCATGCCGAGTGAGCTCATTTGGGTCCCATACATTCAAAATACACTTTCGCGGCTCAGGCAAGAGGGAGATTTCTAGCGTCTGCGATATAGTGCCCATCACCTGTCGCCAGTATTCAGCAAAAAAAGGACAGTCCCTGATGATGTGAAGAAGCATTCCTTCCTCCACACACCCCCGAAGGCAGTAAGGATCCTGGGCCCGCTGCAGCTTGTGTAATGTGATTCTAGTATAATAAATCCGATGTAGGATTTTAAGCTGCACTAGTCGGAACTTGGCCAAAATTCCCACCTCCCTAGGCCACACTCCACTCCGAATCATCCATGTCGCCCACTTCTTCCACCCACTTCTCTCACAGTTTAAATGTAGGGTCTGGTAGTCACTTCTCTGTCCGGGGTGTAAACTGTTTCAAAGTAATCTGCTAGCGTGTGGACTATCTCCTCGGGGCGTGTCTGAAGTATCCCGTCCTTCGCGCACAACTGTGTACCTCCCCCTTTCTTGTCTAACCAGACTAACATTTTTCCCGCCTTGTCTCCCACATCGTATATTCTATGTGCTGTTGCTGAAATACTGTCAACTGTCTGATGTTTTAGATGGTCCCTATATTGTTGTTGGCATATCTGTAGGGTGTGTGTCGATTCTGGTGTGGGATCTGCCATGTGTGCTACATTTGCTGCGTGTAAAGCTAATTCCAATTCTGATAGTTCTCGCTGTTGCGACCGTTTGTACCCAGTGATGGAGGTAATTGCTTGACCCCGGGGGACCGTCTTGTATGCTTCCCAAAGAATCGAGGGTGACGCTACCGATGTCGTGTTTTCATCAAAATAGTGTTTAGTCGTTTTTTTAAGTTCTTTCTTAATGTTGGGAATCTTAAGATAATTAGAGTGAATGGGATATATTCTCTTGCGAGATTTCTCCCGGCAGGATAAAGTTAACAATATCGGGGAGTGATCCGATATTCCCCTGGGTTGTATGTCTGCGTTCTCGATATTTTGTAGTCCATTTCCCAACATCAGGAAGTAGTCTATTCGCGATAAACTATTGTGCACCGTGGAGTGATAAGTGTAGTGACTCGTGGTGGGGTGCATGTGCCTCCATACATCTATTAGTCCCATTGCCTCTAGGAAGCCCTGGAACTGGGAGGGTCCGGATGTTTGGGGTCGAACAGGGAATCTATCTACTGTTGCATCTATCGTCGTGTTGAAATCGCCCCCTATAATAAGGTCCCCTACCGGTAAAGCTAAGATGAATTCTCCTAGTGCAGGTAGTGCAACTGACTGGAGCGCTGGAGATATATAAACTGATACTATATTCGGAAGTCTGCCTTCCCACTGTCCCTGGATTGCTGCAAAATGTCCCTGATCATCCACTTTGCTTTGCAGGATGATGAACGGGGAGGCCTTCCTTACTAGGATACCCGTCCCTCTCGAGCCTGATGTGAACTCAGAATGTACTGTAAATTTGTGGTACCAGTGGGTCACTGGGACCATCCCCTAGGGAACTCCATTTTCTCCTCCTAACAACAGAGGATTCCACACAATAAATTCGTTGTACTTGGTTTGTTCTTATTTATTTCACAATGTTCATTGAATATTGTTTCATAGCATATTCAGTAGTTCATAATCTCTCAAAGGTTTACATTTAACAACTCATTTCATTCATGAGGCATCATTTTGCAATTGTCCAATGCATTTCGGGCTATAGTATGAGCCCTTCATCAGGGAAAAACGCTGTGAAAATAAATGTTTAGGTGTAACCATTTTAGTAATGAACCATGATTCATACATTAACACAATGTAAACATATTAATTCTCAAACTTAATAAATGTGTGTTATCACAGACTGATCATAGGGTTGAGAAGTAAAGGCGGGGGGTAACTTACATGCCTGTGTCAGTTTGCGCATTCAGTATTGTGGTATGCTGTGAAGAAAACGAAAACGTGCGTTCAGTTAGTCGGTGCCGTGCCGTTCGAAATGTGGATAAAGAAAGCGAGCGTTCATTCTCCGAAACTAACCTGAAGTTAAAAAGTGGTGTGTCTCAAAAGCGTCTCTCGGAACAAATGTTCGTGTCGTTCCGCGTCTTTTGTTGCAACAATGTTGCCGTTTCGTTTGTGAAGTAAGCCCGGTCACGTGTCTAGTAGTCATTAAGGAAAGACTACGGAAATATTCATGGAAAGTTCGGCGTGACGACATGTGTGTTTCTAATAGGCAATTCCGCAGCGCCGGTCTATGCGAACCTGTTTATGAAATTTTATGAAGAGAACCACATTCTTTCCAAACCACAATGGCAAAATAACTTAAAAACATTTATACGATACATAGACGATATTTTTCTAATCTGGTCCAGCACCAAAGAAGAGTTACAAGAAATGCTCACACAATTCAACCAAATGGATGAGAGAATCCAGTTAACCTGGGAAATGTCTGAGACCACAATTACATTTCTTGACGTTAGAGTCAATCGCACCAATAAAGGCCTTGAGACCGATCTTTACATTAAAGACACGGACCGCAACAACATGCTACATTATAGCAGTTTTCATGAACAAAATTTGAAGAGATTTTTACCTTTTTCCCAAATGGCAAGAATAAAGAGAATCACATCAGATCCCAAAACGCTACAAAAAAGAATAAAGGAAACAGAAAATAAATTCACACAAAGAGGATATCCACAAACCATCTTACAAGAATCCAAACAGAAACTTGAACAGAAAGACAGAAGGGTTCTTCTACAACCAAGTCAAACTAAAGAACAAACCAGGATAGTGGCAATATCCAAATTCTCAACCACCAGTCAAAAATTCAAGAAGACCATCCTTAAGCACTGGCAAATGCTTGCCTTAGAGCCAGACTTCAACAACTGTTTCAAAGATCCACCCCTATTCGCATTCACCAGATCAAGAAATATAGGTGAAATTATTCAACACCGAACAGCTAAACCAGAAACGTACCAGGGAACGAAACCCTGTTACAATTGTGGACACTGTAACAACGTCATCAAGGGTAATAAAATCAATCACCCAATGAGAGGCCAAGAAATTAAACTAAAGACAAATGCAACGTGTGAAACATCTAACGTCATATATGCTCTCAAGTGCCCATGCGGCAAGCTATACATTGGTAAGACGGAAAGAAAGATCAAAATAAGACTCACAGAGCACAAATCGAACATACGTCTAAAGAATACCAAATCAACTGTCGCAATGCACTTTCTTGAATCCAAACACAGCATTGCTCAATTAAAATTTTTGATCCTAGAAACGATTCAAAAGACAGAAGGAAGAGATAATACTAAATTTCTTCTTCAAAGAGAGAACTTTTGGATGTACAAATTGTGCACCCACAGCCCTTTTGGACTCAATGAAAAAAGCGAATTTTCTTGTTATCTGTAAAATCTAATATTGAATTGTTATTTTGCCCTAAGTGCCTAGAGTGTACTGTACTCCTAAGTATGACCATGACACATTCAACATGATGTTTTATCATTTCCTGCTACCTGTCGCAGCATAGTTTTCCTTACCCATCATTTACGAGAGAGAACTGACTAGCCCCACCCCCACCTGCCCCTCCTACCAGCTTCACCTTGTGTTTATTATCCCACTTCTTTATCTCCCCACCCCGTCTTTGTACAATTTTTCAAAGACATTTGTCAGTGAACATTTCAAATTATATTAGAAACACACATGTCGTCACGCCGAACTTTCCATGAATATTTCCGTAGTCTTTCCTTAATGACTACTAGACACGTGACCGGGCTTACTTCACAAACGAAACGGCAACATTGTTGCAACAAAAGACGCGGAACGACACGAACATTTGTTCCGAGAGACGCTTTTGAGACACACCACTTTTTAACTTCAGGTTAGTTTCGGAGAATGAACGCTCGCTTTCTTTATCCACATTTCGAACGGCACGGCACCGACTAACTGAACGCACGTTTTCGTTTTCTTCACAGCATACCACAATACTGAATGCGCAAACTGACACAGGCATGTAAGTTACCCCCCGCCTTTACTTCTCAACCCTATGATCAGTCTGTGATAACACACATTTATTAAGTTTGAGAATTAATATGTTTACATTGTGTTAATGTATGAATCATGGTTCATTACTAAAATGGTTACACCTAAACATTTATTTTCACAGCGTTTTTCCCTGATGAAGGGCTCATACTATAGCCCGAAATGCATTGGACAATTGCAAAATGATGCCTCATGAATGAAATGAGTTGTTAAATGTAAACCTTTGAGAGATTATGAACTACTGAATATGCTATGAAACAATATTCAATGAACATTGTGAAATAAATAAGAACAAACCAAGTACAACGAATTTATTGTGTGGAATCCTCTGTTGTTAGGAGGAGAAAATGGAGTTCCCTAGGGGATGGTCCCAGTGACCCACTGGTACCACAAATTTACTGTTCAACGCCAGCGTCTTTAGGGGTATAGACGCTACCCACGGAGAACCCAAACTAGAAGAATTTAAACAAAAGGCTGTGCACCCATCCTTAAACACTTTTTAACTCAGAATGTACTGCCATATTGTACCCTCGTCTGTCCAACGCTTGGTAAGCCTTCCCTGTGAGATGTGTCTCCTGCAATAGGACCAGTGTTGGGCCTTGTCGTTTTATGGCCTGTAGTACTAATACCCTCTTAATTTTGTCCCCCAACCCTCTCACATTCCATGTTAGTATCCGGAGGGGTGCTACCGGGGTCATCTGCGTCACTCCATTGTGAGTATTAAGTTGTGAGCTGTGCACCATGAGGAACGTGTTGAAACTTGTGTAGTCGTCTCCATACTGCAATTATGCTGCATCTCCCTCCTAGTTGTGTATGTAGTGGGTTTACTCCGCCGTGGCCTGCCTTAATGTGCATAAACAGAAAACCAAGAACTACTCCTTCCCTCCCATCCCCCCTCCCTGCCTCCCTGCTTAACGGACATTGAACCGCCCTCTGCCCCAACTTAGCAGAGTGCTTTTCCCTTCCCCAAACCATAGTACTTGCTTGCTGGGGTAAAAGGTCCCATGTAGGTAGCGGCCCCTCCTTTCCTCCTCGGCTTGCCTCAGTCCAGTGTCCAGTGACAGCCCGACCGCCATTGTTCGTGGCAACAAATATTCCTGTGGGAGCTGGGAGTTCAAGATTCCGGGCTCTGTCCGTTGTCGTCCGCCCCTGTTCCTGGTGAGCGGTCTGGATTTTCTCGACCCGATGCCTGCGATCCGGCGTGGTCCCCTTCCTGCTGGTGCTGGTGATTCCTGTTCGTGCGGTGAGGTGCTTCTACTGGTCTCCATCCTTCCAACCAGTCATATGCTGTTTCTGGTGTCTCAAAAAACCATGTCTTGTTGTCAGCTACTACTCTTAGCCTTGCCGGAAATAAAATGGAGTAGGGTATCTCCTTCGATCTCAGCGGTTTTTTGACATCCATGAAACTTTTTCTGCGACAGGAGATGTCAGCTGTGAAGTCCGGAAACAAGGCAATTGTGGAGTTATGTACTCGGATTGGTGGTGAAATTCTTGCTGCCTGGAGGATTGCGTCCCTGTCTCTAAAATTGAATAATCTGGCTAGGACCGGTCTCGGGGCCGCATCCGGTTTCGGTTTGCCGCCGGGAGCTCTGTGCGCTCTTTCTACAGAAAAGAAGTGAGACAATCCCTTGGGTTGCAGCCTAGTCTTAATCAATTCCTCCATGTATAAATCCATCGCTTATGTTCCTTCTGTTTCTGGAACTCCAAGAATTCTTACATTATTCCTCCTCGAGTGCCCTTCCTGATCATCCAACTTCTCTTTAAGTAGCTTGTTTTCGGCCTCGATCCACGCCATTGCTGTTTGCAATTCCGAGGTGTCCTCCACCAGAGATTTCTCAATCACCTCAACTTCTTTGATCCGCTCGGTCATTTTGTGAAAGTCTGCTCGCAGCAGAGTGACATCTGTGGAGATCATCCCTACTGTAGTCTGTACATGTGGCAGCGCTTTCATTATGTCCTCCAGTGTTACCCTCTTGGCCCCTTCTCTTTCTGGTGTTTTCCCCGTAGACATGCGTCCCTCCGTTAGGGGCGGATAGTTCTTTTCATAGGCGTATTTGTCCAATTTCACCTGCGTTGTATGATTCTTCGGTCCTCTGCCTGCCATAGTGTCCACTCCCAGAGTCCCACTCTAGCGGGCCAAGCTCGTAAGGAAATAACTGTTGTTATCAGAACTATACAGGCTGTGCTGTCGGACTTGGGACACGGCTCTGATCCGTCTTTAATTCCCAGTGGAAGAACACAACCCAGTGAGGCAGTGGTAAGCTCTGATATGTCATTTGGCAAAGTGGGTCCGGGTCTACAGGGACGCTTTAGCAGTTACGCCGCAAGAATTAGCTGCTTTGGATCTGTTTCGTGCGCAGTGTTCTTCTAAGCGCCGCACGTCCCGGCACCAACGCGCCCAAAGTCTACAAAGCGGCAGCCGGAGTCAGGGTTGTGATGGTGCTCACCAGAGACAGATCAACGCTTCCCCGCGGGTGTTCTGGTCCTCCAATTTAATTGCCCCCACTGCCGCAGGTTTCAATTCGCACCTTTGCCCTCCACGTGGCCCAAGTGCCTCTCACCTTCTCTGTGGCTCGGCGGCGGGGAACGAGTCCAGCACAGATGCCGCTGTACGCCGTTCACCCCCCCTCCTTGTTTCTCGGCCTGCAAGTCGTACTTGTGTCGGAGTGCTCATGGGGGGGTTTAATGTGGCACTCGTCTCCCGGAGATCTTCCTTGGGCGGGGGGAACTTTGTGAAGCAGTGGGACTGAGTGAGGGGACTTCGTTGAAAACGGCGCCTCGGATCTCGAGCAGGAAGCAATGTCCATCACACCGGGACACAGCACTTGTCTCCGCCGCCAAAGGATCCTGTTACAGTGTCTGGGTGTTCCGGTCGCCCCCCATACAGACCCGGGCCATGAGCGCTATTTTATTTCCAGTTCTCCCCGCATGGTGACGTCAGGGCTTCCTTCCACAGTGACTTCAGGGTCAGCTCCTCCATTTGAGCAGAGAAGCGTCGCCTCACAAGCCCCAGAGCAGAAAAATAAAATGGTAAAGTGTGTTTATTACCATTTTATTTTTCAGCAACCCGGCCCAAACTGAGTGTCCGGATGAGAAGGGGACATTGCTGGCAAGTGGCAGCAGGGAGCTGTGCCTTTAATGTTTGAAATGCGCATGGCTCTTTGGCCAGCCATCTTGTGACGGCCAGCCAGACATGCACATTTTAAAGCTCTCTAACCCAGCTGTCTTAGACAGTTGGGTTCGAAAAAGCGCAGACCTCCAGTGCTCTTGAAAGCGCTGAGTGAGGCCACTCCCTCCAATCCTGGTGATTCTCTCATGCTGGTTAACAGCATGACGCAGCACCAGCATTGGTTAGAGGAGCTTGCTGGGTCCTGCGTTGGAGCCTGCATCGAGGAGAGAAGACCAGAGCGAGGAGGACATCACGCAGCAAGCCAAGAAGGTAAGTGTATTTTTTATTGTGCCCCCTGCTCACCACCCTCAATACATTCCAGCTGCCACTGGATAACTTGCCCCTTATATCGCTCCCAACATCCTCCCTTCCCTATGGGCCGCGTTTCTGATCTCTGGGTTCTGAAGGGAACTGTCATTTTACAGCGATCTGGCAACGTGGCCATGTTCTAAAGCCACTGGTCTCACCCCTTGCATAGAAAGTTTTGTGTGCAATCAGACCTTGCGTTTGCTTCCATCTGTAGTGTAGCTGTTCTGTAAAAGAAGGATTTCCTGCAACGTTTAGTGTCTTACCTCTTAGTGTGGGGTGCATGGATTGCTGTGTTATCCTAGAAATGCTTCTCCACAGAACCGTGCACAGCTGCAATCAGAATTGTATCCGTGCATTGTGTGAGGAAGTGTCCTCTTCTACTGTCCAGAAACCACACTTCCTATAATGTAAGATATGGCTGCAGCCTCAGAGTGCCAAGAAATTACAACAAAAGATCGAAAAAGTGTATTTTTATCAGTGTATGGTAAGCACAACAGTAGGCAAAATTATATTTTGCTTGGAGCACTCAAACTCATTGCACCGTTCCTGCTGCTATCAATTCTGTATCTACACTGTTTTCATGTCCCTTTATTCTCGTTCACGGTGCTTATACATCTTCCTCTCCCACTGTGTCAATCAGAGCTTTTTACCACCGATGTGCTCGGGTTTAAGCTTACAGTTTAACCCAAAACAGATCCTCAAGTATGCCTCTTTAGCACCTTCAGGGTTGAGAGGTCAACTAGTCTGAGGCCTTACTTAGGGTGGTGATACACGGTTCGAGGCATAGAACTCCATAATTCAATGTAACCCTGGGCAAAGTTTGAGCTACCTCGGCACTACGCAAATTGCACGTAGCACAGTGCAAACACGCGTAGCAGTCATTTTTTGCTTGCTTGCGGTCCTCAACGTCAAATTGGTGACCGCGAGCCAGCAATATGACATCCCCGCAAGACTTCTTCCTCGTTCGCGATCAGCAAAATCAAGTTGCCGATCGCGAGCGTGGAAAATAAACCTCCCGGCGAGATTCTCAACGCGGGGAGATCAGGTTTCTCTTTGCGAGTGGTTGCGTATGCTCGCGGCCGTTCGCGATGAGAAACTAACAGTCCACGTTGAGAAAGCTGCCGCTCGAGTAGAAATCTACTCGAGCAGCAGGAAACAACCACTGTGCAAGATGCGGTATGCACTGATTGCACAGTGCCGGATGCTTGTCCGCACTGTGCAATCAGTGCGAACATCATTTTGCCCAGTGCACTACGCAGTTTGCGTAGCTTGCGTAGTGTGAAGTGCAATTTGCATAGCTACGCGTAGCTCTACTACGTGAACTATGCCCAGGGTTAGCTATTGCTTGTTCTCTTTAAAATGTTGTATTTTCACAAATCACACACAAATGCTGTAAACAATTTTCACGAAACAACAAATGATCCTGGGTAATATACTAATACACGTCAGAAACTACTGCTCCCATTGAGCAACTCGTAACATTTCACGTCTTGAGAGCTTTGTTCGGAGGGTTTTATTACCTGGAGGAGTGCTGACCAGGTTGTGGCCAGTACTTCAGAATATTTCTTCCCGACCATCGGTGGAAATCCAGTTCTTCCCTTCTCCTGTATTTACTGGGAATGTACAACAACAATGTACAACAACTTTTCTGTTGTCTCAGTCAAATTGTTGGTGCAGGGCTTGCCTGGGTACTGGTGACAGATCACATTGCTCAATCTGCTCAGCACTATGCAGCCCATGACAAGCAAGTGATCCTGCCGGGCCCTGCCAACTGGTGCACCAGAAGAGTCTGGCACCAGCCTGAGGTGATTTGGGGCAACCCAGCACCAGTCGTCGAGGCTGCAGGGAAGCTGTGGTGCGTGCTGCTTAACAGATCATGCAGGCTGGGTTTTTCCTCCAGCCTAACACAAAACACTACACCCAAACCAAGCTAAGCGCCTAGCCCTCATGGTTTTGGCAAGTCCTTAGTTCTTGATGCAAGCCTCTTGATCATTATGGATCACCTGTGGTATGCTTCGTTATTCTTTGCAGGGACTGCATACCGCTGTCAGGTGTTCTTTAGCATTACATCACTTCTTGGTGCTCAGTTCTGAAATGCAAATCAACTGGACGTGAGTTCCTCACTACTCTCCATCCACATGGTTCCTGTGTTCCTATCTCACGCTGGGATCACTTTGGAAATCATGGGCCTCACCTTCACAGATTAGTGCAGGTGCACTGATGCATCAGTGGGCATGCTTGGCTCAACCCGCCTTGACTCCTTCACATCTCCCTCCTTCTAAATGGTGTGGTCCTCATGCAAACTACAGCTTTCTATGATGAACGCAAGGCCGGGATGCATGGTCGCCAAAGACACGAGAGGACCTTTTTCCATCCCAACAGCCCTCTCTGCAATCAGGGATGTTTAGGGAGGGGCAGGGCAGAAGGCTGGAGCAAAGCTCTGCTACATGCTAGCCAAGCAGATTTCTCACAGAAGAGTGACCTCATCGGGTAACCTCACAGAGATCATTTCATTCCCTCCTATATTACCATGCCCGTGCCCACCGACTCAGTAAGGACTGGGGTTGTGTCTGGGACACAGAATAGGGTCGGATTAAGGATTACATGGATTACGTAGATTACTTTTGGTGTTCAGGAGCAGACTAATCAAAAATAGACAGCAGAACAAAGATTTTTGTAAAATCGTTTCAGTTACTTTTATTAAAGGGCAGAAGTATTAGTGTTAAAGTTCCGGTAAGATTGCCAGAATCCTCCTAAAATACAATCGTGTCAGAAGAATATAGACGCTTGAAGTTGGAGGTAGCAAAGCATCTAGTTTAAATGCCTACTTAAAGCCCATAAAATACTATGTCTGAAAAAAATCTGAACTTTTTAGGCTTTTGCACGAGTTCCTTCACGCAAGCTGCATTATGCTGCCCTGTCCACCTTTGAGGGGCCCTGAATAAACAAAGATCGCATCAAAGGGTGCTTTTTAGGTCTTGACTACAGCATTGCTTTAGCAATGCTTCTTTGTCGAGATTATAGTAAGGCTTTCATAAGTCTACCCAAAACTGCGGATCGGGTACAGTTCATGTGAGCCAGGAGCGTGCACATCGCCAGCCACATCGCACACCACCATTTGTCTGAGCCTCGGCATCAGACTTCAAAGGAATCCTCTCCCAAGCCGCTCCCCTGCCCCCGACACCCAATGTTGCTCCCCCGCCCCCACCACGCAATGCTGAGAGCTTGTTTTTTAACTTCTGCGCGAGGCGTGCGCTGGTTCTTTCTTGGATCCTTTATCTGCATTATAGGAAGAAATAGAACACTGGCGCCCTCTTGTGGCAACGTGCGCGTGCGCGCCTGTTTTGACTAATGGATGCACTTGTCATCTGTCCTGACCAATCTGTTTTCGAATCCTGCTAATCCCCGTTTTCGCTTGTGCGCAGTGCAGGGTTTGCACCTATCTGTTTGCACCTGCTCGTTTGCTGCTATTTTAAATCCACTTCGTCTCCGTTGCCTGTGTTCACCTCTAATGTGTGAACCGAGGGTGAAGGTCTTAGGCTGTAGGGCGGACTGTGGAGCATGGAAGGCGGGCGAAAAACCAGAAAAGAAACAACTTTGTTTTTACAAATAGACAAAAAAGGACAGTTTCTTTTTTAAAAGATGCAGTCTAGAATTAATTAAACGGCAGTCATGCGAAAAGTAAGATTTCAACCAAACAATATCTTGTGAAATGGAGCGTTTAAGACTTTCAGTGCCAAAGACCGAGACGTTCTTTGCTAACGTCTCTGAGCCTCGGCTCCTTTTCTTGACGCATATGTGGCTGCTCTGTTGAACCGCCACTTGTGACATGTGTGGTCATCTCTACGCAGATTGACGTAAAAAAAATACTCTGTTTGGTCACTTGTGAAATCTAGACACTGCATGCTTGTTTGAACTTTAACAGTGATAGCAAAGGACCCTGTGTGCCATTCGTGTGCCCCGCCCCTTGAATAAAACGGGATCTTTCGCAGTTTGCTTTTGATGACCCTAATGCACAGATCCGGGGGCCACTGTACACACACACAACCCACACACCCACAAACCCCCCCACACACAACCCCCCCACACACACAACCACACACACACACAACCCCCCCCACACACACACCCCACCCACAACCCCACCCACACAACCCTCCCACACACAACCCTCCCACACACACACAACCCCACCCACACACAACCCCCCAAACACACAACTCCCCACACACAACTCCCCACACAACCCCACACACGCATCCCCCCCACAGATACCACCCCACACACACAACCCCCCACACACAACTACACACACACAACCTCACACACAACCACACACACACAGCCACACACCCACAAGCACACACACACAACCACAGACCCACAACCACACACACACAACCACAAGCACACACGCAAGCACACACACAAGCACACACACAACCACACACAACTACACTCAACCACACACACAACCTCACAACCACACACACAACCTCACAACCACACACACAACACACAACCACACACACAACCCCAAACCACGCACACAACCCCACGCACACAACCCCACACACAACCCCACACACAACCACACACACAACCACACACACAAACCACAACCACACACACAAACCACAACCACACACACAACCACACACACAACCACAACCACACACACAACCATCTATCTATCACACTCACTGTATCTATCGCCTTCACTCTATCACCCTCTATTTATCTATCTATCTATCGCCCTCACTCTATATATCTATCGCCCTCCCTCTATCTATCGCACTCACTCTATCTATCTATCGCACTCACTCTATCTATCGCATCACCACAGCATCACTCAGCACCACCACAGCATCACTCAGGGGCACCACAACATCCCTATGCGCTACCACCGCATCACTGAACGCCACAGCATCACTCAGCGCCACCACAGCATCAATCTGTGCAACCATTCAACAACAACTGGTTCAAATATGTTCTCTCAATGTTTCAAGTTTTATTACAAATATCACAAAAAGATGTTCATATTTCACTTCTCTTCTTGGATTTTCGTCAATAAAATACACTGAACATAATCTTCACAAAAGTTATTTACAAAAGTTTAAGCTATTGCCATTATAAATTACAATAACTTTTATTTAAGTATTAATTATTAAAAAAAATTAAAAGCCATTGTTATGTGTAATAGCAATACATCTAAGTCACGTACAACACGAATTGCATTACAAATGCTATATGTGTCACATTTGCGAAAGTTATAACTATTGGCATTGTAAATGACAAAGCTATTAATTTCGCTATTTTCAAAGCCAACACCTAAATAAAAAATGTGTCATTTACAATACCAATAGCTCAAACTTTCCTAATCCAAGACCTATTGCATTGCAAATGCTTGTTTTAGTAACCCACCACACCTAAAACTTTGGAATGAACTGCCTGAAACCCCCAAAGAAAGAAATCTACCTTGAATTCCATAACTTTTTTTTCTGTTAATCTACCTTCTTTATTGCTGTTTTTATTCTTTTGGTTCCCTGTTCTGTGTTAGCACACAGAAACTGTGTTTTGGTAGCTGTGTGTACCAATATATATATATTGACAAACACTCGCTTCCTCTTCGGAAAAAAGTAGACGGCACTCCGAGCTTCAGTGCATAAGATGATTTATTGGCAGACCCCCCTGCCCCCAAGATGACACTCGTTTCGCCGTAAAGGCATTCAATGTTTGTATTATACAAGAAATACGATAGTCTGTTGTTCCTTTTTATTGTCACGTGACTAGCATTTCACGTAAGCAAGGGGGCGTGCACAGTGTGTAAAAGATATATAAAAAGTAACAGTGACGTGTAACAAGCTGAATGTGATCAAGGGCTCGTGAAGCCCGAAACGCATCGTTGCAGGCTGCGGGAGAAACGCAAATAAACTTACATCTTGCCTGATCTGCTGTGGTGGTCTGAGTTCCTTCTTCGCCGGAACACGGAAGTGGTCGGAAGTGGTGGGAATTGTTTGGCGTACATCGTTACAGAGGTCGGTTGCCTCTGTTTCCGGACCGCCTCCTTGCAAGCTGGAAGCTGCCCTCAACCGTGATTTGTTGGCTCCGTAGTGGAATTTAGCGGCTTCCCCCTGACTCCAGTGATTGCCACAGAAACAAACCGGCGGGAGACCGTGTTCGATCGAGTCGGAGGACTCGGAAGAAGACAACTAACGCCGGTGAGTGGGAGAACTGCTCTATTGTCAGGAAGGGAGATACAGCAGAAGGCAAGACAAGGCACAAAATTGACTATTGTCAGTTTGAAAAATTCAAGCGTTCGTACCGCAGCCTACTATGTCAGCGGAAATAGAAAAAGAGAGAGAACTAGCAGCAGAGAGCATGTTTTGCATACAATCAACTGGGGTGCGTAATACATCACAGCTGCCGGTCACAGAGCCTGATAAAGACAAAGACGCTAAAGCACTTTTAAAACTCTTCGAGTCAAAATCAAAGTTGGAAATCACAAAGTGGTGGGAAAATAAATCGCTTTCCGAATACAGCAAAGTGGGGCGGGTTCCTCGTGGGTTAAGAATCTTGTTGGCCCCGAGCTTCGACAGACCGAACCCTGAAATGCTCCGCGAGTGGGGAGAGAACAATCTACAGGCGTCGATGAACTTGGTGAGAATTCTGTGCAAATATGCCAAAATAGACCACTTAGAAATTCTGAAAGAGATTGAAGGCATTGTCAGCGAACTTGACAAATTATCACCAACTGATTATTATATCACCAAAACCAAAGCGGCCATCACTGAAAGACTCAAAAAACACGAAGAAAAAATCAAAGCGAGAAAAGCCCATAAGTTTGCTAGAGACTTGGCGGACTACGAAAATGGTCAGATTTTTACGTTTTCACGGAAATATGATCTGGCCAAAAGGAAACAATGTAGTGAGAAAACTTCAAACTCGACTAAATGTGTGGAGCCTGCATCAAGTCCCAATGATGATTCCTCTAATTTGGATACATTCTCTGTTACGAGTGGTTCAAGTATTTCAAGCGCATCAGCTGAAACCGTGACTAACAAAAGACCAATCCTAAATATGAGCGAGGAACTTGATTTTTTAGTCGAGGAGAGGCTCAAAACATTGGGTCAGAGATTGTAAAGGAGGCCAGACGAAAACATAGGAATAAACGCAGAAGAGAACAGCGCAAAAGGCTCAAAAACCGCCACAAAAAAGAAAACGTTCTGGAGAAAGAACAAACGCAATAAGACAACAGTATCGTCAATCTGTCTAACGTAGTTCTTACCAAAGCTGAACCACAACTTCTGGCGCTAGGTTTGAACTTTTGTCCTGGCGAAAACTTCAATTATGCACAAACTCGAATTGATGTATTTTGTTTCATACGAAAACTTAAACTCAAGAAATACTTAGCATTAGAAGCAGACAAAAATCAAACAGGTGTTTTCGACAGTAATGTGCATGACTGTGATGGTGCCCCGTCCTTAAGAGCTTCTGATGTCCCTGGTGTAGTAGCTATGCATGACCTTCTTGAAGAAGAAGAGCCAACTAGCAGCGAGCCCATGGACCCCATTGATCTATCCACACAAGAGAGATTGAGTAAGATAGACTTTGTACAGAAAGGGGCGGGTATGAGTCCATTTAAGAACAAATCGTGCTTTGTCCCTCTCATGCCAAAAGACTCGATTGATACCTACCATGACATGATTATAAATGATTTGAAGAAATTGAATATGAGTGTTAAGAAAAACAAACAGCAGCGCAGTTCCTTTTTCAGGAAAATAGCATATGACAAATTGATCAAAAAACTGGGTGAAAACTGTGATATCGTGATAAAAAAATCTGATAAAGGGGGAAATTTTGTTTTATGGCCTACAAAAGATTATATAGCAGAAGCCAATAAACAACTAGGCAATGAGGAATGTTACCAAAAAGCTACATTCAAAGAATACGAAAATGCTAGAATGGCTTTACAGAAAATGCTAGCTCAGTGGAGAAGAGAGGGCCTAATATCTAACAATGAAAGCAAGTTTCTATTCAAAGAACATCCAGTGTTGCCTGTTCTGTATCTAATTCCTAAGATTCACACCGGTTCCGGGCAGGCCCATTATCTCTGCCATAGACAGCGCTAGCGAAAACATTGGTCAATACATAGACCATTTTTTGCAAGATTTAGTAAAATCTCTCCCGAGTTTTGTTAAGGACACTGGGGACTTTTTGACAAAAAGAAAAAATGTAATGTCTGATGATCTATGTCTAATAACTTTAGACATAGAATCCTTGTATACAAGCATCAACCACACACAAGGTTTGGAAGCGATCAAACATTTTTTAGCGACTAGGCCCATTGAACTTTATGCTCACAACAAAGTCATTGTCGAATTGACCAATTGGTGTTCAAACAACAATTTTTTTCTCTTTAACAACACACTGTTTAAACAATTGAGGGGAGTTGCCATAGGGGCCTGTTTTTCCCCAAGCTATGCGTGTTTACACGTAGGCTGGTGGGAGGAACAGGTCCTCAGGCGCCAATACAAGACCGTATGTGAGCAACACATGGCGTTGTATCTTAGATACATCAATGATGTTTTTATAATTTGGCGTGGCGACATCTCAATTGCACAGAAATTCATTGATGAGATTAACAATAATGACCTCAATTTAACTTTTCCCTCTCACATCCACACTACACAAATAGAGTTTCTGGATGTCAAACTCCAGGTCGAGAACAACAGATTACAGAGTACTTTATATAGAAAATCTACGGCCGATAATATCACACTACATGCCAATAGTTCACATCCCAGGCACCTCATCGCCAGTATACCGTATGGTGAGGTTCTCAGACTCAAGCGCATAGGTAGTGATGAAAATGACTTTCACAATTGTGTTGAAGACATGCGTACAAGGTTAATATTGAGAGGATATAGCAATAAACTCATCAATGAGGCCATCAGTAAATCAGACAAACGGCCTAGAGCTAGTCTCTTTAAAGAGGGGTCTACTGAGTCTACATCCAGAGAGGTGAACACTAACTCTGACAATCCTAGACTTATTACGACCTACTCGCGACAAGAGAGAAAAATCAGAGCAATTGTTCAAAAACATTGGCCCATTGTCCTTACAGAAAATGTTCTGGGTGACCGGCTGACTTCTTCCCCTGTTGTTACCTTTAGAAAGGGCAGATCCATGGGCAATGAACTAGATAAAAATTCCCCTGAAACGATAAAAACAACACCTTGGTTACAACCGTCCAGGGGCTTCAAAAGATGTACAGTTTGCCGTGCCTGCAAATTTGGTTGTAGTAAGACATCCTATCAGACACCATTTGATACATCCCCTATTGCCATTAAGGGCAGTTTTAATTGCAAAACGGATTTCGCTGTTTATGTCCTGACGTGTACCTGTGGTTTAAATTATGTGGGAAGCACAAAACTACAAATACACGTCAGGATATTACAACACCTAAGGGCCATCCTCCACAATGATGCAGCCTGTCCCGTGGCACAGCACTTTTTCAAGTGCCACAATAAAGACATCAACTGCCTTTCTTATTTCGTCATTGCTGCTGTCCCCAAAAACAAGAGAGGCGGCAATAGAGAAAAGAAACTGAGGCAGCTAGAGACCAAATTCATGTTCGAATTGGACAGCAAATGGCCACGGGGTCTCAATAACACGGAGGATATGTATACCTTCTTGTAAAAAGTACACAGCAATGCGATCTCCGATATACAAATCAGGGGAATTTAAGTACGAATTGCAATGTATCTTAGTCATACCATATTTGCACTATATAATCATTGCCCTTGTATATATCTTATCTGCAATGTATACTCTATCTATTCTATTTTAAAAAAAGTATAATTTTATATTAACATCGTTGATAAGATACATTTTTTATGGCATTTTATAAATCTTATATATTTTTAATAGTGGTTTTTAATCCGGCTGGAGATAACCATTTTATAAATGAAGATATGTGGAATTGATTTGCTATGAAATGAGATATTGTCGACCATGTTAATATAGAATGCACACAGGACACTTTATATTTATTACCTTTGCACTGTTGCACATTGACTAAAGCACTTTATTGTATAAATTTGCACTAGTTGTAGATAAGTAGCACTTAAGCACTTTTGTTGGTCACATGGACAGGGAGGATCTAGCAGTACAACTGTCGCATATAAATAACAAACATTGTTGCAAACATAGTTATTGATATATCATAGTAAACATACTGATAGAAGGTATGTGCAATATATCAAATAAGGATTGATCCTGTCTGATGATGATTAGTAATACCAAATACCAATAACGTTGTTTGTCGATATTAGATATAGCCGATTCATCGTGAAATATCTAAATGCATTTAAGCAGTCATTCAATGTTTGTATTGTACAAGAAATACGATAGTCTGTTGTTCCTTTTTATTGTCACATGACTAGCATTTCACGTAAGCAAGGGGGTGTGCACAGTGTGTAAAAGATATATAAAAAGTAACAGTGACGTGTAACAAGCTGAATGTGATCAAGGGCTCGTGAAGCCCGAAACGCGTCTCTGCAGGCTGCGGGAGAAACGCAAATTAACTTACATCTTGCCTGATCTGCTGTGGTGGTCTGAGTTCCTTCTTCGCCGGAACACGGAAGTGGTCGGAAGTGGTGGGAATTGTTTGGCATATATATATATATATATATATATATATATATATATATATATATATATATATATATATATATATATATATACATATATATATATATATATATATATATATATATATATACATATTGACAAACACTCGCTTCCTCTTCGGAATAAAGTAGACGGCACTCCGAGCTTCAGTGCATAAGACAGAGGTTTTCAAACTTTTGGTTGCCGAGACCCCCCAGTCAAATTTTCAGGCGTAAGGACCCCTCCTGACAAACAATTCTAAACCTATAGGCAGAGCTACTGGAATTATGAGGCAGGTGAGGACCAAATTATGCAGCAGACTCTACTAAATTGTATGGTAAGGAAAGATAAATAATACTATGTGATGCCGCATATTTTGGGATAGTATTGCTTCATTATTTTGACATTTTTACGCATCGTAACACTGAGGAAAAAAGATTCACTCTCATCAGTACCAGTTTATAATGAAAATACAGCAATAAATAACAGAAAGATGTCTAGTTATCCTTTGTGAAGGGCCTTCTACTCCGCAGGAATAAGTGCTGCCACATTAGAAGCTCACCTGGCACTGGCCGGGAGCAGCAAGGGTCCCTTAAAACCCTGGCAGCCTTATGCAGAGTAAAGCAGTTTACCCGTGCCACTTTCCTCTCACCCCCTCCATTCCATTCCTCTCTACTCTTCCAACCCTATCCATCTCTTACTTTGCAAGCCATTTTCTTTCACCCCTTTTTACAACTTCTGAACTCTCCTCATTCAACCTCTCACTTCATGTTTAATCACCTCTTGCCATTCAGTCTTTTCACTGCCCTCCTCTCTTGAATTTATCTAATGGCCTCTCTGGACACATCACCTCTCTCTCCGCTCAGCATCTCTCATTCACCTCAAGTCTCTTCCTTCAAATTTCTGTCTATTTGTATCTTACACCTCTCCAGTCCACCATTCATCTTTCACATCTCCCCTTTGTTCTTCCACACCTTCTTGAACCAACGTCCCTCTCCCCTATTACCTCAGCACCCACCTCAGTACTCCCTCTCTTCCCTCATCGCTGTTGTCCCTCACCCACATCGTACCAAATTCTCTTTTTATGTCACAGATCTTCACTCAGCTATCTTCTCTCACCGTTCAACAGTATCCCTCCTCTGTGCCCTCACCATTCGCTCACATTCACTTCTCCTCTTGCGTTTCTGCACTTCTTCAGCACTTCACATTTCTCCTCATCCCTGACCTCTTCAATCTAATTCTCTCGCTCACATGCTGTCCTCTCTCATCCCATCCACTCTCAACCTTTCATCTCTCCTCACTGGGCATACCTGTATGCTCCTCTTGGCCTGTGCCAATCTTCTTATTGTTCCCTACTGCAAAAAAACATGAATAGTCGGCCTCACTGTTTTGGTGCGGGCCGCACAGTTTTGGAACTTTCACCCACCTTTGCTTCACTCCACCATTTATCTATTATCCTTTAGGAAGCTATAAAAACCTGGCCCCATACCCTGTGGGTTACCCCCTTTGGCTTGTTCTCCTCCCCCCTCTGTGTGTTTCGTATTTTCCATTTCAGCTAGCAGATGGTTATTAGCCCCAGGACACCTTTTTGGAAATAATAATAATAGACAGAAGTGTGATCTGGAAGGTGGGACCCACTTTCTATCACTCCACGACCCCCCTGGGGGTCGGGCCCCACAGTTTGAAGACCCCTGGCATAAGATGATTTATTGGCAGATCCCCCTGCCCCCGAGATGACAGATGCGTTTCGCTGTAAAGGCTTCCTCAGTGTCAATAGTGCATAACAAAAAACGCCATTTTATCTTCACCTCTCTACCAACATGGTGAGAGGACTAAGGTACCAGGTTATTTTTGGAAGCCTTCTTACAGTGTACCTTCGTATAAATACAACGTAAAACCCATTACAATTAGTAATTGAAGGAGTATGGCATTTACAAAGTGCTCATGCAATTAAAAACAATATGTGTTCACCCATTAAAATTCATTGTACATTACATTGCATTGCGTATTAAAACATTCATTAATTATCAAGGGCAATTGATAGAAAAATAATAATAACAATTGTGAATAAAAGTGCACCTCTTTAGTTCCAGGAGGTTGATTTTCTATATATATGATTTGATATTTACATTCATTATGTCTCTCTACTGGATATCAGAGTGTTTAAATCAATGCTATTTTCTTATTGTATTCAAACAACATTATATCACATCGTATTTACATATAGGCCTTTGCATTTAGTTTTATTCAAAATGTACAAATACGCATATGTTATACCGCCCTGTATGGGCAGATGTTTTCTATTTCTCCCGTCTCACCCTGAATGGGCCTAGATCTCCATGTTCTTTACTATAACCTATAACATGGAAGGTAGGGTGGGAAATCTGCGGATGATGCTATGTGGCCTGTAGCTCTATTTTCTGTTTGAGTTCCTGGTTCTGTAGGGTGACTATAAGGCCCTTATGTGACAGACAGCTGTGGTTTACTTGTTGTCTCTGATTCAATCATCTACTCTAAGTGTACCCATAGTTCTTCATCATTGTTCAGCCCAACGGGTTCCATGGTTTTGAGATCGATGATGTATTTTGATTCCAGTGCCCTTAGTGCTCTTACTTTATCTCCACCCTGTTCTTTCCTCTCAAGTTGGTCTATGGGAAAGAAGGATAATAGATCCCTATTACTGTTATGGTGGGTTTCGAAATGGCGTGCCACCGGATAGTTCTTATCTCTGTTAGTGATGGCACGCATGTGCTCTAAGATACGCTTTTTCGCCGGGTTGATGGTGCTCCCGATGTATCTTTTTGAGCATGGGCAGACAAAACAATATATTACAAACTCTGAATTGCAATTCAGAAATTTGTGAATGGTTCTGATGGGCCGAGGGTCGTTGGGTCTACCGGCATATTTGCTTTTTTTCTGACTATACTTGCACGCTTTGCAGTGCATGCAAGGGTAGAAACCCTGAACAAATTTGGTTTTGGATGACTTTGGGGGATCCTCAAAGTGACTCCTCGTTAGATGATCACTGAGGGACTGACAGCGTCTGTAAGTTATAGAGGGTTTCGGGGGTAACCTATTTTTCAAGACTATATCTGTTTTAAGGATATGCCAGTTGTTATTGAACATTTGGACCAATTCATTAGATCTCATATTGTAGGTTGTGATCATTCTCGTCACTTTCTCAGATTCCGTTGTTTTTCTTATATTTTTGTTTTGTAGAAGGTCCTTTCTATCTGTGAGCTCTACTCTCCTAGAGGCATCCGTAAGCAATGTTCTCGAATAGCCTCTTTCCAAAAATCTAGAAACAGCTGCATCTTGTGCCTGTAAGAAGTCACTGTGGTCTGAACAGTTTCTCTTCAGGCGAAGCAGTTCCCCAAAAGGAATGTTCCTTATCATGCTTCTAGGATGGTGGCTCGCTGCATGAAGCACGGCATTACCTGCCGTTGGCTTTCGGTAGAGTTTCGTTTGTATGGAGCCCCCTGCTATAAAGACCTCCAAATCGAGATAGTGAACTGATCTGTCACTGATTGTGCTCGCGAATCTTAAATTGAGACTGTTGTTGTTTAGTGTTGTGACATAATTTTTTTTATATATATATATATATATATATATATATATATATATATATATTCAATGAAAAAACCATTGGTTTTAGGCCATATATAGTTAGGGATTTGCATTTACAAAACCTTATTTTACTCGCATAAATCCATTGAAATTCCATATATAGTTAGATGCGCTAACTATATATCGCGCACCCGCAATCCACTGCTGATGATGTCACATATTACATCATTCATGACATGGTCAGTGACATCACTGATGACATCACTGATGACAACTCAAATGACATCACTGATGACAACATCCAGTGACTGTATGTTTCTGTAAAGTTAAAATATGTCTTACATATTGAAGAATGAGTGGATGTATAAGTGTCTGGATGAAGGATTTAGTAGGTGCATGACTGATTGTATGAGGGAGTGATTAAATGTGTCTCACTGAGTGCATGGGTTAGTGATTAAACTGTATTAATTTGTGCATCATTATATCTGTTGTTCTGTAAACTGCTGCATGTGTTGATCAGTAGCTATATGAATAACTATATGGGTTATTGATTGGTTGCTCAAGTATTTGTATGGGAGACTGAGTATGTGTGTGGGTGGCTGGGAGGTGTGTGACTCTGTGCATAGATGTGTAAGCAGTTGATTCACTAGGTGTATGAGTTCAAGAGTGCATGTGGAAACAGCTATATGGGCGGTTGACTGTGTGCATGAGTGTATTGGTGAGTGAATGGATATCTCAGTGCTACATGTCAAAGTAAGTACATATGTAAAACACAGTACATGTGAGAGTTAACATATATAAATAACTGTGCATAAGAGCCAGTGAATGTGTGAGTGGCTGTATGGATCATTGTGAACATGTATCAAGGATTGTATAAGAGAGTAAATATGTGTTAGAATATGTTTCAATAAGTAAGGTGTGTATAGCTGTATAGTTGAGGAATTGGAGGTGTGTTTGATTCTTTGCATGACTGTCTAGGTGTATGAGTAACTCCATGGATGAGTGACAGTCTGTGAGTGTCTGTTTTCACTGAGTGTATCTAAGGATATATCAGAGTCTGTAGAGGTTCATCGTATTAACACATGAATGATGTCATCTGTGATGTTGTCAGTGATGTCATTTGAGTTGTCATCAGTGATATCATCAGTGATGTCATTTGAGATGTCATCAGTGATGTCATTTGAGTTGTCATCAGTGATGTCATCAGTGATGTCACTGACCATGTCATGAATGATGTAATATGTGACATCATCAGCAGTGGATTGCGGGTGCGCGATATATAGTTAGCGCATCTAACTATATATGGAATTTCAATGGTTTTATGCGAGTAAAATAAGGTTTTGTAAATGCAAATCCCTAACTATATATGGCCTAAAACCAATGGTTTTTTCATTGAATTTTCAAGGTTTTGTAAATGCAAATTCCTAACTATATATCGACTATAACCTATGGTTTTTTCAGTGAATTTCAATGGTTTTTTAATAGCAAATATGAAAAGCTTTAAAATGTCAAGTACGTGATAGTTAAAAACATTTTCGTATTTATGCACGCTGATGTACTTTGAACGCTGCACCCCCCCATCCTCCCCTCTTTTCTCTTAGTAGTACTCTCTCTTTGCAGATAGTGAACGGTAGTTAACGCAGGCCTTTGCCCCCGTTGTAATCCGTCGTGCCTGCTTGTCTCTCCATTTGATTGATTGTTATCCAAGCATTTACTGTTTTAGAATTGGTTCTCTTTGGATCATTCTCTATTTACAAACAAGCACAAAGTCGCAATACTCTGTTTAGTCTTTGCAGATAGTGAAAAATCGTGTAAAAAAATAAAAGTAATCGAGCAAAATCAGTAGGCCACTAATTGGATCTCTTTTTGACCTCGCTAAAATAGAAATATTAGGAACAACCCTTCATGAGAAATACAAAAATAGTGAGATGAACTGAGCTCCACACCATGAGGGCTGCAAGACAGCTCGACTCCGTCACCCACCCCGCCCAAAATAACGACAAACCCTATGCAAATATTAAAAATATAGACAACACACCAGCAAAGAAACAGGGTAAAACATTTTATTAAATAACTATTTACATAACTATTTTATACTTTTTATTGCCCGATCCGGCTAGCTCAATCGATCGAGCATGAAACTCATGCACTCTGATAGCAAGCGTTGCTACTGATGCTATGCAGACCAAAACTGGTTTTCAGTTTGTACATTTTTCTAGATTTTTCAATCCAAGTTTGGTTGACTTTGTAGAACGATGGCTTCAGATTTTCAACATACGGTGTGGTGGCGCGGACTGGGAGGGGGGCGCTTCGCTCCTGCCCCCTCCCCAAGTAAGATTTTCATACGTGAAAGTACGTTAATGGTTTTGGTCCCTGAGTTGCTTCAATGTCACTGCCATTCTCAAATGGCATAAGTTCTGGATGTTGGGTGCCATAGTTCAGAGTTCTGAGCAGCGCTTGTAACACTGTCTGAAGCTTATTTCCACCTACTGCAGCTTCACTATTCTCAAAGTAAGTGAGTGTCGTTTGTGGACCTGACTGCATTTGAAAACAATGTGATATGTTACCTTCCTAAACAGCTTGACGGAGGCCCCCGAGGGGCGGTGTGATGGCCATGGACTCGGAGAAGACGCTTGGCTCCGACCCCCTCCCCAAGTCTTATAGCACTGGTGTAGCCTGAGATCGCCCCCGACATAGGCGGCCGGCTCCCGGGGTCCGGCGGAACTTTTTGCCTTTTGATGACTCTTCTATTCTGGACCTTGTCCCACAATCCGTTTGACCTGAAGACACGCTGTAGTGGGGCGCCCCTTTACCGTTTCAGTTGCCATTCCGCCCGCTTTTGCTACACTGTGCCTCTTCCGCCATTCAGCTGTTTACCGCCCGCTCTTGCGACTACAGCGTCTCGCTCACCATCTAGTTGAGTTGCTCCAGCTCTTGCGGTGCAGCGATAGGCGGCTGCCACAGGACTCTCTAAATGGCGGCCAGCTCTTCGGTTTTGGGCCTGGTCCACTAAAATGGCCCTGGGACACCTTGGAACTCGGACGCTTCCCTGATAGGGCTTGGGTCCCATTCTCGAAAGCGTCCCCTCAGCCGTGAAGATTCTACAAAAGTCTTGGGGGCCCCCGACTCCCGCAGGCTTCTGGTGGGGAGCGGCTGCCATGTCTGCTCGTGGAATGGCCACGACGGAGCTACGAGATGGTAGTGCTCTCATGCTGACGCCAGCTTTAGTCTGAAACATCCAGAAACACTGTAGACTACCAATTCGATCAGTTCCGGTAGCGCCCCAACATGACCCGGAAGAGAAGAACTTGCCCTCCCCTCTTTGACTGATGGTTCTTGTTGCCTGTCCCCTCTGTTGTCAATTAACAGAACTTTTTGGACTGCTGAAAGGGGTTGTGTTCCGAACGGTGGTTGGTGGAGACATTTTGACTATATTCTTGACCTACGTTGTCGCGTAATGCGTTATATGACACGCCGCGTTAGCGCACCCGGAAGTGATCCGCGGCGCGCAGCGCGTAACGTAAGCATAACAGGTCATGTGACTTGTTAATAAAACTTTTCATTGGTTCATTTTACTTTTGTTATTTTAATAATGAAAAGCTTGGTCATATGACCTAAAAATTACGCTTTTTATTGTTTTCGAACATTATTTTTTTTTAAACATATGTTATAATATTCCAGGCTAATGTACTTTCCCGGAAAATTTACAACTGTCCTGCAAGTAAAATATATTCCTTTTTCGAGAAAAAGGGCGTTTCTTCGTTCCATGACGGAGCCGTTGAGTAAAAGAGACTCGGCCTGCTGTCTTAGTCGCCGATACGCCTGATTATCAGATTCTTATCGATCACTTTATGTTGCAGAAATGAAAAACACAACTGCCCTTGACCATTTATCTTTACTGCGTTCCTACATATTATACCTTTTATCTGTCATGTAATTGGACTACTTTATTTCACTTGCCTTTTACTGATTCGAAAACAGTGACTAAAAGTAAAAACTTTACCAATGTAAATACTACTACCATGTTTTGTTTTAAAAACCTTTATTGTGAAAATGTCAGTGTACAAATACGGGCCTATAACCACGTGGGCCGGCCACGGAGCAAACTGGAATCGTATATGATGAGGAGACATTTACATTATGGAGGAACGTAACGAACGAGCCATTAGGTTGCAAGAACTAAGGTGTCTAACAGTTGCGGAATCGGTGGACGTACATTTTGTAATTAAAATACGACAGGGCCACTTACAAAAAAGTTATCTAGATATACATTTGCGTGCAAGTACCTTGAGTGACGTTAATTCGAACTTTCAATAGTACAGTAATCAATAACACATCAGAACTTAATATCAATAGGGATGTCGAAATATTCAATCAATTCTCGTCCCCGCCCGCCATGAGCATCAAAACTGCATTCATATCTCGTGATATCAAGGTTGTTCAACTAGTATACAACAATGAGTTACGAGTCCCATTTATACCGGCGCCATTTTGGGCGAGGCCGGGCAGGTCCAAGATATAGTCAAAATGTCTCCACCAACCATCGGCCAGACCAGAACCCCTTTCGGCCCTTTATGCTACAAGATGGTGTCTTCCATTCAGAAAATATTATTGGCAGCATTTTGAAAGGAAACATAAACAGCCGTTCTCCTAGTGAGTTTCACATTGTTACATTTAGGAAGAATGTTGAAGAGTAGTATGTGGAAAATCTGAAGCCATTTTTCTACAAACTCTCAATCAGCCTTGGATGGAAAAAAAATCCTGAAGAATGTACAAACTGAAAACCAATTTTTGTCTGTATAGCATCAACAGCAACGCTTGAGTCAACTTTGTGTCAAGCCGCCATTTTCATTCACTCAATAGCGTCCCCCTGCACACATTCAGGGACCTGGTCGTGTTTTCAGATGAAACGGATTGTAGGACAAGAAGCAGAAAAGAAAAGGAAAAAAGTTCCGCCGGACCTCGGGAGCCGGCCGCCTATGTCATGTGCGACCTTTGGCCACACCAGGGCAATAGTGAAGCTGCAGCAGGTGCAAATAAGCTTCAGACAGTCTTACAAGCACTGCTCAGAACTCTCAACTATGGCACTCAACATCCAGGACTTGCCATTCGGATCTTGGCGCCTTGTGCTGGTTCCGACCTATTCACACATCGGTCCACTACTGACATCACCTCATAAGCCAACGGGACACCCCACGCCGACTTTCGGCGCAGCATTGTAGGATGGCCACACCAGTGCGGCAACTTGCTGGACACCACCTCGGTGCCATCCGGATCTCGGCGCGTTCGAGTCACTGTACCGCAAGAGTGACCGCAACTCAGCTGGACACGCCGTCTTTCGGCGCAGCATTGTAGGATGGCCACACCAGTGCGGCAATTTGCTGGACACCACCTCGGTGCCATCCGGATCTCGGTGCGTTGTGCTGCCTTCGGCCTACTGTAGCCGCAAGTGCGGACGCAACTCAGTTGGACGGCGAGTGAAACGCTAAGGGGCGCCGCACTGCAGCCGAGGAGCCTCCATCTTGGGGGAGACGCACAGCCCCCACTGACTGAGGCGACCTCACAGGCCAACGGGGCGCCCCACGCCGACTTTCGGCGCAGCATTGTAGGATGGCCACACCAGTGCGGCAATTTGCTGGACACCACCTCGGTGCCATCCGGATCTCAGCGCGTTGTGCTGCCTTCGGCCTATTCGCACATCGGTCCGCTACTGACGCCGCCTCCCGTGCCAACGGATTTTATACGCTTTTTGTAGCCCTATGCCGCATAACAGGTCATGTGACTTGTTTATAAAACTTTTCATTGGTTCATTTTACTTTTGGTTTCCTAAAGATGGAAGGCTTGGTCATATGACCTAAAAATAACACTTTTCATTGGTTTAGAACATTTTTTTTCCCAAACGATGAAAGCCCCACCTTGTTTCTGGATGTTTCAGACTAAAGCTGGCGTCAGCATGAGAGCACCACCATCTCGTAGCTCCGTCGTGGTCATTCCGCGAGCAATCATGGCAGCCGCTCCCCACCGGAAGCCTGCGAGAGTCGGGGGCCCCCAAGACTTTTGTAGAATCTTCACGGCTGAGGGGACGCTTTTCGAGAATGGAGCCCAAGCCCTAGCAGGCAAGCGTCCGAGTTCCAAGGTGTCCCAGGGCCATTTCAGTGGACCAGGCCCAAAACCGAAGAGCCGTCCGCCATTTTAAGAGTCATGTGGCAGCCGCCTATCGCTGCACTGCAAGAGTGGGAGCAACTCAACAGCATGGTGAGCGAGACGCTGTAGCCGCAAGAGCGGGCGCAACTCAGCTGGATGGCCGCCACCTGGGGAGGCCCGTTCACGCCGCCTCCCCCACGCCCCCCCCCCCTCCCCCGGGCCGCCCCACGCCAATTTTCGGAGCAGCATTGTAGGATACCAAAACCAGTGCGGCAGTTTACTGGACATCACCTGGGTGCCATCAACATCTCAGCGCGTTCTGCTGCCTTGGGACTATTCGCAAAACAGACCGCTACTGACGAGGCCTCCCCCGGCACCACCCGGGACGCCCCACGCCAATTTTCGGAGCAGCATTGTAGGATACCAAAACCAGTGCGCCACCCAGGCGACATCACCTGGGTGCCGTCCAGAACTCAGCACGTTGTGCTGCCTTGGGACTATTCGCACAAAAGACAGCTTCTGACAATTGTTGCTTTTTTTGGTGAAAAATGTTTAAATGTTTTTACAGTTTTTGTTCCGTTCATTATATTTAAAAGTTAATAAAGTTTTATAATCTTACTGTGTTGGAGTGTTATAAATTTTTTTAAAAACGGGTGAATGGGGCCTTGAATCGGGTATTGTCATGTGTGGGCTTTGCAAGTGTACTGCTACAGGATCGGACATTTCAAACTCAAATGCACGTTCTTTTTCTTACCTTTCCGAAGCATGGAGCGCAATAGCAGGCAGAGAAAGGGTGATGCAAGTGTTGAACACTGCCTAGCCTGGAAGTTGCTGGCATTCTCCCCCCCCCCTCCCCCCCCCCGCCCGCCCGCTCCTGAAAGAGGACACACACACACACCGCCGCCCCGAGTACTTCACAGATCTTTAAAAGACCATGCGCTTGTTTATGGGGCTTAAATGGTTTATCACCCCTTCTAGAACCCCTGCATCGACCCTCTGACGTTTCCTGGAAGAATTACCACGTAACACAATACCAAGCCCTGTCAGCTGAAACCCCCGAGGAATCATGGGGCATATTATCAAGGGGGTTTATCTCCGCTTTTTTGGCTTTAAAAGCCAAGAAAGCGGAGATAAAATTATCTCCCTATTACCAAGCTGTCGCTAACACCAGTTAGTGACAGCTAAAAGGAGATAGCGACCATCGTGGGCCCCGCTTTGCATGTCAGTGATAGTGCCCTGAGCAGTTCTTAGCCATGTTATCCAATGGGAGGTGGATAACATGGCTAAGAGCATTTGCTCGATAATACATGAATATCGTGGACTTTTCTGCGATATTCATGCATTGCGGCCGTTTTTATCGCATTTGCGATAAACCTTGCTAATAGCAAGGTTTATCTGCGATAAAAATCGCCGATGTGCGGCGATAATTTTTGTCTCTAAACAAGTTAGAGACAAACATTATCGCTAGTTGTTGGTAATATGCCCCCGGGTTTTTGCTTGCAGAAATCGGGAGGCGGGAGACTAGCACTGAAATCAGTAGTCTCACGCCTGAATCGGGAGGGTTGGCATGTCTGGATTCTCTACAGCTGGGGCCATAAACTATATCCGCAGGGGTAGGTGATAGCCTGGGACCAGCTTGGCATCTAAAATGGCTGCCGTGCATGACAAAATTGTGGCATTGGAAAAAAGGCAAGATGGCGCAGACAATGTTTATCAATAAGGATTCATTTATAACAAAATATTTTATCGCAGTGACAAATTGGCGGTCAACACTTCCTGATTTCCATCGAATCGAACGTTAACAGACGTCACGCAGCAAAAAAAATAAAAAGCTCACGCACAGCCGCTGGAAGAGATGTATCAACATATATGAGCCTCCTCAGCCACCCTCATGAAACATAGGGGATTAGGATACGTCTCCCGCACCCCCTTATACCTAGTAATTTAATTAAAACGAAGCACAAAATGGCGAATTCCCGTTTCGCTACCAGTTTGCGGCCTAGTTCGCGGCCCGTGAAGCGCTTCTACCGTGAAAAATCATTTTTTTTTTATTTTCCCCACGGGACCCTTTAATAACCCCAACAACATTCCTAGGGGGTCAAGAGGGGTATACCTTGCCCCCTTTCATTAAATTCCCCCTTCGTTTTTCACCTCTTCTTCTCTCTCGATCCTACCGAGAGATAAGATGGTGGCCGCTCCGGACTGTTTAGAATGTTGACAGACACGGGGGAGCCAATCAGCTTCGCATCGCAAAGTTCCGTTTCGCGAAAAGTAAGCGAACCGGAGCGCAGCCTGGAGCGCTGTTACAGATATATATCTTGTTTTAAACGTTAATTTCTCAAAAACTACTGGAGCACATATATTGAGACCTAGCAAAGGCACATCGGGCTAACAGTCCCTACAATTTTGCCAAGTTTCGTGCAAATCCATTCAGCCGTTCGAGCTAAAAGTGAGTCCAACCGCCCTATGGAAATTAACATGGGAAAAACGCGTTTTGGGACCCCCCTTTTTTCTCGGCCCCCCCTCGACAAAATTTTCAAGGGCTGCTCAGAAACAAAATGTGCCATTTTCCTGAAAATTTCAGCCGATTCCGTCCACAAACGCCAAAGTTATTAGACATAGAATTTTCAAAAATCCCATAGGGAATAAATCCTAACTATATATACCTACTGGCGATAGCCAGTAGGTAATATATATATTTATATATATATATATATTTATATATGATTTCACAAGAGTTGCCCCCCTTAGTGAAAGCCCAAAGACACCAGGTAAGTTTGAGCGGTTTATTGGGGAGAGCTGCCGCTGCCACAAGCAAACACCCTTCTTAGTTGCAGTCAATTTCGCCGACGCGTTTCGTGCGCTCCATGCACTTCTTCTTGGGCTGACTGAATGAATGATGCAAGCGAAGTCAGAGCACCTGTGTACTAATTCACCAACGCGCCCCAGTGGGCGTGAGCAGTCACACTGCCTGCTGGTAGTTGTGGTGCCCTGAAGGTGTAGTCCGAGTGGAAGCTTGCCACAAAGTCATTCATGAATGTTCAAAAGTCCCCAGTGGGTAGAGGGGGGTTTTTACTTTGAAAACGGTGACACCATCCGACTCTCCTCGCCGCTCCCAGTGCCTCCCAATACTGACGCCGGTTGGCGCCAGCACGCAGACTGATGAATCAGCAGGGCTCCCACCACGGCCGTACCAGCCGCATCCAATGATTTCACAAGAGTTGCCCCCCTTAGTGAAAGCCCAAAGACACCAGGTAAGTTTGAGCGGTTTATTGGGGAGAGCTGTCGCTGCCACAAGCAAACACCCTTCTTAGTTGCAGTCAATTTCGCCGACGCGTTTCGTGCGCTCCATGCACTTTTTCTTGGGCTGACTGAATGAATGATGCAAGCGAAGTCAGAGCACCTGTGTACTAATTCACCAACGCGCCCCAGTGGGCGTGAGCAGTCACACTGCCTGCTGGTAGTTGTGGTGCCCTGAAGGTGTAGTCCGAGTGGAAGCTTGCCACAAAGTCATTCATGAATGTTCAAAAGTCCCCAGTGGGTAGAGGGGGGTTTTAACTTGAAAACGGCGACACCATCCGACTCTCCTCGCCGCTCCCAGTGCCTCCCAATACTGACGCCGGTTGGCGCCAGCACGCAGACTGATGAATCAGCAGGGCTCCCACCGCGGCCGGACCAGCCGCATCCAATGATTTCACAAGAGTTGCCCCCCTTAGTGAAAGCCCAAAGACACCAGGTAAGTTTGAGCGGTTTATTGGGGAGAGCTGCCGCTGCCACAAGCAAACACCCTTCTTAGTTGCAGTCAATTTCGCCGACGCGTTTCGTGCGCTCCATGCACTTCTTCTTGGGCTGACTGAATGAATGATGCAAGCGAAGTCAGAGCACCTGTGTACTAATTCACCAACGCGGCCCAGTGGGCGTGAGCAGTCACACTGCCTGCTGGTAGTTGTGGTGCTGTGGTGTCAGCCACAGATCAGCACAGCACGGATCTATGATGTTACAACGCATGCTGTAACATCGCAACTTTTACAACGCAGGTTCCATTACATCGGATGCCAATACAACGCAGGATATTACATAGCAGATGCTATTACAACGCATACCATTACATCGTAAGTATAGGTAAGTATAACTTTTTTTAAAAAATGTAATTAAGTTAATTTAATTAATTTTATTTTACTAATATAATTAAAATAATTGTACAAATGTAATTAATATAATTTATTTAAATAAGTTTAATTTAATTTTAAATAGGAATTAATGTAATTTAATTAAATTGATATAATTTTATTAATTTAATTTAATACATTTTATAATAGTAATTATTTAAATGTAATTAATTTAATTTAATTAATATAATTGAATTAATCTTAAAATTGTAATTAATTTGATTTAATAAATTTAATTAATTATAATTTATTTAATTAATTTAATTTAATTAAAGTCGTACTTTAAAAAAAATAAACCCTAAAAATACCCCTGAACCCCAAAACCCAAACCCAGCGCTAAAACCTAAAAATACCCCTGTACCCCAAAACCTAAACCCAGCCCTAAAACCTAAAAATACTCCTGTACCCCAAAACCCAAACCCTGCCCTGAAACCTAAAAACACCCCTGGACCCCAAAACTCAAACCCTGCCCTGAAACCTAAAAACACCCCTGTACCCCAAAACCCAAACCCTGCCCTAAAACCTAAAAACACCCCTGTACCCCAAAACCCAAACCCTGCCCTAAAACCTAAAAACACCCCTGTACCCCAAAACCCAAACCCTGCCCTGAAACCTAAAAACACCCCTGTACCCCAAAACCCAAACCCTGCCCTAAAACCTAAAAACACCCCTGTACCCCAAAACCCAAACCCTGCCCTAAAACCTAAAACCACCCCTGTACCCCAAAACACAAACCCTGCCCTAAAACCTAAAAACACCCCTGTACCCCAAAACCCAAACCCTGCCCTGAAACCTAAAAACACCCCTGTACCCCAAAACCCTGCCCTAAAACCTAAAAACACCCCTGTACCCCAAAACCCAAACCCTGCCCTGAAACCTAAAAACACCCCTGTACCCCAAAACCCAAACCCTGCCCTAAAACCTAAAAACACCCCTGTACCCCAAAACCCAAACCCTGCCCTAAAACCTAAAAACACCCCTGTACCCCAAAACCCAACCCCTGCCCTAAAACCTAAAAATACCCCTGTACCCCAAAACCCAAACCCAGCCCTAAAACCTAAAAATACCCCTATACCCCAAAACATATACCTCAGTACCCCAAAACATATACTCCTATACTCATACTTATTTTAAAAATTACTTAAATTAATATATTTAATTTATAATATTAAAAAACATAAATAAATATATTTATTTATAATTAATATTAATTAAATTAATTAAATATTATTAAATAAAATTAAAAAAAATATATACTTACCAATACTTACGATGTAATGGTATGCGTTGTAATAGCATCTGCTATTTAAAATCCTGCGTTGTAATAGCATCCGATGTAATGGAACCAGCGTTGTAAAAGCTGCGTTGTAACAGCATTACGACGTAAAAGTTGCGTTGTAACAGTAAGTTACCGCACAGCACACCCTCCAGCCTTCAGTTCGTTTTTTTCTTTTTCAATTAACCTCTTCAGAGGCCTCACTTAAACAGGTGTGGAAATTCGTGTGCATTCTGGGGTTTGAAGTTTTTGTGCTGTGCCCAATTCTTCCCCTCCAGTGGGGTCTGTGTAATTTGCTTGCAGATGAAATATTTTAAAACAGTGCTCCTTAACCGGATAAAGGCTCCCCCCCCGCGCAAATCGAAAAAAAAAAATGTTTTGCCCCGCGGCGCCCTTTTATGGCCCCCACATCAAACCTAGGGGGTCAGAGGGGGTCTACTCTACCCCCTTTTGGTCATTTCCCCCTTTGTTTTTGCCACCTCTTGTGTCTCGATCCTACCGAGACACAAGATGGCAGCCGCTCCAGACTGTTTGGAATGTTGACAGACACCCGAGAGCCAATCAGCTTTCCGCGCGCGAACTCGCGTAGCGCGCTGGTGCGCGCCCCATGCGCGTACCGGTGCGCGCTTATAGATATATATATTTTTTTGAACCTAAATTACTCAAAATCCACTTGAGCACATATCCTGAGACATAGCAAAGGCACATCGGGCTACCAGTCCCTACAATTTTGCCAAGTTTGGTGGAAATCCATTCAGCCGTTCGGGCTAAAAGTGAGTTCAACCGCCCTATGGAAATTAACATGGGGAATACACGTTTTGGGACCCCCCTTTTATCTCGGCCCCCGCTTGCCAAATCCCCCCCAAACTTTTAGGGAAGGAGCGGTGCGCCGCAAGGCAAATTTGAGGAAAATTTCAGGCAGATTCCTCAACCGGCGCCAAAGTTATTCCCAATAGAATGTTGCCAATTCCCTATACAAAATAATCCTAACTATAACTACCTACTGGCGACCGCCAGTAGGTTATATATACACATTTGGTAGCCTCAGTCCTCACTGGTGCATTGGAGGCCCTTAAAGAGGAGGGGTACAAAAGGGGGGTGGGTGAGAAAGGGGGGTGGTGGTGATGGACAGAGCATCTGAATCAATCAAACACTCACACCCAGTCAAAAGATCTGGGTTTAATCCATCACCGTTCTTTAGCCCACTCTGCCACCCTAGTTCAGACATGGCTATATGCAAATCAGTCTGACCCTGTGCCTCATGGGAACAGTCCAGCACGAACTGCCAAGCCTTGTCTTCCCTGGACGGGAAACAAGCTTCTGAGGACCGATTTCTGGCATTCCAGCCGTCTTCAGCCCGGCTTGCTTGAATCCAGTGGCAAAGTGAGCAAGGAACTCACGTCTGAGCATACCCTGCCACACTTATGGCAGTCAAAAGCGGTGCAAAAGGGGGGTGGTGATGAACGGAGCATCTGAATCAATCAAACACTCACACCCAGTCAAAAGATCTGGGTTTAATCCATCACCGTTGTTTAGCCCACTCTGCCACCCCAGTTCAGACATGGCTATATGCAAATCAGTCTGACCCTGTGCCTCATGGGAACAGTCCAGCACGAACTGCCAAGCCATGTCTTCCCTGGACCGGAAACAAGCTTCTGAGGACCGGTTTCTGGCATTCCAGCCGTCTTCAGCCCGGCTTGCTTGAATCCAGTGGCAAAGTGAGCAAGGGACTCACGTCTGAGCATACCCTGCCACACTTATGGCAGTCAAAAGCGGTGCAAAAGGGGGGTGGTGATGGACGGAGCATCTGAATCAATCAAACTCTCACACCCAGTCAAAAGATCTGGGTTTAATCCATCACCGTTCTTTAGCCCACTCTGCAACCCCAGTTCAGACATGGCTATATGCAAATCAGTCTGACCCTGTGCCTCATGGGAACAGTCTAGCCCGAACTGCCAAGCCCTGTCTTCCCTGGAACGGAAACAAGCTTCCGAGGACCGGTTTCTGGCATTCCAGCCGTCTTCAGCCCGGCTTGCTTGAATCCAGTGGCAAAGTGAGCAAGGGACTCACGTCTGAGCATACCCTGCCACCACCCCCTTTTCCACCACCACCTTTTGTACCGCTTAAAGAGGAGGGGCATGCATGCCCATGAATGTTGAAAGGCGGAGTCGCACAAAACTTGACATAAGACAAATGAGAAGTGATGTGAGCCTAACTTTTCACAGGTCCTCGATACTTTCTGCAATGTTATGAATACCTCATATTGCACCCCATCGTTGCTATACATCTGCTCTTCAACATCTTTTGTTCCCACCAACCCCTGCACTTTATCCCCTTCTTCACATCCTGTCACATCTTTTCCATTGCCTGTGCACTGTCATTTGTGCTGAGTATCCCAAATCACCTGCTTCATAGGAAGCCCCATTTTGTCTTTCAACTGGTCTTTCAGTTAAAGTTTCCCTTATTTATTCACTGGCCTCTCAGCTCCCATCTGCCTGCCCACCAACCTGTTATCGAGTTCCTCTTATGAATTCTAACATTCAAATTATATCTCAGGAATATGCTATGTGTTCTACTATGCTCCTCATCAAGAAAACTCATCTCATTGCATACTTAGAGTGCCCACACCCAGTGGCGGCTGGTGGTATTTGAAAGTGGCAGGGCGTAAAATGTTGGTATGACTTTTATGTAGTGAGCCAGCTTAATGGACTAGCGTAGGGTCCAGGGTGTGTCCTCCTCCCGGGAATTAAGTGGCAAATTGTGCATTTTAAAGAAATTAATTTTGTGGTAAAGCAAGGCTTATAAAGCAGTGAGAATGTATAGTCTTGAAATAATAAACACATTAAAAACGGGCCTAAATCTTACTGCATTAATATGTTCAACAGTTACTGTAATGTGCAAACTGTACAGCGCAACAACTTCCGGCCCTGCATGCAGCATCAACTTTGCTAAAAAAATGTTCTAACCAGGATTTTGGAAGGACCCACAGCTGCTTGCTGCAATCAGTCATGTAGAAATATGTACAGAAAGGTCTTTAAGCCGGATGAATTTAGTAGTGAGTCTCTAAAAGGGAACTTGTAACATACATTTCTGTGATTCCCATAGTGTACCACCCAACCATATTTTGGTTTCTCTCTGAGATAATATTGTATCCAGATATAAAACACAACAACTAACATACACCTATAACCTGTAAATATGATTGGCTTTGTCTATGGTTGTTAGCTTAAGATAAATGAGTATAATTATAATCTCACAAAAAGGTCTCTATCGGAGGAATTTTCACCATCTACGTTACCACTCCCACTATATAGTACGCACAAAAGATAACCAGATGGTATCACAACCTAGCATGTGGATGTGAATGTCCAAATGAACAAACAAAAGAAAGAGGGCATTTGCTTTTTAAAGACGAGAACCCTCACTCACCCGTAGGTGACATGCTTCATCATTGGGTTCCCTCTTGCACACAGTGCCCGCAAGGTACACTGTGGGCGCTACAACTCTCCATCAGGAGCGAAGCGTGAGGTGTTTTCTACTCCAATGTTTTTTGGAGAGTGAGGGGCAGAGTTTTTCATGAAAATGAAAAACTCAGGGCCTCCAAAGTCTGGCCACCTCAGCCCGTAAGCGCTTGCAGGACATGCCATCTGCTCAAAGTTCCGCGAACTAAAAGAGCCAACTGGGGTGACAGATGTTTCACGATTTCCACTGCTAAAATCTGGAACACTCTCCCCCTTCACATCAAAACTGCTCCCACGCTCCTCAGCTTCAGGAAGAAATTAAAGACCTGGCTTTTCTCACGGTAAATTTGTTGCCACAGCAGTATTCTGTAATCTGAGCGCCAAGACACCTCCGGGTATTTGAGCGCTATAAAAAACGCAAGAAACATAAACATACTAATGCCTGTAGGCACTCATGTTTCATGTAGCGCGATGTATCTGCCCGTAACCTCTCCTGAGCCTGAATGGGGTTTTACCGCTACACGCTACTACTGCCCGTAGGCACTCTTATTTCATGTAGCATGCTGTCTATACCCGTAACTTCTCCCGAGCCTATATGGGGCCTTACCAGCTATTACTGCCACGGATCTCCAAATATAGAGGCCGTCAGGGGACTGGTACAAGTCAGCATTGGAGGCACTTAATTTGATAATAGCCCTGTTCATACAAAATAGAGACTTGTGGGTGCTAATGAATAATTGATCTGAGCACGGAGTCCCCAAAGGTTAATTAGTTATGTATGAGTGTCATGAGGCATGCATGCAGGACTGATTTATCTATGTTCTATGAAGGTTGTGGCATACATGCACTCTTTTTGAGTTAAGAGATTCTGAAGACATCTTAAGTGTTACATTGTATAGACCATGATAATTTGTTGTGCATAATGTTTATTTCACATGATTGTGATGTTCCTTTTAGGTCCCCGTGAACCAGGTATATAGAGGACCGAGTAAAGGTAGACGCAGACATTTGGTCTGATTTGGTGAGATGAATAATATTCACTCTTTGTGTGGGATTTTACACGCGGGTGGTGATGTGACCCTGCACCTCACTGATACCTGGGCATGTGATAATGTTTGAGAGTTGATTGCACTTTTGACAGACTAATATGATTGTTTGTTTCAAAAACAGACCAAACTGAAGTTGGTACTGAAGATATCCATAGAATTAAGTATGTTTTTTTCTTTTTCTTTACACTTTTAGCAGAGTGACATTTAAATGGTCCTGATGAATGCCACAAACCTTTTGTCATCAGGGCAGAAACATGTTGACCTGACCAGATAGGGAACATGTTTATCCCTGTCGTTCACACTGTTTTTTAATACGGTCCATTGGGATACGTAATAAACATATTTTTCCTTTTGAGGCAGTTTTAACCCACTTTTAACCCACTTTTAGATATATTTTTTGCACTCTGCCCCTCACTCTCTGAAAACATTGGAGTAGAAAACACCTCACGCTCCTCTCCTGAGGGAGAGTTGTAGCCCACACAGTGCACCTTACAGGGCACTGTGTGCAAGAGGGAACCCAATGATGAAGCATGTCACCTACGGGTGAGTGAGGGTTCTCGTCTCCATTGGTAGCTGACTTGTCCTGGACACCACAAAGTCGGGTGCAGCCTCTACACGAAAGGTCCCCCTGATCGTAACCGGCTCTGCCAAAGAAAACCTAACACCAAAAGGTGCCCCTGCATCCTCAGCCCCCCTGCCTTGGGGAGCCTAATCAATGGTAGCCAGACTGCCCTTGACATTCCAGCCTACCTGTCTAGTCAGTGGTCACCGTCATCCAGCCTCCTGGCCTGAGCCTGCAGCCTCTTTGTGCGTCCGAGATGCCCCATTAAAGCGCATTGGACACCGACCCTGATTTGCATCCTGCATCCGGCCGGCCCTGTGCTGCTGGTGGAGTAGTTTTGGTGCTGCTTTGTTGCCCTCCTGTGCTCACCTTAACTCCTGGGGCAAATGCCCTGAAACCGCAGGCACCTACCTGCAACCTGCACTTCTTGTGGGTTCCCCCACTCTCCATTGACTTATATTGGGCCCAGTGATCTCTGCACCCGGCTGCCCCAGTGCCGCTGATGGTGCAGTACCTACTTTAAACTGAACTTTGCCCAGTGTTGGTCTAATCCCCCGAAGACTGGAAGAGTAAGTTGTGTACTCACCTGTTAATGCATATTCATATGTTCCTCCCTTAGGATTGCATTGTATTTCTCCCATTCAATTCAATTCAAAATTCTAACTTTTACACTTGTCAATTGCTGATTGACAATTCCAAAGATTTCTAGTACTTTAAAGCATTTTACTACCTTGCAAAACAATTCTCTCTACCTCTTGAAACGTATTATTGCTATTCTTGAAACTGTTATTTACCTGCAACTGAGTTCCTCTTCGTTCTAAAATAAAATAACAAGGTAATAACTTTGTATACAAAACAATTGGTCTGTATTCAGTCTTTGAGTGTGTGTAGTCATTTTGGCCTGAGTGTGTACAACAAATGCTTAACACAGCCCTCTGAGAAGCCTAACTGCTTGACTACACTACCACAACCAGAGCTTTTAGTATTATCTACTTAAGCCCCTGGAGATACACTGAACTCTGTGCACACTATACATTACTTTGGTATATCATATACAGAGACCGCTTCCTACAGAGTGCAACTGCCCCATCTCTCTGCAGTCCACCGGGAAACAACAAATGACCTTAAATGATCAACTAGGATGCCCAAGTTTAATGACGTCTTGGTGAATACCACAATATAGTAGCAATGACCCATTTTCAGGGAATGACATAGTCTCCCTGGACCTGCCATCACCTGCTGAGCCTTGCTTGCAAGTGAGTGAACCTGAGGTTTTGCAGTGAATGGAGGATGGTGCTGTTTTCAATTATAGATGAGGCTAAAATTCACATTTTTGATTCACAAGTGCAGTGGCAGCTGTTGACATTTGAAAGCGGTGGACCGTAAAAGTCGCAAGCAAAGTGAGCAAGCCTTACTATCTTAAGGCAGGATCAGGGGAGATTCTTTTTCTGAAAAAAAGAGTGGGCAAATCATTGCTTTAGATTATTATCAGTAGAACTACATGGTTTGAAAATGTGGTCACCATTTCATAGGAAATGTGTTGTCTATGAATGACAGTGCGCTACTGCACCAACCTTTAGTAATGTGTTTGCGACACTATGCCCCAAATTGCATCACCACCAGTTACATACTACACCCCTATCAGGCTCCTGATGAATGGATGTATCTCATTTTGAACACTTGCGCTTTCTGCTATCTTTGCATGTTTCACAAGTCCTATGAGTTCAGTGATGCAACAACATTGGCAGTACCCCCACTCAGATAATTGTTTCAGCACCATTGCAGCGTTTAATTGTGGCACACTTGGTCCATAGACCTTGACCCGATGCAGTTCCATTGTGGGCCTGAGGATGGTGAAGTTAAGTGCTGCACTTTTTCAACAGCATCCTCAGGCCCAGAATGGAAGCTGCACATCTGCTGTTCATTTGAGTGGGAGAATTGTAGTTCACTGCTGAGTTCTTCTCATCTTCAGGGCTGGACTGGGACTCAGTGGGCACCGGGCATTTCACCGGTGGGCTGCCAGGGTGGGGGCGGTTTTAGATTCACTGGGGGTAGTTTTTGTTACAGGGGTCCAGTTTTGCAGCATTAGCTGCAGTATCGGCTCCCAGCAATAAAAGCAGCAGAAAGCTTTTAGCTAGAACCCCCAACAGCCCCCCCCCCACACACACACACCCGGCCGAGCTCTTTCCCAGGGCCGATTTCGGTTCCCAGTCCGTCCCTGCTCATTGCCCCTGTGTTGTTGCAGCTGCTGTGTGGAGGAGCTTCCACATGCATGTAGAAGAAGATCTCATTTTCAAAACAGTCTGAGCGCTCTGGGCAGCTTGTACTTCTGAGCACAGGGGATGCATTTTGAATGCAGGGCACCTTCAAGGCAGGAAATATGATCTGGACCTCACGAGTGAAGCTAACACTTGGGGGCCAGGTTTAGCATTCCTTCTGCATCCTGCAAGCAATTATAGAACACCTTATAAAAATAGAACATACATTCTATTTTTAGAAAGTGTTCTATTATTGCTTGTAAGTTGCAGAAGGTATGCTGAACCCACAATCACTAGGACTGCTGTAGTGGCAGTGCTGGAACCAAAATGCAGGTTGTTGGCAATTCCATGCCATCCTACACAACCATTGGAGGTATACAAACGATGGTTGGGGTTTCTTTATGGTGCAAATCAAGATGCACTGCACATCTGCTGAACCTCAGGACAATGTTACAAGTTCAGAGTGCGCATCAAAGGTAAGGCTGGGATTTCCTTCCCCCAAATTGACATACTACAGCCTGAGCTCATCATGATTACCACCACTATCTCCCCGCCATATCAAAAGCAGCCTGCCATCACCTACTTCCAGGCCCCTCTTTATGTCCTGACAAATATATTTTAATGCTTGCATTTAGAGTGCCTGCTATCAGCAAACCACTGTGTTTTATTCAAGCTGCACAAGCCATTTGTCAGAACATAAACACGAAGACCATAAACATGGGGCTGTGAAGTTCAGTGAAGGAAATACCAGGCTTGTTTTGCCTCTGAGGAGCTTGGAACCACCAGAGTTCGAGAGAGTTCACAAAACTTTAATGGAAAGAAATCTTAAAGTGACAATAGCACTCCTACACATACAGTGCTTTACTCTTAATATAATGTAATATACTGTGAACAGCTGGGAGGTCTTTTAGTGTTCCAGAAATACTAGGCGCACTACCTGGTTGGCCGCAAGGTAATATTTTCAAAAGGTGGTCAGTGTAGGCAATGAGGCGAGCGGTAATCCCTCACAACCGCTCTAAGATGGAACAAAACGATCCACACAATTACAAAAAACAACAATGCCCCTGCGCTAAACACATTAAGTTATTCCTTAATAGTATTGATATCATTTAAGTATAGAAACGCGGTGGAAGTTGTTTAAGCAAATCTAAACTTTAGGTCAAACTTCGAGAACAATTATACATAAGTGGAGATATATGAGTTGAGAAACAATTTGTTCTTGGTGTAGCCACTCTAAAGTGGCTACACCAAGAACAAATTGTTTCTCAACTCATATATCTCCACTTATGTATAATTGTTCTCGAAGTTTGACCTAAAGTTTAGATTTGCTTAAACAACTTCCACCGCGTTTCTATACTTAAATGATATCAATACTATTAAGGAATAACTTAATGTGTTCAGCGCAGGGGCATTGTTGTTTTTTGTAATGTAATATACTGGCCGGCTTCATTAACGCCAATAAGTGCACTGAAGCGAGGCTCAAGTCACAGACTGGCAATATGATGCGGGTAAGAGAGTGAACGTGCACGTCCACTGACTGCGTCACGTGTGCACTATGCAGGGTTAACATCTGTGCTTTGAATCAGGTGGCCTATAAGTGCTACTGTCATGCTTCAGTGGCAGTGATCTGATACAGTGCTGTAAAATGTTATATCATGACCTAATAGTTACTACAGTGTAAAAATATAAAATCAAAATGTACTTCCCCACTTTGCTGACTTGCGTCCTCCGGTCCTCGTGCAGCAGTTGAATTCTCTACACCAATACAGATGTGTCTCTCATGCTGCTGATAATGTTAAGCCGCTTGGGAGCAGTGCCAGCATTGGGCTACCTTGACGCTTTTGCAGGAACTGGGGCCCTTGTCGTCTCTCCACCCAGCTGTCTAGGACATCTGTGTGCATGTCAGGCTGACCGTCGCTAGACAGCAGCCAAAATGACATGCGCACTCTTAACTGATAGAGTGAGCACCACTCTGCTGCTGGCAGCCAGCAGCAGTGGCCCCGCCCTCAAGTTCGGCTCAGGACAAATTAAATGGTATACATTTATTTTATTACCATTTTATTTTTCACCTTTGCTGTGCTGGCAGTGGGGGGTGGGGTTGATGCTCCTCTGATCTAATGGAGCGGCTGCCACTTCACAAGTGTGAAAGCTTGTTATTATTTTATGTCTTGGACACTGGCACTGGTTGTATTACCAACATCCTCGTTCTTTTTTATCTGGTGAATTTTAGCCAGTGATTGGTTTGCTTCCGTAAGACCGTCATACAAATGACATTCTTCAGTGATTTATGTCAGAACAGTAGAACATTTATAAAAATTGACACAGCACCAAATTGTGTTTTATTTCATCAACTTTCTAAAGCGCTAATGGGAAGCACTAAAAAGTGTGCGAAGTGATACAAAAAGAAGAGTCAAAAGGAAACTGTATCAGGATTATTATGAAGGTGAATCACAAGCAAGCAAGTGCTTGTTCGTATTGGTGTAGCAACAATCATGTGGGTCCTTTTACAAGCAAGGAATGGCCCCTTTGATTGCTGCTGTGATGGTAAAATACAATGATTGTCAGAGTTCAATGAGGCCATCAGGGCCCTGGTGTCACTGCACCTGCTGCACCAATGGTAACTATGCCTCAGATTGCTAGGAGGCAAAGGAACGAAAAGAAGCATAGCAGACAGAGAGGAGTTGGTGCTTATGGGAAAGGGGGAATTTGCCTGGGCCTCTGAAAAATGTTGTAAAGTAATACATTGATACAAAAAGATACACATGAGCGTAATGGAAGCCAGCGGGTAGAAGAGCGAGATGAAGAAATGAGAGCGCTTGTTAGGAAAAGACTAATGAATAGTTAAAAGTAGGCTGCTTGGGTGTTTGGAGTCCAAAAAGAGGAAGGAGCGTTCGCATAGGCAACATAGTACAAGTGTGGCGATAAGGATCCTGGCAGAGGCAAGGTCAATAACCCTTTTTAATATATACATTTCCTCCCTCGCCCCGGTGATTCGGTCATTTGGCTTTGAATTGACATCATATGCAGATGATACACAAATTGTGGTATCTCTGCTCCCGGGTCGAGAGGAAGGAACAGCAGCAAGATTTCAGGAATGTATGATTGCAGTAAGTTCATGGATGGCTAGGAATTGCCTTAAACTGAACTCCTCGAAAACAGAGGTTCTTCTCTTTGGCAATGAGACCAACCTATGGACCCCCAATTGGTGGCCCCAAGAAATGGGAGAATCTCCCATACCTGCCACGACAGTAAAAATCTGGGGGTACTCATTGACAGACAACTTTCTTTTAAAGCACAAGTCAATGCCCTCTCATCCTCTGTTCACTGGATAATAAAAACAATCAGGAAAATTCTCCCCTTTCTCTCCACTAGCAGCAGGAAAACTGTCGTGACAGCATTAGTGCTGTCACGCCTTGATTACTGCAATAGTCTGTATTTGCAAGCACAGCAAGGGATCCTGAACAAGCTACAGATGCTGCAAAATGCTGCTGTCCGCTTAATTACGGGTCTACCCAAGTTTGCATCCGTTTCTGGGGAACTGAGCAAATTGCACTGGCTCCCAGTACGGAAACGTATGATGTTCAAAGCACTGTGCATAGTGTTCAAGGCAGTGAATGGACTAGGTCCGTCTTTCCTTCAACAACACTTCCAGCTGTATCATCCAGGCCGACAGTTAAGATCATCCAACAAATGGCTTGTCAAGACTGATCGTATTAGGAAAGCTCGATGGGGAGGTCGCAGCTTTATTTCCGGAGCAGCCGATATCTGGAATAAAATGCCCCTCCCCCTAAAACAAAGCACTGACCTAATGACATTCAGGAAGAACATTAAAACATGGCTTTTTAATCTATAGGGACTAACATCGTATGGAGAAAGTATATCATTTCAGCGCCAGGACACCTGCCCGGTAACAGTGCGCTTAATAAATGGTAAAAATAAATAAAAATAAATAAACACCCATGGCAGTGCCTGAGAGCGGGCATTGCTTTTAATTTGGTTTGCGGCGTCCTGTCAGATCTCTGAACAAATCAACTCCGCTCCAGTTCTGGGGGAAAGACCAACCAGTCAGACACTTCCTAAATATTTTCCATACCTATCTTTCCCTGGAGGAAGAGGAATTGGTATGCTTGAGAAGAGAAGGCTTCTAAATCATTGTGCAGCCCCATCTTACACAGGTCAGGGCTTATGACCACTTTTAGCAGATGTATTTAATGCCTCACCACGTTTATCCAGTATTGGGGTATCTTTCATAGATTCACATGCCTGAATCATTCCCCGTCGCTGAGGCGGGAGTCCCACGGTAATAATACATATAAAAGCAGTGCCTTAGAATAAAATTGTAGTAGGCTGACAAGACAGTAGGCCCAAAAGGCCCAAAGCTTAGTAGCCTATCTACCTCATTATTTGAAAAAGAGCTGAAAATAGCTCCAACCAATCAGATGCCAGCACCCTCTAGAACCTTCCCAGCAGAGGCAGTTCTTCGATTTTCACCGCACGTCGTGTGGAAGGGAGTGCCTACTCAGTTTTTCTTCTTTGTTCCATCAGGATGTCTGAAAAGAAAGCTCTCTTCAAGGCTTGCAGGACCTGTGATAAGAGGGTCCATGTAGAGGATCAGCATAAAGACTGCATCCACTGCCTACATCCTAATCACATTGTAAAGGATTGTAGGATTTGTCGAACCTTCCCTGCCAAGACCATCAGGGACAGGGAGGCAAGAGTTCTTTTATGGCTCAAATCGTCTTCTACGGATGATGAGGACAGGTCCTCTACTTCCAGCAAAAGAGCCAGATCCAAAGACAACTCTTCTCCTGAGGGGAGGAAACATCATAAATCCTCTCATAGAGCATCAGAACACACAAGGAGGTCGTCTTCACCTCCTTCTGGATCACATTTATCTCCGCTTTCAGAGTCTACCAAATCTTCAGCTACTAAAACAGTGAGTAAAGCCCAGGCCAAGACTCTTTCACTGGTGTCTTTCACACAGTCTCAAGTTCTTCATCTACGGTCTCTACAAAAGCTATAACCTCTCCTATTGTGTCATCAAAAGTTTCTGCTTTTAAGAAAACTTCTGGGGTTAAAGAATCTTCTTCTGTCACTCCTTCATCAAAATCACCGTCGACGACAGTACCATTAATGAAGTCAACGCCGACGAAAACCCTGTCGACGTCGAAGTCATCGTCGACGAAGAGCCTGTCGACGTCAAAGATCTCGTCGAAGAAGAGCCAGTCAACGCCTGCCCCGTCGACGGCAACCCTGTGGATGACGGCAACTCTGTCGACAACGACCCCGTCGACGAAGAGTCCATCGAAGGTGGCCCCATCGATGAAGAGTCCATTGAAGACCGCCGCGTTGACGACGGCCTCGTCAACGAAGAGCCAATCGACAGCAGCACCGTCGACGATGATTCCATCGACGACGAGCCCATCAATGACACAGTTGGCTGTTGCACCTTTGGTCAAGACGCCCATGTCGACGAAGAGTCCTTTTATGACCAAAAGTCCACCTGTGAAATCTTGGTCTGTGTTACCTCAAGTGTCTCAAGCATCACCTGCTACGTACACCATCAATTAAAAACGTACCATAGGCAAGAATATAACAATATTTCTCCTTTGTTACCTTCACATATCTTGGAGACATATGTAGAGAAAGAAGAATCTGATGAAGATGACGATGAGGAGGAAGGCCCGCCCTGATTCTGTAATTTCGCAGGCCGCACAACAGAGGTAAAAAAATCCGTCTACCCCCAATCTCAACTCCACCAGATAAAGAGGGCAGACAGTTGGACTTGATAGGAAAAAAGTTTTCCACCAATGCTGCATCATCCATCAAGGCAGCTAATTCTCTGGGAATTTTGGCATGTTATGACCGCCAGATGTGGTCCGAGTTATCGGAATTCTTAGAGCTGATACCTGAAGATTGCCAGCAGGAAGCACGAAGGATAGTTCTCAAAGGAGAACGGGCTACATCAGAAATAATTGACTGCGCCTTAGATATTGCAAACACTAACTTTCGGCAGCTAGCAGGATCTGCTGTTCTCAGACGCCAGGGATGGCTCAGATAAACCTCTTTTAGACCTGAGGTACAGACTAAAATATTAGATATGGCTTACGGTGGCGAATCACTCTTTGGTAAGCATATAGATGACGCTTTATTGACCATCAAGACAGACACGGACACAGCTAAGTCGCTGGGTACCCTGCAGTATAGGAGAAGATCTTTCAGGGGATCAAGGGGTCATGGATTTTCCTCGAGGGGAAATTACCACAATCAACAAAACAGACAATACCAGTCTCAATATAAACAGCCTTATTACCAGTCTTGGTACAGCCAATCATCTTCAAGCAATTTCTCTCGTCAAGGCGGACACCGGCGATCGAGCAATCAAGGCTGCGACTCAAACAACAATGAGCTTTGACAGACTCCAGTCGAACTTTCTCCCCTCCCTGTGGGCGCAAAGATCTCAGCCTTTTTCCAACAATGGCAGAGCATCACATCAGATCAGTGGGTCCTCGACCTTGTTCAAAGAGGGCACACTCTGGAGTTCTTAAAGAAACCACTTACGACCCCGCCCAAGGGTCCCCCTTCCCCTCGACTTCACTTACTGTTCAAAGAAGCTTTAAACATGCTCCGCAAGAATGTGATAGAAAGAGTTCCAGTCTCGCAAAAAGGGAAAGGATTCTACTCTTGATTCTTTCTCATAAGGAAAAAATCGGGGGAGTGGCGCAGACTCAACAAGTCTCCGAGTTTTCGGATAGTGACGTTAGCGAGTGTGTTGAGCTGCCTCAACGAAGGGGACTTTATGGCTTCTCTGGACCTGGAAGACGCTTACTTCCATATCCCTATACACCCAAAACATCACAAATACCTATGATTCACGGTGGCTGGAGTCCATTTTCAATTCAAGGTGCTCCAGTTCGGGCTGAAATCAGCACCAAGAATATTCACAAAATGCTTAGCTCCAGACTCTGCCACACTGAGGTCTCAAGGAATACAAGTCTTCCCATACCTCGACGATTGGCTGCTCAAGGGTCCATCAAAGCAGGCTACGAGACAGGCTGTAAAAAGTTGCCTTCATCTATTCTCAAATCTGGGACTTACTCTCAATGCCAACAAGTCACAGTTGCAACCCCTCCAAGTTCTAACCTTTCTGGGAGCAACACTAGACACCCAACAATGCAAAGCCTTCTTGTCACAGGATCACCAGAACAAGTTACAAAGCCTGGCAAAGTTAATATCAAGAAAAAAGTCAGTTTCTGTCCAAACATTCGCTTCTCTTCTGGGGATGTGCTCTTCGGCGATCAGTTTAGTCCCGCTTGCAAGACTCAGGATGAGACCGCTGCAAGAAGAGCTGCACGATCAATGGCAGCAGGCCGGAGGGTCATTGGACGATTCCATAAAGGTGACCACGCGAATGATACAGGCTCTCCACTGGTGGTCAAAAAGAAGTAATCTGTCTCCGGGTCTCACGTTCCTGGCCACTTGCCCAGAGTTTGTCCTGACCATGGACGCATCTATGGAGGGGTGGGGAGGACACCTCCAAGACCTGAAAATCCAGGGACGATGGTCTCAACAATATCAGCAAAAACACATCAACAGTCTCGAACTGAGAGCCATTTTTCTCTCTCTGCAAGCATTCCTTCAGAGAATTGCGAACTCCTCGGTGCTGGTGCTTACGGACAACACCACCAGCATGTATTACATCAACAAGCAAGGGGGGACGAGGTCTCTCTCCCTATCGCAGGAAGCTCAAGAGATGTGGGAGTGGGTTATCAAGCATGGCAAAACCCTAAGTGCAGAGCATGTCAAAGGAACTCAAAATTCTCTAGCCGAAAACCTCAGCAGATCTCTCGCAGGTTGCCACGAGTGGGAGTTAGAACAAGTACAGGTGAAAAGGATCTTCCGAATGTGGGGCACACCAACTCTAGACCTGTTTGCAACGCAACAGAACAGCAAATGCTTTTATTATGCCAGCAGATTTCCTCAACGGGGATCAAGCGTAAATGCCCCGTCCATGCGATGGTCAGGGATTTATGCATACGCTTTTCCTCCGATACCATTAATTCCAAGGGTTCTGCAAAAGATGAAGAGGGAACATTGCAGTCTTATCCTAATTGCTCCTCGCTGGCCGAGGCTGTATTGGTTCCAAGAGTTACTTCTGTTGTCACAACAACGTCCGATTCGTCTCAAACCAACACTCTCCATGCTGACAAGGGAGAAAGGTCCGATTCTACATCCGGATCCACAATCGCTTCACTTGCACGCCTGGTTCCTGACTTCTTAGAACTCAAAGATCTCAGAATTTCTCAGGACTGTAAAGATATTCTATCTAAAGCCTGCGCTCAAAGTACTATCAAAACATACTGCTTTAAATGGAAGCGCTTCTGTCATTGTTGCGAAACAAATAATGTGCATCCACTTCAGGCCCCACCAGAGGACATTCTTCCCTATTTACTATCACTAGCTAAAGCAGGTCTAGTATTCTCATCTATCAAAGTCCATCTCGCTGCGATTTTTAGATTCAGGAAGAGTTCTAACAAGCCATCACTCTGTTCTTCGTCACTTATCAAACAATTTCTAAAAAGGCTATTTCGAGATTTTCCTCCAATTCGACCTCCACCTCCAGAATGGGATCTCAATACAGTTTTATCTCAATTGATGAGGAGACCTTCTGAACCAATTCACAAGGCTGAACTAAAAATTTTAACCTGGAAGGTTGCTATTTTATTAGCTCTCACTTCAGCCCGGAGGATTAGTGTAATCCAGGCTTTCACAATTTTGGAACCTTTTCTACATTTTTCTAAGGATGACGTTACTTTGCGAACAAATCCAAAATTCATTCCTAAGGTACCGTCTCAATTCCACCTGAACCAACCAGTAAAGCTAAAGACCTTCTTCCCGGATCCAGTTACACCGGCGGAAAAAGCATTGCAATCTCTTGATGTGAAACGTTGCTTGAAGTTCTACCTTCAAAGAACTAAGGATATAAGAAAATCTAATCAGCTGTTGATCGGTTATGGTCAAGCCACAATGGGACAAGTCGTGACAAATGCAACGGTAGCCAGGTGGTTATCTTTTGTCATACAATTTTGCCATGATAAAGCCAACAAACCTTTGCTCAGAAAGGTGAAAGCACATTCCACCAGAACTATGTCAGCTTCTACAGCCTTATTTGCTGGGGTCACACTGGAGAATATTTGTCGTGCTGCGACATGGAAAAATGTCCACACGTTCACGAAGCACTACTGCTTACAATCTGCGTCGCAGGACGATGCAGCAGTGGGAAAGGTTGTTTCTGGTGGTCAAATAATGTTTCTTAAAATGAAGTATGTAACCTGACTATAATTATTTCATTCAGAAGGTTTTTGCATTTATATGTATTTACATATTCTACTGCTCTATAACCTTCCAGATGTGTGGGGGATATGTAGATTTACGCTTTGTCTCCCACCTTCCGCAAACAACATTATTAGGCTTACTGCTTGCTATTCTGATTCAGGCATGTGAATCTATGAAATATACCCCAATACTGGATAAGAAAACAAGTTACTTACCTGTAACTACAGTTATCCAGTATTGGTATCTTTCATAGATGCACATGCACCCACCCTCCTCCCCGGCAGGACAGTTCTCTAATAGGAATACCTACTTCTCACTTGTGCTAAGAAAATCTGAGGAGAACTGCCTCTCCTAGGAAGGTTCTAGAGGGTGCTGGCATCTGATTGGTTGGAGCTATTTTCAGCTCTTTTTCATATAATGAGGTAGATAGGCTACTAAGCTTTGGGCCTTTTGGGGCTACTGTCTTGTCAGCCTACTACAATTTTATTCTAAGGCACTGCTTTTATATGTATTATTACCATGGGACTCCCGCCTCGGCGACGGGGAATGATTCAGGCATGTGAATCTATGAAAGATACCAATACTGGATAACTGTAGTTACAGGTAATAAATTGTTTTCTTCCCCTCCAAGAATGGCTCTTTTATCAGTAAAGTGCAGAACATTAACTGCATACTAACCTCTTAATCCACTAGTGCAGTTATTGTCCACAGGTGGTTTCTTCCTTCTCTTGGGCCTCTGCTGCAGCAAACAAGTAGAGATAAGACGCACTCTGAAGGTACAGGATCGGGCTCCGCTCAACCCTGTTTTATTTTAAAGGGAAATCTAATGCAGTACTTAACACACATTACTGCAAGGAGAGCAGCCCCCTGTATCCCTCCTACAGCCCGTTCTTCTGTAATGACTAACAAATTGTTGCCACCCATTACCTCCTTGTCCTCCTCGGCCTGCCCCACCCCCAGCCATTGAAGTGAATGGAGTTATGCTAGCTCCTCTAAGGGCCACTGTTTATGCACCTCAAAAGCAACTGGCTCAATGGCATTCTAATTCAACAGTCCCTCTCACATATGATGTCACTGCGGTAGCTTGTGCCTGCAGGTCAAAGAAAACCTTGCCCGGCTCGCACTTGTGCAGTAAGACCTCTGCAAAGTTCATTACAGTTCACCAAAGGGATTCGGCACACTGTCATTGAGCAGTGATTTTCTTTTTCAGCTGCTCAGTGTTTTTTTTCCATGTTCTTGCCTCTCCCCAGAGGGTAGCAGGGTAACGCCCCTTGCGGCCCATTAACTCCAGTCGCCCCTGGCAAAAAGGTTCAGTGGATTAAATGCTGCAGGAGTACAAAAAAATGGAAACAAAAGGAAGTGATGGTGATGTGTTATGCGATTGTATTCTAATCCGCCTGCTAGAGTAGTGGTAACCCCTCAGACTAAGTACTGCTAAAGAAGAGAATGGTGGATTCTTGTTCTCATTTACCCATCATTTCAGAAAAGATGTATCAATACTTTAAAGGTGGGTTTAATTGCATATGAAGGAGATTAGACCTAGGGGCAGCGGAGGTCTGGAGATCACGATGGTGGATTACTTTAAGACTGAAATTGAGTTTCAGACCAAAATAAATATAGGAATCATGACGTATTAAAAAAGGTTAAAAAATATAATTGGGTTGTCCTCGCCTAAAAGTTTCTGAGGGTATATTTATACCTGAATGCTGTTTCACAAGTCTAAATTCACTTGATAGAAGGTGGTTGAGTAGAGGTCTTTAAAAGTGAGTACAGTTGCTTTTAGTCATATGTGCACGCAAATAAGTTAAGAGGGAGTGAGAAGATTACCCATCAGAGTACATGTGGCTATCAGAGTGGAGTTGTACCTGTAGAAGCAATTGAATAGTTGAGCCCAATTGTGCTGGCCAAAACAACTTCTGGGAACGTTTAGCTTGTGTAGACTTAAGGGCACTAAATAAGGAAGTTGTAGTGGGAAAGTATCTGCTACCCAACATTTCAGAAATCATGTCTGTGTTGTCAGGAGATGAGATCTTTGCTGCCCTACAATTGGCTACCTCATATCACCAAAGTCACCTACACAATAACTCAGAAAAACTGACCTGCTTAATTACTTTCCGTGCAGTGTACAAGTTTAGGAGGATACCACCAGTACTGGTGTTTGCTGCCGATGTTTTTCTCTGCTAGGGTCATGTTCTTTCAGGATAATCTTTTTAGGCAGGCAAATGCAAATTTGGTCTGCAACTGCTGTCAGACTAAAAGGAGATTTAGCCAAGACAATCAAGCACATACAGACACCAGGGAATGAGTAGGAGTTAAAAATAATTCCTGGGAATAATTACATTTTACAGTTATTTTCTTGAGAAACTAACCCACAAGACAAAGATCGTGTTACTAAAAAGGAAAGTTTAATTCTCCAGTATTCGGGTGTCTTTCATAGATTCACATGCTTAAATATTCCCCGTCGTCGAAGTGGGAGTCCCACGGTACATAACATAGCACTGTAGTAAGAACATGAGTATATTATAAGGAAGAAAAAAACATAGAGTTTTTCTATAGAGGGAAAAAAAATTATCACTTCTATAACATATCAGTCATTATGATTAGTCCAAACTCCAGCCAATGAGGCGCTAGCACCCTCTAGAATGGTCTCCTCAGAGGCTCAGGCCCTCAGATTTTCTACCGCACATTGTGTGAAGGGAGTCTGCCTGAGCTCTGCTCAGTTATTTCTCTTTGTCTTCTCACGAACAGCTTCATCATGTCTACAACCAAGAAGTCCCTCTTCAGACCTTGTGGGACTTTTGGAAAACAGCGACTTCATTCTGAGGACCCTCATAAAAAGTGCATTTATTGCCTATACCTTGAACACCAGGTAAAGGATTGTAAAATTTGTAGGACTTTCTCCCAAAAGACTCTAAAGGATAGAGAAGGGCGTTTCCTTCTGTGGCTACAGAAGTTGAAGACTATGGAGAACCCTCTATCAGATGTGGAGAGTGTGTCCTTGTAAGAAAGTGACACTGTATATACTGGACCAAGTGAGGTACAGAATGCACAGAGTCCACAGTCCCTAGAGTTATGGCAGAGGCTAAAGTTAGATATAACCTTACTCTCCTAAGTGGTAGCTTGGTCGAGCAGTAAGGCAGTATCAGAGGACAGTGTAAAGCATTTGTTGTACACACTCAGTCAGCAAATGGTCTTGCACACTCAAGAACTGAACTCTAGGCCAATGGTGTGTATACAAATATATAGTTGTTTTATTTTGGAACCAACATAAGTATCAACATATACTTTCTCTGAATGAATTACTTTAGATAAATACTTTTCAAATAGGCTTTTTAAGTACAGTAGTTACCGTTGTTGAAAGAGGCAAGACAATTTCAAACACAATGCAACATTGAACTCAATGGGAATTTCTAATTAAATGCAATTGATTACTTTTTGGATTACTTTTCTAACCACAGGATTGGATCCTAGATTCAGTTCTGGGACATCTCCTGGAAACAGTAGAGTAAAAGCGTTTTGGTTACAGTAGTGATTTTTAAGGAATATTATTGTATTTTAAAAGTTGACACTTAGAAAATTATTCACATAGAATCACCAATGTTTTCCTATGCGAGGAAATTCACTTAGCAGGTAAGTAGTGTTATCGTTACTTTTTCTCACTCCATGTTGGATCCTGGATCCAGCACTGGTGTGTCTCCTGTAAACAATTGAAGGAATGTGTTTAGATCATACAGGCGATTTTTAAGGAATATTTGTAAGTTTTCTTTCTTTTTTTTTTTTTAAAGTATATTTATTGGTATTTACAAATTACATATTGCAAAAGACATACGGATAACATATAGCCGGTTTCGCAGTTGGAAAATTGGGTTAACCGTAAATCTCCGTTGTAGTTACTTTATAGGTTCAGTGCTGGGCTGAAAGATACAGCACTGGGCTCTCTCCTGATAACATGTGAGTAAATCGGAATTTGTTGTTCGGCTGAATCTCCGTTATAGTTACTTTTTAGGTTCAGTGCTGGGCTGAAAGATACAGCACTGGGCTCTCTCCTGATAACATGTGAGTAAATCGGAATTTGTTGTTCGGCTGATTTTAGATGAGTATTTTAAACTTTCAAAACTCCACACTTGTAAGAATTTTCAAGTGAAACCAGTCAATGTTACCCTATAGAAGAAAAGTGAGTTATCAGCTTTTGGGGAAGTATTCGACTGGCAGAGTTAAGGTTCTGGACATAGACTCAGGGGTCTCCCAGGGTCAGGTAGGTACAGTTGTTACAACCTCATTGGCACAGGGGCAGCCGGGTGCAGAGAGAGTTAGGCCCAATGTTAGCCTATGGGCGGCAGGGGGGCCTTTGGTTGGTGGCTACTGGCAAGCAAACCACGCGGCTGTGGGAGCTGGGCTCCTGGTCACTTGCTCAGGGCAAAGGGGGAAGTCGATTAGGACAGAGGTTGCACTCCCAGGGGCACTCGGGCAACTGGGTGCAGAGTGCTTTTGAGCCGTTGGGCGCTCAATGTTATCCAATGGGAAAGCTGGAAGGTGAAAAAAGGCTGCAGGCTCGGGGACGGAGATTCTTCAGCTGCGACCACCACTTCGAGAGGTAAGTTGGGATCTTGGAGGATAGATAGGCACCCAGGAGTTGGGCACAGGGGGCAGTGGGGTGCAGGTGCAGGGGTGTCTTTTGACGTCGACAAATCTTACCCTCAGCTGGTCGCGGTTGGAGGGGTCCCTGGTTGTGAGGCTGCAGGCGTCGTCTGGGTCGTCGAGGAGGGTCCTTGGGCACTGGATTTCAGGTCACAATCGCCGGGGGGACGTCCTCAGGGTCTTTGTCCACTCAGGCACAGGCCAGGCACGGCGGGTGCAGAGTGTGCTGCTTTTGCGGTTCCTGGCTAGCACCAGAGGTGTTGCTTGTTTGAGCAGAACCACTGCTCATGGGAATCCCAGTCTCTAGATGAGCAAGGCAGGCAGGTCCTCCGGGGTTTTCAAGGTTGCTGCCCACAGGAGACGCCGGGATTTAGCAGGAGCAGGTTCAAGGATCAACAGGCCGGTAGGGCTGGGGTCAAGGCAGTTGATGTTGTCCTTTTGTAATAGCTGCACGGCAGGTCGTCCTTCTTCTTGTTTCGAAATCGGTATCTGAGGAAGGAAGGTTCAGGGTGCCCCTAAATTCTAAATTCAGGGGTGTTACAGGTAGGGTAAGGGCAGGGACCAATGGGTCCCTGTACTGGGGTCAGTACACCCCCTATCCTGCTCCTCTCTTGTGGGAGGGGGGCGGGAGCCTATCTCTGATTGGCCAGGGCTCCCCATCCTCAAAATGGCGAGAGCCAGGAGATGTGTTCCACCTCGCCTCCCCCACCTGAGGGGTGGGGTTGGCAGAGGCTGGCACAGCCCCTTTCCTCCCTTGGGGTTTCCCTCCGGTCTTCCTACCAGAGTGGGGGTCAGAACCGGTAGGGGCCAGTTGATGAGTACAGCAAGTGGCCTGGAGAAGCTCACAAACGCGGCATGCCTTTGAAGTTTTCCCTGCCCATCCTGGGGGCAGAGACCTAGCACCTCGCCCAGGATGTGCATTGTTGCAGGTCCAGGAGAGCAGAGGGCGCTCTACCCAGGGGTCCAGCAACATGTCTGCTGTGTGGCAGCCTAGGCAGCCTCTCAGACAGGACGTGGATTGTAGGTTAGGTTCAGGGGGCAACTCTAAGTTGTTTTCTTTTTTTTAAATATTTTGATTGGCATTTTCTGTATTCACATACATTACAATAGTATTAATGGCATTGGTAGACACGAAAAATCTCATATTCATTATACAGTTTGTCAGGAGAGTAGGTAACATTGTGGTCTATATTCTCTCCCATAGCCTCAGAGTGGATGATGGGTCTAAGGGATGGGCGGTGGAGTAGTGTCAGCACCCACGCGAGGCAACCTTCGGTGTACGCTGGGATGTAAGGCGTGCTCTCTGTTAGCACTATATCGTAGGAATGGTGATATGCCAGTCCTAATATAAACTTGAACAAACTCGGGGTGTAGAACTGGGGTACATTGTGTCGCACACTGCTGCAGATAGGGGGTGATCGCCTGATTAGTACACTGCGGCAGGCAAGGGAAGGGATAGTGCCGGAGGCAGTTCCTTGGAGACTTAGTTATGGCTCATTAGCGGGCGTAGGTCGCAATACGCCGGGCGACCCGTCCCTCCGCTTGTCACCCCGGGCAGCCGCAGGAACCACAAGAGCTCTCGGAGAACCGGCAGACTGAGATCCCGGTGTCAGTAGTGTTTCTTGTATGAAGGAGTGGAGTAGTATGGTCCAAGGCATAGAAATGGGATGTTTACGAATTAATTTAACCTCTTCCGTGCGGAGTATTCCCTCTTCCAGCTGCGCCCCATTTCTTAACAGCACCCACCCATGCCACGAGGAGAGGGCCTACCGATGCTTTCCAATGCATAGTAATGCACAGTTTTGCCAGGAGGAGCATCAAGGACGCACGGTGCGTTTCTAGTATCATGTTTTTGCGGCATTTGCAGATTCCAAGGGCACTAGCCTCCCATGTGTTTAGGTCTGGGAGTCCCGTGACCGTCCTAAGTGTGGTATGGACTTTGTCCCAGTAGCTGTGGAGCGTCGGGCAATCCCATAGCATGTGCTGAAAGGAGGCATTAGGCTCCAGGCACATGGGTCAGGTGAAGGAATTGCTGGGGAAGTACTTCTGTAACTTTTCAGGTGTAAGATACGCTCGGTGCAATATATGCAATATATATATATATTTTTAAAGCAATCGTTCCGGGACACTTTTTTAGTGAATTCCAATGCCTGTGTCGACTCCCTATTGTGTAATGCCCTACGGAAATCCATCTCCCATTGCTCCTGAAGGGGTGAAAGGGTGGGTTGCTTAAGGGTCCGTATGGCTTTATATATCCATGTAACTAAGTGGCGCCCTGGGCCCATCTGCAGTACTGCATGAATTACCGGGTGCGTAGGGGGTTCTGCATCTATTGTTTGCCATAGTTTACCGCAGTCTTCCATGAGCTGCCTTTATAGGAAAAACTGTCACCAGGGAGGCCGAAGTCTTCCATGAGCGTCTCAAAGGTTTGCAGTTGTTCGTCAAGGTATAGGGAACCTATGTCCGTCAGTGAACATTCAAACCAGACGCGCATCATCCGCTCCAGTGTGTGCTCGACCCTTGGATAACCCCACCAGCGGCAGGAGGTGGGAGTATGGGATTGTCGTGAGGTCCATTCTATAGATGCGTGACAGACAGGCATGTGCTGTCATCACCTGAAGTGGCTTGGTCTGAGGTGGCGCCGCCCCCGATAATAGCATGCAGTGGATGGTTGGTGTTTGAATTCGCCCGTCTGCTGTGAGCAATTCTCTTTTTGCCCAGCCCGTTGTCCAGCGTGACACCGATTGCAGCTGGGCCGCCCGGAAGTAAGCCTCGAAGGATGGCACAGCCAGTCCCCCCCCCGATTGAGGGGTAGCTGTAGCTTGGCAAGGGCTATGCGCCTGCGCCCGGATCCCCAAATGAGGGTCCCAAGCAGGGTGTCCAGTTCCCTGAAAAAGAAGCGTGAGGGAACCACCGGGAGGTTAGAGAAGTAGCATGGTAGCCGCGGAAAGAGGATTATCTTGGCGACTGCTATTTTCCCTGTAACTGCTAATGGGAGACCTTTCCAAAAGTGTATGGAGGATCGGATGCCAGCCATCGCTCTGCGGTAGTTACCCTCATAGATGTCCTGAGGTGTGTGATATAACCGGACCCCCAGGTATCGGACCGCTTGTGAGCTCCAGGAGATGTTAACGTCGCCGAGCCTCAAAGGACACTGAGGCATGGCCTGTACCAGGGGATATATGGTGGCTTTGGACCAGTTGACTTTGAGCCCTGCCACTTCTTCAAAATCCAGCAATATGCGTAATATAGGGGAGAGGTCAGCTGCAATATCTCGAACATAGATGAGAACGTCATCCACGTACATGGATACCACGTGAATAGAGTCGGCAATTGGGATTCCCCACCCTTCACCAGCAGCGCGGAGGTGGATCGCCAGAGGTTCCATCGCTATGGCGAAGAGTAGGGGGGAAAGCGGGCATCCTTGCCAAGTGCCCCGCCGGATGGAATGGGGCAGAGATAAGGGGTCCCAACCGCGCTCTGGAGGTGGGCGCGGAATATATCCGCTTGGTGTACGCCAGCAGATGAGGCCCTATCCCCATGCATTGCTGGACCTGAAACAGGTATGGCTGTGAAAGGGTATCAAATGTTTTTTCCAGGTCCAAAACCTTACACGCCGCTCGGGGGAAGTGATCTCGTATCTGGTCCTGCGCATGGAATAGTCGCCGTATGTTGTAGGAGGTATTCCTACCCAGCACAAACCCATTCTGATCTGGGTGTATCAGTTTTGAGAGGAACGTGGCTTATCTGTCCGCCAGAATCTTCACATACATTTTATAGTCCGCGGGCAACAGAGCTATGGGCTGATAGGAGCCCATTTGGTGGGGGTCTCTGTCTGGCTTAATAACCGACTCACACATGGACTGGGGTAACGCACCAGTATCAAGGGCCGCTTGAAATTGAGTCACTAGTTGAGGTACTAGCTGCGAAGCAAAGGTTTGGATAAAACTCCAGTGGAAGTCCGTCTAGACCGGGGTCCTTACAAGTGGCTAACGCCACATCGTCTGCCTAATGTCAGTCGCGCCAATGGGCTCGTCGAGGTTCAGACGGTTGTTGCGATCTATACAAGGTAGCTGATGGAATTGGGTGAGGACTTGTATTGGAGCGGGGCTTGCGTATAGCTGTGCATAGTGCCCTTGGAAGATCTCTAAAATGGAGGCTTGCGAGTGGAGAAACTTATCTGGGCCGCTGTGGATGGTCGTGATTGGTGGGAGGGTCGAGTCTTGCTTAACAAGCCATGCTAATAGCGTGCCCACCCTGTCTCCTTCTTTGTTTACCCGGGCAGCATATGCCGGGAAGTTATAACGACGCAAGCTCGCCAACGCCTCCTCATATGCAGTCTTGGCATCAGCGATTTGAGCCGGCGTGGCCTTGGCTGGGTCTGGCTCTCTCATGAGTGCGGCAAAAGTTAGCTTGGCATTGCAGATGTCACGTTTTAGGACCTGACGAACCCCTGAGATATGCTGAATGCATGTGCCTCATATGGCGACTTTAAAGGTGTCCCATTGCCTCGCACGTGTGGTGGACGTACCAGTGTTCTCTTGAAAGTAGTTACGTATGTGTTCCGCCTGAGTTTGTGTAAAAAACTGATCGTCTAGACAGTCGTTGGGTAGGCGCCAGGAGGGGGCGGAGCAGGCGCCACTGGAGTGTGAGTGTGTGAGTGTCATGGTCCGACAGGGTCCTGCCTAGGTAGTTTGAGTCAGAAATAATGGGCAGGAGAGTGGGAGAGCAGAGGACACTGTCCAAGCGTACCTTGACGTCATGGGGTGCTGAGTGAAATGAGTAAAGTCTGGTGGTGGGGTTCCACGAGCGCCAGACATCTGTTAAGGACCAGTGCGCTACCCATGTCGCAAATCGCTTCACTTGCACTGCGATGGGGGATGCTGGGTGGGGAGTATAGGATCTGTTCAGTGCTATATTTTGTACGCATTTATAGTCCCCTCCCAAATCCAGGGGACAAGGGCTTATGTACTTGTAGGGAGCGAGAGCGTGTCCCAGAATTTGCCTTGGTCCGTGTTGGGTCCATATATACTTCCCAACAGCACTGGCTGACCATCTAGAAGCTCCTGTAGAAGAGTGTAACGCCCATCGGGGTCGACGGTGCAGGATTGTTCTAGGAATGGGAAGCTGAATATGTGGTGGCACAAAGGATTTCTCGCCAGCGCTTGCGCAGCTTTGTTACTTCCCCTGAGGTGAGGTGTGTTTCTTGCAAAAATGCGATCTGCGCACAGTGACGCTTGATATAGGCGTATACCGCGTATCGCTTGCGCACGGTATGCATGCCTCTCACATTCAGTGTAAGAATTGTACTGGTGCCTTTATGTGCCATTGATATGTACATGGGGCAAGTGGGGATAAAGGGGGCGCTTGGGCTGCCTTGCAAGCCTCGATCCATGATGTGCCCCTCATGTGCTTGCGCAGTGTGGACCCCTGTGCGACCATTTGGCGGCGCAGTAACGAGGACACTGTGTAGTGTGGGCATGTGCGGTGGGAAGGGAAAACTAGGGTGGAGAAACAACAGCCCCAATGCTGGGGACCTATCAATAATAGCGATACGTCCAAACTAGCTCTTGTTTGATTTGAGCGCATGAACATTCTGTGGGGGTGACAGTACGTGCCCGCGAGGTATCTCAGCGTGTGGGCTATGTATTCTATTTATGGTTGCCCGTTGTAGTATGTGAGCCTGGATGGGCATAGTTAGTGTTAGTATTGCGCACAGGCTTTAGTGTAAAATATATTGCGTGTTCTAGCCATAGCGATAGCCATAGGAAAAAGACAATCCCTCCCCCGTTACCTCCAGAGTATGCCCTAAGTTCAGTCAGATCAGATCATCAGCAGATCGCGAGTTGACCGCTGGAAGAGCCACCGAGTCTGCACCAGATTGCGTCTCCTCACTGTCCTCCTCCTCCTCTTCCTTCTCCTCCTCCTCTGAAGTAAACAGGTGTGGAGCCCGTTCAATGTCTCTCGCGGGGGAGGTGGGGCTTTGCATCGCTCTTGAACAATTTGTTCCAGGTGGAATGATCCCAGAGTGCGCATGAGTGACTTGGTACCTCCCTGTCTGTTACGACGCTGCAAACGGTGTCTCCCGGGGCCAGATGCTTTCGAGTGTTGGTCCTGGGTGTTCTCAGCTTCTGGCCTGCGCTACAGTTCCTGTCTGCCCAATCGTGCACCTCCTCTGCAGAAGTAAAGAAGTGAGTATTGCCTTTGTGCATGACTTTGAGTCAGGCGGGGAACAACAAGGAGTACTGGATGCTGTTTGTTTGCAGACGTCGCTTTACCACCTGGAAGGAGGATCTTTGGTTGTGGACGGCCCGAGAGTAGTCTGGGCAGAGCATAATTTTGTTCTCAATGCGGATCGGGCCAGCCTGACGGGCTGCTCTCAGGACCGCATCCCGGTCTCGAAAGTGAAGAAATTTCACCGGCATTTAGCGCGGCGGAGCTCCTGGCAAGGGTCGGCGCGCCAGAACGCGGTGGGCCCTTTCAATGGAGAAAAATGTTGTCCGTTCAGCATCAGGGGTGAAAGAGTTTGTCCAGGTCTCCATGTATACCCACTGCGTCGATTCCTTCAATTCCCTCGGGCAAGCCAAGGATGCGTACGTTACAGCGTCGCAACCGCCCTTCTAGGTCGTCAATGCGCTCCTCCATGGTGGACACATGGCCAATCAAAGTTTGTAGTGATTTCTGGTGTGTCTGCACCTTGGGCTGCATGAGGGAAAAAGTTTTTTCATTCTCCGACACCTTTTCAGACAGTCTGCGATGGTCATCATGAAGGAGGATGATGTCTGTTGTTAGGGTGCCCAGCTGCTGCTCCATGGATACCCTAGAGTGTTCTATGGCTGCCAGCATCCTGTCCAGCTTGTCCGAGAGGGAAAGGTCAGTTGCCGCTGCAGTGTCTTTGGAGGTGGTAGGCTGACTGCTGGTGGGAGTGTCCGAGGTGGTCCCTTGGGTCACTACCGGCGCTCTGGGCTTCCCCGTGTCAGCGGCAGCATCGCGGTGGCGTTAGGTGAGTGCAAGTGTCTCCGAGGGTGTCAGGTGTCCCTGCGGTGCTTTACTGTGCCCCCTGCAAGAGCGAGTGGATGAGGCTCAGTCCCTGGCAGGATGAGTCACCAGGCCCGCAAGGCTGGGAGATCCTGTTAGGTGGGCCGTGTGTGGTCTTCCTGGGCCGTTCCTGTGGGACCGCTGCACCGATTCCAGGTGGTCCTGTCCATAGAGCTTCACTGTGTCTGCGCCCCCCTCACCGCTGCCTTGGTGCTGCCCCCTACTGCAGAAGTGTCTCCTTTGTCATTGCAGGGGGACCCCCTCCTCCCTCCTCGGTGTTAACACAGATTCACAAGGGTCCTCCTGCGCCCTGAGCTCTTCTGTGTCCAGGCGTCCTGTGGTGTGTACTGTGGCCGAGCTCACAGCATTTGTGTGCTGGGTGCGATGTTAAGGACAGGCAGGCCCCTTGCGCAGTCTCGGTGGATTCCGGGTGATGTTGTGGGCTCAGTCAGTCACGAGCAGTGGAGATGGGCTCAGACGCAGTAGGTGGCCAGCAGGCAGGGGGAGTCCAGGCCATCAGCCCATGGGAGCAGTCGCCTGCCGCGTCCTTGGGGCTCAGGAGCAGCATGCAGGTGCCATCTTGAAATCAGGCTGGCAGGTCATTTTTTTCGTCCCTCTGTTTTTCCACATAAGAACTCCGGCTCAGATACGGCCCTCTCTACCGTTACAAGTGCAGCGGGGGTCCTCTCGGCCTCACCTGCTGATGTGTTCCGCTGGTGGTATCTGTTGGCCGCAGCCGCGGAGGGTATCCCGCCTAGGTCCAGTTCTCAGGGGCACTCGCGCGGGCAAGTGCCAGAGCTCCAACGCGGCTGGACGGTTCCAATCTACCGGACCATCCCCCCCACCTCAGAGCGTGTCCGTGGCTCCTGCGGGGGCTCTGTCGGGGGTATGGTAAAGGTGTGAGGCTCAGTGTCAGCATCTAGGCCCCCGCGCCGCAGGTAAGGAGGAAGGGGGGAGGGTCCGGCTCCTCTGATGCTTGTCATCAGTCTCCGGCGTCCCGGGTGCTTCCAAGGAAGGATTGCACTCTCCCTACTGTCTTCTCCGAACACTAGCCCCTCACTTTGGGGAGCCCCAGGGTGCTGAGCGTCCGATTACGGGAACGGTAGGGCTGTTCTGGCATCAAGCAGTGAGGCGGGAGCTCGCAAGGGGGGTTGGTGACATCTTGTGCCTCCTGCCGCTCCGCGACTTTGCAGGGCTGTTTTCTGGCTCCGCAAGCCCTTGATTTCCCAGTCGAAGTCAGCACGGGTACCCCGCACAGTCTGGTGCCAGTTGCTGTGTGTAGGTCTCAACTGGGCACAGCGGGAATGGGTGAGGTGACAGCCCGTTCACAGAGCCTCAGCAGAACCCGTCCACCATGGCAGCCATCTTGGCCATGCCCCCGTGGGGGCAACTCTAAGTTGCCCTCTGTCGTGCATTTTATATTAAATCCCACATTGGCATCAGTGTGGGTTTAATTTGCTGAGTAGTTTGATATCAAACTTCTCAGTCTTCAGTGTAGCCATTATGGTGCTGTGGAGTTTGTGATGACAACCTCCCAGCACCATATACTCTTAATGGCATCACTGCACTTACAGTGCCCAGGAATGGCCCTGGGTACTGTAGGGGCACAGGGTTAATGCACCTGTTCCCACACCACTGGCATAGTGCACCCAGCTAGAGGGGTGACTAAGGTATGCCAGGGCAGTGTTGTTTGTGGGCATGGCACAGAGGAATGTGTGCCATGTCGACTCTCTGTTTAGTTCTGCACCAAGACACTCAGCCTGCAAAGGCAGTATATGCGTGTTAGGGTACAGGGCCCCTAAGGGTAGCACAATAAGTCCCGCAGCCCTTAGGGGCCTTCTCTGGTCACAGTGCCCTGGGTACCTAGGGTACCATTAACCAGGGGCGTACCTGTGGCCAGCAATGCCAATTGGGTTTAGGCTTCAACACAGTTTTAGGGAAGGAACACATGCCCTGCGTACCTGGTTGGCAGGAACCCAGGGCACACTCAGTCAAAGTACATCAGCAATTCAGCAAAAAGTGGGGGCATACCATGCAAGAAAGATGGCATTTTCTCACAGTCACACGAGTAGTTGGTTGGAGGGTGCACTGCTAGTAGTGCTATGAAAGTTCAATGGTAGAAAATAAAGTTTAAAGAATTGGGTGCTCTCTCAGGTAGCGTCTCCGTCCAGTGACGTTTATGTAATGAATAGAAGTAGTGCACTCATGAAAGTGAGTGCATCCCTGTAGTTGAGGCACACCTTGGGGT